>NC_084885.1:31257500-32457500 GCF_023558435.1 Drosophila sulfurigaster albostrigata
TTCTTTAATAATGGCAAATCGAACGAGTAAATGATAAGCGAGTAAAGTATGAGCAAGGGTAACTTTTAGATATCTGGGGAGCGATGAAGAAGAAAATCCAGTAATTGAACGAATACTATTCCAATAACAGATAGTTCAACGAGTGATAATTTAGCGAGTGTAACGAGTGCTGACTATGTACGTACAAAACAAAAAAAAAGACTACAAACAAGCAGGCAAATTATGACGTCAACAAAGTCGAATAAAGAGTAAACGAGCCAGAGATAAACTGCGATTAGCTTTTATTACACAGATATTAAGTGAATAACAACGAGTGGGAAATGCCAACTGATGGGCAACGAGAGATAAGCGTGCGGCCTTATGCTCCATATAGCAATAACAATAAAAATCCAAATGAAAATGAAAATAAAAATACAAATAAATTCAAAGTGACTTGAAGCTGACTTTAAGAACCCATCAACAACAGCAGAAAACACACACATGAACAACACACATGTCGCTAATTGAAATTTGTAATACTTGCTGTGTGTGTTTGAGTGGGTTGCAGTTGGGAACAACATCATTCAACGTCTGGCTGGCCAATGGGCCACATAAAAGCGTCGCTGGAGTCGCACACAACAAAAGCGTGCAAAACAAAACAAAGCGACACAGCAAAAAAAAGAGCAGGCAAGGGAAAAAAAAAGAAAGTGAAAAGAAAAATAACGAAACACAAACCTGGACAGGCAGACATTGTCAGCATTTCTTTTGTGCAATGCTGTGAAAAGGCTTCAAAGCTCTCTCAGCCCAAAAAGAATACAGCATAAAGCATAGAACAGGCCAGGAGCAACAGCCACAGCAGGAACAGGAAGCGGATGTCGCGTTGGCCACTGTGTTTCTGATTCTGTTTCGGTTTCAGTTTCGGTTTCGCTGTGACGCTCCATTCACATTCACATTCACACTGCTGTTCCTGGCGCCGCCAGATGAACCCAAACACATACCCAAGCACAAACCCGAATCCAAACCTCGACCCAGACCCAGATCCAGATCGACATGTTGTCGTTTGTCGTATCAGACATATACAACCGATGTGCGATGCATGTAATTGTATTAACTGGCAAGCTCGAACAAAGGCATGACGGTAGATAAAGGGGTTTCATTGTGAAGTGTGACGAGTAGCGAGTAACGAGTAACAATAAGTGGAAGATCAGCGAGTAATTCCAGTATTTAAATACGTTTCAAAGTTAACGCACAGTGAGGTATTAACAGCGAAGAGAGAGTACTAAGAATTAATACAAAAAATGAAATGTGGCGAGTAACGAGTAACAATAAGTGGAAGATCAGCGAGTAATTCAAGTATTCAAATACATTTCAAAGTTAACACGAGTGAGAGTATTAAGAACTAATTCGAATAATGAAATGTGGCGAGTTACGAGTAACAACGAGTGGAATATAAGCGAGTAATTCTATAGAAAATCAGTATTTGACAACGCTTCAAAGCTAACATACAATGAGTTGTTAATAGCGAATAGAATGTATTGGCAATAAATACAAATAATGCAATGGGGCGAGTAACGAGAGAAGTAACGAGTAAAAGATCAACGAGAGAAGTTATGGAAACCAAATGATTTATTCAGCAACAAGTTCAAAGGCCACCCAAAGCGAGATATAAAAATGATTTTTCATACGCAACGTAGTGAGTAACTTACAAGCAACGAATAGCCAATTAACGAATGAAGTAATTATATATGAACAATTTATTTGAATTTTTAATTGGTAGCAAATAAGTAAAGTGAATCAACGTATGGATAGCTGACAATTGTTAAAGTGGTAAATAACGAGTAAGAAAAATTGGCGCAAAAAAAATATATATAAACTGCATTTTATTAAAAGTGATCAAAGACATTTGTAAAAGCATAACAACGAATAGGAAGTAAGAACTTAAGAGAGAGTAAGCATATCTAGTCATAAAAGTAGCTTATGATTTCTAGCGAGTAAGTAACAAGAAGCGAGTAATGTGGGCTAAACATCATTTGACAAGTAAAAAGTAGCGAGTATTGTGTGCTGATTAATATTCTGCGAATAAGCAAGTAAGTTTGAAAAAATAGAGCAATTATGTTTCGATAAGAGTTAATGAGAAAACTATAAGCCTACAACGAGTGGCGAGTATACGCTGCATTTAATTTGCTACTCTATGCAAAACATTCCAGGAATCATACAAAAGGCAAAAAGAGAGAAAGAGAGAGTGGGAACGATGACAGCACAATTTGTGTGTTGGGGAAAGGGAAAGCAAGTTGGCTGGCTGATGATGACGATGTCAGTGACAAGTTAGTGTAGTTGGGTTTGATTTGTTTTCTTTTTGCATTTCGGTTTCGTTTATTTTAATTTAATTTAATTTCAAAACAAGCCCGAGCCAAAAGCAAAAGGCAAACAAATCAAATGCCACAGCCTTAAGCAGCAAAGCGCAAGCCAAGGCAACACACACACACAGGACACACAGGAAGCAGGACACACGACTACAAACTGCAGAAAGAAAAAAAAATGATAGAGGACGATGTCTGATTTCTGCTCGTACTCGTTACTCTTCTCCTTCTACTCGTTCGTTTTGCACTCGCTGTTGTTGTTGCTGTTATTATTGACTTGCCTCGGCATTTCTTGGCCAATTTGGCAAAGTGTTTCTTTCGTCTGCAGCCAAAAAAAAAAGGAGGACTTCTGTATGGTGCAATCGACAGGCGCAATCGTCAGTGGGAAGAGGTCACAACCGGTGCCTGGCACTTGCGGGCTGCATATTCTTAATTTGTTGTGGGCGTGGCAGTTGCGCTGCTGCTGATATGCCTCACGTAATTGCTTTCGCCTCCTATTTCTGTATATTTTTTGTTGTTGCTGTCTTTTTTTGCCCATTTTTTTTTGGTGGCGTTGCCAAGTGACGTGCTTTAAGAAAGTGCAAGCGGCAGCCACAAAAATAGAGAGAGGAAGGGAGAGACAGTGTCGCTGTCTATAAATCAGCGGCAAGCGCAGCTGCTTGCCACACAGAGAGAGAGAGAGAGAGAGAGGAAAAGAGGGAGAGAGAGAGTCGTTGCAAGCAAAAAATGCAAATGAGGCGGCATAAAAGGCAAAAGGCGACAGCAGCCAAAAGCACAGACACAGAGCAAAGATCCCGCAAGTGCCTTAATGAAAAGCAACAGACAAGGAGTAACTAAGGAGAGAGAAAGAGACAGAAAGAGAGAGAGGGGGAGTGTAAGAGGGAGAGAGGTAGACACACCTGAAGCTGAAGCTGCCTCCTGTGCGTTGTCGGCGCTAATCCTCATTTAATTTTAAAGTTCGAAGGTGTTGAAGATAATTTTTGCACCACTTGCCACCATCGTCAGTTGGCACACACACACACACTCTCACTCACACACACACACACACACTGAGACACTCGAGTGCAAGGCAACCGCAGTTGCTTCAGCCTCAGTTTCAGCTTCAGCTTCAGCTTTGGCTGCTGTTCGTTCAACGCATTTATAGAGTGTTCGCACATAAAAATATTTTATGGCGAGGCGAGAAAGGATTGCAGACACACACACACACACACACACAGGAGGGAGGGGATGAAGTGTGGGAGGAGGGGAACTGTAGCTAAGTGGCGTTACCGTTACCGCACATCGCCAGAGAGATAAAATAACCGTGCCAGACATTGTCTTATGAATAAATTGTTATGGAAATCGAATTAATGAACGCTGTGGCGCACAATGGAGGCGCCCCAAAAACTGCTCTGCTCCTTGTCTGCTCGCTGTCTTAGCATCAGCTATATATATAGCGTATATATATATATATATTCCGATGTGTGTGTGTGTGTTGGCGTGCCAGAGGTTAATACCTGAGCTTATTTGTCTAACTCTTTCGTTCGTTCGCTGCGTAATTTAATTATGCGTTCACTTTGCCAGCCCCCCCCTGAACAGCCACGCCCCCTCTCGCTAGTGCCTTCTCAGCCTCCTTCTACAGCAGCTGAAGAAAAGCAGCGTGTTCTTATCTCAAATGTCTGCTCTGTGTTTGGTTGTGTGTGTGTGTTTGGTTGTGGCATTAAATTGCAGCATTTAATCGAATTTTCAAGTGATGTGCGCCACACACACACACCTACACACACACACACACACTCTCACACACATACACACAATGCCTTAACCCCTCACCCCTTTGATAGCGCTTGCCAAACTTAAGCTTGGCTAAAGTCAAACGAAATAACTCATAAACTTCAGCTTAAAGTCAGTCTTCTCCTTCCTCTCAACTTTCTCTTCTCAATCGAGATATTTTATTGGCTCTCAAGCGAATGTGTTCTCAACACATTTTGCATTTGATTCAATTAAAGAACAGGCGCAATTCAATGCAAAACACTCAATTGACTAGTTGACCAAAATAAGTCACAAGGAGAGAGAGCATGACGGTAGATAAAAGGGTTTCATTGTGACGTGTGACGAGTAGCGAGTAACGAGTAACAACGAGTAGAAGATCAGCGATTAATTCAAGTATTTGACAACTAACTTTTCAAAGCTAACACAGAGTGAGAGTATAAGGAATTAATACAAATAATAAAACGTGGCGAGTAACAAGTTGAGAATCAGCGAGTAATTCAAAAATTTGACAACGTTTCAAAGGTAACACACATTTATGTACTAACAGCAAAGAGATAGTACTAAGAATTAATAGAAATAATGAAATTTGGCGAGTAATGAATAACAACGAGTAGAAGTTCAGCGAGTAATTCAAGTATTTCATAACGTTTTAAAGCTAACACACAATGAGTTCTTAACAGCTAATAGAAAGCATTAGCAATTAATACAAATAATGAAATGTGGCGAGTAACGAGAGCAACGAGTAGACGATCAACGAGAAAAATTATTGCAGCAAATTGATTTATTCAACAATAAATTCAGTGGCCACCCAAACGAGATATAACAATGAAATTTCATACGAATAAGTAGCGAGTAACGAACGAACAATGAAAGAGAGAGAGAGAGAGGAGAGAGGGGAAAGAAAAAAGAGATAGAGAAATGAAAAGAGAGAGCGACAGACAAAGAGGAGTCAGAGAGAGGGAAAAAGAATAATAGAGTGAGAGAGAGAGAGTGAGGAAAAGAGAGAGAGAGATGTAGATGTAGATCAAGAGAGAGATGGAGCGAAGAGAGTGAGATAGAACGAGAGAGATAGAGTGAGAGGGAGAAAGAGAGTGATAGATAGCGTAATTCTGTAGCAAATCTTCATTGCCTTAACCTAAAGTGCTCTATCAATATTTCATCATTTTGTTGGGCTAAGGAAATCTAGCATTTGACATTAATTTCCAAAATCGAACACAAACAAAGGTGTAAGGTTGTCACCACTTTCTGGATCAGGATTCTTTAAGCAAATTATTCCATCAGATCACAAGACAGCATAATCCCTCTATCCCTCTATACTAGTAGAAGATAGAATAATAGGAACTGTTTCGTTTGCTGTTTCTTGTGGAGTCCACTTTACGATGTGGCTAAAAATCTCAGTTAGTTTTTCCATTACACGCCTCATAAACAGTCGCTTAAAGCTGGCCAAAAAATACAGACAGCATTACACCCAACTACACATCTCTCTAAGGAACACACACACACACACACACACACACACACACACACACACACACACACACACACACACACACACACACACACACACACACACACACACACACACACACACACACACACACACACACACACACACACACACACACACACACACACACACACACACATATGGCATTCGACCTGTGCTTAAAGTGCTCGAAATTGGAATTTTTTTGTTGTTGCTTGCTTCGCCTGTTCTGTATTTATTTCGCCTATGGCCTCGAGGCTTTTATTTTATTTTATTCTATTTTATTTCGTTTCGTTTGTTTTATTATTGAGACTTAATCAATGCTGAGAGGGAGCAGCTAAAAACCTTTTCACACAAACCCAAAGAGAGAGAGAGAGAGAGAGAGAGAGAGGGGAAAGGGAAAGAGAAGGCAGGCAGACACGCATGTGGCTTTGCTTTTCATTTATCCCAAATTAATGAAAACGAAGGCAAAAAGTTCGTTGCACGCACAGCAGCAAAAGCAGCAGCCACAAATTCCCTCCCTCAACTGTCTCTTCCCCCTAATTTTCCTTCCATTTTCCACTTTGAGCATTTTTAGTGTCTTGCACTTTTCAGTTTGCTTTCTGTTTGCCTGAAAAGTGGCAGCTAATTACGTGCCACAGCAGTACTTGCCACAACAGTGTTGCATTCAACACAGGACACTGACGTTTTATGACAACAACACTCCATGCTCTTACTCATTCTACTTTCTACTTTCACTCTGTGTCTTGGTTTACTCATTACAGCAAATCCAGTTAAAGTCAAGGCAAAAGACTTTTGTAGCCACTGTCCCACTGAACGGAGCGTACTTCAAAAAAGGGGTTCCGATGATACTTTGAAATCAAAGACGGGCGTCAAGGATGTTAAAGGACTCGACTCGTTGCCGTCGTAAATGAGCAGCGACCTAACTGACATTCATCCACATCTTTCACAACAACATCTCTTCTCTCATCTGTCATCTGTCATCTCTACTCATCATCATCATCAGCCAAGATGTTTGGGTGTTGAAATTAAAAAGCAACTCGCCGACTCGACTCGATTCGCCTTTTGAAGTTCCTTGCGTAATTGTCACTGCTGCTGCAGTTGCCACAGCAACATCAACAGCAACAGCAACAACACTTTGCCAGCGACAACTTTAAGGCTCAATACGTTAATCTACACCAGCTTGTTGAGGTGTTGCCCAAAAGTACTCAAGTCTATTACTAATTGTTACCTTAAGAATTTGCACTTACCCTTCTATAATCAGAGAGAGAGCAGCGCAGTCGAAAATGAATATGAAAAAGAGTGAGAAAAATAATTAAGTTATAATTATAATAAAGTTCATGGTTAAGTTTAACAATAATTCTAATAAAATAATGAGTAAAAGCAAGTAAATAATTAGTATTACTTTATGTGTATTCTATACTAATGACTAGACATTAAATTAAAAGTGTGCTTATTTTTAATCAAAGCAAAACAGCTCAAAATTATATTAAAAATATACTAAACAGCCTTTATTTAGTATATTTACTATACAGAACAGATTATCCAAGAATGTTAGCCAAATCAATTGTAAATATAATAAAAATATACCGAAAAATACTAAGAATATACCTTTGGTATATTTTTTTATTATTATTATTATTATTATTATTTTTTACCCCAGCAATTAGAAAGTAAAGTAGAAAAATACCGGAAAATACTAAAGCATACAATAGGCTATATTTGGTATATTTAGCATACAGTACGAAAAATACTGCAGGGCATATTTGGTATATTCACCATACAATACAATATATACCAGATTGTTTACCAAAGCAATACAAAGGTAAAAATATACAAAAAAAATACTAAAATATGTAGCAGACTATATTAGGTATATTGACCATACGGTAGCAAAAGCAATTAAAAAGTAGAGTAAAAATATACCAAAAAATACTAAGATATGCAGAGGGCTACCTATGGTAAATTAATCATACAGTACAACATATACCAGTAAAAATATACCAAAAAATACGAAGAAATACAAAAGGGTACATTTGGTATATACCAGAATGTTAACCTAAACAATTAAAATACAAAGTAAAAGTATACCGAAAAAATACTAAAATACACAACAGGCTGGCATATCTGTCATAAACACCACATACATATGAGAGAGTGTTAAACAAAGTAATTAGAAACTGAAGTAGAAATATACCAAAAAAATACTGAAATATATTGTATATTTACCATACAGTACAATATATACCGAAGCAAAAGTAATCGTAGCATTTGTATAGTGAGTAAACTAGAAAATGCTTTTGTCACCCAAATGAGTTAGTTTGAAATGCGTTTAGAGGAGACGCATCAGCTGCAATCCCCCGCCAACGCCACAACCCTCTCCCCCACAGCAATAATCTTGCGTATCAAGAAAGAAGAAAGTTAAAGCTAAATGGCCCATGGCAGACAGACATTGGATATTGAAGATGAATGTTGAATGTACGTAAAGTAGTCGAATGCTGACTGTGTCTAAGACCAAGGCAATAAGTCTAAGGATGTCGAGGAATGCTAAAAAGGATGCGAATATGGCCTGGGCTCTAATGCAATTGATGTTTGTTGCAAACGGTAAGGGGGCGGTGGGCGTGGCAAATGTTTGAAAGGGGGGCGCGCGCGCATTGAGGCGGCAACCTAATAAAAGGAACGAAAACAACTTGTTTTCCAATTTTACAATTTAACAAGTTGCCATTAGACGGGCAAGGGGGAGGGATAAATCAGAGGTGGGGGTGGAGTGAAAGATGGGCTAGGCAGCGCCTATATAACATGGCCAAAACCATGCAGTGAAGCTGCGTCGTTAGTTCTCAATCCTTTAGTGCCCTAATCCCCTTTCCCCCATTCCCATTCCCCATTCTCTAAATACAGTTGGCAATACGTAATTCGCAATCCTTTTGCCTGGGACACCAAAGGAGCAACAACAACGACAACAACAACAACTGATGTGGAATTCCGAAGAAAATCGACTGGCATTGGATTCCAGTTACGCCGTTAGAATCTCCTGTTCCACATCAGCAACAACAATAACAATGGTAAACGGAGACGCCAAAAAGCAAAGGAAACAAAAAAAAAACCAAACAGAGAAATTGAGAGAGAAAGAAGCGAATTTTTCTCGGGCAAAGCGTACAAATTTTTCGAATTGTTCGCTGGAGACTAATAAAATCAACGACGTGGAACTTCCAAGCCGTTCCCATAGACCAGAAACCGGCGCACCAGAGACAATGAGTCGTCCTCGCCGTCGTCCTCGCCGTCGTCGTCGTCGTCGACGTCGTTGTCCTGTCTCCCGCTTCTTTCCCCTCCCTTCTCTCTAATAGCATCTCTACTCCACATGCATTTGCTGTTAGGGTTGTGAGTGTGACTTCTTTGCAGACACGTGACACGAATCAGTTCGATTTTGTGCATGTCTATGCACGTTTGTTCATGTCCATTTTCGTTATTTGCACGAATTGCATATGAAATTCTAAGTTATGTCTATTTCTTGATATTTCATACTCTTAAATGAATGATTGACGCTTCTAAACACGACTTTTCAAAATTTTTGCATTTTTATGCATGTTTGTGCATGTTCATTTCCTCTATTTTTTTGCAATTTCAATATATTTCATATAATCTTGAAAGCTGCTTTCATTAGCGCCTATTAAATTGTGTTACTCGAACTATTGAGAGTAATATACGCGATTTGTGCATGTTGTTGCTTGTCCATGCTTGTCGATTTCGCGTATTTCAAACTTATAAATGATAATTTAAAATGCTTTTAATAGATATGGGAGTAATTGAAGCAATTGTGAGCAATTGAAGTTGTTCGTATCAGTTTAATCCTGATGAAACATGTTTTATCTTAATTTAAGCTTGCATAGACAATTCGTAACATGTTGCGACATGTCGTGTTGCCATCTCTAGTAGATATCGAAGCTAGAGGCACATCGAATGCCAAAGGCGGGCAGACAAAGCGACGGACAGACGGCAGCCAAAGTTATTAAACAGTTAAGCGGCGTCGCACGTCGTCGCGTTTTTGGGCGCCCAGCCGAATGCCTGGCTGAGATTTGGTCCTGTTCCTGGTCCTGTTTCTGGCTGCTTCACTGCCTGCCTCCCCCTCCTGACTGCCTGACTGCCTGGCTGGCTGACTTGCTGAGCTGCGCTGAGCTAAGCTGAACCCAGCCCACATATTTATAGGGTTATAAACCGTATTTAGATCGCCCCATGACGCGTCTACTTTGCACTGGCTAAAGAGTTGTCTCTCTCCCTCTCCATCTCCCTCTCCCTCTCCGTCTGTTTCTTTTTCTGTTTCTGCTGTTGCCAGGTCGCAGCAGAAGATGCCATGCTCCAATTTAGATACTAACGTATTGAGTGAGGGGGGAGGGGGCAAACACATTGCTCAGCAGCGGATAGGCTTTAATCAGCCGCCCGCCATTAATAAATCAGAGTCATTAAAAATGCAGCTGCCCACGAAACGAATAAAAAAGGCAACGAACCAAATGAGCAGAAAAAAACAAGCTCATGAAACTGAACAGAAATTGGACGACAACTGAATGCTCTAATTATAATAAGAATTCTATAGGTTAAAGCAGTTAATAAAATAGTCAACTAAATGGAAAGCAAATACTAAAAAGTCAAAGAACGATAGAAGAAAAAGAGAGAGAGATAGAGAAAGAATAGATCAGAAAGTCTATACCAAAAGAATACTAAAATATACCGCCGAAAGCTTTATTTTGTGTATATACAAAATTTTACTGACAGTACAGTGCGGTAAAAATTCTTAAAATATATAAATTTAATATACCAAAAGAATACTAAATTATACCAAAATATGGTATATTGACTACATTCAAAATATATACTATGCCATTCATAAATTACCAAACAAAATAGTGCGGTTTAGTTCCTAAAATATATTATACCACATTAATATACCAAAAGGTATAATTTTGGTATATTAATTTGGTATAATTTACTATTCGTTTTGTATATTATTTCGGTATATTCTAATATTCTTTATATATATAAGTTTGGTATATTTATGTATTCTTTTGGTATATTATAAGAAGAATACAAAATACTGCATTGTTTTCTATTTTTTCCATTTAAAATATACTATGCAATATACAATATACCAAACAAATTAGCTTGGTTAGATTTTAAGCTCTTTTCCAATCTGTTATAGTAATGCGATTCCATTAATGCATTACAATCTGAATGGCAGAGCATTAATAACCTGCACAGGGAAGAGTAGAAAAAAATGAAAACAAATTGGAAATCGAATGAAAAGGCGCGGGAACGCGCTGCTCCCAAGCTGTGGCTGAAATCGAGAGCTGGGGTCGAGCTTGAGACGATGAAAGAGATAGAGATAGAGATAGAGATAGAGGTAGAGAGAGAGACCGACGGCTGAGACTGAGATACTAAGCTTGAGATTGGAGATTTTGAGGCGCGCACGCGATTCAAGGATTCGTTCATTAAGCAGCCAGGCGACCAACGGCGACGGCGACGGCGACGGCGAAATCACACAAAGGGACACTTTACAGCCGAATGAATCTAATTAAAATGTAATTATAAATGTAACCGTTAAGCGGAAGTATCCGCGGGATACCAGCCAACAACAACAGAGCAAAAAAATGGCGAGAAAAATAATGAAAATGAAAATAAAAATAAAAATTGGTAGCGACAACGGCGAAACCCTTAATCATGACGCGCTAGCGCCCTCAATTTATGTAAAGACATTGCTCTTCTTATTTTCCATTCTTTTCATTTTGTTTTCTTTCTTTCTTTTTTTGGTATTTTTGCTGTTCGTCTTAAAGTTGTCGTGCTTTAAACGTAAAGTCCAAGTCGAAGTCGGAATAAATTCGGCCTTTGACAAAAGGGACGACACACAATTTGCGTGTGCAATAAAACTAAACTAAAAACTAATGAAATTTAAGAGCAGGCCGAGACATGAGACACAAACACACACACGCAGGACATTCGCAGGACACTCGCAGCTGGGAGTAAAGTTTCGATTCGATGCGAACGGAGGAAATGCCAGCGAATCAGCCAGCCAGCAAAGGATCCAGCTCGAGCAATCGTCTTGGACTTTGACTTTGTCTTCGACTTCCACTTCGACTTCAACTTCCACTTCGACTTCGACTTGCTCAAGTCCTTCGTCTGCAGTTGACCTGAAGTTGTTGCTGCTGTTGTTGTTGTTGTTGTTGTCTGGTGGCCTAAGCCGCCTCTAAATGCGTGTCCTGGTCATGTAATCGCATTTCAATTTAAAGTCATCCATTTGCCTACAGTGCAACCAAGATAGTTTGTTGTCTGTCCTACACTAACTTACACTCTAGTCTGCCTCTTCTCTCCCTCTCCCTCTCCCTCTCCACTCTCCCTTTGTCTCTGGCTTATCTGTTGTTTCTGCCTTGTTCATGTGTCGCTTTCAGGGTGCACATATGTGATGCCTTTGCACAGTGGTCTGCAGTTCATTTTAATTGCAAAGAAATAAGTCAGCAGCTGAATCTGTTATCTATTTTATTACTTTGCAATATTTATTGTAAAAATGTTTCTCAACAAGAACTTTTGCAATTTTAAAATATATCTTTGTAATATATAGATTGATAGTTGACGATTATCTCCTTTATTTTTTAATTAATTTTGCCAGCTGAGAAAACTGCTAAGTTATTAAACACAAAATATTTCCATCTCTCATTTTATATGAACTTTTCAATAGTCTGTAGCCTTGAGTCATATTTTATCATCCTGATTTTTATAAAGTTTTAAAGTACCAAAGTTTTACTAGAGTTTCAAAAGTACAATAGCAAAAGCAATACAAATACTATGGCATAAAAATAAATCAATATGTTTCGAGAAATAAAACTATATATGTAAAACAAAACCGTTCTTAAACTTTTTCTGTTCTTTTTAATTAATCTTTCTTTTGTACCTAATCTTTGTATCTCTCTCTCTCTCCATCGCTCTCTCTCCTTCTGTCTCTCTATATTTGTCATTCTATTTCAGTCTCTCTTTCTATATCTCTTTCTACATCTCTGTATATTTCTGTATATCTCTTTCTATCTATCTCTCTCTGTCTTCTTCTCTTTCTTTCTCTGTAGCTCCCTCTTTTTCTATTTCTCTCGCTATCTCAATTTCTCTCTCTGTCTCTATCTGTCTCTCTATGTCTATCTCCATCTCGATCTCTATTTCTTTGCCGCTGCCTCTTTCTTAATTTTCCATATGTCTCTCTCGCTCTCTCCGTTTATCTCTCCCCCTCGCTGCCTCTGTAACTCCTTCTCCCCCTTTCAATTCTCTATCTCAATTCTCTCTCCCTCTCTCGCTCTCTCTCTTTATATTTTATTCAAACTCCTTTTATTTTTATTCGATTCATATTCATCTATCACATCTCATAGTTATTTTTTTTCTGCTGCTCTTTTGCTCCACTGTGCAGTGCTCTGCGTAGCTTAAGAAAATTGAAAATTCCTTAGCATTAGTTGCAGCCAAACACACACACTCACATACGCATGCATGTGTGTGAGTGTGTGTGTGTGTGGCAATAGTTTGACACTTGCAATGCACATAAATTTGGAGCGCTGCTGTTGACCGATTCCAACTACAACTCGCCATCTTCGTTCCACTCCCTCAACTCTTGCAACTTCTTCTCCTCCTCTTCATCCTCTTGCAACAACTGCGAGGCAAGTTGTAAAGCGCTTTTAAGCACACAAATTAACCACAGTAGATGGCCGAGCGCCCAAGCGGTCATAACCCCACCATAGAGTGACCCCTGCACTTTCCCTTCTCCTCTCTCTTTCCCTTTATTCTCATCCCTTCAGAGAAGAGCATTTTGTTTGTCTATTTCGTTGTTTATTTGTTTTTGTGTGCACTCAAGGATTTCTAAGAACTTTAACTTGCCCAAAATATGTGCACATATGTGTGTGTGTGTGTGAGTGTGCGAGTGAGATGGCAACAGGGGGAGAGAGAGAGAGCGAGTCATTTGCACAGAGTCCAAGTTCGCTTTTGGCTTGAATTTCGAATTTGTAGTTTCGAAATTGTTGTTGTTGTTGTTGCTTGCGCAGTGACCATTAACGAATTTTCAACTATCAACATTCCCAGTTGGCCAGCGGGGTCTGCTACAGTGCTGTCCCACACACACACACACTGACACACGCACACGTACAGTGGTGGCACGCATGACTGGACACGCAAGATGCGTCTCGCAAGGAGTTTGCCCAAAAGATGCGGTCCAAGGAAATTAATATTCCACTTCTGGCACTTACTTACGCTCCGTAAATGCCTAAGGGCAAGTGTAATCTCTGTCTCTATCTCCCTCTCTCTTTCTCTCTCTCCCCCTCTCTCTTTCTCTCTCTCTCTTCTGTTCGCTTTGTGTGTTTACAACAGATTTGCATTTGAAAGCTGAGCAACTTGTGTGTTCTCTACTTGTCTTATACTATTGCTTCGCTTAGTTTCCTTCCTTCCTCTCCCTCTCCCCACCCTTGCCCCTCCCCCTCGCTGCTTTGCTGCATAATCAGTTCATTAGCGTGTCGCTTGGGCAAAAGAAAAGAAACCACCATTTTTTTTTTTTTTTGCTATTTATAAATCAAAACCAGCAAAAAGAAAAGCAACCAAGTTGAAATCACAAAAAATAAAAATAAATAAAAAGTAAATTACGCGTTTCCCACAGCGGCACCACATCAAAGTGACCAACGGTCACCCTCCACCTCCCACCTCCCCCTTCGCCACTCCCTCGCCACACGCACTGCATTCCGAGGGGGGAGCAAGGATGAAGAGTGTCCTCCGCTACGTTGCCACGTAGCCCACAATTAGACGCACAAAGTCAAACGTCAACAAATTATAGCCACATGGCCACACAGCTGAGCTGAGCTGCTGCAGCATCCCCGCGTTCCCCCCTTTCCCCCCATCTGAGTGGGGAGGGGAATGGAGAGTGCGGGGTACATTTTCACAAATTAACAAACAAACGTCAAGTCGCAAAAGGCAGCAAAGAAAACGCAAACGCACAGAGCAAGAAATTATGGTGGGACAGACAGGAAGCAAAGCCAATTAAAATAAGACTAAAAGATACCCTGGAGTTCATCTAGGGAACTGATAAAGTGTGAGTATAAGTGTGACTGCGATTGGGAGTGAAAGTATAAGAGTGGATATAAACGAAATAGTAGTTGTAAAATGAAAATGATTACTGGTGAAAGTGTCGAAAAATGAAGAGAGTATACGTTTACTATAAGAATGAACATAATTGTGAATATAAGAGTCAAGGTATAAGTATAAATATAAGAGGAAGAATATATGTATGTTTATAATTGTAATCATACATTAAATATGATAATGTGTGACTGAGATTGGGAGAGAACGTATAAGAGTGGGTATAAACAAAATTATTATTGGTGAATTAGGATTGTACTTGTAAAAGAAAAGTAAAGTATACGTGTACGTATAAGTATAAGTATGAATATATGTGCGAGTTTAAGTATAAGTGGGACTGTGATTGGGAGTCAAAGTATAAGAGTGGATATAAACAAAATTGTAGCCATAAAATGAAAACGATTATTGGTGAAAGTGTTAAAAAAAGAGATTATAAGGGTATAAGAATGAGCATAATTGCCAGTATAAGAGTGAAAGTATAAGTATAAATGTAAGAGGAAGAATATATGCTCAAAATTGTGATCATGCATAAAATGTGATAATGTATAAGTGTGACTGTAATTGTGAGTGAGTATAAACGAAAATGTAGTTTTTAAATGAAAGTGACAATTGGTGTCCGTATAAGTACGAATATAAGTGTGAGCGAAAGTAAAAGATTGCAAGAGTGAAGTAAAGTTTGAGTGTACGTAAGTATGAATATAAGTGCGTAAGTATGAATATAAGTGAAGTTTATAAGTTTAAGTATAAGTGTGACTGCGATTGTGAATGTATAAGTGTGTGTTTAATTAAGATTGTAGTTATAAAATCCCAAAGAATACTGGTGGAGGTAAAAGTGTGGAAAAAAGAGTATAAAGAGTATATTTACATTGTAAGTATAAGAGTGTGTATAATTGATATTCTAATTATAAAAGTGGACCAAAAGTAAAACAAAGAGAATAAGTTAACGTGAAAGTATAAGTATGAATATAAGTGTAAGTATAAGTGGTATTGGAAGTATTGCTGGTGTATGTATAGGTAAAAATATAAGTGAGATTACTTATGTATTGGTAATTGTGCATTACATGTGATTAGAAGTATATGTATAAGTGTTAATATAAGTGTGGAACATTGAAAATATAAGTGCAGGTTCAAGTATAAGAAAATGAATAATAAATAAATAAGTGTGGGTAGAAGAAGAATAAATAGAAGAGTGAAGGAATTGAAAGAAAATGTAACAAAAAATAAGTATAAGCGTGAGTATAAGTGAAAATACAATAGTTGAAGTGTATAAAGCAATGGATGTACTTCAAGTATAGTAAAATTAGTAGAGCGTAAGGGAGAAAAACGATAAAAGTAGAAGTCAAGGTAAAAATATGAGTATAAATGTGAGCAACCAATCAAGCTTTTTGTGAAAGTATAGTGAACTGTAAGTAGAAGTGTGTAGTATAAGAGAGACAAAAAATCCTCACTTTTGTAAGTAAGAGGTAAGATAAGGATCGCATAAAAGTTGAATTGTATATAGCATAAAAGAATGATATTGTACGAAGATTCTTCAAGTATAAGAGCGATGCAATGAGGCAGTAAAAGGGGAATTAAGGCTGCCTAAATGAATAAGTGGAAGTATAAGAACTCTTAAACAAGCAATATTTACTTCAAAGCACCTAAGCTGACAATTAGTTTAGGATTTACTGACATTTACTATCCATCAGCTGAAAATCAAAGCATATTGCGACGATCGCAACAACGCAACAACTTCACAACTTCTCGGACTTGCCTCCCTCATTAATTATGACGACTTGATGAGACTTGCTGCGAGGGTATTTATAGCATCAAGTTGCCCACATTTAAATGTGAGACAGATACACTCACTCCACTTGTCCCCTTCACACACACACACACACACACACAGCCCACTAGAGACATGGGCACTGATTTGCATTAATGAACACTTGAGTGATTTCTCATTTTTATTTTTATTTTATTTTTTTTTTTTGCTATGTTTTTTTTGTTGGCTTTTTGGGTCCAAGCAGCTGTCGGCCGTGGGCTTTAATTAATTAAGTTCACATGAGCAGAGAGGCAGCTGGTGGGTCGATGTGGGCTTACAGTGGTTTGAAGTGGCTCGTGGTGAAGTGGTGCGGGTGGTGGTTGGGTCAACAAAAAAACATTAACAGCCTGCGATCTATCGATTAATTTGGTCCTTTTGTTTGAGCGATTTTCGCTCATTACATTTACAAATTTTATTTGTGCTTTAATTTGCATTCAATTGTAGAGCTCTATACTTTTCCTCACCCCTTCCTCGATGTTTTCCTGACTACTTTTCCATAGCTCTGTACTTTTCCTCACCCTTTCCTCGATGTTTTCCTTCCTACTTTTCCATGCTGTAGTGTATAGAGATCAAAGATAATGCTGGCATCGAAGTATACTCTTTAGATTAGCGAAAGTAACAATTCTAAACGTTGTCTTATACTCTCCCACTTCAATTGACAGTTAGGGTATGCAAAAAGCACAACAAAGAAGCAAGTCAAACAGCAGTTACATTAGGCAAGCAACCCCAAATCGGGCAAAGATATATCCAGCTTGACCAAATGGACACGGACACGGCGACAACAGCAGCAACTAGAAGAAGGGGTGAGCAGGGGTGAGAAGAGGGGGAAAGGGAAAGTGAAGAGGCGACGACGAGTTTGGATTTGTTGAACTTTTTGCTTTTTGGCCTGGCTTGGCTTGGCGAAACTTGGCTTTTTATTATGCTCAAAAATCACATTAAAAGGCAAACTCAAATATTTTAATCAGATTTTCGTAAAAAGGACAAGCACAACCCTTGCACACACACACACACACACACACACACACATGCATTTCAAAATAAGAATTTGTGCAACAGCCTTTTTTTTGTGCTCTGCTTTTTTTGCTGTTGCTGTTGCTGTTGTTGGCAAGCTTGTTTTAATTTTTTTCTGTGAAACTGCCACAAGGACAACGCACAATGTGTGTTAATGTGCGTCCAGTTACAGCTCAATTCAAGGCAAGGGAGCAGACAACAACAGGATGGCAGGACGACAGGACGACAAGGGAGTCAAAGCCAAAGCCAAAGTCGTCGAAAGGAAATGGTCACAGCTGTTTCATTCATTCGCTCGTTTGTTGTCTCATTTGCCCCTTTCACATGTGTGTATGTGTGTGTGTGTGTGTGGGCTTCCGGTTCAGGCCGGGTCCGGCTGCGGCTGGCCGGACTCACAGGACTCTCAGGACTCTGGACTCGAAATGGAAAAACGCCCCCGGCTCGGTTCACTCTCTCAACATGGCTCGTAACATCCACTTTAAAGCATAAGTTGCGGTTCCGTTTGCGCGCAAACGAAAAACTCATTTTCCAGTGCCAGTACCTTTCCCCCTCTCCCCTCCCTCACACACACACTCCCCTTCCTCCTCCTCTTTGCTTGCCCCTTCTCCTGCTGGCGACTAGATTGATATTTACTTTTTATGTAGCATACTTTTTTGGGCCCCGATCTCTGCTAAACTGACATCGCTTGCATTGCACCCGCCCCCCTTTCCCCTCCTATCCCCCTCTGCTGACAAAGTTTGCCACTTGTTGGCAATAACAAAAGCAAAGCCAGCGTTGAGGGGCAACAAAGCCAAATATAAACGAAAATCATACCACAAA
Organism: Drosophila sulfurigaster albostrigata; assembly: GCF_023558435.1. NCBI lineage: Eukaryota > Metazoa > Arthropoda > Insecta > Diptera > Drosophilidae > Drosophila > Drosophila sulfurigaster. The sequence continues at coordinate 31,275,847 of NC_084885.1, forward strand.
ATTCTCTAGCGACATTTTCCAACAAATTGACACAATTTTCAAGATGCTTAACGCTCAAAATTGCTCTGGACAAAAGTGGTGATGGAGTGGGGAGGGGAGGGAAGGGGAGCACAGAGAGAGAGAGAGAGAGAGAGCAATGCCTGGTGGCAAAGTGTCGCCACTCAATGCGCTACACGACACTTGGCGCCTTTGTTTTCACACGCCCCAAAAGGCACTAAAGTGCCATTTTAGGCGGCTCAAGTGGAGCCCAACAACGACAACAACAGCAACAACAGCAACGAGAACGAGGACAACAACAGGGGAGTGCCCCACAGAGCACTTCAAAGTTGCAGTCCATTCAGTGCCTCATCCATCCAACGTGCCCCAAGCAGCAGCAGCAACAGCAGCAACGAGCAAACAAAGCAACGAGAAGCTCAGAGCATCGAGACGATGGCGACAAATTAGAATGCCTTCTGCCTTCTGCTTCGACTCGACTCGACTCGACTGCAACCCGCCCAGAGGGGGGAGGCGTACTCAATTTGGGGGCGTGGCAGAGCAACGTAAACACTTCACACGCAGAGCGCATCCCTAAAACGTTGCCAACGCCTTCACTTTTGTGGAGTCCCCCCCCAAAACAACAACAACAACTCTTCGTTCCCATGACGGCCGTCGATTAGATGCTGCTCCCCCCTTCCCCTTCCCCCGCTCTGCTCCTCCCTCTCACTCACACTTTACACTCGTGAAGCTCAGCTCCAATTCCATCGCCTGTGCAGCAATTAAGCGATCAAAGGGCATAAATTTATGCAAATTATTTTCACGCCTTTTTAGATATGCGATTTCTTTCATTCTTCGCCTCAATTCAACTCAACTCGACTCGACTCGCCTCGACTTCATTTTCAGAGCTAATCCTGGCGAGCGTTGGCATGGCATTGGAATACATAATGCCCAAGTCGAAAAGCAAAGCCCAAAGCGTGTCCAGCCCCAAACAAAAGCCAATCAGCTCAATGATTCGCCTTTCAATAGGCCAGCAAATAGTATTTACAATGCCGATTAGAGCTTATAACTGAATTCCCCAACTTTGATGAATGTCTTTCAACTGCAGCTCTCTAGATTGTACTGCAATTGTTGTAAAACTCAATTGCAATTAGTTTCAAGATATGAAAGGAAATGTGAACGAGCTAAATATAATATACCAATTTAATCTTTATCACATCGTGGAGTGACGAAATCATATTTAAATAAGCAAGAAAGCAAAACATTGTGAAACTCATACAATCGTGAAAATATACCACATAAATACCGTAAAATACTAAAATAATACTAAATTTTGTATTTAGTATATCGTTACACTATTGCGTGTAAAGCAAAACATACCAAATAAATATACCGAAATCACTAAAATATACCAAATGATATATTTCATTACGTATAATTGTTGAAGAACTAAATAGCAATTAGGTCCAAGTTTAGAAGGGAACTGTGAACGAGCTAAATATAATATACCAATTTAATATTTAGCACATCAAGGAGTAACTAACTTATATTTAAGTAAGCAGGAAAGCAACACATTGTGAAAAAAATAAAATCGTGAAAATATACCACATAAATACCGAAAAATACTAAAATAATACTACATTTTAAACTTAGTATATCGTTACAATATTGCAAAAAACACTAAAATATACCAAATGATACATTTCGTATATCTTTATACTGTTTCTTTTTTATACTTGCAATTGTTGAAGAACTAAATAGCAATAAGGTGCAAGTTTTAAAGAAAACAGTGAACTAATTTAATATTTAGCACATTGCGGAATAAATAAATCATATTTCAACAAGTATGAAAACTAGAGTCGAGCGTGATATACAACTTCAATAACAGCAAAACATTGTTAATACCAAAAATATACCAAATCTTACATTTAGCATATTAAAGTAGTATAACAAAATGACCATTTGCCAGCAGTTGTTGAAGAACTAAATAGAAATTAGGTCCAAACTTGAAGGGGAACTGCGAACGTATAAGAAATAGCATAACAACTATTAACTATTAACGCAATAGTTATTACAACTGAATTATATTTCAACACATAAGAAAGTCACCGAATTTTTAAATTTTAAAAACCACGTATCTAACGATTTTCTTCTGTATTATTTTCCTTAAGCTCATCTAGCGTAAAATTTTGCAGTCATGATCATTCATTAGCAACTTTGAGTTTTCTGTACTTACATTAGATGCCTCCTATTGTCTTTGTCCAATGCATTGATTCCTTTTTAATCAGCAATCTGAAATAGAAAAAGAGAGAGAGAAAAAAGTTTTACGTTAAATTTGTTCATGGCTTTATAAATAGATATAAACTTTGACAAATTAGTTTAATAACGTTTATATATTTAACCCATTAATATTGTACATTTTCTTCAATTTCAAATTTGTAATTGAAATTTACTTCAGCATATTCCCATTTATTAAGTGTGTAAATCAAATTGTTTTCTATTTCATTAAAGTATGCACTGAAATCCTCTAAAATTCACTTTAAAGCATATAATTTTGTTGTGGCATTAAAATATTATAGCGAACCGTTAAGCTGTGCCTTTTACAGCTGCTTAAGCGCTAATCAGTAAAATATGCTAAAGCCGCTAAAACTCAAAAAAAGGAGGAAAACAGCCGTGAAATGGAAACTCATTTGAATGGTGGCAGGGGCAGAGAGGTAAGGCCAGGTGTTGCCACCTCTTGCCGCGTTTACAGATCGCGTTGCGTGTTGACCAAAAAAAAAAAAAGAAACGGAAAAAAAGAGACGAAGCAATTAACTAAATGGTTTTTTATGGGCAGTGCGCGAGAGCAGATGTTTGCCTGATGCTTGATGGCCAAAACGGTTGCAATTTGATGCTACAGCTGAGCACCGTTAACAGTGAACAGTCAACAGTCGAGAGTCAACAAGCAATTGGTGTTGCACCCACATCAAATGTGGTCGCGGTTCTTTCGTTCAAACTCCCTCAACTGGATTTTGTTTTTTTTTTTTTGACTGCCCCCGTTGCCGGTCGTTGGGCGCCAACGTGTGAGAATTTTGCGTAATTGAGTTGGAACTTCAAAGCACACGCTCTAACCGCATGCACTTGAACAAGAGCTGGCCGCAAGAGCTGATTTGCATATGCGGTCCTCATTTCACCTTTTTTTTTGTATTTCAGGGGGAGACGAAAGGTCAACGCTGCCTCTGGGCAAGCAACGGGCGGGGATGAAGCTGTCAACACCTCTCTGGCCCCGCATGGAAATGGAAATGGAAAATGTGGACTGATTCAAATTAGTTGCAGCAGCAGCAGCAGCAACACACACACTTGAAATTGCGCCAGCGACTCTTCTGGCATGGATAAACACTTAATTTATCAAAATTGAGCTTGTTATGCTAATAGCAAAAGGCAGCCAAGAACGAGTAAGAAAGCTACAGTCGAGTGTGCTCGACTGCGGAAATACCCGCTACCCATTTTGAAGAAAAGCAAAACAGTGCGGTATTAATTTTAAAAATATATTAAATCAATATACCGCAAAAATACTAAGAATATACCGAAGGTCATATTTGGTATATTGATGCAGTGAGGTATCAAAATATACCGAATTAATATATCACAATAATACTTGAAATATACCAAATGTTATATTTGGTATATTGATACGGTGCGGTATTCATTTTAATTTACCGCAACAAAACCAAAAGGTAATTTAGGTATATCGGTAAAGTGCGGTATTAATTTTAAAATATACAGAAAAATACTTAAAATATACCGAAGGTTATATTTTGTATATTTGGTTTTATTTGGTATCTTGATTCAGTGTGGTATTGATATTAAAATATACCGAATTAATATACCACAAAAATACTAAACATATACCGATGATTGTATTTGGTATATTGATATAGTGAGGTATTCATTTTAAAATATACCGAATTAATATACCACTAAAATACTAAAAATATACCGAATTATATATTTGGTATATCGATATAGTTTAATATTGTTTTTTAAATTTACCGAATTACATACCTCAAAATATCAAAAATATGCCAAAGGTTATATTTGGTATATTCGTACATTCAAAAATGCAAAATATACCAGATTGTCAGCCATTGCAACTGAGACCCGTAGTCCCAAGCCACATAATTATAATACCCTTCGACCTAATGGGCAACGGGTATGAAAAGAGTGGAGAGCTGAGGCAGAGAGGAGGAAATAGAGCAGATATAGAAAACTGAAGACAAGCGGCAGCATAAAGCGGATGCATAATTTTAATGAAATGCTCACAGATTGGCTTCTTCTATGCCAAAAAATAACCAAAAATGGCAATAGACAAGCGACATGTGTGTGTGTGAGTGTGTGTGTGAATAGTGCCAAGCATTCGACAGACTCACTCTCTCTCTCTCTCTTTCTCGCTCTCTCTTGTCTGGCGGGCAATGTCATAACTTCACTTATCAACATTAGCTGCTGCTCGAGAGAGAGAGGAAGAGGAGGAGGAAGGTTTGTGTTTGGGATATTCATACATTTTAATATGCTGTTTATATTTTATGAAGGCAAATGAATGCACAAGGAAATGAACGAGCCAAATGAATGAAATGAGCGCCCGTCTCCTCCACCCCCTCTCCTTCCCCTCTGCTGGGTTGACCTAACCTCCCCCGCTCAAAAAATTCAACACCATGTAACCAGCTATAACTCGAAGAGTTCCATCTTCATCCGCACTCCCCGCTGTGTGTGTGTGCGTCCCAAATGCAGACAGGCAAAAGTGTGTGTGTATGTGTGTGTGTGTGGCTGTGGCAACTCTGGCAACAACCTCGCTTCGAGCTATAGACGAGTTTACAGTTATCAAGGGAAAATTATCATCTGCCATGAATCTCGATAAAATTCATATTCATATGCGAGTGGTGGCCAAAGAAGGGAGCGAGGCAAGGCGAAGCGTTGCCCACATTGTAGCTATAGCTGGTAGCTAACCGCACACACACATACACACTCTCGAACACACACACACATGCTCACATTCATTACGTCGCCTGACGTCCCAAAATAGAATACAGCAAGTGGCCGTTGGGTCACAGGAAGCGCCAAAAGACAGCTAGATACCGAGTTCACAGAGACCCAGAGAGAGAGAGAGAGGGAGGGAGAGAGCGAATGAGAGAGGGAGAGAGAAAGAGAGAGGGAGAATGAAGAGGCCCAGCAGACACGAGCGGCAACAACAGCAACAATTGCCCGATATGAAACCGGCTCACAACTAATTTTTGGGGAAACAAATGACTTTCTCTAACCTCCACCTCCACCTCCACCTTCTGCCCTCGCCCTCGCTTCTTCTTCCACAACTTGCTATCTCTATCCAACTGTTTCGCCAGCTACAAACTCGATTTTGGCTGCTGCATTTTAAGCGCTTAAAGCTGCAACGTGCCTCAAGTTTCTATATGTGACCCTCATAAGTAACTTATTGCCAAAGGAGTTGGTTAAAGAGTGGACAAAGACATTTTAAATTGAGCTTTAAGTATTTAAAATTTCAGTTTTTTTAAATGAATATAAATTTCATTTAATTCATAGTCATTGTGAATTTCAATTTTGTTTAATTCGCAAAGCTTGCTTCACTTAATGCATTCATATTAATTCCAATGCCAAAATTATCAAATAAACAATAAAGCTACGATCAAGTGAGCTCAAATATGGAATACTCGCTGCCTATTTTGAATAAAAGCAAATTAGAGTGAAACTATTATTAAAATATAACAAATTAAAATACCAAAAATATTAAAAATATACCAAATATTGTATTTGGTATATTGATATAATGTGATACTCATTTTATAATATACCAAATTAATGTGCCACAAAATACTAAAAATATACCAAATATTGTATTTGGTACATTGATATAATGTGATCATTTCAAAATATACCGAATCAATATACCACAAAAATACTAAAAATATACCGATTGTTATATATGGTATATTGACATACTATTCACAATATAACAGAGTGCTAAATATACCAGATGATCAGCCAATTCAACTAAGACCCGTAGTAGCAGACAGACAGACGGAAAATTGGATGTAATTATTTCTTATCGCTGATCAAGAATATATATACTTTATGAATAAGAAGGCATCTCTGCTTGTTACATACATTTCCTAGAGGCACTAAAATACAACATCTTTACATTTTAAATGTGAATGGAAATCAATTAAAATTGTATTTAATTTCGACTTATCAAGAGTTCATTTTGAAGTGAATTATTAATTGTTTCCATAAATATTTGGTTGCATTAGGTTGCAATATTCAGACAATTAAGTAATAATGGAAATAATGAGCGCGCCCAAGAGTATGCAACAGTATTTTTTTCGGCTCATTTTCTGTGCGCTTCGCAACCTGCGCCGATAAGTAGGCAACACATTTTTCCTGCTCGCATTCCGCTGCCCTCATTTGTGTGTGTGTGTGTGTGCATAGACAACACTTAAATATTTACGGTTACAGCTTGTACTACCTGCAGTTAAGAGATAAAAGTGCGCGTGCTGTCCGCTGACTCCCCCCGCTTCCCTCACCCTTCCCATCGTCAACCCATAAAACAAACTTTGACTCCTTTGGGCGCACCCCACGACACACACACACACACACATAGAGAAAGGACACACGCAGAGCCAGGCGGAGGAGGAGGAGGCGGCAGTGGCAAAAGGAGTTCATTAGCTTGGCAAAGGGTTTAATTACCTACTCTGTTCATTTAGCGCCACTTGCGCTCACGCGCTGTTGAGCAATACAAACCGAACCGAACTGAAGCTGAACCTGAAGCAGAAGCTGAAGCAAAAACCAGGCACCAAAAAAGCCAACTCAAAGAGCAAGGAAAACTGGCTCAGCTGCCCACCTGAGAGTGTTGTTGCAGTAGCAGAAGCGGAGGCAGCAGCCGCAGAACGAACGATGCGATGCGACTCCAGTTGCTGCCGCCTCAGTTGCCACTGCGGCCAGTCAGGATGTCAGCCGAGAGTCAAAGACGCGCAGCCCATTTGGCTGGCGCAAACACAACTTTTCCATGTACACAGTTAATTAAAAAATTAAAAAAGACGAGAGAAAAGCGCAAAAAACGCAGCAAATATCGTTGAAAAAAAGGCACAGCAACTAGCAAGACGATCAAATACACTTTGAATAGTCACAAAATTAAAGTTTTTTGAGAGAAAACATAGAAACTAATGAAAACTAATCGAAATTTCTATGAATTCATGAATTTATATAAAGAACTAATCTTAAAAACATGCCCATAAGAAATATTTCACATCAATCTATAATACAAATTTTAAGAGTAAACAAAAAGGGAATTTGTGGAAAACAAAGATTAAGAAGTTCATTGTATCTAATAAATTCATAAGAAATATTTCATAAATTTCCGCAAATTTGAAATCTAATTCAAAATAAATTTCATTTAAAGAAATCTTTAGAGTAAGCCAAAAAAAGTATTGGAAAGAAAGCGAAACAAAATATATAATCGATAACAAAACTAATATTATAAATATATAAGAAATATTTTATAAATTTTCATAAAGAACATTAAATATTCTCGATAGAAGTCAATAAAGCAGAACTACTTGAAAGTAATTTCTAATGCAATTCAATTATAAGACTAAAATTAAGAAGACATAAATGAATAAATTTTTAAGATGTTTGAAAAAGTGATTAAATTGAACCATGTGCAAAAAAAATATATATAACTATTCTTTAATTTAAAAACTACTTAAGTATTTTAATTTTAAGTTCTTTTCGAAATTGCTGAATGTATTTCGAGAAAGGGAATTATTAAATTGTATAATGTTTGATTTATTTAGTTTAATTTTATGTACGCAAAAATCAAGAATGAAATGTTGAATCGAGATGATATGATGTCAAACTTTAACTAAGACGGTTTATTCTTCAATCACGATGAACATTCTAGCAAAATTATGGATTACCCATTCTTTAAATTAAAGATTATATTCAATGATTGACTCAATGCATAGATTGATTCAATGTAAAAATCTCAAATTCTTAATCGAAAAGTTCTTAAATCAAAATGTGCAATCTACTTTTCAATCTAAATTTTGTTGTCTTCTCAATTCCAAGCAAAAAGCGAAGCGACCTTTAAAGTTAGTGTAGAAGTACAAAAGCAGCCTCAGCTTAGCCTCTAGAGTGGCTGCTTGAGAGGCGAGTTGAGCTCTGCCGCTGTTTCCGGTCCCCCTTTCCTCCTCCCCCATCCCACCTTTGGCAGCTGCTGCCCGCGCACTTTGCAATTAACGTGAGAGATACACGACAAAAGTGACGCTAAAGCTGAGGCTGAGAATGAGGCAGAAATCTATTGCCCCGCCTTCGTCTCAAACTTCCGCTTGAGCTTGCTTACCTCATCTTTAACTACAGCGAACCATGAAAGAAATTAGCAGCGTGGCCGAAAAAAAGAACACAGCATCAGAGAAGGGGAGAAGGGGGGACAGCAACCTGACCTGCAAGACGCACGCGCCACAGCACGGGGCATACTTCAAGGCGTACTTATTACACCTGAGCTGCAGCTAAGTATGTTTACAAGATGTTCCGGCTGAGCGGAGAAGTGCGACCGACAAAAACCGGGAGGACAGCAAAAAAAAACCCGCCCGGGAAATGCAAAACGGAAAAGAGCAAATTCACGAAATGGGAAATGGGGCAGCCACAAGTTGGCCCAAGTCATCTCTATAGTCTCCATTCCCATTCCAACATCTTGCTCTTTATCTTTTTGGGCTAAGGCGTTTATTTTTAATAAATTTGCACAAACAAAACGGTTAATTGCAGCGTTTGCTCAAAAACACAACTCGGAACTTTCAAAGGGGAGAGGGGGGAAAAAACACGACGACAGTTGCTCGAGACGTGAATATTATGTTAAGCACTTAATCAGCAAATGCTTCAGTGAAGAAGGCACCAAGAAAGCGATCTAGTTAGTAGTTAGTAAAAGGTATTTAAGAAATACTTTTGAGGGAGAAAAACAGCCACTTACTACTCGTTCCTTTGACTGATAATCTAGTATATTTGGCACTTTATGGTATATTTTCAATAGAGTACTATATCAATATATCAAATGTAGACTTTGATATAGTTTTAGTACTATTGCGGTATATTAAAGTGGTATATCTTACGAATAAAATCACACTCTTTAGCTTTTATGCAAAATTTTATATCTTTGGTATTTTTGCGGTTGATTAATTTGGTATATATTAGGAATAATATTTCCCTGTTTTGCTTTCATACAAAATAGTTTATTTTGTTTGCGTATTTTTAGTATATTTGCGATATACTACTTCATTTTAAATTTACTCGAGTAAATCTGAAATATCTTTATTATCGGTCGATACCTTTGAGTAATCATAAGTCAAATCAGTTTTCACATATTTTCTTGAATCTACAGTTTGTTAATTGGAAAATAAATGAAAATATTGATCAATATAAACTTGAATTAAAGTAAAGCATAAGACTAACTTTTCATTTAAGTACGATCCCTAAACTTTGCTCCTAGTTCCCACCCACATTTAATGTCTCTCGTTTTTATAAATAATATTCATAATTCACAGTTTTTAAATAGATAATTGAAGAACATAAGTGATCAATAAAAAGCATTAGTAATATAATTACTGTACACTAAGATGACTTAGACATCACCCACTCTATCAATCCTTATATTTCTTCTTAAATTGATAATTCATAGTACTCAAAAATAGTCATACTAAAATTGTAATTACTCAACATTATCATTTATTTAAAAGGAAGTCTGTTAAAAATTCCTCTATCATTGACAATGTTTCCACACAAACTCTCCTCAATTGTTAGTTTAGAACTCGGCAAGAATTGCACTTTCGCTGTGGCTTGGCAACTCTGGTGGCCGTGATTGCCATTTGGTGTTCCTTTGTGTCGAGTTGTGTTGTTTGCCTGTTTTATGTATAAATCCTTTAACTGTCGCGCGCTTGCAATGACAGCAAATAAATTTTACCCAAGGGGGTAATCGACGAAATATATTCGATAAGAAATTTGTAATACAAGATGATGTAATCATCGATTCGGCAACCGGGGGTGGCAAAGGGTCTCGCAGCACTGATTGCTGGAGACTAAGACGACGACATGAGTAGGAGAAGGGATGTGAGTTGGAGTTGGAGATGGGATTGGAGTTCTGTATGTGTGTGTGTGTGTGTGTGTGTGTGGGGGCCACCTGCTGTTTTGGGCTCCCACACACACACATACAGAGAAGAGAAGAGATGGCTGTTGTCACTCGCTGAATTGCTTCGGAGAGTTCTAACGTGACTAACGGCGCCACAAAGGTGTCGTCTGTGCGGCCTAAGGAGGGAATTCCTTCCTTCCAGCCAGCGAATTGATACGAATTGTGAGAAGCTGAGACTGAGGCTGATACTGAGACTGAGGCTGAGAGATGGCCTGAAATTGAAGCCAGTCGCATGCAGCGATTGCTTTTTAATCGATTCCATTTACAAATAAATTGCTTGGGCCGTTTGCAACAAGATTTATCTATCAACTGCAAAAGGTTCTCAACGCCACTTTCACTTCCTCTTTCACTTTCGCCTCCCCCCAATTCCATTCACCATTTGGCTAAAACAAAACAGTTGATGTCTAAGCACAACATTGTATCTTCATTACGAGCCCATTAAGACGCCAGTTTACACATGGGTCAAGTGTGGAGTTATCGACTATGTTTTAGTAGCTGTCTAGCGATTTTGCAAATCAAATTGAATGCTTAGAAATGTCGAAAAATAATGAAAATTGTTTTTAAAAATGAAGTGGCAAGTGTTTAGTATTCTAGAAATTACAAAGAGAAATCGAAGATCTTAGATTACCTTCAGAGAACGTTGAATTTCATAATTGTTGTTTAATTGTTTGATCAAAGCTTCAACGAATTCCTATGCGAAGTGTTTTGATATCGAAATGCAATTGTTGACTATCAAAAATTAGCAATTGGTATTTTAGTAGTTTGGTATTTTGGTACTTTTGAATTTTGGTATTTAGTATTTTGGTATTTAGTATTTTGGTATTTATTATTTAGTGTTTAATATTTCGCTATTTAATATATCGGTATTTAGTATTTTGGCATTTCAGTACTTTGGTATTTAGTATTTTGGTATTTTCATTTTCAGTATCTAATATTTAGTATTAGGTATTTAGTATTTAATATTTAGTATTTACTATTTAGTATTTTGGTATTTAGTATTTGGTATTGAGTATTAGTATTTAAGTGTTTAGTATTTTGGTATTTTAGTACTTTGGTATTTAATATTTCGTTATTTAATATATCGTTTTTTAATATTTTAATATTTTGATATTTTGATATGTAGTATTTAGTATTTAGTATTTAGTATTTAGTATTTAGTATTTAGTATTTAGTATTTAGTATTTAATATTTAGTATTTAGTATTTAGTATTTAGTATTTAGTATTTAGTATTTAGTATTTAGTATTTAGTATTTAGTATTTAGTATTTAGTATTTAGTATTTAGTATTTAGTATTTAGTATTTAGTATTTAGTATTTAGTATTTAGTATTTACCTCTTATAAAACCTTCTTTTACTATTGCTATATGAGATACAACATTCTCAAATCTAATACTGTTCTTTTCTTTAATAATTATAGAATCTAAGAACTGACTCCATTTTTTGCACAGTGTAATGCGCTTAATGAAGTTTCGCGACGAGTTGAAGGATGGAGTTTGAAGTGCTAGCTGTAAAGTAACTGTTTGAGTCGCTGCTCACTGCGGAGTAATTCAGACAGAGATTGCAACTGAGACTGAGACTGAGACTGGGATTGAGACTGGAGACTAAGTAGACATTTTATGAGCATGTCGAAGCAGTCCTCCTTTTTTTCTATGAGCGGGGTAATGGAAGTGCGAGCGAAAAATTGGTCAATGATGTTGGGCGGAGAAAGTGCAAGGGAGAAAGCGGCTTGCTTCGAGTGTAATCAAAGCGTTTGGCGCTAAGTGAAGCCCATCAACTTTATTTTTTTTGTTTCGGGGACACGACGCACTTAGGCCTGATGATGATGCTGCTCTGCTTGCTGGTGGCAGCGGAAAGAATAACAATAATAATTTGAAAATTATGAAAGCTATAAACGCATAAATTTTGTTCACTTTTTCGGTGAACGGCGAAAAGCGAAAAACGGCAAACGCCATTATATACGACATTTTAATAATTTTCCACACGCCGACTCGTAACTTTGCGTCGAGTGATGAGCAGAGTTTGGTTAGACGGGGTGGAATGCACGCACACACACACACACATACACACATACACACACACACTCGCACACACACTTGCACACATTTGGAAAGCGGAAAACCGACACAGACACAGACACATAAAAATGCCTACGAAAAGCAACACTATATAAAAATTCATAATGCAAACATAAATTTTCATTTGAATATTTTGCTGTCTTGCGAAAATCGCTGCCACGCCCCCCCACCTCCCGCTGTCCTCCCGCTTTTGCGTTGCTCAGCTCCTTGCTGATGTTTTACTCCTTGCCGATAGACGTATAAATGGGCTCGTCTCTGCTTCTGCTGTTGCCTTTGCCGTTGCATTAGACGAGGAGTCGAGTTCTTGGGGGCAAGGACGCCAAAACGATAATGGCGCTAGCTCTGAAGCCGAGTTGTCTCTCTCTGCGTCTCTTCCTCTGCCCCGCTCTTCTCTCTATACTCTGACTGCGTCTGCCTGCAATCTTTGGTCGGGTGTTGTAAACATTTTCCAGTCGACATCATATGAATTATGGGGGTCGTACCGCGAAAAGCTTTTATAATCGCGCGCAAATCGCGCAAAGTATTACAAAAATTATGTACATGCTATGTGCATGCCTTCCTCCTTCGCCCTTTTTCCCCCCTCCCTCCTCTGTGTGTGTGTGTGTGTGGCAAGCAAATGCCCAAAATATGTTTGCATTCCGCGGCTTGACAAGTTAATGCGCTCACTGTGCTCTCTCACAGATCTCACACAGCTCGCAGTTCGCAGTTCCCGCTATCGATTCAGCCAACTAAAGGAGGACTGAACTTCCTTGGAGAAGTTCAAACTAGCGAAACTTAAAGTTGCCCCGCCAGACCACAGTTGAGATTGCTGCCATTTAAGTGGCAAACAAGTTCAGGCTCAGTGCGAAAAAGGGTTAAGTTTTCGCTATCCAGCTGCTAGAGACAGTTGTTGTGTGTTGCAAAGATACTTTTGCATCTCGAAGATACTTTTGTTGGTTGGAAGCGATAGATACAAGCAAATTTGGGTTTAGTGAGCATAGATAACAAACCAAATGTACATAGTATATACCGAAATGTATATTTAGTATTGCATATTGATTTACTACTTTACATTCAAAAGATATCATCGAGTATATACATAGATAACAACAAAGATAACAAGCTCAAATATATCAGCAAACAGTGGAATATACTAAATGTATATACTAAATTGTATATTTAGTTTATTGATATATACCATAGAGACTATAGATAACAAACTAAAATAAACCAGCAAGCGGTGAAATATACCAAAATGTATATTTAATATATCGATATACTAGTACAATGAAAATATACCATCGAGTGTATAGATAACAACATAGATAACCAACTCAAATATACTAGCGTATAACGGTAAAATATACCAAAATGAATATATTTAGTATATCGGTATACTTATACATTGAAAGTATACCATAGAGTTTAAAATGTATAGTAAAGAAATAAGTTTAATTAGTTAACCATATTTCGACCATTGGAGACTAGGGATATTAAGCATTTAGTTTATAATATTCTTCTAATATAGTATAATATATATGTAAATATACTACAGCAATCAAAATACATCAGTGAAACATACCAAAATGTATATTTACTATATCAATATACTACTACATTCAAAATATACCATAGAGTACAAGATATAGAGTAAAGAAATGCGTTCAATTAGTTAACTATATCTCAAACATAAGAGACAAAGGCTACTAAAAACTACAAAATAAATAAAAATACCTCAAGCTTTAGTTTTTTGTCAATTCTTTTAAGCTGCATAATAATAAATGCGTAACTAGATGCATCCAAGTCAGCTTATTATATTTATCTCAAGCGTTAACTGCTTTTAGCTTTATACTAAATTAATATACCAAAACGTAAATTTAGTATATTAATATAATACTATATTCAAAATATACCATGTAGAGTAAATAAATACAGCTGATTATACCTTAAGCATTATCATTTTAGCTGTTTACCAAATAAATATACCAAAATGTATATTCAGTATATTTATATACTACTACATAATAAATAAATACCAAATAAATAAGCAGTCAGCTTATTATACTTAAAGCATTACCTGATTTCGGCTTTTTACCAAATTAATATACCGAAATGTATATTCAGTATATTTATATACTACTACATAATAAATTCTATATAAATGAGTAACTAGATGCATTTAGTCAGCTTAGCATACCTCAAGTATTAACTGCGGTTAACTTTTTATCAAATTAATATACGAAAATGTATATTCAGTATATTAATATACTATTGCTACTTAAGAAATACCGCTATTAACTGCTTAAAGCTTTTATCTCTTTTAATTGCAGCTGCATTTGGTTTGTTTGCTCAAATGTTTCGTCTCCCTTAATTTGTGCCCTTTAACTCTATGAACTCAGCCTGTTGCTTGACACCTTCCGATGGGCTGCTTGCTTGACCCCTGCAACTGCAATCGAGTGGCGAGTGCAACGCAGGCAGGCGACACATGTTGACACAAACACTCACGAGTATTGAGCCTCAAACTCGGTTCTCACACACATGTGCAAAACACACTGAGAGGATTGAGGAAAAGGGAAAGGCGCTATTTAATTGAGTGCACAGAGTCACACCCATTGCCACCGCATCCGCATCCGCTTTGGAATCGGAGTTGGCAGTCAAATCGTTTGACAAATGGTCCGCGAGCCAGCAGCAGCGAAGCTAGTCGACTGGCTGATGGCCAACAAGTGAAATTGATGACTGCCCATCAATTTGGCTGGCGATGTCGAGAGCGCGATAACCCTGCTGCCTGCTGCCTGCCACATGCCTGCTGCCTCATGACCTTGGGAGTGAGCGAGAACATGCCAATAAAATGGTCAACTCTCTGCCCCAGCCTCTCTCTTTGTGTTTGGCACGCGGTCAACAGTTGAAAGTCACGTTTGCATGTGGAAGTGGAGGAGAGGAAGAAGTGGAAGGGTTCTCTCTTGTTGCGCCATAAAACATGCCACAAGAATTATTAATGGACCTCCAGCTGCCAAATCAGCATCAGCTCTTCACTCTCCCTCTCTCTCCATTTGACCACAGCATTTGGTTGTTGTGGTCGCGCGCGCCTGGGCTCTGGGGCTGTGATTGATTTCGAATCGTTTTTCAATTGCCAAGCAGAGAACAGAACAGAAGGAAGAAGGACGACAGGCGGTCTCGAATAGGGTTATTTGTATTTGCATTTGACAAATTGTTTGCTTGTAAAGTCAATGAGAGAAGAAGGGGCAATAAACATGCAGCAGCACCTCACACACACACACACACTCACACTTTTGGGGGCATGTATGTATGTGGGGCGTGTTGTCTCGGTAATTATTCAAACAAATTTTTGGTCGTTTAACGTTGCGCGAGTTGCGAAAGCGAAAAAGACTGAGAGAGAGAGAGAGTTGAAATTGTAAGTTAATATCCTGTCTGTTATTGCCTGCCACACACACACACACACTTGCCACATGTATGCAACATGCACGTCTGATGAATTGATTAAACAATTTCCTACCCTGCGTTTTTTGCATGCGACTCGCTGACTTTTTGGGCCTTGACTTCAACAAGAGGCGAAAAACAGAAGAGAGAGAAGACAGAGGGGTAGCGTGAGGTGAGGTGAGGGGAGGGCAGAAAGGGGGGGCACATTGCCGCATTTGGTTGGCATTGGCAACAAATCACTTTAGTTGTGCGGGATAAATTGAGTTGTTCGTTTAGTTTTTCCGTTTTTCTGTTTCGTTTTTTTTTTGGCCTTTTTGCGTTAATTGGGCCAATTTTCCACGAATCAAATGAAGGCTAACACTCGTCCTCAGCCACGCCCCCCGCCCCTCCTCACCCGCACAAACTATCCAACGTCCAGCCTGCCACACATGTGTGACGTGCCTTTTGCCAAAAAAAAAAAAAAAAAAATTAATATTGCAACAGAATTGAGGCAACGTCCAGCAGGCGGAAGCGGAAGCGCTGACCTCCATATTAAGTTGTCCCAAAAGCAACCAACAAAAAAAAAAACCGAAATATAATAAAAGATAAGCAAGTGTATGGTTGAACGGTGAACAAGCTCGACTAACGCATACTCTGTAAAAGGGGAAAAATAATACAAGTAAAAAAGCTGCGGCCATTTTCTTAAAATATACCAAATAAATATACTGAACATATTAGTCGAGTATGCTCGACAGTGAAATACCCACTACCCATTTTCTTAAAATATACCAAATTAATATACTGAATAATACTAAAAATACTAGTCGAGTGTGATCGACTGTAAGATACCCACTACCCGTCTTTTTAAAATATACCAAATTAATATACTGAAAAATACTAAAATATACCAAATGTTATATTTGGTATATGGATATTACTATAGACTAGCGCGTTCAAAATATACCACATAGTACAAAATATGCCAAATTGCCAACCAAAGCCACTCAGAGCCTAGCTCAACTCACAACTAGGCGACATTCTGAGCAAGTACACGACTAATAGATACCCTAACTAATTTAGCTTTGGGTTATTCCGAAACAACTTTCATACCAATTAGTGATTGAATCCCCGTAATATGGAAAATTTGATCATTAGGCGAACTAAAACAATTTAAATGAGATATACTATAAAGCACGAGACTAATAGTTACCCTATAATTTATAGCTTCTATGACTCGACAAGCAAACACGACTGCAAAATGCTCTGTAAGCTACAGAGGTAATGCTTTTTCAGTTTTGCAAATGCCACAGCTTCAATTTAACGCTTTATGTAATGCGGCAGGACTGACATATACCCTGTAAAATACAACATTTTTGACTATACAGCACGCAGCTAGCAGTTATCCTATACTTGGGCATAAAATTGTTTCAGCTTGAGGGCAAGAGATAAATGGATAACAATAGAGACTAGAAAACACGCTAGCACATACCCTGTAATGCTAATGTTTGACACAAATCATTTGAGGACATATTGTAATACATCATGACTGAGGAATACTCTGTAAAAAATGGAATATAAGTAAAATAGTAAGTTAAAAATTCCAAATATTTTAAAGATCATTTAAAGTCCTCGGTTTGAACAGACAACTACTTAAAACTTGACTACAGCAAGTTCTAATTCTAATATGGAAATATAATAATTCTAATATGGAAATTTAATCATTCTAGTATATATGCTAATACAGATTGACTAAGAAATACCCTGTAAATAGTGGAATATAAGTGAATGAAGTAAACTAATATTGTAATGTTTTGTTGTAAGATATTTTGCAGACCATTCCAAGCATACCCTACAACTCGACTACACCGACTACAGCACATACCCTGAAAAGTTAATGTGGAACATTAATCATTCTAGTATATATTGACTGATAAATACCTTGTAATAATTTAAAGGCCATTCTATCTCCTTGGCTCGAACATACCCTACAACTCGACTACACCGCAATTAACACTGTCATTGAATGTGCGATTTACAGGGTACACAAATATAGAAATAACAAGCGGGGCGCTGTCACAATGACCGTATGTCCTGTGCCACAGTCTCAAGTCTGCAGTCTGACGGCTGCCAAAACGGCGCGTGTCAAATGTCATCCAGTCAGCTCGCCCCCCTTCTGACCTTCTGTCTCCAAACTACCCTATATAGAGAGGCTATAGAGATTGGTAGCCATGCCTGCCTGCCTGCCTGGCTGGCTCACCGGTTATGCCGGTCACGTCGCACGTTGAAAATACCACAGATGTCATCAGTGCGCGACGAGGACGACGACGACGACGACGAGCTGCAAATCTCTGATCTGTTGATGAGATTGTGTCACAGCCGCCCGTCAACAGAGCGACCGAGTCAGGCCAGACAACGACGGGCAACAGCTTAACTAAGGTTAAGCCCTCCCACCCACACACACACACACACACACACATCTATTCACACATATACACACCCACACACAGTGGGGGGTATGTTGTGTTTTTTGTGCGAGGTTTGAGTGTCAATGACAAGAGTACTTAAGAGATTTTCACATCGTTACAAACGAGAATTGGGTAGAAATTAAAATTAATGCTTTTTCTTGCTGTTTTTGTTTTCCAATTTTTGGTTTCTGTTCTTTTTTTTGCCTCTCTGTGTTTGTTTCTATTTCACTTGACTTGAAAATCGAAATAGTTTGCCATTTTCTTAGGGCACAATCCCAGTGGGATTAACTGTTGGTCTGCTCCTCATTGGGGCAGTTATCCCTAGTCTTATGCCACATTAAAGATCATAATCAGCTAAAGTTTTGCAGTGCCGAAAAAGTAAAAGATGCTTTGACTTACCCACTGTAAATTCCTGATGCTCTTCAGTCGCGATTTCAGTCGATTTACACTTATTTCACTTGATTTGCACTTGTTTATTTTGTATTTGATTTGGACTTATTTCACTTGCGTTGCATTTGTTAAGTTGGCTGCGCTTGATTCGTTCGGCAACAGCCTTATTAAGTTGGCTGCATTAAATTGTCGCTTTCTTAAGTTGGCTGCGCCTGATTTTATATGCAACGGTCTTGTTAAGTTTGTTGCGATTGATATGTTCGGCAACAGCCTTGTTAAGTTAGCTGCAGTAAGCTATTGCTTTGTTAAGTTGGCTGCGCCTGATTCTTTATTCAACTGCCTTGTTAAGTTGGCTGTATTATGCTGTTGCTAGTTAAGTTGGCTGCCCCAGAGTCAAGTCTGTAATTAGTAGACAATAGTAAAGGAAAATAGTTAATACTCATATTCTTCTTAAGATTAACGATTATTCTAAAATACAAAAAAACAAAGGAGTACAATTAAAACGTGACCAACTATAAACTAACTATAAAATAGAATACTCATATTCAATTTTAGAATATAAAATGATAAATTATTTGTCACATTCTTTAAATGAATATTTCTACATCTAAGTTAAATTATTCGAATGTTTTGCCGAATTTTTATAAATTTAATTGCAACAATGTGAGCGAACTTTGTTGCAACTCCAACTCTAGATTGGTTTCCCATTGGTCCACCAAAAAAAATGAAATAAAATAAAAATACAAGTTGTGGAGCATTTGGTAATCCGGCAATTTGGTTAACTGGCTGCAGTTGCGAAACTAACTGTATGTTTCAAGTGGCTGCTCACAAAAGCCAGTCAAAAAGTACGCTAAAAAGCAGCGTGGCAACCCTGCTTCCCTCCCCGTTCCATTGTTGCCACCCTGAGAGAAGTTGCACGCATTTTGGCAATTCAGAAATTCCGAAATTTTTGAAGCGATCACAAAATAAGCCACAACCGCATAATAGAGTTTTATTCATATGCGAAACCGAGTGTATGTGTGTGTGCTTGAGTGTGTACACTTGACTATGTGTGTGTGTGTGTGTGTGAGTGAGTGTGGGCAAGTGGGCGTTGCTGCCGTGGGGATTGTGCAGACAACTGGATTAAAAAGCGCTCGAAAAATTGGCAACATGTTTAATAATTATATTTGGTGAATGTGCTTTTTTGTGTTGCCACAAACACACACACACACAAAGACACACGCACACCAACACACACGTACAGCTGCGAAGACAAGGCAAATATGTTTTTTGACAAAACACAGGAGCACATGTTGCCGTCGTGCTCGTTGCTCGTCGGTTGTCCTCATCGTTCTCATCGTCGAGGCAAATGGCATAAAACAACCACAGGCGCCGCAACATTTGACGACTGTCTACCACATGCTTCCTCCTCCTCCCCCTGCCACTGCCTCAACCCCCTTCCCCCTCAGCTATGTTACAGTGCCACCTCGCTGACTGACAAGCGCCTTATCATTAAGGTAAACAGCATCAACAACAGCAGCAGCAGTTGTCATCAGCATCATCATCATCATCACCATCATCATCATCATCACCATCAGCATCGTCATCAGCAGCAACAGCAACATCAGCTTTGGCGTCAACAACCTTAAAATACGTTGCACAGAACAAAAAATCATGCAGCCAAAACAAAGCCAACAACAACAACTATGACGGCGACAACAACAGTTGCTGCTGTTGCTACTGCTGCTGTCACAGACATCGGCAACAAGACCAAAAAAGAAACAAGTAGCAAAGCTAAAGACGAGTCTGCTCGACTTTGATATACCCGAACAGTGCAGTATTATTTATAAAATATACTAACTCAACATACCAAAATATACTAAAAGAAAATAAAATGTAATTGTGAGATATCCGCCAACAACAGTGCGATATTACTCTTAAAATATACCAACTTAACCAAAAATTACTAAAATATACCGAAATATACCCGATACCAACAGTGCGGTATTATTCTTAAAATACTAAAATACACCTAAGGGTATTTAATGTATATGCGGTATTAAATATCCCAGAAAAATAGTAAAATATAACAAAACAGTTTTTTGGTATTCTTTAAATATACCACAAATACTAAAATGTGTTAATGGATATTTATGGTATATGGGTTATTATTTTTAAAATATGAAAAACATACTAAAATATACCAACGGATACTAATGGTATATACTATATTATTCTTAAAATTCTCTAGAAAAATATTGAAATATACCGAATGACATTTTTGGTATTCTTTAAATATACCAAAATACTAAATGTGTTAAAGGATATATCTAGTATGTGCAGTATTATTATTATTATACAAAAAATATACTAAAATATACCGAAGGGTATTTCTGGTATATGAATATACTATTTCATTCATATTAAACAATAGAGTACATCCTTCTATTCTTTGAATACCGGGTATAAAAAGAAATGAAAATGAGGAAGCAACAACCAAAGCACACCTGACGAACGTTACACACACACCCACACACACACATACAGAGAGAGACTCTCGCATGTGGCACTTATGCAAAAAAGGTAGCAACAACAATCAACGTGCCGCATTCACAATGCCAGACGCGACAGTCGAGTGTGTGTGTGTGTTGTGTGTGTGTGTGTGCGATGACTGATGAGCGACATGTGGCAGCAGTAGCAAGCAACATAGCAAGCATAGCCATGCCGCATGCCACATGCCTCAACGCACTTGCCACCTAGCTGCGCTACAACTTGCCACGCTCGCTCTATTGCCCATGAGGGTGTTGTTATCAACAACAACAACAACAATAACAACAACAAGAGCAACATTATTGTATGCCAGACAATGACAACGACAATGACGCACAGCAGCAGCCAGAAAAACAACAACGACAACAACAGCAATCGCTGGACTTTGATTGACCGTAAAGCGAAGAGCAACTGTTGCAGCTCAATGCAAATAAAAAAGAAATTAAAACCAAGAGCGTGAAAAGTAGCGCAAAGAATAAAACAAAAAAAAAAATTAGAGAAAGATTTACTTTCTTCGGAATATTAATAAATAAATATTACAAAAGTATTATATAAAAAAATTCGGAATATTAATGTTTAAATATTCGAAAATTAAGAAAAAAGTAAATAGAAAAGGGACTAATTAATTAACAATATAAAAGTAACAAAGAAAACAAAAAAAAATTATTCTTGCAGTTTTTGTATAATATACAAATCAAACAAGTATACCGACAAAATACTAAAATATACCGAAGACTATATTTGGTACATCTATATACAAATACATTCAATTTCAATAAAAACCATATTTTAGAAATAATATACCAAAAAATACTAAAATATACTGATGTCAATGTTTGGTAAATCCATATATGTACTTGTACATTGAAAATATAGTACAGAGAACAAAATATATCAGACTATCAGCCAAAGCCATAAAGACCCGATTGCAGTAGACTTTTTTGCCATACAAAAGTATTTCTTAAATCGCACCCAAATTTTTTAGTAATCAGAAAGGCTTTAGTTATTACTGTGTATACCAAACAAGTATATTAATTAATGAATATTATAAAAGTAAAAAAATTATATTGAAATTTATGTGTAACATTAAAATCAAAGAGAAATCTTCTATCTTAACTTAAGCATTCCAGTTGAACGATATTTATATGAATATATGATCTTTCGCATAAATCTATCGCTCTCATTAAACTTAAGCTTTATTTCTACTAGTGCTTCAGTAGATCTTTAAAGTAAACTTTCCCCCATGGCACATCGATACAAAAAAACTTTAAAAAAGACAGTTAATGTTTGGCAAGGCAAAAGCAAAAAAAATGAGAAATAGAAAGAGAAAACAACTCAAAATTCAGCACATGTGCCACTCAACGTTTTGTGTCCATTTGTCCAGTTCAAAGTGGAAAGAGCGGGAGAAGGAGGTTGTATCAATAGCGGTGGGAAGGGGGGGTTTATCAGTTGGTTTTTGGCTAGTTTTGTGCGCCAACATATTGTCTATTTGTGCGCTTTATTGCCAATAAATCAGAATTTATTTGCAACAACAAACGAATTAAAATGTTCAATAAATATTTGCACAGCCTCAGCCTCAGACCCCCCAAAAAGTAGGCAACATTTATTGCATGACGTCGCGTGTGTTTGAGTATGGCAAAGGGAAAGAGGGAAGAAAGAAGAGAGAGCGAGAGAGGGAATGGGAATGGGAGATAGATTGTATGTGTGTTTTTGGCCACTTGGCAGACGCAATAACTCTGGCCGCTTATCACGCAACATTCACTTGGACATATTCACTTTGAACGACGCTACGTGATGCGCATTTTTGTTACGCTCTTAACTCGACAACTCTCCACGCGCGTCCTCCGCAGTCCTCTCCACCCTTCACAACCTCTCTCCCTTCCCACCTCATGTGACTGTTTCCCTGTACTCCGTCCACTTCACTTTCCAGCAGCACTTGAGCTCACTGGACTCACAGCGCTGCCTTTGCCTCTGCTTCTGCTGCACTCAGAGAAACAACGGACAAACAACTCTTCTCTGGCCTGTCTTGTTAGTCTTCTCTTTTCTCCGTCTTTTTCCCTTTTGCCTCATATGCTGTTCCTTCCGCCACTTCACTTTTCCAAAATTCAAATTCAAATAGTCTTATTCCACGATTCCTTTTCTTCGATTCCTATGCCTCGATTCCTATTCCTTGATTCCTATTCCTATTCCTCGTCTCCTATTCCTCAATTCCTATTCCTCGAATCCTATTCCTCGTTTCCTATTCCTCATTTCCTATTCCTCGATTCCTATTCCTATTCCTCGATTCCTACTCTTCGATTCTTATTCCTCGATTCCTATTTCTCGATTCCTATTCCTCGATTCCTATTCCTCGATTCCTATTTCTCGATTCCTATTCCTCGATTCCTATTCCTCGATTCCTATTCACCTATTCCTATTCCTCGATTCATATTCCTATTCCTATTCCTATTCCTATTCCTATTCCTATTCCTATTCCTATTCCTATTCCTATTCCTATTCCTATTCCTATTCCTATTCCTATTCCTATTCCTATTCCTATTCCTATTCCTATTCCTATTCCTATTCCTATTCCTATTCCTATTCCTATTCCTATTCCTATTCCTATTCCTATTCCTATTCCTATTCCTATTCCTATTCCTATTCCTATTCCTATTCCTATTCCTATTCCTATTCCTATTCCTATTCCTATTCCTATTCCTATTCCTATTCCTATTCCTATTCCTATTCCTATTCCTATTCCTATTCCTATTCCTATTCCTATTCCTATTCCTATTCCTATTCCTATTCCTATTCCTATTCCTATTCCTATTCCTATTCCTATTCCTATTCCTATTCCTATTCCTATTCCTATTCCTATTCCTATTCCTATTCCTATTCCTATTCCTATTCCTATTCCTATTCCTATTCCTATTCCTATTCCTATTCCTATTCCTATTCCTATTCCTATTCCTATTCCTATTCCTATTCCTATTCCTATATTCCTTTTTTCTCTCAGTGTTAGCTGCATGACAAAGGAAAAAACCGACAACAGCAGTCGAAGGCACAGAAAATCTATTAAAAAATTATGGGTTAATGCTGTTTGGATTTATGGAGAGCGAAGAAGTTGTTGTTGCTTACTCTGGCTGTTGTGCTCTGTTCTTTATGTTGCTGTTGCTGGCAAACAAATTGTCCACACGTGAGACAATCAAAGTGGCATAAAGCAGTAGAGAGAGACTATTGAAACGGACACTGCAAATGGCAATCGATGATTTGCGACGACGCGACGGGGGCAAGGCGGTAAGCGGAAAGGAAACGCAGCAGGCGACGCATTTTGGCGTTAACGTATGCGTCCCCAGGGCCCCATCGATAAGGATGTCCCTCAGTCTCTGTCTCCGTCTCCGTCTCAGTCAGAGTTTCTATGTACGCTAATTCCATTATGCAGCTCTGTACCTCTCAGCTGTCTGGTGCTGTCATGCAAAATGCAGGTTCAATGCTAATGCTTTTGTTCTAAACGCACGTGTATCGAGTGCTTTTGCAATCGTTATCGAAATGTGCCCCAAGCATACGCCAAAAAAAAAAAAGCAAAAAGAACAAGGAAAAGTAAAGAAAAATAAATAAATAGCAGGAGCAGCAGCAGAGCTCAATTGACTGATGGCCACTAATTAACCCAGCGTGGTCCGAGCAAGAGGGAAAAAGAAAGAGAAGTGGAAATTGAAAATGAGAGAGCAAGAGGAATAGCTTATGTTTGTCAGTAGCTGAAGAGGGATTCTTGTGGGCGACTGGCGTGGGAACCACTTGAAAATCAAATCAAGCGTTCAACTGTAAATCACAATAAATAATAAAAAAAAATATATACCAATGAGCGGACAGCAAAAACACACACACAGAGGGAATTTTTCCCCCTGATATCATATTTTTCACTTCATTGTGTTTCCGAGCAAAAAGCAAGGAAGAGAAAGAGAGAGAGAGAGAGTAGGAAGCTAGCGCTGCCTTTGTTTGGCCTCGACGCTTTTGTCAAATGTCGAGTTGAGTGTGTCCAGGATAACCAACACAATACGAAGCAAAAGAGAGAGTGCGAGGCTGTGTCTGAGTTTATGAGGCGTCGCTTACGTAATCTGGCATCGCATATCTGGTATCTTTTGTAAGTCGCAACTCAGCGCTGACCATTTGATGGTCTCGAACTTCATTGAGTGCTCAGTGTTATGGACATAAGGACATATCGTAAGTATCGGAATAACAGCACATTTCCATTCGATGGCCAAAACACTAGCGGCTATTCGAAAAAAAAAACTGTCCCATTGAGTCAATGATACCCTGTAATTTTATTTTGAAATGATTTTCACTCAACCATTTACCAACTATTTGAACTCGGCTACTTTAAGGTTTACAAACTTGAATTATAAAACCAAAAAAGTAGCAGTTATTGTCATATCAAAACTATCATTATTTCCCCAACATTTCTTCTTAAAAATTCCCATATTATATTCTCTATAGTTTCTATCCTGAAAATTCAGCACGATTCAAGGAAATACAGTCAAGTTATGAAGGTAAGAATTTGAAGAAAAGATAAGAACGTTAAAATTCATAGTTTTGATAGGGCATCTCTTAGTCCCACCTTTAACATTTTTCATCATTTTCTACACGCTTGCCAAATTGCCAAACCGAGCAAAAGAATTATGATGGCATTTTGTTATTTTTATTTTTTTCTTTCTCTTGGTTTGCCATTCTTTTGTTGCTCACTGACACATTGAAGTGAACCTGAACCCGAAACCGTGAACCCAGCCCCCAAACAAACCCAAGAAGCTGTAGCTCTAACCCTCTTGAGTACTTATTCTTATGGCCTGGCTTATATGGCATTGCTGTGTAATAAGACGGAAATAATTTGTGTTGTTGTCGTTCATTTTTTCTCCCCCTTTTTTTTTCTGTGTGTGTTTGTGTGCTTGGTGTTGCTGCCGCTGAAGTGTAAACAACACATCGGGCAATCCCTGACCAGTTTAATGCGGAATGCAGCACAAATTGTTGACTAATTTGCATCATTAACTGACGTCAAATCGCTATAAGCGATTTCCCCCCTGAAACCAAACCAAACCTAAGAAATTGGCATTTCCTGTAGCGCACAACCAGGAAATTCCTATCTACATTTTTCCCTTAGCTTATCAATTTCTCCAATTTCCTTACACATACATATTGAATTAACTTGGGCAATCTGCAGACATTGATCACGGATAGAAAAATCTAAACAGTTTAGAATGATGCGAGTTATGTGATTAGCAAATTTGTTGAAATTTGGCAAATTGAAATATATACCGAAAAAAATACTTGAATATAGCAAAATGCAAATTCAAGACAACTGAATTTCAATATGAGTATATTATTATGTAGGACAAATATACCGAAAATTGAAAATTGATTTCCCAAAATGAATTGACACATAGTTAATACATTTTGAAGCTGACAATAGAACAAACAAAGAAGAAAGCTCCAGTCGACCCTTTCGCGAAAATATACCGAATTGATATACTAAAAAATACTAAAATATATCGAAATGAAAATTAGGTATAACAAGTTCAAAACAGCTGCACTGCATAGTACTTTTAGTATACTAGACTATACTGAATTGAATAATCGGTATATTCATAATTGCAAAGCAACTAAATTTCAATAAAACTCTATTATTTAAGTATACTAAAAACATACCAAAATGAATAATTGGTATATTTTTAAGTTAAAAACAACTGAATCTCAATATAAGTATACTAAATATGGAAAAAAGTATTTAAAGAACTTTTAGTATACCGAAATATACCAAAATGAATAATTAGTATATTGATAAGTTCAAAACAACAGAATTTCAATATGAACATACTATTGGGATAACTACTTCTATAGTACTTTTAGTACATCGCAGCATAAGCAATCAGAGTATCCAAAGTAGGCGTAGGGGCGTGACCAAAGTGCATAATGATGTGAGCATAAAAAGGTTGCAAAGCAGATAATCGAATAAACGAGGTTTGCAAAATGCGCGTGTGCGTATTTCTGATGTGGCTAATTAAGCGTTATAGGGAAAGGGGCAGAGCAGCGGAAGAGAAGTCGGTGGCCCCAAGCACCTGGTACCTGCTGAGTACTCACACTTACACTCACACTCGCTCACTCACACATTCATGAATCGTATCGCTCTCTCTCTCTCTCTTTCTCTGTTTCTATCTGTCTATCTAGCGATTGGGCTCTGCGTGTAGCCGCGTTATTTTGGTCGAAATTGTGGCAAACACCACAAAATTTGATTTGCACTTTTTGGCAGCACAGCACACACACACACACACACACATACACACACATGTCTGCGATGTGTGCATGTGTGTGAAAATACAAATAGACGTTGATTGCTTTGTTGATTTGTTTGCGGTTGCTTTGCCGCGCCTCTGCAGCAGAGAAGAGTGAGAGCAAGTGGAGTCTCTAAATGTTAGACGGTTAGTTAGTGTGGCACGTTGTGTTCAGGGAAGGGAGCAAGAGAGGAAGGGAGTTGCCAAATGGCAATCAATGCACACATTGATGCAGTCATTTGCGCCTGCCAAATAATCGAAATCAGCAAAAACATGAACTCAACACAGACACAGACACAAACACATCGACACACACACTCATACACACGCAGCAGGGGCAACCCTTTTTTTGCACAAAATTATTTATTGAAATTTTATAAATAGTGGGATCAGACAACGAAAATTCGAGTCTGCAAGCCGCCAAAAACGAACGAACAAAAAACAGACACAATATAATAAATACACATACACAAACTATGTGTGTGTGTGTGTATGAGACAAGGGTAGCTAATTTCATGCGATAAGCTGCTGCTGCTGCACGACACTAACCCCAACTTCTTTAGCCTCGAATTCGCCTTCGAGTTTGCTACAGTTTTTAGTTGCCCCAAAATGTATGCTACACATTTTGCACTTTTGCGTTGTTATCTAAAACCCAGACTGAGTGCGAGCGAGACAGCCTTCTACTATAGTGTGTGGGGAAAATAGTGCTGAGTGGGAAGGGAGAATGGCGGGTGGCTAGCCGGTGCCGGTGCCGGTCTCGGATATTAATGCATCATGGGCATTGTAAAATGTTCGTTAAGCTTCTGGCACGGCAACTACTACGTTAGCAACTACTACAACAACAAAGGGAATGGGAATGGGAGAGGGAACGGGAACGGGAACGGGAATAGGAATGGAAACGGGGGGCGTCTGTTGCCATAAAATGTGCGACGACAAGGACGACAGCCATCCTGACTGTCCTGACTGCCGCCTCTCTGCTTGGTAGACGGTCGCGTTTATGCGGTTTTTCGTACAGTTTTGCGAGTCAGACAAAAGCGACAACTTGCCCAGCATCTCAGCGAGAGTGTTAGCCAGATTTAGTCCTTCCCCCTCCTATCCCTCGCCCCTTTGTCCTCTTTGGGCGCCACTGGCAACTGCCATTACAACTACTTATGGCCGTCACTGTTTTAAAATCAAAAGTCGGAACGGGTTCACACAGCAGCAGACATTTGGGAGGCTGCTTCAGAGTTGCCCCCGTTGTTTTACTTACGAGCGAGCCGTAGAAGCCTTCCCAGCGCAGGACTCGTGTCCTGATCAGCGGCCCAGCTTACGGCTGAGGTTTTATGAAAATAAATTGTGCTTTATGCTCGATTATTACCGTAGACTTATTGGGTTTTGCTGAAGCGCTCTAAATGCTCAGCTCCTCCTCCTCCTCCTCCTCCACACCTCCCTGGCATCCGGGCAGCCATGTGTGTCCGTGTCCGTATCCGTGTCGATGTCCGTGTCCGTGTCGTAGCCGTAGCCGTAGCCGTAGTAAGTATAGTAGGTCGTCTTTTGGTTGCTGGCGCTGGTTGTAATTGTTAAGATTTTGTTACTTCAATTTATTATTGCTCCCATACGACGTTGCCGCAAACTTTATTGCGAGCATGTGAGCAGTGTCCTTTCCCTTCCTATCCTATCCTTTTTTAGTGTGTGTGTGTGTGTGTGTGTGTCGAGGATGAGCCGACTGCTTTATGCTTTTTTGGGTAATTTGCATTTCACGTTACGGTTTCGGTTTCTGCTGCGGCTGCAGTCAAATGATTCGTGATTATGCGCAAAGTTGTTATAGTTCCTGATTATAAGCGAACCCTTGCACCTCAGCTAGCTCCCTTTCCATCTCTCTCACTCTCTCTCTATCTCTCTCTTTCTCACTCAGGTAACGACTGCAGCTGTGCTTAGCTCATTGCTGGGGGGCAGCAACACTTTAAGTCAATAGACAGCCAAGTGTTTGCACTCTGGCAAATGGCATTACCAAGATTTCTGTGCTCAACTCGGTTATTTTAATCCTTTCTTTTAATTTCCCTGTGTAAAGAACATTTGCGTTGGACCCTGTAAGACCTTTGCTTATGTATGAACTTTGCTCTAGATGCTTTTCTTTAAATTTTGTCGCATTCTATTTAACCTGTTCAGTTTATGCACATTTCGTGATTTTAGTTACGTTTTATCTTTAGCTACAGACCTAACGACTAGTTTTTTTTTTCAAGTTCAAGTTTAATTGCTAATTGTAGTTCTCTTTTTAGGAAATTATTTATTGCTCCACACTTAATAGTATCACAGCTTTTAATTGGAGTCCCTATTAGTAATTCTGAGTCTAACTCTACCTTTAGTTCTTAATTAAACTCTAAAGTTTAAGCTAACTCTATCTTTAACTTTAACCTTAACTCCTACTTTAATTTAACTTCTAACATTAATCCCAACTCTTGCTTTTATTTGAACCCCAACTCTAAATGTAATTCTTTCGCTTTCTTTATTTGCAAGTCGAAATCTTATTTTTTAATCCTAACTCTAATTTTAACTTTAACTTTAATTCTAACTTTACTTGAACTTTTAAATATAAATACAGCTCCACCTCTATCTCTACCTCTACCTTTGACCTTTACATTTTACCTCTACCTCTTCCTTACTCCCTACCTTACTCCCGACATCCTTCCTGCCTCTATGTCTCTACGTCTACCTTACTCCTAACATTACTTCCGCTCTTCTTCCTTCCTTCCGCCTTTCATCCTCCCACTTCGGTTTCGATCCATTCTTCCTCAATCTTCTTCCCCTACATGGTTCTATCTCCATGGTTCTATCTTTACCTCGGTCCCTACCCCACTTCCTTCCTCCTTTCTTTCCCGCTTCCTATCTCATTTTCTTCCTCGCTCCCTACCTCACTTCCTTAGTCCTTGCTTCATCCCTCTTCGCTCTCGACCCTCCTTCCTCAATCTTCCTTTCCTATATGGTTCTATCCCTATTTCTACCTCGCTTCCTACCTCACTTTCTTCCTCGCTTCCTTCCCCGTTTCCTACCTCACTCTCTTCCTCGCTCCCTACCTCACTTTCTCCATTCTTCCTTCTTTCCCTCTATGATTTTATCTTTACCTCTACCTTGCTTCCTACCTCACTTTCTTCCTCCTTCCTTCCTCGCTCCCTACCTCACTTTCTTCCTCGCTTCCTACCTCACTTTCTTCCTCGCTTCCTTCCCTCCTCCTTCCTCGCTCTTCCTCCCCCTATGGCTCTATCAGAGCGCTGTCAGCAGCGCGCGTGCTTGGCCACCTTGATCGTCCTCCACGGTCACTTAAAGTGCTGTCTCATTAGAAACCTCACACACACAGAGAAAATGGGAAATGGAAAAGTTAAAGCAATCATTGACCAGCTAAAGCATTTCACAAATATAATTAAGCCTTTCGCTTCAACTGAAATTACAGGCTGCCACAACACAATCGGTCAAGGAGACCAAAGCGAGCACAACAAAAGGAAGCAAAGGGGCAACTGAGAACGGCCTGGGGGAAGCGACTTGAGAGCGCTGAAAGTATAAAATTAACAACTTCATTGATAGGCGGCCAGCCAAAGGGCTAACACAAATGAGGTGTGAGGTGGTCAGCTAGGGGCAGGCAACAGCAGGGGGTAATGTAAGGGAACATTTGCCGCCGTGGCGATAATGGTGCGTGACCACGCATCAGCAACGATTTTGTCAGGGATTCCACACACTGTCCACCCCCCAACTCCCCCTCGAAGCTTAACCCTATACAACGCAACCCCAACCTGAAAGCCCACGGACCACCTGAGCTGACATTTAGCCGAGCTGACGAGTTAATAACCCTTTTTAGCGGCCGTGTGAATAGCCCTCGATGTGTGTGTGTGTGTGTGGGGGGACACGCGACTGACCAGCATATGAGGGAGCTTGGGAAGGAGGACAGGTAGCAGAGGACACGGTCAGGGCCATGGCCATGAATGGGGGAGTCACAATCGGACTTGCGACTGGTGCTTAAGTGGCTTGAACGCCCTTTTGGCATGTGAGTCGCGTTTGCGGCTGCGAATGAGTGGGCAAAGGGGTAACACACTCGCGTGGAGTAGGGGTAGGGAAATGAGAAGGGAGAGAGTGGAGAGTGAAGTTAAAGATGGGTTTCACTTCCCCCAATTAAGTTGCTCGCAGCGGGCATCGGTTAATTGAATGAAGTCACGTGATGTGAATAACAAAAATTGATATCGACAACGCGTCCTCTAATTGACAACTGACCAGGTTCGCTCCTCCACCCCTCCCCCCTATCATCCTGTCGTTGCCTGTCCGTTCCTGTCTGTTCTTGTTTGTCTTTGACGGCTTTTAAATATTGCATGCGAGTCCAAGAGCATTTAATTTGCTTCTATTTGCATTTGACTGGTCAGCACCCAGACTGCTTTCCCCTCCCTCCCATTCCGCCTTGTCCCTCTCTCTCTCTCTCTCTCTCTCTCCCTCTCCTTTCTCCTTCACTCTTTTGAACTCTTGGCCAAAATGTCGTTGTCGTTGTCAAAGCGACCGCAGTCGAAGATCTTAAAGAATTTTGTAAGACGTGCAGCCAAAGCAAAGCCAACGACCAACTGCAACTTGTCCGCACACACACACACACACACACACACACACACACACACACACACTCACACACACACTCACATACACGCTTCGGACTCCTTTTTGGACTGGCAAGTTTTGAGCCAAGAAATCCAAAACCACACTAAAGACGCCAAAAAGATGCAAAGACGCAAACGGCCAAATGGAAACGCAAACCCAACAAAACCCCAAAAACGAATATATATAAACGTATATATATATATATGTGTGCCACGCCCCCTCTTCGCCCCTGCCCCACTCGAAAGGTCCTTTCATTTACTCCAATCTGGCATTTCAAATACTCGTTCTCTATGCATTTCCCTAGCTTCATTTTTGTTTTTTTTTCATTCCCTCTCTCTCTCTCTTTCTGCGGCTGTGTTTGCTTTCATCGTCTATTACGACACCACACACACACACACACCAACACACACATGTGTGTGTGTACTTTGGGGTTTTGTTGCCTTAAGTCTAAAGACATTTTTAAGGCCATTCGTGCGGTCGATGCGGCGCTGAGATTTTCCCGTGCAAATTGCAAGGCTTAAATTTCATTTCAATTTCCCAAATTGTTACGCCCCTCACTCCGCCTCCTCTTTGGAGTGGACCAGGATCATAACCCTAACCCCAGAGAGCAAGTGGTCAGCAGTCTAAAGCACACACAAAACTCATATATCTTTAATCTGAGTGCGAGTCCGAGTTTTGAATGGATTTTTGGGTGA
This sequence comes from Drosophila sulfurigaster albostrigata, assembly GCF_023558435.1. NCBI lineage: Eukaryota > Metazoa > Arthropoda > Insecta > Diptera > Drosophilidae > Drosophila > Drosophila sulfurigaster. The sequence continues at coordinate 31,308,499 of NC_084885.1, forward strand.
CTTTGCTTTTACTGACTTTAGTTACTTTCTCCTATCTTCTTTCTATTGCACTTAATTTTGTTTCTCACTAATTTTCATAATAATTTAATTTACTGAGTACAACATTGGGTTCGCAAATTAAAGTTATTTACTTCTAGTATTTTTCAAATAATAGTTTTCACATAAGTAGTTTTCAAATTCTCACAGATTTCAATTGAAATGATCTTCTGCATAAATAGCAAAAGCTATTTAAACTATTATCGAACTACAAAATTATTTCAGCATGACAATATTTTACATAAATTGTTCTCGATTTCAAATTCCTAACTTTGAATTTATGTATAGGAAGTGCTCTAATAGAATCATTTTATATATGGGTAATTCTCCAACGGAATTTTGCGGGTGGGAAAAAAAAACATATACAGAACCAATTTTACAAATAAGTTAAGTGAGAGTATAGATTTGGATTAAAACTATATTTAGTGCTATGATTGATTTTAAGAAATATATAAGTTCGTTAATTATTTGCTTCCCGCACGAATTTATTCAGTTTATCTTAAAACACAAAAATAATCGCAAAATTATTTGCCCCTAATTAAAGTCCTAATCAAGAGCTATAAAATCCATTTTTACTGTTTTGGTAACCATATTATGTTTTATAATACATTTTTATATATAGTATTTTTATCTTTTATATATTGTTTCGGCAAAATTTTGCTAACGACTTTGAGAATTTCAAACATTTTCAACTGCCATTTAATAGACTATAAGTTATATATAAAATGTATTACTTTAATAAAGAAAATCTGTCACTTTTAGAGTATTTTATATTCAACTAGTTAATTTAAGAAATTCGAAATTTGATTATTAAGAAAACAGCGTGCGTTAATGCATTTTTCAATCAGCAGGAACTTTTAGCTGTACATAAAATACTGAACCTTAATAGAGTTATGTAAATTTACAGCAAAGAGAGTTTTGAAATGTATCCTAAAGAACAGCATTAACTTTTATTAATCCATCGCTTGGTCCCCTCCTCACAGTGGCTGCCACAGTCTGCTGCCACTTTGCGGCAAGCAACGAATAACGAATGGAACGAGGCGAAATTTTCAAATGCGAAATGCGAACTGCGAAATTTGCAAACTGCAAATCAAAATCAATATAACAAATCGTATTAAGCGAATTTTGTTTTTGCATTTTGCGATTCGTTGCCTGCGTTTGCTTAATTTGATTGCGTTGCTCCCTTTTTCTCTTCTCTGGGGTCTTGGCTCTTGCAACTCACTCTCGTCGTCTGTCAGTTGCAGGGGCAACAAAACGAAACCAAACGAAACGAATCGCAGGTAAATTGCTTCACTCATTTGCATGCCTTCAAAGACAGCAGCACATGCCACGCCTCCCCGCCTCCGTGGCGTTCGTCTCCCACAACAACTCAATAAAACTGATTATCGCAAAATTGCAAATTAAAAATTTTCAACGCGCGAGTTTGTTTTTTTCTGCCTTCCTACTTCTCGTTGGACTTTGGGTATGTTTGTATGTGTGTGTGTGTGTGTGTGTATATATCTCTGTGTGTGTGTGTGTGTGTTGACTGATTTCACGCATATGTGACCCGGATTCGATTTGCACGCGCAAATCGCATAATTTGCTCGCTCGCTCGTTGTTGTTGTTGATCCGCCGCCCTCATCAACGGAACAGGTTCTCCCCGCCACTGCCCTGGCGTGTCCCGCCCCCCGGCTTCTGCTCTACTCGCCCTTTTGTTTGCCCTTATTAAATTTCGCCAATTTTTTTATGCCTCCACACATTCATTTTTTATGCTTATTTTTTTTGGAAGCGAATTAAAATCCAAACGAAGCGCAAAAAAAATCGCGGTTAACGATTTCGCGTGCCCTTTTCTCCGCAATAACAACAACAAAAAAAATACATGAGAGAGTGTGTTGTGGGTGTAGATGGTTGTCTGTCAAAATAAACAAGTTTGTGTCACTGCAGAAATTTCATTTAATTTGCTTAGCGTTGACGACAGCCCGCGGAGCTCCAGCAAAAGGACCCCGGAAAAAAAAGGAATGCAAAAAATATGAGAACACGAGCGAGCACAATTGAAATAAGCTGTTTGGTGATTGCTTAATACTCTTTATGTTGCTTAGGATTTTACTCGTTACTTTAGCACTAGCTTCATTACTCTTTACTATTGGCACTCGCTAGCTTTAATCGATACTATCGACAAGCTTCAACTCGTTACTTTATCACTTCGTATTCGTTGTAAGTTTTCAATTGAGTAATTAGATATACACTATTATTCATATTAATCTTTGTCCTTTTATTATTGACACTCGTTTGTTTTAATCGTTACTTTTGTCTAGCTTCCACTCATCACTTTATCACTCACATTTGCATTCGTTGTAACAGTCTTTAATACATCAATTTGGGATAAACTATTATTCATCTTTATAGCTCGTTCAACATTTATATTTAGCACTCGTCAGTTTTAATCGTTACTTTCGTCCAGCTTTCACTCGTTACTTTATCACTTCGTATTCGTTGTAAAAGTTCAACTAGCAATTAGATATAAATTATTATTCATATTAATCTTTGTCCTTTTATTATTGACACTCGTTTGTTTTAATCGTTACTTTTGTCCAGCTTCCACTCGTTACTTTATTACTTCTTAATCGTTGTAAAAGATTGAAAAGATTGAAAATGCAAAGATACATAAACTATTACTTATTTAAATAGTTGTTTTAATCGTTACTTTTGTTCAGCTTCCACTCGTCATTTCATCACTCGCATTTGCATTTGTTGTAATTATCTTTAATACATCAATTTAGGATAAACTACATATTATTCATCTAGCTAGCTCCACATTTATATTTAGCACTCGTTAGTTTTAATCGTTACTTTTGTCAAAGCTTAATTGCGAATATTTAATAGCACTATTATTTTCTTTTTAGCTTAAACTTCTTGCTGCCTTCAACACTCGTTACCTTAGGATTTTGTCGTCTTATTGCTTAAACTTCTCGCACGATTTATCACTCGTTAGTTTAGAGCCTGATCTCGTATTACTTCAGCAATTTTTCTAAACCACAGTTCAGCTCGTCTACTCCCTATTGCTTATTTGTTACTCGTTAGCCTTAATGCTATATTAGTTAAATCTCTACTCGTTAGTTTCTTTTTCATGGTTTGTCCTCGTTCTCTATATGAACTATTTAAATTTACTTCTCATTTCTTGTTTTCGCTTATATTTTAAAGCCCACTTTAAACAACATATTGACTTGTATGGAGAGCACATCTTTATAAAGCGTTGCCTGTCAAAATTGGTAATACCCTAACGAAGGGTATTTATTTGATATGCTCCCAAAATTGGCTGGCAGACAAAAGGTGCACAGCGGAAGTTGCCCAAACGCCCAACGGAAGCGGAACAACATCCACAACGCTGACAAAGACAACGAGCGGAGTAGGAGGAGTACGGGAACAAAAACTGCGGCTACTGAACCTGAAAAGTGGTTAAATTACAAATTATCCACGGCAGCTGCCACACGAGGCAGCGAATGAAACTGGGCATATTGTGAAGCTGGCTGCTCCACTTTGGAGCCAGGTTGAAGCCTCTCAAAAAGCGTCCACAAAAATATGAAGAATTATGCGACACGTGGGACGAAAAAAGGTTGATGGAAAGAGGCAAGAGGAAAAGGAGCGAAGAGAGCGTGGAGAGTGGAGTGAGTGTTGGCCCATAAATCAAGCATAGACAGACGCAGGCTGCTCCATAATTCAAGCGTTGATGCTCTCAATACCCTTGCCCTCCGCCCCCCTTCCCCACCCAAACCTTCCTCATTCCCTCCCCCTAGTCGAAACTCCTTCTACCCCTCAGTGTCGGTTTTGTCCAGAGTCAGCACAGGTGCTGCTTTCAATTTACACATGTGAATTAAGGTTTTAAAATTGTTTGACAAAAACGCACACGCATTCGAAAAAAACGTAGCTAAAGAATAAGCAGAGGTTGACTAGTCAAATACCTTATAAATATAAATAAAGAACTGGCAACACATAAAGTCAATCATAATCGACATCAAATGCTGAGAATATTGCACTCAAGTATCACAAACTTGTTTTCTGCCTTAAATAATCACAAGCATTCAAAATTACATGTGCTTATTTCATGCAGAAAATCATAATAAAGGACTTAGTTAGATTACGTTCAAATTTAAAAGTGTTTCAAGGCTCTTTATACTTTATACTCTATTGCCACAAAATGATTTACTTGTTCTAAAAATTTGGTGATGATCCATTAATAAAAATCTTTGATTATGATATACATAGTATAACAAGGTTACTTCCTACATTAACTTATCACATGTGAAGCTTTCGAAATATAAAGCAGGCAATAACCTTGTATAATATATACTATATCATAATAAAGAATCTCCTCTATCAATGGAACATCATCAAATTTACAGAGCGAGTTATTCTTTTTGTGACAAAAGTTTATACCAAAAGAGCCTTAAACAACTTTTAAATATGAAAGTAATCCAAGGAAATGCAATAAATTAAAGAAATAAAATAACTAATAATGGATATATTTCAGTTGTTCAAAACGAAATATAAGAAATAGGAAGTTTTCAAATGGTCATCACAAAATATGTTGTTTAGAATGTTTATGATATTTTTCATCACCAAATACATATACATATGTATTGAATATAATGTTTTCTTTCTAATAATGAAGAATTGAAAACTAAGCTTTTAATTTAAGAACTAAGTTTAAAGCAGTTTGAATTTAAAAGAAATTCAGTGAATGTGAATTTGATATAATAGTAAAACAGATTGTTTATCCCTTACTAAGAACTTGTTGAAAAGAATCTAGACTTTTAGTGAACTTTTACCTAGTCAGAAGTTAATAAAACATAAGTTTCGACAACAAAATACTTTTGAGTAATGGTAGTGAAGACAACAAACAACCATTTAGCTGGCACATCAAATTCCAGGGTATAGCCAAAGATGTTGTTGACGCTGAGGCTGCGAGTCGCCAGTCCTCGGACAGGCAAATAATTCATTGTCATGCCCATGCGGCCGCCAAGTGGCGCCAACTGTTTGTGTCGCATATGTAGCAGAGTGAGAGAGAGAGAGAGAGAGAGAGAGAGAGAGGGGGAGAGGGGGAGAGGGAGCAGGAGTTTGTATGTGTGTGTGGCAAAGATTAACCTGCCACAGCCTCATCGTCAGCTAGCTCGAAGGTCCCCGCAAAACCTTCTTCAACGTCGCATTACACCAGCCCTCTTTCTACTTCACTTTCCACTCCTCCATCTCCATCTCCGCCTCAGTCATCTAGTCAACTGTGTGGCACGTAAAGGCAACGGCAACAGCGAAGGCAACGGCCACATGCTCATTCACTGTTTGGTCCTTTGGTCCTTGTAATCGATTTTTGATTGAATATTGCGCTTAGTGTTGCACCCTTCTTCTGCTTTCCTGTGCCGTGCCACACAACTCGGCTTCGGCGGCATGTTGTCACACACATGTCGCTCGTTATAAATTTTCCGCCTTTTCAAATATCAATAACTGTAAATATTATGAACACGTTCGCTTATGGGCTTAGCCGGGGCTTCATATTTTCCTTCCACTATTCTCGTTTTTTTTCCTCTTCGCTTTGCCTTCTTTATTTCAATGCCTCCCTCTCTTTCTCTCTCTCTCTCTCTCTGTCTCACTTGCACCTTTTCATATTGCCATTTGTTTTGGCCCCTTTGACATGCAACATTCGTGTGGCAACCACAATGGGACAGAAAACGATTAAATGCTGAGCTTATGCGTTGCCACATTTCTCAATTTAAAGTGTAAAATACTAATCAATATACCACAACTTCATTAAAATACTAAAAATTCTTTATTTTGAAGTGAGTATTTAAATGTTATATATTACTTTCGAAAGTTTAATACTAAACAATATACCAACTGCACGGAAATACTAAAATGTCGAATGAAAAATACTTAAAAATATACCAACTCCATTTAAATACAACAAATGTCTCAATTTAAAGTGTGGGTATTTCAAATATTAAATAATATACCAAAACCTCATGGAAATACTAAACATTTGTCGAATGTAAAATACTAAACAATATACCAACTGCATCGAAATACCAAAAAATGTTCGAAAGTGAAATACTAAACAATATACCAACTTAATTTATATACTAAAAAATTGAAAATTTCATTCTGCATTGAAATACCAAAAAATGTTCGAATGTGAAATACTAAACAATATACCAACTTAATTTATATACTAAAAAATTGAAAATTTCATTCTACATTAAATTCAATCTCATATTTGATTAGTATATTTTAAGTATATTTCCTCAATCTGTGACTCAGGGTCAAGTTTAAGTCTTCAAATAAATTTCAAAATTTCTAATAATAGTGAAATAAAACGTTATCCTTCAAAACCCCTTTCTTTCTGCATATATTTCTCCTACTTTCCCCCATTCAACTTCCCACGTATTCAACAAAACATTCCCATTGTGCGAACTTTAGTCGGTCGCACACCTTTAAGTGGCTGGGTTAAGTTTGCTTCTGTCGTATGTGTGTTTTTGTATGTGGCACAGTTAACTTTAAGCCGCGTGCCCCATCATCTAGCCAAGCTGATATCTGTGGCAATCGCCCACATACTGTGTGTGATACGCATAAATCCAAATATGATCACTTCATAATTTGACATTGATAGATGAGTCGAGCACAAATCGAAGCCAAAAAGGGGTAAGCAACAACAACAACAACTGGCACTCAATCATACACAACACACACACATAGAAATATACACACATGTGGCCGATGGGGTGTATTATTGGTTAGGGAAGAAGCTACTCACTCTGGATGGGAACGGGTTGAGCTCGTGTTGTTTTGCCAAATACGGTTTTGGTTTTTTTCCGCTTGTGGGTATCGCTGGGCATACCCTGTAAAAAAGCAAGGAAAGGAAGGAATAAATTAGTAATGAAATTAATAAAGAAAAACGGAAATACTACAAAAATGTCGAATGAAAAATACTAAAAAATATACCAACTCCATTTAAATACAACAAATTTCTCAATTTAAAGTGTGGATATTTCAAATACTATACAATACTTAACACTATACCAAAACCGCATGGAAATACTAAATATTTGTCGAATGTAAAATACCAAACAATATACCAACTGCATAAAAATACTAAAAATTTGTTGAATATATAATTCTAAACTATATGCCAACCTTCATTTATATACTAAAGAATTGAAAATTGCTTTCTACATGAAATTCAAGTGCTCCGATTAGTATATTTTAAGTATATTTCCGCATTCTACCAAAAATACTAAGCTAATCAATATTCATTTATATTCAATAATATTACTTTGAAAAGATTTTAAATATAGAGCAAAAACATTCCAATTGATATTGATATTTTCTATTTCACAAATTTGATCACAATTCCTAGGCGAACTCTTCACAAATTTTTTAAAATTTTTTTTGCAAAAGTAACTCCTCTTCTAAAGATTAATTTAATATATATTTAAAACACAATTCTTAGCCGTTGCAAGTCTTCACAAATACATTTTAAATTTAGTTAATCTATTGAAAATTCAAATTAATAATATAATTTATATTTTTGGCACAATTATTAGACGCAGAAGTCAAAGTTACTTTGCTATGCGGAATATTTTTAAGGTCTTTTGGAAAATTCATTAAGAGCAATTTCTTTCGCTACATTTATTTGGCATTCATAGAAATATAGTTCCTTGGCATAGTTCATACACAGTGTCAAGCATAAGTATGTGAATACATGTTTTTCACTGCTGAGCGGAAAAATATTACAAACGAAATGATGCATAATTTAATTGATAATAATCTTATACGCATTAAAAGTGTAAACAAGGTGTAATAAAGAATATTTAAATCTGAAAAATCACAAACGTGCAAAAGTTGATACTTTGACTTTTATTAAATAAAAAATATTTCAAAATTCAAACAACTTTTTATACTATGGAAAATAAAAAAGATTATTGAAAACAAATTAAGGCGAATAACATATTTTTACGAATATTACATCAACTTGAAGTGACAAATATGTGTCCACATATGGTTGGCACTGTATATGAACTATGCTAAGGAACTATATTTCTGTAAATGTCAAATAAATTAAGGGAAAGGAATTTTTCCTTTAAAGGGTATCTCTTGGTCGTCGCTTTTGTTTTGTGCTTTAACCCCTTGCCATGCACATTTCTTTGTTTTTTTTTTTTCTTATTTTTTTTTTGTAGTCATAGGCATAACGTCGCTTTGATGGCTGTTTGATTTCTTGTTTTCCAACGATTGATATTTTATCGTCTTGTGACTTGCCATCGCATGGGGTGAGCATGTGTGTGTGTGTGAGTGTGTGTGTGTGTGGGTGTGTGTGTGTGTGTTGGGCTTTCGTCAGCGTTACATGTGGTTGCTTAATAGATTTTTTATGATCTGTTTGCATTTATTGTATATTTATTTATTCCCTTTTGCTTGCGCCTTTATGCTCTTCCAAAGGGTTACAAATGTCCTCGAGGAGGAAGCGGGGAAGGGGGAAGGGCAAAGAAGGAGCACATTGTGACAGTTGTTGTTGTTGTTGTTGCTGTGTCTTTTGCTGGTCGGAAGTTTGGCGGCGCGACTTGATTGCTCCTTATTGATGTGCTTGGTTCACGTGCATGTAAACAAGCAAATAACATTAATAACCCCACAAAGCACACACACACACACACACACACATATACACGCATTTACTGTTACTTGTTACAAGTGTTGGTATCAATAATAAAGGCATATTATTATTATTATTATTGTTATCATCATCATCATCGTCATCATCAGACTGAATTAAGTGTAACTGCAGGTCACAGCGTGCATCAACATGCGCCTCTTCCTCTTCCCCCCTTTTGGGGCACACACATGGAGCTCTGCTCCCCACTGCGCCTCACCCCTTGAGGGCAAAAGGGTTAATGGCAGCCACGACACAACACGACACGAGACAACAAACGAGGCAACAAGGAGGCAGGCAGGCAAACAATGCAGCCAGAGGTCCTTTTCATTTAACAGGGTTCACTTTTGGGGGTCAGCGAGCGAGCGAGCGAGCGAGGGAGGAGAGGGGGAGGGGGAGGGGGGGGGCAGGTCGAGCAGTAGCCCTTGAGCGCCATAAATTAACCCTTTTGTTAATTGATACAAATACAATTAATGTGCATGTGTGTGTGCGGGGCTACTTAACGGTAACTAAGCAAACACAACAAGAAAGAGAAGAGAGGAGAACAGGTGAAGAGAGGAGAAGAGAGAAGCAGCTAAAGAAGAAGTTTTCGGGGGCAGGCAAAGCGTGACGGTGCCGAGAACCATTTTGATTGCAATCCTAATTATTGCTTAAAACAATTAACATTTCAATGTGTAATACAACACAATGACCACACACACACACATAAACACACACACCAACACACAGGATATGCATAAATGCAACAATACGTTTCACAGCCGCTGGGCAGCATTGTCTATCCATGTATTTGTGTGTGTCCAGGTATCGGACATGCTGAATATAACATCGCAACAGCAGAGCGCAACGCTTGAGGGGCATCTTCAAAGTGCCGCACAGTGGGTCAAAAGTTGATAAGAAACTTGTTTTATTGATTAAGAGCACAAAGCTTCTTAAAGTAAAGAAGCAGTGATCACTAGGAAAGAAAGCTTTTACATCTTCAAAATGCCGCACAGTGGGACAAAAGTAACTTAAAAGCAACTTTTTCTTTCGTTGAATAAGCGTGCAAAGCTTCTAAACCTAAAACAGCAGAGATCACTAGATAAGAAAGCTTGTATGCTGAGCTTAAATTGATAAGCTTTAACAGAAAGCTCTTTTAAACCTAAAGATCGCTAGTAACAACGCTTTTAGTTTAAGCTTCAATTCATAAACTTTAACAAAAAGCTGCTCAAATGAATGTTTCGGTTGCTTGATCACTATATTAGAGAACTTTTAGATACAACTTATTAATATAAGCTAAATCGGAGAGCTTTTAGTTGCAGCTAATTAATATAAGCGTTTACTTAAAGCTCTCTCATATAGATCTACTACTAAACTTCCAATTGATGTTTCTTATTTACATGGAAAGCTTATGTTGGATAAGCTATAAGCAAAAGTTCGCTGGTTTAGCAACACCAACAAATAGTTTTAAAGCTATGCTCATTTGCTATTTCAAGAAACAACACCCAAACAGCAGTTTATAAAAATCTTCTGACAACATTTTCTTTTCTAAAATGTAGCAATGAATTTAAGATTCTAAATAGATTGTATATTTTTGGTATGCTAGCCCATATAAAATTGGAAAATTAAGTTCATCATATTATAATATAATATATATTATAATATAATATACTCCAAAACTTTACAATGAACTCAAGATTCTAAAAAGTCTGTATAGTTTTGGTATTAATTTATACTGCATATAGTATAAATATACTAAGAAGCTTAGGCTTTTTAAGAGTGGAACATGAAGTTCAGCATATTATAATATTTTCTTTTCCAAAACTTTACAATGAACTCAGGATTCTAAAAAGTCTGTATATTTTTGGTATAAATTTATAGTATAAATATACTAAGAAGCTTAGTCTTTATAAGCCTGAAAAAGAAAGTTCAGCATATTATAATATTTTATTTTCTAAGACAACGAAGTCTAGCCTTTATTAGGTTAGAAAATGAAGCTTAGCATATTCGGAAATTAAACATCAAAATATCAAGCTTGCAACCACAGTGCAGAGCGTTGAACGGAAATGTTCGCTGGTCGCTGCTCGCTGTCCATTTGCAAGTTGAACTTCAAGTTCTTCGCATGTTAATGTGTGTGTGTCTGTGTGTGTGTGTGTGTTGTGCTGGCCGGAAGTCGTAATTACCATGTAAGTAAAGTATTGTGGCCCGTGGCTCGTGGGCCGCTGTCCGTTTTGACCAGGCCTAAAGCAAGGGCCACTGAAACTGAAACCTAAACGTGTAATTCATGCACAACAACAACGCAATTAATGTACTCACCAAACACACACACACACACACACATGCAGATGTTTACATTTGCATTTAGGCGCTGTATGAGAGTGAGGGCGGGGCGGGGGCTTCAAGGGGTTAAGGCGAAGGGCGATGGGCGATGGGCGGTGGGCGTGCTTTTGTGGCCAGCACTTTGTTTTAATGGCTGCGCTCGCTGTTATTAAATGTGCTGCATCTTATTATTAACTTCGGTTTTGTGCACATGAAAATTCGCTCTTCTTCTGCTTCTTCTTCTTACCCCTCACCTTAACCCTTGAGCGTCTCAAATTAATTACAAAGCTTTGCGCGTTGCCTGTTCACGCCCCCATCTCCCAGAACTTCTTATGCGCTGTCCATTAATCTATTAATGCAGGAAACCCTGAGCCTGAAACGATGTCGAAGAACTTGGAGCTGAAGAGCACCAGCATCGAAGAAGCAGAAGAAGAAGAAGAAGCAGAGGGCTGCCGCCTCGCACGACGCATTTCCGTTTCCGCTTCAATGGCCATGCGACTCAAGCAGCCAAGCGTTTGACTGTGCACCCGCCACCCTCCTCTCTCCACTCTTCAGTTGGAACGAATGGCGGTAATGACTTTTCATTCTCGCCCAGATAACGCCAACGATTACAGCCAGGCACAGTCATTGAGTCGAGCCAAGGCAAGGCAAGGCAACCCTGCAACCTTGCAACCCTGCGCCCATTCAATCGGGTTCGACTTTTTCGGCTGCCCACATAATGAACGCAATAAACGCAACCCGAAAAATTTGCCAAAACTCCTCACACGACCAAAAATGACGGTTGAGCCACCATCAAACAGGCGACCTAGGTCCACAGTATTCCCAACCCCAACCCCAACCCCAGCCTTAACCCTAACTCTAACCCACAAGCCACTTTTACCCCCATTGCCATGTCCAAGGAATGCCGAAAATAGTTTCTCCTAGTGATGGGCGCGTGTTTAGTTCGCGACACGACTTTAAACAATTGAATGGGAGCAAAGTTAGGCAGAGAGCTATGTTTAGTTTACGGCAACCTTCTAGTGTAAGGCTAAATGGGGTAGAGCAACGTTTGTTTTTAGGACAACCTTCTAGTGTAAGGCTAAATGAGTGGTAGCACCTTGGAAGGTCGCATAGTTCAGCAGAGTATGGACTGTAGGTTAGTTAGTTAGAATTTGATCACAGTGGCCCTCCACTTATTGCACGAAGCGATTATCTAGGTGCTAACTGTTTGGAGTTTAATTGGTAGTACCCTCTTGTGCTACGAAACCTGACCGGAAGTTTTATAGTACCACGGGAACCAAGTAGTCGAGTGGCCTCTAAGAGAGTATTGTGGTGATTGTAGTCTACACGTGGAGTGCCGTTAGACAACCGGTAGTCGTGAAACCAGAGATCAGCTGAAAGGTTTTAGGTAAACCTCGCTTCCCACACAGAAGGAACGGTTGCCTCTTCCGTTGTGTACCTACGGAGATTCCCTAAGGGGGGCAGCGATCAACGCCTAAATTAAATCGATGTGGATAAAGTCACTTGTGATGGGTTCTCATGTTAAACATTTAAACATCAATATGTAAGTTAATGCAGTCAAGAGATGAACAAAATGTAGTTAGAATCAAATCAGAGAAGTGGAGTTCAGTATGATCTAAGGCTCTACTAAATGTAGAAGTAGTTTAATTAAAGAAGTGGAGACCAGCATCCTTTGCAGCTCTAATAAGTTGACTGCATCAAGCTGGTGGGGTTACATTTTATAGTGTGGAATTTACAAAACGAGAGGCTATTAATAACGTGTGCGAAGCTGCTTTTTTTTTTGCCGTCTAATCTAACACACCTAAAAATGTTAGTTCCGACTGACTGGCAAAGAAAACTATGAACGCACAGACTAAATGTAAGAGCTAGGAGGCTGCAATTATTACACAATAACATATTATCAGACGGAGTATACCGAAATTAATATGCTATTTATACTAAATCATACATTAAATTAGTAAGTCTTCAGGCTTAACTTGCCTTTGGAATCTTTGAACTTTATAAGATGAACCTAAGGGTAAAGTCGGGAGGCTGAGGCTTGATTTCTGCAAATAGCATTTAATTTGGTCTTGCAAGCTTACTAATGTCATATAAAACAATATTGAAGTCTGGTAGACTCTTTTGAACTCATCTTGGTTCGTGTAAGTCCTTTAAATATTTCGGATAGACTCTTTAAAACCATCTACGTTCGTGTAAGTCCTTTAATTATTTCGGATAGACTTTTTAAAACGATCTAGGTTCGTGTAAGTTTTTGGAAACATTTGAACTAGCCAAGCACGAGTTATGCTCAGCTCTAGTTGGAACCTGAAAGTCGCCATCGGCGCGATTTGCGCGTTCCGCGTGTTTTGTGCGCTCAAGCGTCAAAAAAGGGGCATCGGTTGGGCAAGACTCTATGAGAGAGGGAGAGAGAGAGAGCGAGAGAGAGAGCGAGGTATGAGCACGAAGGCATCGCTTGCAGTTAGTCATAAGCAGCAGGCACAGACACAGCATAATAATAATAATAATGGGAGGCGGAGATAGGAGAGACTGGTAAACGTTTTGTAGTGCGTTTGTTGCCATTTCCGGGACTCTAGACTCTAGAGCAAAACGATGGAGATGGAGACGGCGCCGCTGTCTGTCGACGACTGCCTTGTGTTGTGTTGTGTTCTTGTATTCAGTTAGCTTTGCTATTTTGCATAGAGAGACAGGCTGTTAAAAAGGTGTGGGGGGGGGAGAGACAACGATGACTGGAGGATGGACTAACGGCCGTCGCCATCGTCGACTAATTAACTGCGATTATTACGGTCATTACGTGGGATTTCCTTTGCGTAAACATCTTGAATTTTGGCGCTCTCTCTTGCTCTGAAGACAGCGACAAATGTTGTTGTTCTCGACATTGGCAGTAAAGGAGTTATGCCAAGCTAATGGCTGTGGCTGTTGTGACTGCGACTTCGACTCCGCTTTACGCCAACATTAAAGCAAATTAACCGCACCCCGTTCGGTGAGAGAGAGAGACCAGCCCCAAAAGTCATTTGTTGTGCAATGTGTTCATGTGGCTGGCAGTTTAAAAACCAAAGCAAAAATCAATACAGACCCAGGGAGAGAACAAGACACCAAGAGAGGGAGAAAGCTATACAACAACTTTCGCTGTCTGATTAGAGACACGCCAAGGCTAATGGTTATGATTGTGGTGGCCAAGATGACAGCGGATTTTGGCTTAAAGGATACCTCACACCCTCCACTCCCACTCTTTCTCTCCCTTCTGACCGCAAAGCCAACGAGCAAGCTCCAAATCCAACTCCATCTTCAGCTCCCAGTCTGTATACCCAAGATGTCCTCTCGACGCGACGCCTCGAATGCGCCCCAAGACATTTTGGGACAACGCAGCTAAACTAAAAGGTAAAATGTCTACATTCAACCTTTTGCTTAAGATTACTCAATTAATGCACTTTAATTTTACGACTCGCCACTCGCCGTATGAGTGTCTTAGTTGAGTATGTCAATGTGTGTGTGTGTGTGGGTGTGTCTATTAAAGCAACGCAAATAAAGTCAAACTCTGAAGTACTTTGTTTGCTTCAAATGAACTAGTTCCTTTATCAAACACTTAAGATGCTCTTAAGGCAAACATCAATTTTGTTTTTGAATTACGAATAAATTTAGATAAAAAAAATTGACACAAATTTATTCATCATTCTTTGTGTATGTTACTTTAAATTGAGTTTGTCATTGAATTGCTTCAGTTTAAAATTGTGTTCAATTGCTCATTGTTTTTAGTGTTAGGATTATATACCAAATATAGTATTCGGTATATTTTTAAAATACGGTTTTATTAAAAACGGGTGGCAAGTAAAAGTTGCAATAAAAGAGTAAGAAAAGATATTTTATTTGTTTCTCTTTTCACTTTTTTTATAAACGGAAATATGTAAAAATATACTGAAGGCTATATATATTATATATTATATATATTATAATATATATATATAATATTATATTATAATCCTTAGTTATTTAAATATTATACAAAAATGTAAATAATATTGAGCTGAACAGCTAAAGTCTATATCATAAATAAGTGTGACATTAAAGAGATACACAAAAATAAAACGAAATAATATGAGAAAATATTTATTATTGATTTTCATAACTAGAATCGAATATTAGATCACATTGATTACTGTATTATTGTATACTGTTCACATTTATATTGTATCTAAAGTTTTAACTAAATGAATAAATATTTATGTCCGCTAAAAAATGTTATACCATAAAAAAGCCATCGGTAAATTTTAGTATTTGTTTGGTATATTATTTGACTTTCGGCAGTAGCTTTCTTACTTTTTGCTCCTAAAATCTCTAAAATCTCATAAAACTAGCAAAAATGGAATGCACAATTTTTGATTTAAAGTATATTTTGCCTATTTGCATTGATTTTCATAACTAGACTTGAAGCCTTCGGTATATATTAGAATATTTTGTATAATCATTTTGAGACACACTACATACTGATATACCAAAACTAGTTGTCGGTATATTTTTGTATTTTGTTGGTATATTTTTAAGTGTTTTTTAAAAATGGATAGCGATTAATTTCTTACTTATACAATTTGTTAATCTACCAAATTTCAATTGAAAGTCAACTTTGTTTTATGAGCGTTATTGAAACTAGTTCGCAGACTGTCAACTCTAATGTGCAATGCAAATATGTTTGCACCCACACACATTCACACTCACATACTGATACACACACACACACATTGTCAGACAGTACGTGATATTTGGGCATTGAGAGCGCTTTGTCTTATGTATTTTGTCATTGGCTTTTGCTCGTTCGTTTGCATTTAGTTCTCGTAATCTAGTTTGCAGCGAGTCAGTTTACTATATCTATACATAAATATAGATTCAGTTATTGTTGTAGGACAAATTCAATTAGCCAATGTCTTCCAAAATACCCACAAAAAGATGCCCGACAAATTCAAGACTTAAAGAACAAGTGCAGGTAGAAAGCAAGCACTGAGACTGGCTCGATATAAAGTGGACGACGTCGCGACGTCAAAAAGTTGCCACAGCTAACTTGAGTTTGGGCAACTTTCTCCCCAACCCCTCTCTCTCTCTCTCTCTGACTTCCACCGTCATAATTTTCCATGCAACTGATATGAATTTCCATATTGACAGCCGGCGACGACGACGTCGACGATGACGATGGCAACGGGGCCTGTGTTTCAGCCCTGGCTTCGACTACGTTTTTCCTGTTCAATTTTGTGGCCGTTGTTTTATGGCCAGCTGCCACTCCATCTCCACTTTGGCAGGGAGTTTTGTGCTTCTTGGATTTTTCGGTTTTATTTTTTGGACACACTGAAACACACACACATAGAGAGAGAGATTGGCTGGCCAGCTCCTTTTTTTAATAAGCTGCGGCCCAGCACCCCGGAGAAGTACAAAGCAAATATAATAACTTGCAAGTAGCGTCTGCTGCCCAACCAATCCCTATTCTATATACAAATGTATACATATACATATATATCCATTGCCAGAAATACACAAAAAAAAAAAAGACCAACTGCAAATTGGCAAGAAATGAAAGCCGCTGCTCTCGATTTTTTGATGGGCTTCGGTGTATTTTTTTGACACCCGGTAGTGAAAGCAAGAGAGGAAAGGATATGTTAGCTGACAGCCTTGGAATTATAGAATACACATGTGCACTTAAATTGTGATGAATTCCATCTAAAATTCAATAAAAAAGCTGATACTGATATGGAGAAAAGGAAGCTTCCTCATTTGAGAGTTCCTAATTCAACTGACTTTTAATAGAATGTATCTATAAACGATACGATAAACTATCGATTATGTACATAAATTCGTAAATGTAGCAAACATAATTAGGTTAAACATCGGTATAACATAATTGTGAACACAGTTTGACCGAACATTCATAAGAAACTTGACTACAAGTCAATGAAATCTGCTGCCAAATTCAATAACAATAGTTTCCTTATTATCAAAAAAGTAATATGGTATATTGAGCACTCTACGGTATATTTTTAATGTAATGTAATCAATATACACACTGCATCAATGTGCAACATATAGCCTTTGGTCTACTCTCAGTATTTTTGTGGTATATTATTTGTTGGTATATTTTAAAATCGATACCGCACTGTATCGATATACCAAATATAATATTCGATATATTTTAAGCATTTAAATTTGGTATATTTTAAAATGAATACCGCACTTTGTGATTGGTATATTTAGAATGTTTGCGATATATTATTTCGGTATATTTATAGTTAATAGCACACTTTTTCAATATACCATATATAGCCGTTGGAATATGTTCAGTATTTTTGTGGTATATTATTTTGGTATATTTTAAAATTAATACCAAATTAATAATAAAATACCGAATATATAATTTGGAACATTTTCACTATTTTTGCGGTATATTCATTTAGTATATTTTACAATTAACATCGTACTCTTCCAATATACCAAATATAGCCGTTGGCATATATTCAGTATTTATGCGGTATATTAACTTGTTATATTTTAAAATTAATACAGCACTGTATCAATATAACAATATATGCTTTGGTATATTTTTAGTATTTTTGTGGTATATTAATGTAGTTTAGTTTACGGTTAATATTCTTCTTTTCTTTTAATATACCGAATATATAATTTGACATATTTTTAGCTTTTTTGTGGTATATTAATTTAGTATATATATCTAAAATAACCTCATGTATATTTTTAGTATTTTTGCTAAACATTTATTTGGTGTATTTTAAAGTTTGCATTTCACAAATGGGTAGCAGGTATTTTACAGTCGAGCACACTTGACTGTAGCTTTCTTACTTGTTTTATTTTGGGTATTTTTTTTTGGGAGCTCTGTCCACTGTCTGCGGCTGGAGCACTAAGTAAATACCAATATTTTGTTGCTCATGTGGACGACATGCATCATAAAGTGCAATATGGGTTATGCTCTGGGCTGCTGTTGTTGTTGCTGCTGCTGCTGCGTTTACCGCTTAAACAACACTCATAGGGTTGCGGAAACAAAGGGTTTAAGCCACATGTGTGTGTGTGTGTGTGTGAGTGAGTGTGTATTTGTGTGTGTGTCGTTGCCCCGGAAAAATAAAGTTAAAGCAATTAATTTCCACAAAACAACCAATTAGCTCAAAAGTTTACCTTAAGTGTCTAAACACTCAGACCGTAGACAACGAGAGAGTTCTCCACACACACACACACACTGAAACACACACAGGATATCCCGAGGACGAACAAGAACAGCTTTGCATTCCTCACTCACCTCACCTCAGTTCTCATCTCTTCTCGTCTAAAGTGGAAAAACAAAAGGTTACTTGATTTTACTATTTTGAATGTTTGACACTTTTCAGGCCTTGGCTTGGACAGGACACTTGGACACGCAGCAGCAGCAGCAGAGAAGGAAGGATAGAAGCAGCTTGTTTTGCTTGTAGTGTCACATCCTGCTGAAATAATTTAGCCAGCCAGCCACAGAGACAGAGACACAGACCGAGACAGAGACAGAGGCGGAGCAGCTGGAGACTACTTTCAACTGAGACTGAGACTAAGACTGATAAGCAGACAGAGACTGAGAGATTCACAGCTCTACAGCTCTACAGTTCATCAAGTGCTCGAGCAGGTAAAATAGCAACAGCAACAACAAGAGAAGTCTTGAAGGCCAGGCCGACAAGTGTGAACAAGATGTTTTAGGCCAGGCAGACAGAGGCTGGACAGTTGACACCAATGGCATATCCTGGTCAGCACACATCCTGGCAAAACTTCAAAGTACCACAAGGACTCGACTGAGCAGCACTTTTGTTGTCGTCATTCTTGTTATTCTTGTTGTTGTCGTCGTTTTAGTTGTCGTTTTCATTCTGTCATTAAAAACCCTTGTCAAGTCTGCGCCAGGACATGGCCACATAGCCACATAGTCACATCCTTTCTCGGAGCTCGGAGGAGGAGCCGGAGCGAGGGGAAGTCGGTTAGTCACTCAGGAGTCCGGAGTCCGGACTACACCTGCATAATGAATTTCCATAGTCGACTTTTGAGGCAAGCATTTAAATTAGCTGCCCGCACAGTGAAAATTTGCATTTTCGCTTTTAAGTGGCAAATCTCCAAAAGATAAGATGAAAACCTTTCCCCACCACACTTTTGCTAATTGAATTGATGGATTTGAGCTTAAGAGAAGCGCGCACTCTCGAATCTCGCGGCGATTAACAACTGCGTTCGGTCCTGCGACAATGGTTAAAACGTTTTGCATTTAAGAAAGCAAAACAGGCGAACGGCATTTAAATTATGAAAAGTAAGCCATAAAATCTTATTTTTACTTCCGCCTCGCAGTCCTCTTAACAAATGCGCCCCGGGGCCCTCTGATAGCGTGTTCCCTCTCCCTCTTCCCTCTGCCCTTTCTCGTCTCCCTCTACTTCTGTGCTCCCCAGCGTCGCACACTTAAAGGGTTCAATGGGGGTAGCAGCTCAGCCTTGTGCTGTAAAAAGCGGGAGGCTGAGGCTGAGGCACATTTCGGATACAATTTTAATTATGGCAACCGTAAGCTTTTGGTTGTAAATATTTGAGAGTGCCCGATAACGTCGACGATTTTCATAAATAATACACACACACAGCCTCCCACCTCTCCCAATTCCACTCAGCCTCCCTGCCCCTACCACCAAGCAATGACTACTCTATCAGCAGGCTCAAGCTTTCAGCTTGAGTTGGAGTATCCGGGAATGGGACACAGGGAACAGGGACAGAGAAGTGCGGGACCAGCTCGGGTTAAAGGGTGAGAGATTGCCAGATTGCGTGCGTGTGCCTTACCCTACCCCAACCCCTCTGCTCTGCTCTGCTTTAAAGCTCGCCCCCATTCTCTTAACCCTTTTCGTCTTTTAAAGACAAAAGGATTTACTTTGTGGTGCTCTCGTCGTCGTCGTCGTCGTCGTTGCTTTTGGTGCGTGCGTTGCTTTATCTCTGGCACTGTGGCTGTTTGCTTGCCTGCTGATTAGACCGCTGAAGCATCAGTCTCCTTCCCCTTCCCCTTCCCCTTGCTGCCTTGCTTACCCGCAGCTACATTAGCGCTGCTCTTGTGACGCGACGTTTGATAAGCGACAAGCAGCAGAAGGTTTTTGGGCTCGACTCGTGAGTGTCCTGTCTGCTAAACCCGTTAACTCCGCCTCCTCCGCCCCCTTCCCCTTCTTGTCCTTGCTATTTTGCATCTCACAAGACGCTGGTCTGATTTCTGTTGCCTGATTTTGGTTTTTGAATTTACGAATTTTTCTACACGCAACGCAGAAAAGGAAAGCTGGAAAGGAAGGCAAGCAGGCAGGCATTCATCATCATCGCCCGCATCTTCATTTTGTGCTTTGGCAGTGCAAACACAACGCACATACTCCGCTCCGCTCCTCTCCCCTTCTCTTCTCACGCTCTTAACCCCTTGACAGCCCCCCGCTTTAACCCATTGCCTCACCCACACCCTCGGGGGCAGACAGTTTTTGACGAGCACTTCTTAATTTATGATAAGGGTTTGGAAAATTGGAAAATGTTCAAATGCGGCCTGCTACTTTTTTGCAGGGGGCGGAAGCGGGGGGCAGGGCCAAGCAAACAAAACACACACACACACACAGAGCAGTCTCTAGTGTGCGTGTGTGTGTGTGTGTGTTTGCATAAACGAACCTACGGGTTTTTCACGTAATGAGCTGCAAAAGCATTTGAATTATTTTTAACCCCGACGACATTGTGCCCTTGAGATCAACACACACACACACACACACACGCACAACACTCACACCAACACACACACACGTACACACTCGCACACACACACACTCACACATATGTCATTCTGTGCGCTGCGAAATTTGATTTAGGATTTTTAATTTTGTGCTCTACTCATATTTTTTAATTATGCTGAGTAAAAAAGGATTTACAACACACACACACACACACACTCATACACACACACACACCATGTGTGCGTGTTTTTGTGTCGTTTATCTTGCTTTTTCGAAAATTAATTAAATTTGCACACATTTGCAGCTGCCTTTCTCTAGTTGTCCCGCCTTCCTCTCCGTCGCTGGGCAATTAAAAAGCTTTTACAGCAATCAAAGTTGAAATGTACAAACTGCCACAATGTCAGACTATCCCCCCCAACCCCCTCTCTGTTCTACCCTACACTCTACGATGCCACATTAAAATAGTAACAATTTATTTTTACTTCCAAGACCCAAATCTCCATTTACTTGCTATATGAAATATAACGCTTCCAATTTCGGCTGAAACTTCCAGCCTGGACAAAAACAACTCTCTAGTTAATCATAAAGTTTAATACGCAACAGTTTAAAAAAGTGAAAAAACTTGAAAGCAATAAATTTAAATTGTGTTTTCCACCTAATTTCCAGTCTGCTTCTAACAGTCACTATTCTCTTCCAGTGGAAGCTTCTTTTGGAACTTCCAGTTTGCATAATGGAAAGAGCTCGTCCTCTACCTATTTTTTTTTGCTGATATTCACTTCATTTCCACTTTCATCTTTTTAGATTGGAAGAACAGGAAATTGACACTGGACTCATTTCTTCCAGTGGAAAGCTGACAAAGTGTTGAAGTCAAACTGGAAGAGCAGCGAATTAGCCCTGGAAAGTTAAGAATATAGCACTTGACTCTTGTCTTTCAGCTTATATAGATATCAGTAAGTTGACTTGCAAACATTTCAAAACCCATTATTCCAATAAAGAACAATAAAAGTCTGAAGTTATACTTTCCAGTCTATAGAAAGCGAAATCCATAAACACAGAGCATAGCTAAAATTAATATCAGTAAGTTCACTTGTAAAGTGCTCAATTATATAGGAAATCGAAAGCTTAACTTTCCAGTCAGCTTCCCAGTTCCATTTCCAATGCACTTCCAAAACTAATCACTTTCCACAGCAAGCAAAGATAGAGCACAACTCAATTTAATATTACTATGTTAACTTTTAAGCACTTCATTTGCTATTATTCCAAAGAAGTACAAATTAGGACTAGTACTTTCCAGTCTGCTTTCCAGTTCTCCTTTCAGAACTAATCACTGTCCAGAGCAAGCAAAGTACATTAAGAGAGAGCAAGACTCAAATAGATATCAATAAGTTCACATTTAATTTGCTATTATTCCAAAGAAGTTCTCAAACATGTTTCAAATTACAAGTTGTACTTTCCAGTCTGTTTTCCAGTTCCATTTCCAATGGACCTCCAAAACTAATCACTGTCCAGAGCAAGCAAAGTACATTAAGAGAGAGCAAGACTCAAATAGATATCAATAAGTTCACATTTAATTTGCTATTATTCCAAAGAAGTTCTCAAACATGTATCAAATCACAAGTTATACTTTCCAGTCTGTTTTCCAGTTCCATTTCCAATGGACCTCCAAAACTAATCACTGTCCAGAGCAAGCAAAGTACATTAAGAGAGAGCCACAGCTGAAACCAGCATATTTACAAGATAAAGTGTGTCAACTTCCAGTTCCAGAGCCACTTTCACTTGCAGCCTGCGGGCAGCGTTTTAAGCATGAGTTGTTTGGGGGCCGACAAAACAAGGACAGATATCAATGACAGAACAGCCACATACAGGATGAGGAGGAGAGATTGGAGAAGGAGAAGGAGAGAGAGGAGAGGAGAGATTGGTCGGTGGTTGGTCGATGTCTTACGCTTAAGCGAATTATGAAGTGGCTGGCGCATAAAAATTTATTGCTGCGAAATAAAAATCAGCGTAAAACTCTGCACAATGCTCAAGGACTACATCCTTGTTTATGCTTCCACTCACTCTCTGTCTTCATCTTCGTCTCTGTCTCTGTCTCCCCATCCTCGCCAAGATGAAATCAGCATGTGAAAAAGAAAAAAAAAGAACAAAATAGAGAAGCAACTCAATGCTGCGGTTGGTGGGCAACTGACCCAAGGGGAAGGAGGAGAACTAAACTGTCAGCCAAGTATGGCACACCCCCCATGCATCAGTGTGTGTGTGTATCTCTGTGTGTGTGTGTGTGTGTGTGTATGTGTGTGTGTTCTCTGCTGGGTCCTTTGGCCCGCGGGGCCGCAGCGAGACAAGAAAGTCCTTTTAATCTTAACACATATCATCATGATAACAATTTGGTCACTTTAAGTGAGGCAAATTTATTTATAAGCCGTTTTTTTGCCTTCCTTCCTCCATTCTTTCTCTTCCCCTGCACTGCGTTGACCACGCAGTGATTCACTCACTCTATTATTGTTTATCCTGAATCACTCACAGATAACAGAGGCCAGACACATTCGCTCCCAAGTATGCAACGCTTAGTTCTTATACCCTGGAATTGTGAATGTGGGCTGGTCACAACTAACTAATTTGCAGCTATTATGGAAGTGAGGAAAAAGAAAAATAATTTTGTAGCTGAAGCTTGGTTTCATTACATTTCAAGTTAAGCTCTAAAAATCAATCAAAAGTATATTCATTTTAAACCTGCTTTTGTAAAATTCCTCAAACACGAAAATGAACACATCTATTCTATATGAAAACCCCCGTTTATAGAGCCTCAATTTCTAACACAAAATAAATGTAAAAGTCTAAAATACAAATACAAATTGTCAATGTGAAATTCCTTAATGTGATTGCAAAAATGAAAATAACAAGTAAGAAAGTTACAGTCGAGTGTGCTCGACTGTGAGATACCCGCTACCCATTTTTAATAAGGGCAAAATATTGTGGTATTATTTTCAAAATATACCGAAAATACTAAAAAATACTAAAAATATACCAAATGGTATGTTTGGTATACCGATACAGCACACCATTCAAAATATACCATAGACGGCACAATGTACCAGATTGTCGGCCAAAGCAACTAAGAGCCCTAGTAAGTGGGCGTTTTTGCCCATACAAAAGTATTTCTTTAATAACTTCCACAATTTTTATCTGATCGCAACCAAATTTTCAGGAATCATAACTACTATAGTAATTATACTATATACCAAAATTCACAGCTCTAGCTTTAAATTTACGCTTGTTTTTCGATTTTTTTTGGTTTGCGGGGGCGGAAGTGGGCGTGGCAAAAATTTGAAACAAACTTGATCTGCGTGCAAACATAACAAATACTGTCGAAAAAAAATTATAGCTCTATCTCTTATAGTCTCTGAGATCTAGGTGTTCATACGGACAGACAGACGGACACACAGACGGACAGACGGACAGACACACAGACGGACAGACGGACATGGCTAGATCGTCTCGGCTGTTGACGCTGATCAAGAATATATATACTTTATAGGGTCGGAGATGCCTCCTTCTGCCTGTTACATACATTTCCTGCCGGCACAAAGTTATAATACCCTTCTACCCTATGGGTAGCGGGTATAAAAATATTAATTCTATATTAAAATAGCAGTGCAAGAGAAAGCAGAATATAACTATTTTCTTGCATATTTCTTTAAGTTCGTTGATTACTGGCACATTGTTTTTGGTAAAAAGAAACATAGAGGATTAGATCTAAAGATTATATCAGAATTTCCAAAGAGGATTATATGTATCTATGTTTAATTATAAAATTTAATACTTTCAATAAAAACCCTGTTTATAGAGCATTTACTTATAAAACAAATAAAGTGTGAAGAGGTCTTAACATTTTTTTTTTGTTTAATAAAAATTTTGAAATTAAAAAATTAGTTTATTGATTAAGATGAAAGTAAATCGTTAAAAATTAGTTAAATTTAACTAAATTTATTAATAATATTCCCCAATCTTCCACAAAGGCTATCACCACAGAGAAAACTTTAAATTTTACTAAAGTCCTTAATAATATTCCTTACAAAATCTTAAATTTTCAGTAGTTTATTGAAATTAAGCTGAAGATATTCATATTACTCCCAGTACAGGGTATTGTTCCGTCGTCTATTACAACGTAAGCAAATCTCGTTCACTTTTTTAGTGCTTTTTTTGTTGGTTGTTTTGGTGTTTTAGTAAATTGAAGCAAATGCGCTTTGATGTGCCTGTTACATGTGCTTCGAGTAGTTGTTCTGCTTCTTCTTCTTCTACTTTTACTCCAACTTCTTCTTCTTCTTGTGCTTATGCCATTCTTCTGCTTGTTATTGTTGTTGTTTTGCCCGCCTCTAATCGTGCTTTATGTAGCGTTACGCACTCAACTTCTTATTTATTTTTTTTTCGTTGGTCGGGAAACGAAAACATGTCCAGTGATTTTTTTTATTACAGCTCGTGTTTTCCCCCTCTAACTCACACACTCACACACATATGTAGACACACATATATAGATAGCTTGCGTGTGCAAATATTTGTAATTTTATTACGCACTCAAGCACTCATAAATAAACAATTAGACAAAAGCAGGATAACAAGGATAACGGGGGACCCAACTTCTCCTTCACTATTTTCGTGCCTCTTCGATATTGCGATTGCTGTGCCAATTATTTACATTTATGTTACCTATTAGAGTCCGCACTTACAATAGCTACTATCTTCATCTTTCACCTTTCTTTACCCCGGCTGAACTCTCTTTGTATGTGAACCCTGAACTGAACTTGAATACCGCGATTTTCAATGCGTTCGTCGCTAATCTCAAGAAATCGCGCTAAAAAGAGGAAAATCGTGTTCAGGTGGCACACAAGCATTTCCTATGACTCTGTGTGTGTGTGTGTGTGTGTGTGTGTCTGCCAAAAGGCTTTTAACATGTCTGAGCACGCAACGTAATTTTAGTTTAATTGGGTAATTATGCGCATACATAGTGCGCCAACTAACTTCCTTTCTCTTCATCTCACTTGCTCTTCTCCACCGCCTTCTTCTCCTCATGCAAACCTCCAAAAAATTGTACAACTGTTGTCGCGTTGCTTTCAGTGTTTCAACTCTGAAGAGCATAATCAGTTAGTGATGACGCTCACTATTGAATCTGCTTCAACTTTCTGTCTGTCCACCGGTCTGAATGGCTATATTTCAACGTAGATTTGAGATGAAATAGCGTTATTTAGTAACATTATTGAATTTTTTGCATGTAATAGATAAACTAAAGTAGTTTAAAGGTCGCAACTTTTCACATAAACTTATAATCTACTCTGTCTTTCTGTCTGTCCATCGCTTTGAAGCATTATATCTCAAAGTATAGTTAAATTAGAGCAACCAAATTTTCACACCAAATAGAAGTCCTCCCTTAGAATACATAAACTAAAACAGTCAGCGAGTCGGAGCTTAGAATCAACAACATTGAATCTGAATTGAATTTGTAAAATATAATCTAAAACGTTCATAAGGTCAAAGCTACTTCGAAAGATTTAAAATCTGTTCCGTGTTTCTGTCTGTCCATCGCTTTGAATCGCTATATCTCAAATTATAGTTAAGCTACAGCAACGTAGTTTATTGACAGTAAAGATATTTTCTTACGTAACGCATAAACTAAAGTAGTTTAAATATCGAAACTTTTCCCATCAACTTAGAAGCTACTCTGTCTTTCTGTCTGTCCACCACTTTGAATTGCTATAACTCGTCGTAGAGTGGAGATAAAACAACTAAATTTGTTAAGAACATAGAAATACATATTCCTAATACATCATCTAAAGCAGTCTGAAGGTCGAAGCTTCTCTGAACAACCTACAATCTACTGCGTATTCTGTCTGTCCATCGCTTTGAAGCGCTATATCTCAAAGTAGAGTTAAACTAGGGCAACTAAATTTGAGGACAATATAGAAGACCTCCCTTAGAATACATAAACTAAAACCGTCTACGAGGCGGAGCTTAGAATCAACAAATTTGAAACTACTTCGTCTTTCTGTCTGTCCATCACTTTGAATGGCTATATCTGGAAGTAGCGTTAAGCTAGAGCAACCAAGTTTAGTACGAACATAGAAATTCTTATTTATAACAATCAACTGAAACAAACAGAAGCTTGAAGCTGCTTCGAACGAGTTTCCGTCTTTCTGTCTGTCCGGATCTTAAAGTCACTCTATCTTGAATTTGAATTAAGCTAGAGCAATCAAATTTATATTTATCATACATTAACTAAGACAGTCTGAGGATCAAAATTCACAAGAATCATGAATCAAGAATAAAACGTAGCACTAAGCTTACTATATTAACCTGCATTACAAATAAATCTACAGCATGCTTAGCTGTTGAGCACGCTCGTCTGTTGCATTAGTTCCTTGCTGTTATTTTTGGCAAATGGGTGCAGACGGATCTGCAGCAGCAACAGCAGCTAAGATGAATCCGCGTTGCAAGCAAAGTCACTCAGTCAGTCGTCGTCTGTCAGGTGTGTGAGGGGTTGAAGAAGGAGTGTTTATTATTTGAATGGAGGAGGAAGGAGACTCGCTGCGACTGCAGCGGAAGTTGTCGTTTTTCGGTGCAGGAAGCGCGCGTTTTGGCTGCAAGTTCCGCAACAAGGACACCCCCTACCTCCCCCCCCTCCCCTCTTTACTACAATCCGAGTGCAGTTTATGCTTGGCTACGCTTTTGGCTTTGCACGTTAATTTATGTGCACAAGCATGCGAGACATTTGAATTGACAGCGAGCGCGGGCGGAAATTGCAATGCCTGGCTTAGAGGGTATCGAAAGGGGAGAGAAGGGAAACGAAGTGGAGTGCAATGCACTTTAGCATATGCAAAAAAGGATATTCGCAGCCTGTCGACGTTTAATTACGAGCGCACACACACACAACAAACAACACGAAAAACTTCAAGTGAAAAGCAACTCGCAAAAGAACTCTTTAAGAATATTTTTGCCAAAAGAAAAAAGTTTGCCGCGAAATTGGGGCAAAAAAACAATAACAAAGCGAGAGCGAAAGAGAGAGAGAGAGGGAGAGAGAGGGAGAGCGGCTGTGCGCTGTCTCTTTTCATTGTTATTATTTGCCGGCGCGAAAGTTTTAATTTTTATTATTAACTACGAAACTTTTGGCGCTCGGCACAAACTTAAAAAGGCGACCAGACCGAGACGGTGCGAGAGGGACAGCAACATAGACAGCGCATAGACGCTGCTGCTGCTCTTCAGTGGGGAGGGGGACGCGGGGGGTAGCGACGGCTATTGAAAGGGGTGCGACGGCAGCGACGACGACGACGACGATGACGACGACGGCGGCGGCGGCTGGCAAAGTTTTAAAGTAAAGTTTTTGGCGTTCATGCTGTCTCGCTCACTCACACACACACACACACATATACACACGCACGCAAAGAGTTTTTGGCTGTGTTAAACGTCTGTAAAGTATAACTTTGTTTTAGGTTTTTGGGGTTTTTGTGCGCTCTACTCTTCACCATATGATTCCTTGGCGTTTTTCTTTTGCCACAGTTGCCAAAATCGGGCAAGGTCAGGGACAAGGCTGCCGATGCCTCTGCCTCTGCCTCTCTCCCTCTCTCTATCTGTTTCTCTTTCCCCCCCACTTTTCCGTTTCCCATTCTATCGCTTGCTACTTTTCACACGCTCAACTTTAAGCTGCATTTGCATGAAGAAACGCGACGCGCTCTTAAACCAGAAATCGAATGGAATTGGAAGTGGCGTCTTGGAAGTGTATTGTGGAATGACTGGAATTGGAACTTGGAAGATCTTCATGAAAGTGTATGATGAAATAACAAACGAAATTATGAAACTTACTTTTCACCCACTCAACTTTAAGCATGAAGAAACGCGTCGCGCTCTTAAAGTCAGAACTGGAATTGGAAGTTGGAAGAGCGTCTTGGAAGTGTATTGTGGAATGACTGGAATTGGATCATAGAAGAGCGTCTTGGAAGTGTATGATGAAACGAAATTATTAAACTTACTTTTCACCCACTCAACTTTAAGCATAAAGAAACGCGTTGCGCTCTTAAAGTCAGAACTGGAATTGGAAATTGGAAGACTCTCATCGAATGGAATGTCAAACGAAATTTTGAATCTTTGTATTCCACGATTCAAGTTGGAACTTGGAATAGCATCTTGGGAGAGTATTATGAAATGACAAAAAACAAATAATCCAACTTACTTTTCACTCACTAACTTTTAGCATAAAAAAACGCGTCGGGCTTTTAAATGCAGAAGTCAACTGGAATTGGAATGGAAACTTGGAAAAGCGTCTTGGAATGATGAACAAACGAAATTTGAAAACTTTGGAGGTTTTATGGATTGACAAACGAAATTATAAATCTTTGCATCGAATCTAATGGAATCGGAATTGGAACTTGGAAGAGTATCTTGGAAGTGTATTATGAAACGACAAACCAAATTATAAACTTTTACATTCCACGAAGAACTTGGAAGAGCGTTTTGAAAGTGTATGATGAAATAACAAACGAAATTATGAAACTTTATATTTCACGTATGAAATTCGAACTTGGAAGAGCGTTTAGGAAGTGTTGTATGGAATGACAAACGAAATTGTAAAACGTTACATTTCACTACAGTTTAAAGTTCATTAGCACATAAGAATTCAAAAGCAGCAACAACAAATTAAAGCTCATAATGTAATCAAAAGAATCAAATCTTAGCACAAACTGGAAATATTGGAAGAGTTAAAGTAAAGAGTAAAGAGTTAACAAATAGTTTTTAATTGGAAAACTCTTTTTTGTGTTCTTCCACTAAACAACAAATTCAATTCAAATGTTTCAATTGTGAAATCTAAATTTAGGTAATAATAAAATTCTACATTTTTAAATACTACTTAAGAAATGTTAAACTCTAAATTGTATAAAGCAAGTGAAACTAATCAACTCTCGGAGATTTGTTCATTGTTCACATCCAAACTAAAGCATGGAAAGTTGTTCATTTGTTTGTAGCTCTGGCTTTTCGGTATTTTTATTGTCCATTTCAACACACATTTGAAATGCGTATGAAAATTTGGTCAGTCATTCAGCTTTACGCACATTATTTATGCTGCATTTAACTTTGGTTTTCGCACAGGCCAAAAAGTAAAGTACCCCAACTGCAAAACTCCCTCTCCCGATGAATTCTTCCCTTCCTCGGGATGCTGCTTTTTCAGTTGCGGTCGAAATCCATGTTGGTCATTGAGGGCGGACTGCGACTGTGTGTGTGCATGTGTGTGTGTGTGTGTGTGTGTGAGGGGGCGTGGCAAAGTGCGCATACACAAATTAAGTAACACTTACAATGGGCAAAAATGGTCAATGGGCAAAAAAGTGGAACTGGAATGAGAGCTTTGAATGGGGCACATTCAACATTCAGCACTTGGATTCCATTTTGGGCCGCAAGCAGCGTGTGACCAACGGTCAAGGCTCCCCTTCCCTTCCCTTCCCACCCCTCTCCGCCCGTTTGGGGGAAGCCTTTTTGCTGCTGCTGATGTTGTGACCAAAAATTGAAAAACCGCCTGCAGTTGTAAAATGTTCAGGCGTGAAAACCTCGTTTGAGGTTAGGACCATTCATTCTCCGTCTGTCTGTGTGTGTGTTTCCCTTTCCCCTCTCCCTCTCCCCAAACCCCTTCCCCATCCCCCGCTCGTGCATTATAATGCGGCACTCATTTAAAAAGCCAAAGTGAAAATCCGCCTCATGTCGACTTTGAATGCTTGTTTTCTTTTCGCTTTTCTCGTTGCTCGTTTCTCTTTTTTTTTTTTTGTATTTTGTTGGTTGCTTGCAAATCTAAAATCCACTTCAACGTCTCGTATTCATTAACATTTTTCCATTTACTCGTACCTCTCTCAGTGCTTTTATTTTTGGCTAAAGCCAAAGCGAAAACAAAACAATTTTCACGCGTTTTTAATGCGACGCCAGTTTAAACATTTTAAATAGCATAAATCTCATACATATGCAATTTAAACACACTCACACACACACACACATACATACACAGTTGCCAATTCGAAATTATTGCGTTGGGCAGGTGCTACTTTTTCCCTTCCCCTGCCCTTCTTTTCTTCTCTTCCGTTTCCCTTCTCAATAGCACTTCACATGTTGCAAGCAGAGAAAGAAACGCGCTAAAGAAAACCAAATTACCACATTTGAATTATGCCACGCACAGTGGTTCAAAGACAGTTAAAAATCTTACAATCTTAAAGTTTTCTAATTGAAAAATAAAAACCTAGATTATTTTTATCAAATTTATTTCTAATGAAATCAAAATTTATTAATTTTTAATAATATAATAAGTTTTCTTTTTTCGTTTTCTTTTATTTTATATTCTTTTTTCCTTTCCTTTCCTTTCCTTTCCTTTCCTTTCCTTTCCTTTCCTTTCCTTTCCTTTCCTTTCCTTTCCTTTCCTTTCCTTTCCTTTCCTTTCCTTTCCTTTCCTTTCCTTTCCTTTCCTTTCCTTTCCTTTCCTTTCCTTTCCTTTCCTTTCCTTTTCCTTTTCCATTTCTTTTTTTTCTTGTCTTTATTTCTCTTTCTTTTCTTGTTTTCATTTCTCTTTCTTTTGTATTCGTTATATTTCTCTACTTTCCTTATGAAATTTTGTAAATTATATGATTAGTTTCCAGTTTTATTATAATTTTTGAATAATATATTTTTTCCTTTCTTTATCTTTCCTTTTCTTTTCTTTGCATTCCTTTTCTGTCAATTCCTTTTTTTTTCATTTTTTTTCCTTTGCATTCCATTTTTTTCTTTTCCTTTCTTTCCTTTCCTTTTCTTCTATATCATTTTCTTTTCTTATCATTTCTTTTCTTTCCTTTTCTCAGCTCTCGAATATTTCCAGATTGGTTTTTCAAATTTTTATGAAATCTCTCATTTGAATTCCTCATTATTGTCTAACCCATTGTATTGAATTATTTTCCTATGTTAGGATTTCTAAAAATTATAATTATATGATGTAATTTATATGATAAATTTTATTATTATCTTTATTTTTGATTTTATTATATTATTTATTATTTTTGTTAATATTTGTCAGTTCAAACATTTTATTCCTTATAACTTGCTTTATTTTGTCTTTTTTATTCATTCCTTGCATTAAAATATATGCATATTTAAAATATAAAGAACAATTATACTTTCTTAAATATCTCAAAAGTGTCTTACAAAATTTATATCAAGTTTGCCAGAATTTCTTTTAAAATGTTTCTCTTGTGATTTGCCAATTAACAATTTGTAGAATTCATAAATTCTTATTCACTTTTTCTGCTTAATTGTTGACAGTGTTGTGTGTGTGTGTGTGTGTGTGTGTGTGTTGCCAGCTGCAATATGAATAAAATACAATACAGAGAAACAGAGAGAGAGAGAGAGTGAAAGATAGAGACGGAAAAAAGAAACATTTTTAAATTCGACTTTCGGGATCTGTAGCTGTAATGTAATGTCTCAATCTCAAACTCCAACTAAGTGACTGTGTGTGTGTTTGTGTGTGTGAATGTTTGTTGTGCACAAGTGTTGGCGCAGTTACTTAAATATCCACCCCCCGCCCCCCACCGTCAGCCTCCTTCCCCCTCTGCGATAGGCACAGGCTGCAGCCCTGAGATGGAAGCCACTCGACTCGCTGTTTAAATTAATTCAAATTAATTCACTTGCGTCGCAGCTGCTTCGGCTCAAATTTTATGCGCGAATTTCATTTTACAACAAAACCATTTGGCATTCGCCTCCAACAGGCAGCTGGCTCTTAGCCATCCAAAAAAGTGTAGAGTGTGGAGAGGAAGGCGACGGAGGAGCGAAGGGAAGCAAAGCAGTGGCCAACGTTGAGCTGCAAGTCTGTGCATTTCAAACAGAAACTATCGCATACAAGCTGACACATGGCCAAAACAAAAAAAACCAAAAAACACATAATTCTGCTAGTTAATACAAATAAATAAAAGCAAACCTTGGAAAATGAAATGACGCAAACACCATACTGAGTAAACCGAACAGAGAACGTGTCATCGATAAACTCTGCAACCAATTTTAGCTTCCGACAACTGATGAATGACTAAAAAATATAAAAACACAATCGTATTATGAAACCATAAATATTCAATCCATTCAATACTTAAGACAATGTTTTTGGCTCTGCTACGATAAATGCATTTATTAAATCTAGCCGATATTTATCGATAGTAACGACAAATAATTGAAAACACAACAGAATTATGAAACCACGAAAATACATTCTATTAAATTCTGAATAGAATATTTTCAGCTCTGCCACTTTAAATATAACGATTGACGCATTAAATAAACCTATCCGATACTTATCGATAGTATAGCTCATCACAGTACTCATCGATAGATACGACAAATAAATCAGTAATCAGTAAATCATAAGAATTCATTGGATACAATTTCTAAAACACATTATTTTAAGCTCAGCTACGTTAAATCCAAAATTTGTTGCAGTACTTAAACCTCCTCGATATTTATAGTCAATCTTTGCTCATTGATAATTACGACAAAATATTGAATCACAAAAATACATTCCATTATTAAATTTGTTGAATACATTATTTAAAGCTCTGCTACTTTAAATATAAAGTTCGTTGCATTAACTAAACCTTCTCGATATTTATCGATAATACACGTAAATATAACAAGTAAATGGATACAAAATAAAATAAACGTTGACTCACCATTATCACATTCTTCGTTCATCAAGCTGTTGTGCGCTGAGATCTGCAAATGAAAAATAAAATAAAACATTACTTGGTTTATGTTGCTGATTCTACACTTCCGAATATTTGTTATTATTCTTTAAATATATATTTGAAATTATTATATAGTTCAGCTTATTTTAATATGCAATTTTTAATGCATTACAACAAATCCATTTTAAACAACTAACTTTGTTCTGTGAATCGATGAATCGTGTTTTCCACGCTGCCCCAAAATGTATGCCACACTTTTTTTCAATTGCAAGTTTGAAGTGAAATGTATAGTCAATAATGCATTGTCAATAAATAAATACATGGCATATGCTTAAGCTGCAGCTTATGAATGATTTCTAGCTACTTGACACTGCCACGCCTTTTTGTCCTGTCTCCTATGAAAGTCAATGCGGCGTATGCGTAATGTGCTTATTGATAGTAATGAATAAGTTGTCGTAGTAGTCAAAAACTTATTTTATTTATCTCTCTTTCTCTTATGTTTCTTTTTACTTCTTTCTCTTTCTTTCTCTCGTGTTTCTCTCCATTTCTTTCTCTCTCCCCTCTGCTCTCTATTGCTTTGTTTTGTCAGTTTCCCATCGAAATATCAATAACATAAGCTACTTAAGTGCAAAATGTTTTCAGGCCGCACAACTCTGAAAGCCAAGGCAAGTGCTCATTGTTGTCGCCATTGTCGCTGATATTGTTGTTGTTGTTGTTGTTGTCGCTGACATTGTTGTTGTTGTTGTTGTCGCTGTTGTTGTTGTTGTTGCTATTGAATGCCACACGCCCCGCGTTAACGCCAATAACAAAAAAAAAAATAAGACAAAGAGAACCAAACACACACACACACACACACAATAATAATATACAAGCCGAAAGTGCGAGGGGAAAAAAACTGCAAGAAAATGAAAATAGAAGAAAATGTTCGAAAAGGGAGAGGGGGGGGAGGAAGGGGGGCTGTTGGTTGGCAATGCGTTAATTCCATTTTCTTAATTAAATGCACAAACAAAATCACGGAAATGAAAAATAAAATCCAAGTCTTTTACACTCAATGATTTGTTTTCATTAAAACAAGAAATTCTCATTAACAATGGCAATGACAGCGAACAGCAAAGCAAGAGAGAGAGAGACGGAGAAGAGGGGGAGGGAGATGGAAAAGCATGGCTAAGAAAAACCACCGATGGGCGCAAAAGCAAAAGCTGAAGCAAAAGGCATAAGAACTTTCAGTTCAGTTGAGTTCGGTTTGAGGACATTGGACATTGTCGTCCCTTATCGAGAACGTTGCCTCATTGTTGTAGTTCTTCTTCTTTTTCTTCATCTTCATCTTCTCGTTGTTGTTGTTGTTGTTGTTGAATGGGCGCATTCCCAAATGCGCCACATTTTAATTGCCAGCAATTGTCGCAACAACGGCAGCTGCTTCTCTTCTTTCTCCTTCTCCGTCTCCTTCAACAAATTTATGACATACTTCTCAGCGCAATTGTTGCCGCGATTTACGAATCACAGCTCAAGGCTGGTGTTATGAATGCCATTGCTAGCAGAAAGGGGGAATGGGAAGGGGAAGAAGGGAAGGGGAAAAGGGGCAGCAGCCAAGGCAATTAGCTAAATCAATCGATAAAAATCGAGCTGCTGCTCTCGCAATTCACTTAATCGAATTCGATTATTTCCCAAGCAATAACCGCTCAGCATTATATCATCTTAAAGCCCTCCCAACAAAAACAAAAAAAAATATGCCATTTAGATAAAGCAATTGCCAAGTCCGCTGGGGAATTGCCCCAGCCGCAAGCCACAAGTCAAGCTAGATAAAAAGATTGAAAATCTTAAGAAATTTCTGTTAAATTTTCGTTGAAATTAAAGATGAAATTGGTATCGCATTTCATTTGAATTGAATTGAAAGTCATTTTACTTGTTATTTATATACATTTAAGAATTTTTGGAAAAAAAAGAAAGCTACAAGTAAGAAAGCTACCGTCGATTAAAATACCCGCTATCCATATGAATGAGAGCAAAACAGTGCGGTATTATTAAAAATATACCAAAATAATACTACAAATATACCGATGACTTTATGAAGGTGTATCAATATAGTACTTCTTCGATATAGTAAAAAATATATACCGAATTAAAATACCGAATAATATTAAAATGCCTATGGCCTATTGGTACATAATATATCTTAAAATATACCAAATTAATATACCAAAATAATACTACAAATATGCCAATGACTTTATGCGGTGTACCATTATAGTACTACTACGATATAGTAAGACCATATTCTAAAAATATACCGAATTAAAATACCGAATAATATTAAAATGCCTATGGCAATATTTGGTATAAAATAAAATTGAAAAACATATCCCAATCTTGAATATACCAGATTGTCAACCAAAGCAGCTAACACTCCAAAGCAGTAGCCGTAATTTGACGTACAAAAGACTTTCTTAAATAACTTGGACAATTTCTATACAACCAAATTCTCAGTAACCATAAATACTAGCTTTAAAATTACAAAAATTTGAAATAAATTTGGTCTGTATGCAAAGATAACAAGTGCTATCGAAAAATAATTATATCTATATCTCTTTTAGTCTCTGAGATCTAGGTGTTCATATGGACGGACAGGCAGACGGAGATGGACATAATATCTCGGTTGTTAACCCTGATAAAAACGTACTTATACTTTATAGGATCGGAGATGCCTTCTTCTGCCTGTTTCATACATTTGCTGGATGTACAAAGTTATAATACCCTTCTACCCTATGGGGAGCGGATATAAAAATATCTCATTTGAGTTAATATTTTCTTATCTTTTAGCTATTGTTTGTAACGAATAGGAATATAATTTAATTTAAATTATGAAACTATTCACACCATTAGAACGCACTTTGATCTTCCGAAATGTCTTGACGAAAAGGAATAATTACGCTTGCCCTGAAAAGCATGCTACAATAAGTTGAGCAACAATAAGAAATACATTTCTTTGCCTTTTTGTATTATTAAGTGCAGAACTATCAAGTGGCGAAGCTAACTATAAAATCACAACAGCAGAAAATTAATTTTAAGCTGGTTTCTTGTAAAGAATTAAACCTAGAAGGAAAGCCTCACCGGTAAAAAATTACGTTTAAGCTATGAAGAATAAAACCCCGAAAGAAAGTCTCACCGATAATAAAATTAATTTTAACCTGGTATCCAATGAGAAATTAAATCTGAAAAAAAAGCCTTTTCAAAATAAAATTTCTCATTTTAGATTAGCAAAATCTAAAACTGCGGCATCAACTAATTAATTTTGCAATATTCTAAGCAATTATTGTTTATTTTTTGCCTGCTTGCATTTGCTTTCTCTCTGCTTATTTTTTTTGTGTGTTGCACACTAATTAGATCTGATAATCCTTGGCAGCAGCAGGCAAGAGCTGAGAGTTATCGATTGTCCAGCTGCATATGAGTAATGGCAGCCCAGACCATTCACAGTCTCCGCAGTCTCCACTCTCCACAGTCTCCGCTCTTCACTCTCCGCTCTCTACATTTGCTGCTTCACCCTTCTCTTTTCTGTCTGCGGCAAATGCACTGCAAATGCAAGTCAGAAAGAGAGAGGGAGCTTCGAATGCCGCTAATCGCACAAAATGGCAGCAAGCAAAAACAGCAAGAAAAAAAAAGTGCAAAGGAAAAAGAAGAAGAGGAAGAAGTAGAAGCAGAGCAAACGCCATCGTAAATTTATCCCAACGTCACTTTTTGTTTTTTTTGGGTTCCTTTTGTGTGCGGCTTTTCGGTTGCCTCTGCTGTCGTCAGCAGCGCTGCGTCGACTTCGCTGCCCCCAAATGCGACTGCGACTGCTGCGTGTTGTTGTTGTTCTCATTGTTGTTGTTGCTTGTGCATTCCAATGCGTTGCCCTGGCAATGGACCCGCCTTCTTTTGCTGGCTTTCACCTATCGCAGCGTCCGCTGCATGACGACTGCGTTGTCCACACACACACACACACACACACACACACCCATACACACACACACAGTCAGAGCTGCAGTCGACGACGCACAAGCGAGAGAGCAAATAAACGCGCTCTCTCGCTGCGCTCTCTCAGTGAGTTTCGTGCTTTGCACTCCCCCAACTCTAACTGCACTTGCTCTCGTTCTCTTTCTCTCTATCTCTCTCTTGCTCACCTTCCGACTGCAGCCTGCAGCTTCCATGCTATCGTTCTTTCTCTGTCGCTCGCTTGTGCAATGCGCACGTAGTTTATTTTTGTGTGCAAAGCTTTTTTCTAGCTCTTTTTTGTTGCGTCTTTTCTAGCTCTTTTTTTTTTGTATGTGTTTTCAAGCTACTTTTTTTTTGTGCTGCAAATTCGTTTTGTTGTGTGCGCTTTAAATTTGATTTGCAGTGCAGCATTTAATGCACATTGTTTTGAGCCAAATCTTGAAGCTTTAATTTAAGCGGAAGATTAAGCTGAAAATTAAGCTAAAGCTTATACTGAAGCTATCGCCTAACGCTTGCCACTTCAATTAGTCTCTTGCTTTAAATTTGATTTGCAGTGCAGCATTTAATGCACATGGTTTGGAGCCAAAGCTCAAGCTGAAGCTTTAATTTAAGCTGAAGATTAATCTAAGGCTTAATTTCAAACTTTAGCTTAAAGTGAAACTATTTGCTATCGCTTGCTACTTCAATTAGTCTCTCGCTTTAAATGTGATTTGCCGGGCAACATTGTTTAGAGCCAAAGCTCAAACAGAAGCTTTAATTTAAGCTAAAGATTAAGCTAAGGCTTAAGCTGAAGCTATCGCCTATCGCTTGCCAGTTCAATTAGTCTCTCGCAAAGCCATAAATAATTTGCAACTCATTTTGCAGATGGTTTTTATGAATTGCCGTGCAATTTTTAATGAAATTTATCGCGCTTATCTGCGCGCATTAATCAAACCAAACCCAGAAATTCGCACGGTTATCGAAGCGGAGCGGGGCGGGGCGGGGTGAGGTGCCCTGAACAATAAATAAAGCAACACAGTATGGCTGTGGCTGTGGCTGCCACATCCGTTTGCCACTTGCCACCGGAACTTGCAACTGAACTGTTGCGTCGCCCGCAAAACGGAGGTCGCTAATTTAAACCAAATGAATTGGCACATTTTTCACTTTTAACCCCCCCGCAACGACGACGACGACGACTTCTACCTTAAATGAGCAGGCCAAATGGCAGCTGGCAACACACACACAAACACATACACACACACACCAACACATACACAGACAAAAGGTGGCAACAATAAAAGCCAAAAGCAACGTTGAGTCACTTAATCCATGCCGCGATAAAAATCTCGAAAATCCAACTTAAGTGTTTGGTAATTTATCTCTCGCTGTGCGCTCTGAGCGTAACTTCCCGACCCCCGCTCCTTGCTACCCCCCTCACCGTACAGCACACGCGACATCTTTTTTTTTCCCAGACTGTGTTTTTTTTTGCATATAATCGCCAACGTTTTCGCTCGTCAAGCGTCTGACATCGTCAGTCATCGGTTTCATTCACGCGCCTTCCTTATAGCTAACCACAAGTTGACGGGGTAGCCACCACACCCCACCCCTACCCCTCCTCTGTAGCATCCCCAACCCCTAGTCGACACCAGCCGCTCGTTGTCAGTCATTTTGGCTTTGGTTTTTGCGTCTCGATGAAATGATAAATGATGAAAAATGTTGCAAAAGATTTAAAATGATCCAAGAGCAAAGTCAACATCAAATCAGCTTCCGCTGCCTTCCCGCTTCCCCCTTCCCCTTCGCCAAACGAAAACGAAATGAGCTTGCAAATACAGAAATAGCTAGATTCTATTCCTCTCTCTCTATCTCCCTCTCTATCTCCCTCACTCTGTCAGCCCAGCTGAGCCTGCTACACAAATTTGTGAAACCAAATTGAAAAACTAAATTTCAACTAAATGACTTTCCAACCTCTCTCAAAATCTTCCTCTCCCTCTCACGTTCTCACGTTCTCCTTCTCCTTTTCCCTCTCCACTCATTTTTCTCAGTCAGTTTTCAAGGTTCTTAAAAAATGCACAAAATGTGAAACTCATTCGAGGCGACACTTGTCAACACTTTGAATAAAATTAATTAGTTGTGCTTCTGCTACGCACTAAATTAGAAGCCAACACGTCCTAATGAAAAGTGTGCTAGATTCTCTCACACAACTAACTTCATTAGCTATATTACTAATCTTGAATCCCAAAAAATACCATGCAGCACAAAATATACTAAATTGCCAATCAAAGAAACCTTGACTTTAGTTTTAAAAGTCCTGAATAAAATTATGAATCTAGTTTGTCTTGATAATTCTATCAAACTAGAGCAGAAAAAGGCGAACTCTAGATGCTTGATTTCTTTTCATTTCAGACTCTCAACACAAAAACATTAAAGAAGGTAAAAACAAAGAAAAAAGGGTAAGTTTGCAATTTCTGAAAATTTTCTCCAATTTTGTATCATTGTGAATTACAGTTGAGTTGCAATTCTGAAACAAATAAGCATGTGAATGAATTTGTTAGATGAGGAAGAAACTGTGGACTTCAAGCACTTTAAACAACGAATTTATGAATACTCCTGAACAACAGTTGCTATTAGGATCGGACTACACTTGTGATAGTTTATCCATCATAAAAAGCATTGAATAACAAAAAAAATATCACAAAATGCTTCTCATGCACACTACGTCGTGACGTGTATATTTTAAATACCCAAAAATGCACTTGAAATCAAGAGTCTCAGAAAGAAAGCGCATCTCTAAGCATAAAAGGTCCAACGATTTAAACTATATATCTATATATGTAAACTATATGCCGAAAAATTCTAAAATTTTGGTATATACAATTACAATGCTAAATATACCATAGAGCACAAAATATACTAAATTGACAATGAAAGAAATAATTACTTTAAAGTTTTTGTATAGTATCGTAAAAAATACACAATATAACACAATATGTAACTTCTCCAATCAAAACATTAATCTAATGACCAATCTATGACCTACTACTCACATATTATCCATATCTTCAAGTTGCGTTTATAATAACATTTTTTTACTTTTAAGCACTTAGGTGGTAAGCACTGCTATTTCAACGTTCACATCTATATATAATATTATATATAAAAGAAATTGTAAGAAGTTAATTGTATATTAAATCAAAAACCTTGTCCACATATCATATTTATTCCAAGTTCTCGAAAGACAACACTTCACAGAGAATGAAAAGAAAAAAAAAGGCGACCCCCTAGCTACTACCGGCTGCCAACACTTGATTGGCTCTGTCTTAACGCAGCTGCCTAAAGTATTTTAATAGTTTTTCAATTCAAGCGACAAGCGAAAATAAGAAAATTGCTTTTATGTAGCAATTTTTCGAGTGCCTGGGAAAAAAGGAAGGAGCAAGCACTCAACCTTCCTGTAGATGGTCCCTACTGTTCCACCTTCTACCCTCTCACAGACAGCCAGCAAGCTGCTCATCAGTCAGTCTCAACTGTCGAATCACTCGATATACATTTAGATTGTATATAACAAAAGTGGGTGAGTAACTGTGGGGTTTGCCATGTATAAGCGCATGTGAATGGTAAATTGTTGGGCAGAGAGAAAGAGAGAGGGAGAGAGAGAGCAGATCGGAGTTTTAAATAGCCATTAGCGAAAACGCTTATTAAAAATTTACATTTCATTCCACTTTACAGCTGAGCTGAGCTGAAGCAAAAGCGACGAGAGCAACGGCAACAGGATGACAGCAGCAAGCAAGGATGTGAAAGGAGCAAAAGCAAAGCAAAAGCAAGGAATGATGATGCTGCCTGGCTGGAAAATTCATTTGGCTCGAGCGGCCGGGCGCACTTCCCAGCTGGCCCAGCTTCCTGCCTTGGCCCCCGCCCCCCCTTTTTGGTACACCTTCCCCAGCCCTTGGCGAGAAAGGGGTTACATTTTTGGCTGCTGCTGCTGCTGTTGCTGTTGTGTCTTTAGGTGTTCATGCCAAGTTAATTTAATAATAAAACTGAAATTTAATTCATTTGTGGATAGGCCAAGGCTCGTCGTTCATTCTCCATCCTGATGCTGCTGCTGCTGCTGTTTTTGCCTCGAGTGCTTCTTTTTTATGCAAAGCAAGAGTATGAGGACGAGGCTTCGGCGCCTCTTTTGTGCGCACAAAACTCCTCAGGGATAAGCCTTTGCCCAAATTGGCGCCTTAGCTAACCAGCCTCCTCAACCCTACCGCCAGTCCAGTTCAGTCCAGTCGAGCCAAGTCCGTTCCCTTTTATACCCGGCAACTGTCCGCTAAAAATGGTATTCTAAGTGTGTGATGTATAAGGAAAATTTGGAATTTTTCTGTTCACTTCGGTAGCAGCCTCCCGAACCGTACCGAGTTTACTTAGACTGTCATATATGAGGAAAATTAAATGCAAAAATACTTAATTGTAGTCCAAATTTGCATCTTAGCTAACCAGCCTCCTCAACCCTACCGCCAGTTCAGTTTTATATCCGACAATTTACAGCTAAGAATGGTATCTAATTGTGTGAAGTATGATAGAAGGAAACTTTGAAAATCTATCTGTTCACTTCAGTAGCAGCCTTCCGAGCCGTACCGAGGAAAATTGAATGCAAAAATACTTAATTGCAGTCCAAATATGCGTCTTAGCTAACCAGTCTCCTCAACCCTACCGCCAATTCAGTCGAGCCAAGTCCAATGCAACTACCGCTCCCTTTTATATCCGACAATTGACAGCTAAGAATGTTATTCTAAATGTGTGAAATGGAACTGAAATTCCTCAATTCGTGTGTCAGCCCTCCGAGCCGTACCGAATTTCCTTTAACTCTCATATATGATCCAAGTGAATGACCGCTGGCTTGCTATTATTATTAGCGGGTATCTCGCAGTGTACTTAACTTTATTGTCCTGTTAATAATATTTTCCAGTTATCTGACCTTTTTCTTGTCTGCCTCTCTATCAGAAATATGTTGGCAGCTCGCGGGCATTAGGCAAAAATTGCAGAGCTAAAACTCCGAATCAAGCGATTTTAATTATGCGCCACGCTTTAAATGCGCCTTTTGCTTTAAGATGTGAAACAACGGAGAAGTTTTGAGATGAAGAGAGGGAGATTTTTAGCACTTGCAGCCAAATTGAATTGCGTAAAACTAACCGCCGAATGC
This sequence comes from Drosophila sulfurigaster albostrigata, assembly GCF_023558435.1. NCBI lineage: Eukaryota > Metazoa > Arthropoda > Insecta > Diptera > Drosophilidae > Drosophila > Drosophila sulfurigaster. Next base: position 31,351,066 of record NC_084885.1, read on the forward strand.
GCCGCCGCACAATTAAGGTTGAGGTTTCCATCTAAATATATATGTATGTATGTGTGTATGTGTATATAGAAAGCGTCGCAACCATCGAACCCACATGCCACATCCCATTCGGATGGAAGAGGAGTTGGGGGATCTGCGGGTGGCAGCTGTCAGTGCGTTAGTCAGTTACTGTCAGTGCTCTGCTCTGGGACATGTCTACAGCTCAACCTCTGACTGCTGCCAGGCGACAAACGCTGTCTACCTGCTACCTGCTACCTGTGTACCGCACTCCCCTCACCCATAAGGGTGCAGGGTGGCGAAGCGTGGCAGCAACCAGAACAGCAACAACAACAACAACAGCAACGACAACAAGGACAAGCAAATTGCAGAAGAAGATTCGCAGAGGGATTCGAAATGTGGGCACATAAAACATATTTGCAAAATATTACACGCAACCACAGTGCACTGTTAGTTAGCCACCACACACACATACACACACACATACACACACACACACACACACATACATACACTCACAATCACATGCATTTGCAGTTGGTTGTATAAAACGATAAACTATCGAAACTTTTCAACGCTGCCGAAATACTCTTCTAGTTGGTGAAGCAAAGCAATTGCATTGAAAGAGTTGCCGGACTATCTTTAAGTGCTAAAGATAATACAGCAGATATTATATTATAATAATGAACAAACTAATTGCTTATAAGAATATTCTAACAACAATACTCAAAAATTAAAAATGTATATAATACAAAATAGTATAACGAAATCATAAATAATCCATGCAATGCTTAATACAGTACACATAGCATTGCATTGTTTCATTCGATATTTATCGATAGTGTGGGTTTTCTAATCGATAGTAACTACCAATCGATTATTACTAAAAATACAGTCAACATTTTAAGTTCCTCCTTTTTTAATATAAAAGTTATTGTATTAAGCTACCTTGATATATATGTATATATCGATAGTTTGAGTTTACTCATCGATAATTCCGACTCATTGATAGTTATAGAAATAGAAGACAGTCAACATTATAGGTTCTACTACTTTTAATATAAAGATTGTTGCATTAGGCCTCATAGATATTTATCGATAGTTTACTTATTGATAGTCACGTCTAATCGATAGTTTCAAAAAATAAAAGATACTTCGGCTCATCATATTCTCTTTTGGAAAACTACTCAATCTATTCAATTCTTAAAACAATCAACATTGCATTGCATTGTTACAGTAAATAGCTTTGATATTTATCGATAGTATGGATTTACTCATCTATAGATACTATTTATTGAACCTTACAAAAACAAACGAAACAGTCAACATTTTTTTATGTTCTGCAGCTTCACATATAAAGATTGTTCGAAATTTATCGATAGTCAGGATTTACACATCGATAGTTACGACTAATCAAAAGTTTACAAAATAAAAGATACTTTGACTCACCATTTTCTCTTTTGTGAGTAACCAAGCTGCTGTGCGATGCAATCTGTAAATTAACAAGAAGAAAATATTTTAGATTATTTGATGAGAGTTATTCAATGATGGTTATACGCTAAATCTCTACGAACTATATTTATTTTTGATTATTATTATCTATTTATTTATGATTGTTATTTATTTTCAATTATTATTTATGCTTATTATTATATAATTATCTATCAACTTTATTTATTTGCAATATTATTATGATTATCTAATTATCTAAGAACTTTATTAATTTTCAATTATTATTTATGATTAATATTATTTAACTATCTATTAACTTTATGTATTTTGAATTATCATTATTATATAATTATCTATTAACTATTATTCTTTTCTACAATTATATAGCTTAACTTACAAAGTGTTTAAGTAATGTTTATAGGCAACCTTAAAAACACTAATTTACTGTTAGTCAATGCGATAGTTTTGAGACTCGCTGTGGAGAGTATGTGAGCAAACTATTCGACGAAACAGCTCGAGGACAACATGGCGAAGGACTTGGACTCGGCCAGGCAATAAAAGAGAGGGACAGAGGTAGGGAGGTGGAAAGAGAAGGGAAGCGAAGCGAAGGGCAACGCCGCAACGCTTTTTAGCCGCACAACAAAATTTGATTTGTATTTCTGTGGTTTACCTTTGGACCCCTTGCAATGGCAACTGGCAATGGCAACCGACAAACTGTGAGAGAGGGAAGGGGAGGGGCGGAAGGCGCTGTTGTGTCAGCAGTGTCAGTGGCACCTGGACTTGGTTTTGCCTGTCGTAGATTCTGAGGTTAAAATGTAAAATGCAGAGAATGGATTGTGCGGGTAACCGGAACAATTAAGGAATTTTGCCTGGATGTGCAGGCAGCGACAGCATGTGGAGAATGAAGAGAATGGAGAGAGTGGAGAGACTGTAGAGAATGGGGCACTTGGAGGAGCACAACCAATTACAAATGGCACACAATGCCACGCCCTGTGCTTGGTCTTGTTCTTGTTCTTGTTCTTGGTCCCCTCGTCATCGTCTGACCAAAATGATTAAGTAGATTGCAATGACTAAATTTTGCGCAAGACGACAAGACGATGACGACCGAAAAGAAGCAGGAATAGGAACAGGAGCAGGAACAGGAACAGGAGCCAGGACATTGGCGTGTTGGCTTTTGTTTCTTATGCCTTATGCATACGAAATGTGGCTTTAATTTGCAGCTGTGTTTGTGCTTCTATATTTCATCGATACTCACTGCAAACAACAACAGGAGCAACGACAACAGATTGTCGCCATTTGCCGAGTCCTGTCCCTGTCCCTGTCCCTGTCCGGGTTCGTCTTTGGGACAGCTGTACGTGGCGACGTCTACCTCAACGTTGGCACGGAAATAATTGAAAATACGTGTTTGGGTTTTGCGGACAGCGGCATTTGCTCGACAAGCACTGAAACAACAGCAACAACCGACAACAAGGAGCTCACTTAGTGACCAAAACCGACTTGGTTACATTCTGTGTCCTTTACTTTCCTTTCCATTCGTTTCCTTTCCTTTCCACCTTCTTTCTACTCACAACACATTTTTGCATTTGACAAATTTCGTTGGCTTTGCCGTCGCATAATAAATTTTCTAATTTCTTCAAATGAATTTTGGAATATTCAACAGCATTGCTTTTGTTGCATTGCTCAACTCAGCTCAGCTCAGGTCGCCACCATTATTGAAATGAGCCCCATTTGAAATTCCCCCCTGCGATATAATCATATTTAATATGCTGTGTTTTTTGAGCTATTTGCAAATCAATATCGTGGAATTTACTTTTTATGAAACACAATTACTCTTGACTTAGTTCAAAAAGTGCGTCGATTATCGCTAGCAATATTAAAGCACATTTCGAAATAGCAACAAATACAAATTAATTGAATTTAACTTTTAACGGCGACAATTATCGATAAGTGCACAAAAAGTGATGCACTTAACTGCAATAAGTAATACGAATTTTTAATGTTTTTGTTATATTTTTCATAAGCGAATAAATAGCTTAACATTTTTTTTTGCGTTTAACTAAAACTTAATGTGCACTTAACTGCAAATAACGAGGCAATAATCGAAAATAAGAAAATAATAATAATAAGTAATGCCACTTAACAGCTGTTGTGCGCTTAACTGCAACTCATGGTGCACCTATCTGTAATTAATGATGCATGCATCACAAATATGCAGTAACATGTACTGCAATTAAGTTATAAGCAATGCACAAAATGCAATGCCACTGCTGTAGTTAAACGCACAACAGTTAAGAAACTCAGCATGCACTTAACTGCAAATAATGATACAATAATTGGATATATGCAATTATATGCAATGCAGTTAAGTTATAGGCAATACAGAAAATAAGCTGCAATCATAACTTGGAAGCAATTTAATGAAATTATCGTCGATGAGCAATTGAAGAAAACTGCAGTTATCCAAATAAAAGTATACTTGCCATTAAACGCACAAATTAGTTTAGATTTATTCTAATTTATCATTTTTAAAGAAGAAGGCAACGTATTTTAAATAATAACATGAAAAAGGAGTACTATCTAACATGTTTTTTCACTACTTTGACAGATTAAAGTAGAGAAAAACAATATAAGGTACATAAAAAGAGAAGGAACATAGGGAATAAAGCAATCTATAGAAATCCTTACCATAATAATACACTACAAAAAGAGCTTGTCCCAAATCTATCGAGTGACATTAAACGATCTATTGTCCCAACTGAATAGTTATTTCATTGCTGAGCTAACTGCAATGTCATTGAGGAGTTTTTTGCAAAGTTACTCGTTCTGAATTTATGACCTGCACTTGAGTAGAAAATAACAAACACTGTGTACCAAAAAGCTGGGTGGCAGCAGATTTTCAAATTGTTCAGCACATTTTGCTTAAAGCAATCAGTTAATTAAATTTTCAAATTTCTGGAGAATTTCGTTTAAAGACCCAGCTCAAAATTGGCCAGTCGAAGTCGAAGCTGATTTACGACAATTTTTAATTACCGCACTTGAAGAAGAAGCGGAGTACAACAAAAAAAATGCGGTGAAAACTCTTTTGGGCTGGACAAAAAATCAATTAGCCAAGCCAAAAAAAAAAATGAGATTGGAGAAAATGCAAATAAAATCAAAATAAACAATGCTTGGCTCGAGACGAAGACTGAGACTCTGCGAGGGCGTTGCTCAGCTTGAGCCTGGACAGGCCCACACTTTAAATCAATAAATCATCTGCAAGCAAATTAGTCGCACACGCAAGAGGAAGAGAGAGAGTGAGAGTGAGTGAGTGAGTGAGAGAGAGCGACCATTAGTCTTGCTTGGACACGGCCAGGATGATGTCTGGCTGGCCCCTGGCTAGGCTTAGCTTTTGCCCAGGATAAACCACGTGATTGGCTTTGGCCCAAGGAGCAGGAGGCAGCAAATGAAATCCATTATATTCATGCGCAACAAAAGCCCAGTTCGAGTGAATGGCGAGCGAACTTGGACTTTGGCGGCGACATAAAAAATTCATTAAAAGTAATAAACTAATTCCATTCGATCCTATTAAAAATCATTTTCGAATTAAGGATATTTGCATATCCTTAATAAAGTTTACCGGACAAAGCGAGAGCACCCAAAGGCAGCCTGCCTGCCTTTTGTGACATTTTACAGACAAGTGGATGAGCTACCTCAGTCCACTTCACTCCACTCTCCCCTCCACTCCACTCCACACCCAACCAAGAGCCACTCATTGCCCCGTTGGTGGTTGATGGCTGCTGATGAGCTGCTGCCAAGCGTTCTTTGAGGAGCTGGGATGCTGGCAAAATCTTGTTTTTATTTGTTTGTTTACCGTCCGCAAAATGAACGCTGGCAGCCAGGAGAGAGAGGAATCGAAAGAGGAGGAGGTGGATAGCTGAGTAGCTGTAGCTGTTGAGTGCTTGGGTGTGGTTGTTGCTTGCTTGATATACAGAGAAAAAAAAAACTATGCTTGATTTGTGTTTATTAACACAATTGAGTATTCAATTTGTATTACAGTATAAATAAAATACTATTAACTTTAAGTATCCATTCAAAATTAAGTTGACAAAATCAAATCGAAAATACTTGACCATAGAAATCTTTTGTATAACAAAAACGAGCTGCATCTGTTAGGTCTTATTTACTTTGGTTGTCAATATGGTTTTTTTGGTATATTTTGAAAGTAGTAGTATTTTGGGACATATGTTAATAAGGCCTTGGTATATTTCAATATAAATATATGTTCCCTTATTAATATCTATCAACCTACTATTACTTTAAAAATATACCATACTATAGTTTGAAAGTATGGTAAATTTTTAAAGTAATAGTATTGATAGACATAAATAGGTGTTTGGTATATTTCAATCTAAATATATGTACATAAAATTGCCATATTAAACCATAGTATGGTATATTTTTAAAGCAGTAGTATATTCCTTAATGAAATGAAGCTTTTGGTATATTTATATAAAAAATTCTATGGTATATTTTGAAAGTAGTAGTATATTTATAAATGAAATAAAGCTTTTGGTTTATTTCAATAATAAAAAATACAACAAACTACAATTTCAAATTATAATATGGTATATTTTGAAAGTATATAGGTATATTGATAGACGAAATTAAGCTTTTGGTATATTTAAATTTAAAAATATATAAAATACCAAATATAATATGGTATATTTTTGAAAAGTCGTAATACATTGATAGACGAAATGAAGCTTTTGAAATATTTCCACAACAACAATAATACGTAAAAAATACCATTTTAAAATATAAGATGGTATATTCTTCAAGTCGTAGTATATTGATATACAAAATGAAGCTTTTGATATATTTGAATAACAGAAAACAAAAATAAATTCAATAATTACAGAATAAATAAAATACTATTAAGTTTTTCACTTTGTGAGATATGAATAACACTGCGCTTTTTTTCAGTGTACGTTCGTTTTAAGGTCCTGTGTCGGGCGGCGCCTTTTGTAGAGATATTTAAATTTTATCGCCAGGCCGCCTGATTGCCAGCAAAGCAACGAAATGGAATGGGGAGGGTTGGGGGAGGGGAAGGGGTAAAGGGGCTGCCAGGACTCATCAATCAGCTGCAGACTAATTACATAATCTCCTCTTGATTATGTTGCCGCACTTTGTGTTGTGTCGCTGTCCTTGCTGATGTCCTTGCGCCCGTCTCAACTTGTTGCCCCCCATACAACAACAACAACAACAACAGCAACAGAAAAAAGAGGAAAAACTTTCACATGACAAACACAACAAAAGCCTGACCACCCCCTACCCCCTCTCTTTTCCATCCCCCCTCCGCTCTCCACGACTAAATTCTGCTCCTAACCCTAAGCTGCATTCTCTGTCCCTTTCGCTCTCAGCGAGAGCGATCAAAACAGCGGCAACTTTCGAATATGTTGAGCACTTTTATTGTTGTTTCTGCAGCGCTGCTCATTAAACGAACTGCAGAAGAACAAGAACAAGAGTAAAAGAAGAAGAAGCAGCAGCAAAAGTCAAAGAAAAAAGAAAGAAGAAGAAACTTCGCTGTGACCTTGACACTGAAAAACTGAAAAGCTGCAAAAGCTGAATACTAAAAGTAACTGCAAATGCCAACTTTGCGTACCACTAAACTTTAAGGCGTTACCCCCCGACCCCCTGCCCCTGTCCCTGCCCCCTTGCCACTCCCCCTCACGCAGAACTTACTAAGTAACTTACTCAGGCAGTCGGTGCGAAAGAGACAGCAATAGCAGGCGAGCGAACAAAACTTTGCTTCAAACTTGGGAGTTTGTTGGCAAAAGCCGTAAAAGGGGGCGTGGCGGGGGGAGGAGGGGCGGTGTCTAAGGGAAAAAATTAAACTTACGCCAGTTTTAAGCAACAAATTTATACAAAATATATATTGCTAACGGTAAATGAAAAGTTATCCACTCTCGCTCTCGCTCTGTCTCTCTCACACACACTTTCTTCGCTTTTGCGCCTATGTGAACTTTGAACTCGTGGCTGAACAGTAGCCAAAGTGCTGCGAGAGCCTTTAAATTGAGGAAGCAAACATTTTGCCAAGTTTTCATAACCAAACTGACATCTTTAACCATCGATTACTCGAATGCGATAACTAATTATATTAAAGAGCTCATAGAAATGAAACAATGAAACATTATCCAAAATATGATATACTTAGTATATTTAATATACTAATAATGGAAAACATTATTACTTTAAATAATGTATACTTAATATACTATTAATAGCAAAATTTACAACTTAAAATACAGTTTATTTGGTATATTTAAAATACCATCAATCGAAAACTTTTCAATTTTAAACAATGTATATTTTATATACTAATCATCGGAAATTTTACAGCTTTAAATATAGAATATTTAATATGCTAATAATTTGTGATTTTAAATATAGTATATTATATATACTGTTGATAAAAAACATTACAACTTAAAATATAGTTTATTTAGTATATTTAATATACTAATCATCGAAAAGTTGATAATTTTTAAATATACTTATAGAAAACCTTACAACTTTTAATATAGATTTGGTATATTTAATATACTAATCATTAAAAATTGTATGACTTTAAATAAAGTATATTTAATATACTAACAATCGAAAACTAGTATATCCAGTATATTTCATACATATATAGTTTATTTAGTGTATTTAATAATAATCATCGAAAAGTTGATAATTTTTAAATATACTTATCGAAAACCTTACAACTTTAAATATTGTAGATTTGGTATATTTAATATACTAGTCGTTGAAAAACTTTCAATAGAGTATATTTGATATACTAACAATCGAAAACTAGTATATCTAGAATATTTCATACACTGACTTATTGCTAAACTAGCATTTCAGAGCCTTTCAGAATAATAAATTCAAAATCAACAACAAAATCTCTTGGAAAATTTGTAATATTAGTGAAATGTCAATTGGTAACCACAAATTCATGAATCTTGTTTATTATTGTAAAATTTTGTGAAAATCAATTATTATCAATTTAAATTATTATCAACAAAAATTATTTTAAAATTCGACAAAAGCTTTAATTTTCACTGCAAAATTTCATGAAAATTATTTCAATCTTTTCAATATGTAAAACTAAATTTGTAAACTAAATTGTAAAATTAAATTTAAGGTGCTAACGTTCAATTTGATATTTTAAAGTTTGTGGATATTTGTCATTTTAATGGGTATCAAAAAGAACTAAAATTTGTGCTTTCATTTGAATTTGAAATTCTTAATTTACTAATAAAACAAATTTCTATTAAAATGAGTATCAACAAGAATTTAAAAATTGAAAATGTTTGCTTAGAATTTGTGTTTTTATTTTAGTTTAAAATGAGTTACAATATGGCAAAAATCAACAAAAAATTTTTCAAATTCCACAATCAACTGCAGCAATCGATAACATTTATCGATCGCCCATCGATCATTTGGCATGACCAAGTGTTTCCTAAAGCTGTACGCACTGAAGGTTAAACCGAGATTTGTAGTCCAAATAAAAAGCCATAAAAAAATGCCAAACAACTTGTAAGGATAACAGACAAAAAGGGTTAAAGTTGTTGTTGTTTTGGTTGTTGTTGTTTTGGTTGTTGCTGTTGTTGTTCACATTGCTCTTTAGGGCCGGCTGCAAAGTTTGTTTCGAGACAAAGTTTCGTCTCGCCAAACAGTCGTTGTTGGTGTCTCTCTCTCTTTTATCCCCGCTGCCATCCACAACGAACAGCTGCTGACGCTGGCGTTGATCAGCTGATTCAGAGCGAGAGAGAGAGAGAGAGGAGAGGCGAAAAAACTTGGGCCACACTCGCTTGGAATATTATTTTATAGGCCGTTCGCCGTCGCCAAAGTTCCAAACAACAACAACAACAAAACTTTTGACAATACCTAATTGCAAACTTTTTGATATCGCGAATGGGCGTGGCAAAAACACTGATGATGCTGCCTCTGCCTCTGCCTCTGCCTGCGTCAACGTCGACTGCGCTGCCTTGGCCACTTTAAAGAGTTGCGTCGACTGCGACCGCTTGGCCTATTTATACCCGCTACCCATAGGGTAGAAGGGTATTATAACTTTGTGCCGGCAGGAAATGTATGTAACAGGTAGAAGGAGGCATCTCCGACCCTATAAAGTATATATATTCTTGATCAGCGTCAACAGCCGAGACGATATAGCCATGTCCGTCTGTCCGTCTGTCCGTCTGTCCGTCTGTCCGTCTGTGTGTCTGTCCGTCTGTCCGTCTGTCCGTCCGTCCGTATGAAACACTGGATCTCAGAGACTATAAGAGATAGAGCTATAATTTTTTTTCGACAGCATTTGTTATGTTTGCACGCAGATCAAGTTTGTTTCAAATTTTTGCCACGCCCACTTCCGCCCCCGCAAATCAAAAAAATCGAATAACACGCGTAATTTTAAAGCTAGAGTTACGAATTTTGGTATATACAATAATTACTATAGTAGTTATGATTCCTGAAAATTTTGTTGCGATCAGAAGAAAATTGTGGAAGTTATTAAAGAAATACTTTTGTATGGGCAAAAACGCCTACTTACTATGGGTCTGAGTTGCTTTGGCCGACAATCTGGTACATTGTGCCGTCTATGGTATATTTTGAATGGTGTACTATATCGATATACCAAATATACCATTTGGTATATTTTTAGTATTTTTTTTAGTATTTTCGGTATATTTTGAAAATGATACCGCAATATTTTGCCTTTATTAAAAATGGGTAGCGGGTATCTCACAGTCGAGCACACTCGACTGTAACTTTCTTACTTGTTTTTTTTTGTTGTTGTGCGCTTCTATGGCTTAGACGCAACAACAACAACAACAACGAGGAGAAGGAATGATAACATTTAGTGCGTCGCAAAAGTTTCCAACACTTTTTTTGTTGTTGTTGTTTTTTGAAACTTCTTCAGCGGCGACGGCGGCTTTTATAGACCTCGAGAAGTTTTCTGTGTGTTTGTGTTTTTGAAAAGTTCCTCAAACCGAGTCAAGATAGAGAGAGAAGATTGAGGGGGGAAGGGGAAGGGGAAGAAGAAGAGGAAGAACTGCGTGCACGGAGTTTTAACGAAAAATCAATACAAGTCGTCGACTTTCGAGGCAAAGTGCGTGCATTACGTGCAACTTTAACTTGCCTCCGTTCCCTCTCCCTCTCTCTCTTTCTGTCTCTCTCTAACTAAGTGCTTACACTTGCCCCACCGCAGGCCACACACACACACGCACATGTGATTACTTGCAAGTTGATAGTTTTCGAGGCGATTGCAACTTTAGCAGTTCAATAAGTGCTTGCGACACCTGCAACTGCTGCACGCACTATAAATAGACCTCAAGGCAAGGAGCTGAACTCACATCAACATAAATTAGCTATACTTGGCCTAATAATGCTGCATCATTGTATATAACAACATTACATAATCGTTAAATTCATTTAATGACGAAATCTGAAAACTTGAATCATACAAAACGCTAATAAATTAAGTTTTAAATATTAATTTTATAATACAACATACATAAACCAATGTAATATAATTGCATATATCAACATTGCATCTAAACATTATAGTCTCAACAGTTGCATTATTATATACATATAACAATGTTACCTAATCGCTAAATAAAATTGATGTCGATGCAAAACGGTAATAAATTAAGTTTTAAATATTAATTTGAAACATAAGAATTGATTGAAACTTAAATATAATCAATATATATATACCGCAAATATCAACTTTACATCTAAAAATTAGAATCTCAACAGCATTCATAAGCAGTGAACTACATTACCTTTCATCTTATTTCATTCTTAGAGCAATATTACGTATACGCTGCGGCTACATACGGTAAAAGTCTAAGCTTAGCAGAGTCACAAACCGAGATCCCAATAATCACTTTCCCAATTTCAAATGATCAGACAGCTTCCACTTGTGGATTCTAGCTTGATCTACAATAAACAACTTCCACTTTTGATAATATAAATTATTATTTTACAATATTAGACATATCATAATTTAAATCATTCCCACTATAATTAATAGTGAAGACCACTGACTTAAATGTCAACAAAGAGGTTCTTAAAGAACACAATAATTATATTGTTATAAATTCATTGAAGATAACTTCATTTACAGTACACTAAATAACCATATACTAGCAAAATAAAATATATAAAATATTAATTTTATAACTTGTCCTCAACAAATGAAAATAATAACAAGTAAGACAGCTACAATCGGGTGTGCTCGACTGTGAGATACCCACTACGAATAAAAGCATAAAAGTGCGGTATTAACTTTGAAGTATGCCAAATAAAAATACCGCAAAATACTAACATTATACTAAAGGCAAATCTAGGTATATTGGTGCAATGCGGTATTCGTTTTAAAATATACCGAAATAAAATACCGCAAATACACTCAAAATATACCAAGGTCTATTTGAGGTATATTGATACAGTGCGGTATTAACATTAAAATATACCATATAAAAATACCGCAAAAATACTAACATTATACCAAAGGCAATTCTTGGTATATTGATGCAATGCGGTATTCATTTTAGAATATACCAAAATAATATACCGCTAAAATACTGAAAATATACCAAAGACTATTTGAGGTACAGTAAGGTTTTAATTTGAAAATATACAACAATAATGTAGCCCAAATATACTAAAAATATACCGCAGGTATATATACCAAGGTAAGGTATATTGATATTATTATTAACTTTATAATATACCAAATTGATAAACCGCAAAAAAATACTAAAATTATACCAAAAACTATATTTGGTATATTGATATTGACAATCAACATTCACATATAGAGTGCAAAATATTATATATATTATATTGATCAAGGTTGCAGATGCCTCACTCAACATTTCCTGGATTCAAAAAGTTATCAAAATGCAAGGAAATGCAAACAACTTTTAAAGGAAATGAAAAATGCCAACAAATATAAAAAGTACTGAAGTATTGTATCAAAAAAGCAAAGAAAAAGAAATAACATGGCATTAAATAGTAATAGAAAATGTGGCAAAACTTCAATTGAAATTAAATATTCAATTTGGCAGGACAAAAAATGTATTTCGTCTGGCGTTTGTAATGTATTCAAATCCCCAGTTGCGAATGATCGATCAATCACTCGATTGCACTCACTCAATGCACTCACTGGCACTCACATTCATTCATTCATATATTCACACTCGTCAAGTGCCGCGCAGCTTGGCCATAAAACAAAATGTGTCTACAACCGAGGCGAGGCGAAGCGATAATCGTATGTGGCAAGCAACCCCACAAAGAAAAAAAAAAAAGAGGCATGCCACACCACTTAGCGGCTGGAGTCTGTGATTGTCAGAGAGAATCTCTCTATCTCTCTCTCTCTCCTTCTTCTTGGCTTATATATCATTCATGTTGCGGGGCAATTTTCAATAAATTCGACGTGAAAAGTCGCAAAAGCTGTGGTGAAAAGTCAACTGTGTAAAAAAGGATGACAAATGATCGTGCAAACATTTGGCAAATCCACGATTTCCATAATGAACACACAGACACGAAGCAGGGAGATAAATATTATGGCATAAAACACTTTGCCGACGACGCCACTTGGCGCATTATTTCATGAGGTCGTTACCGTCGCCGCTTGCCACAAGCGTATAAATAACAACAACAACAAGGTGGAGGTGGAGGTGGAGGCAGGCAACTTGCGTGGGTGTGTGCGTAAATAATGCCACCTGTGCTGCAGCTACGAGTATTGCCGAGGACAAAATTATGACTTCACTTACAAGAAAACATTAAAGTTTAACATTAAATGGCATGTCATTTGGGCCGGAACAGCTCAAGACACGACAGCAACAGCAACAGCCGAACAGCTAACTTGACTAACGGCAAGCCACATGTCACTTGCCACATGCCACAAACACACACACACACACACACACACACCACATACGAGTGTGGTTTACCTTGCTTCCCATAGACATCATCAAATTTGCCTAAATTGCATTCACCGCGCACCAACTTTCAACTTCGATTGGAAACTATTGGTGGAAAGATGGGGAAGGGAAAAAACATGGGTAAATATAATTATACTATCGTAAGACTCGCTGTGTTTGCCACAACATCAAATAGTCGTCCTCAAAGTCTTTTCGTTTACTCCAAATGAAATCATTTCCATGTAGGACTGGGAAAACAGCTTAGCGAAAACTTCAAGCAAGAAATTTATTAAAGATTATTGTGGAGAAATAAATAAATTAATCGACAAACATGTAATGCTTAATATTCTTACAGAAATTTAATCGAAGTAATGTAAATGAAGCACTTAATTCATAATAAAAAGTTGTTATTCTCAAAAGTTGGTAATGAAATGAAATTGCTTCTCAACTGCAGCGTCTTAAATGAGAAACTTTTCAAAAATATCAGTTGCCAAAAAAATTATAGACAGGAAATAGGAAATGGACCATTGAATTGATTGAAAAAGGAAAATTCATATAAAGATTATAATTTATTAGAATCTTGATTTATGCTAATATTATTATACTATATTATTATGTTATTATGTTCTAAATTAGTATATTAATAGTATATAGTATAATAGTCTATTAGTAGATTGGTATATTAGCATATTAGTATATTGCTATATTAGTATATTGGGGTATTAGAGTATTGGTATATTAGTAAATTAGTATAAGTATAGTATAATAAGTATTTTAGTATATTATCATTTTAGTATATAAGTATATTAGTATATCAGTAGGTTAGTATTTTACCATTTTAGTGAAATAATATTTTAGAAGATTACCCTGTAAGTATTTTGTCAGTAATATACTAAAATTGAGCTTTGTTACGTTAGTATATACCAATTTGGTCAATAAAATACTAAAATTGAGCTGTGTTGCCTTGTTATATACTAATGTGGCCAGTAATATACTAAAATTGAGATGCGTTTTGATAGTATATACCAATTATGACACTAAAATTGAGCTTCATTACTTTAGTATATACCAATGTTGATATTAAAATACTAAAATTGAGCTGCATTAATTTTGTATATACCAATGTCATCAATAAAATGCAAGAATTGAGCTGTTTTACGTTAGTATAGACCAATTTTGACACTAAAATACTATAACTTAGCTGCGTTTTGTTAGTATATACCATAGTAAAATACTAAAATTTAAACCTGCCAAGTACTTTAGCTTATTCTAAATTCAATAAATTGAACAGATAATGTTTTCTGAATTACGTTAAAAGTAAATTTCTCGTTTTAACTATAAATACAAATAATGCCACACAAAACAGAAATAATAGTCATAAGAAAAAAACTGATTTGAAACAATAAAAGATAAACGTTCAAAAAGGATTTTCAATAGTTGTTGAAGATATTTGTCGAGTTTCAAAATCATAATTCTATATGTGTAATTCCTTCTCTCTTCCTTGTCGCTATCTGCAGATGGATGACACTTGCCTTGTGAGTTGTGTGGAATTCCCCCTTTTTGTTGGTGAGGCAGCAACTAATTGTTAAATGCAAGGCAGACGCCATAAGGTCATAAATACAATAAGTTGGCCCCCATCAAGAAATATATATTTATACGCGAACAACAACTGTCTCCCAGAAGCCGAAAGGAAAGGGAAGGGGAGAGAATCTTATGCTTGCGACATTGGCTTTGCTTGGGGCTCAGGCGAGGCGCTCATTAGGATAATTGCAGGCAATTAACTAAATTGCCGCCGCATTTGTCGCTTAGCCTCAACGTCGCGACACAGTTGCCATAAGACAAACGATACAGAGGGGGGAGGGAGGGAGGCAGAATATTGTCGTGTAGGTTGACAGAGAGAGAAGGAGAGAGAGAGAGAAAGGGAAATCAAATTGGGGGAGTGAGTGTTAGTTGTTGGCTTATAGAAATTATGGTTCATAAATTGCGCTGCGCTGCGTTGAAAGTATGAAAGTATGCCACACACATGCATTGAGTGACAGAGAAAGAGATAGAGAGAGTGAACGAGAGGCAAGACTTCGTCTTTAGTGTGTTTTAATTAGCTGACGGATTTCGTTAGCTGCCCCATGTGGCACGTTCCGTGGCCTTAGCTCAGGCCGTGATTAGATGACCGCTGAATTGGTAATCAATGCCGCTCGCTACCTTGCCACCCCTTCCCCTTCTCCCACCTTCCCCCCTCCCCCTAGACCACATCTCCTCCACTACTTGCAGCTTAATAAAAACGCTTCGTGCGGCGCTGCGTACGTGACAGTGGCTCTTAAGAGTTTTCGCACACACTTTACAGCTGCCATATAGCGCACCTCCCCTTCTCTCCCCCCCCTGCCACGCCCACCTCTAAGGCAGCAGCAGCTTGAGCCTGAGCTTGAGCTGCCTCAGCTGGCCACGTGATGCGCCGAACGTGTCTGGTAATGAAATCATTTCCGTGCTCTTTTGAAGTTCCTGCTGGTATTATTATCGGCTACAGCTGCCTTTCGATATATCCCACAGCTACACTGACAGAAAACTCAGGCCAACTATGTATGAAATCGACAACAGCATGCATCGAAATTATAATAGAAACTGTGTATAAGACAATCCTATTTGAAAATATAGATAAATATATACAAAATTACAAATTAATATGAAATACTAAATTAATATACCGAAGTTACATTTAATGTAAATAAATTGAAAAGGAGACACGATACCAAAAAAATACTAAAATATACCAAAAGCTATACTGACATACTCAATATACTGCTACAAACAAAACATACTAAATATTTATTATACTAAACTCCACTCAATATACCAAAAATACTAAAATATACAAAGAGCTATACTGAGTATATCAATATACTACAGACAAAATATAATATTTATACAATATTATACTCTACTCAACATATCACAAATACTAAAATATACTAGAAGCTATACTTAGTATATCGATATACTATTACAATCAATATATACTAACTATTCTATACTTGACTCAATATACAAAATATAGTAAAATATATTAAAAGCTATACTGAGTATATCGATATAATATAATATAATACTATTATCAAAATATACTACATATACTATTCTCGACTCAATATACCAAATATACTAAAATATACCAGAAGCTTTACTGCGTATACTGATATACTGCCACAATCAAAAAATACTATATATACTATGAAGTATATAATATATATCAGATTGTCAAAACTAAATAGACAAAGTTTGCTCTGAGATTTTAGTTTCTCGTTTCTCGATTAATTATAAATTTGGTAATTTTTCCACTCACAAAATGTAATAAGAAAAGTATGCTTTTAATTTTCATTCGATCATAGCAATAAAATTTCGTTGCTCTACTGTGCTCAGATTTTTTTTTGCTTTATTCATATCGTTCTTGTTAATGTTTGGTATTCAAAAAATGGGATTGAAAGTGCATTTGGATTTGAAAAGATTACAACCTTCAGTGATTTATGAAAATGAGATGCAATCGCCAGCTGCCTTTGAGGAATATCCGCCCAGCGAAATACCAAATCTATCGATTCACGAAAAAGCCCGCCTTGAAGTGGAAAGGATTATCGAAGAAGTTCGCAAGACGCAAGCAAAAAAAAGAAGTAAGTTTCAGTTGTTTTGCAATTGTAATTAGCATTAATCTAAGTTATCTTTTAGCAGAAGGAAGAACATTAAAAAAGCGCTAGGTAATCTAACGACTACAAGTATTCTTCAAAAACTTTCTTAATTTAATCGCAACATTTCGATTGCAGAAAAAATAACATTAGATTTGGAGCTGCTAAAAATAGAAGAACATCATGAAAAAGTAGAATAGATTAGTTTTAAGATAATCATTAATAATAATGATAACAAATTAAACAAATGAATGAAAAATAAAAAAAAAATAACTAAACAAAAAAAAATTAAAAAAAAAATAAAATAAGAAACAAACACAAAAAAATAATTTAAAAAGAAATAAACATAATAATAATGATAATAAATTAATCATTATAAGTAAACAACAATTTTAAAAATGGTTTTAATAAAATAAAAAGTAAGTAAATAAAAATAGATAAATAAAAAAAATACAAAATTAAAATAAAATAATAATAAATAATATTATAATAAAGTAACCATTATAAGAAAACTAAAATTTTAAAAAGAATATTAATAAAATAAAATTAAATAAAAAAAAAGCAAATAAATACAAAATAAACACAAATTTAACATTTAAAATATATAAATAATAAATAATAAAAAATTAATTATTTTTTTTATAAATATTATTAATTATTATAAATTAATTAATTAATTAATTATAAATTATTATTAAAAATAAATATAAAAAACACAAAAATCAGAAATAAATAAAAATAAAAAAAAATAACTAACTAAAATATATAATAAATTAATTAAAAATAAATAAAAAAAATATGAAATGAATAAAAATCAAAAAATGAGAAAGTAAACTTTAGTTTTAAAAATAATTTTCTATTGGTTAATAAGAATTTTTTGCAGTGTATGCCTACGAATATGAGACACTGTGATCGCATTAAGCTGGAGCTTCGTGTTTGTGCCTCACTCGACTGTGTCCATGGAATGCTAAATTAGTGCTTGAGCACCAACTAGGGGGGAGGGGGGTAGTGGGGGAGGTGACTACTGAGTGGGTTATATGTACATATGTAGGGGCAACCGAGTTAGGGAGAGGAAGAGAGACAGAGAGAGGGAGAGAAAAGATTTTCAGTCGAGCCAAATCGTTCAGATGGCAAAAACGTTTTCACAAAAAAAAAAAAGAAAAGAAAGAAAAGAAAAAAAAGTTATGCAACATACAACAATTTTTGCAGCTTGAAATGCAACAACAACAAAAGCCAAGACGAAGAAGAAGAAGAGGAAGAACGTTGGAGAACAACAACTGGCGAAAGCTGAAAGCTGAAAATGGAATCGATTTATCTGTTCTATTGGCGCGCCCCAAACAAACACACGCCCACACACACACACACATACACACATACAGTCACAACATACACACATGACCATTGTGTGGGCTGAGAGGTGGGAAGGGGAAAGGGGAGAGGGGAGAGGGAGGGGAGAAGAGTAGATGCTGGCTGTGCTTATGTATTAAGAGTTTTGTATATAGGCGAAGAGCAGAGACCGAATCTCTCAGTGTGCGGGTGGGTGGAGCCTACAAAATGGCCATGAGTGTGTGTCTGTGTGTGTGTATGTGTGTGTGTCGCATATGTGTGTGTGCGTGTGTGTGATGTGTCCAATCAGAAGCAAGTCGGAGTCGTCGCACACACAGTGACAAAATGGCAACAACACGAGCTAAAATGATGGCAAAAAAAAAGAAAGAGGAAAAAAACATGAGGAAAAAGAAAGCAACGAGAGAAGCAGCAAAGTGTGTGGGACAGAGAAGAGTGCAGGCAGAAGGAGTGAGGAAGATAGAAGGGAGAGGGGGAGAGACAACAACGCTGTGTGAAAAGAAATGGAAAATGAGTGAAGAGCTGAAGCCCAGTCAGCCAGAAATCAACAAAAGCCTCTCAAGAGGAAGACGAACAAATGAAAACCAGCTAAAGCAATAGCAACAACTACACAAGACACGAGAAGAAGAAGAACAAGCAGAAGAAGAAGAAGAAGCAGAACAACAACAACAATGACAACAAAATGAAATAAAACAAAATGTTGGCAAAATTGTTGAAGCAGCCAGCAATAAAAAGCATCGAGCATGTGTATAGATATGAAACACACACACACACACACACAGTTCTACACACACACACACACAGTTCTACACACACACACACACACACACACACACACACACACATATTTCTACACTCACTCACACACTCTTAGGTTAAAGGATTTTCCAATGCTCGGGCCACAGTTTTCCCTTAAGTAATTTATAATACAAAGTATTTTTAACATACTTTTCTCAATTGTTGATCAAATATTTATCTTACAATTGAAACCACTTTCAAGCACTTAAGCATCTTCAACCATATCATAAATATATGTGTGTGTGTGTCTCCTCTACACACACACACAACTCTGGCTGTAAACTTATAGTTTCAGCTTCCCAATTAAAACAGTTGTGCTTTAAAGCGGATTAAAGAGTCAACAGCTTTGAGTCAGTCAGGGATTAAGATTTTAATTAAAGACAAACCTATGCGAGACACATTTTGGACTAGTTTTCAAATATTTCAATTTACATACGCTAAGAATTAAAGCCACAACATTTCAATTGAAAGATTCAACGACAATAAGAACAATTAAAAAAGCAAAAGCCAAGCCAAGTTAATATACCATACAAAATACGAAAAATATACCAAATGCATACACATACAAATGGTATATTCAAAATATACCATAGATTCGAAAATATACTAGATTGTTAGTCAATCCAACTACCAAATTTATATACCGCACAAAATACTAAAGATATACCATGGTATATTTATATAATACCACATTCAAAGTATGCCATAGAGTGCACAATATACCACACAAAATACATATACTATACCAAATGCTACACATGGTATATTTGTATAATACTGTATTCAAAATATGCGATATTGTCTAAAATATACCAGCTTGTTAACCAAAAGCGATTAAAATACTATTATTTTTAAAATATACCAATTTAATATACCACACAAAATACTAAAGATATACCAAATCCTACATATATCCTACATATAATACTACATTCAAAGTATGCCATAGAGTGCAAAATATACCGGATTGTTAGCCAGGGCAATAAAAATGCTATTGTTCTTAAAATATACCGAATTAATATACCACAAAATATACCAAAAATTTACCAAATGCTACATATGGTATATTTATACAATACTACATTCAAAGTATGACATAGAGTCCAAAATATACCAGATTGTTAGCCAAGGCAACTAAAATACTATTATTCTTAAAATATATCAATTTAATATACCACACAAAATACTTATATTATACCACACACATGGTATATGTGTATAATACTGTAATAAAAATATGCCATAGAGTGCAAAATATACCAGATTGTTAAGATATTCCTAGCATTAAAATGGGATATTTATTGAGAATTTGGAAATTAAAAATGCGGAAACTTTTGTTACTAGCCACTGCACTAGTTACTGCACTAGTCACTGTGATTCTACTTAAAAGCTTCTTCAAGAATTTTAAGTACTTGAAAATAACTACAAATTGTAGATATGGCAACAAGTTTAACAATATTCTTAGCATAAAATGGAACAAGATTTATTATTTTTGTCACTCAATACACTAGTTACTGCCACTTCACTAGTCACTTCACTAGTCACTAATTATGTATATGCAGCGAGTGCTAAGTTGATCACAATTGAATAAGAACTATTTAACTTTTGTATTATTGCATAACTTACCTTGATTTGTTGCAGTTCAACAAATTATCGTATGATCTGTAAAGAAATATAGATGTTATACCATAAGTTATTTGGAAGATTATAAACAAATTAAGCATTAAACAACAAATTTAAGGTAATTTTTTGATATATTTTATTAATATTTATAGATTGTAAATAAAAAAGGGAGAAAAAAAGATTTGTACATAAAAAATATATATAAAATACAAAAAATATATATAAACACAGCAATATTCAATAGCTTAATATAAAACTCAAAGCGATATAATTTAAATCCTCATTCCTTTCTTTCACTCCAAAGTCGACATTGAAATCTATGAAAAATCAAAGCATAATACAGGCAAAACATTCAAAAGAAACGGAAAAATGTAAAGGAAAAAGCATGTCAAAGTTGTCTAAGGTTAAAGGTTAAATACGTTTTAATATCAAGATATATATCTAAATGAACTTGCATCTTCGATTTGCCAGCAAGAAAAGAAAAGCTAAAAAGAGTGTGAGAAAGGAGAAAAGGAAATGGAAATGGAAAAGACTGTTGCATACATCAAGGAAATGAGTTGCAATTTTCAGTTGCATCAAAGACTTGCAACCACTCTGTAAAGTGTTCTCCCTCCCCTTTCGCCATTCCCCTCCCACTGCTTTCACCCCTCTGGCCAAGGGATGGCCTTACGCATCAGTACCAGCCGTTTAACACTAACTAAGCTGCTTATTTTGCGTTGTTGCTGTTGTGCTGGCGATTTTCTAATACAAAAGAAAATGCGAAGGAAAACGAGGAAAAAAATAATGTTGCCGCAGGGTAAATAAAAGGGGGGCGGGGTTTTAGGTAAGTTAAGAAATCAAACAGCTGACATAAATAACATTTTAATTTAAATACGACAGGACAAACAGCAACAACAACAACAACAGCAACAACAACAACAGCAATAATAATAACAAAAGCAGCAGCACATTTTTTTGCCGTTAAGGTGAGCACAAGCTACAACAGCAACAGCAACAGCAACAAGCTGGAAAAATACATATTTAAAGAGAACACGAGGATGGCCATAGAATGAAGATATAGAGATGGAAATGGGGAGGGGGAGGGGATGGGATGTTGAGGCGGAGGCGGAGGGGGAAAGCGACCACGCAGCGAGAAAGCAAACAAAATTAAACAGCAACAACAATAAGAAGAAAATACACAAAAAATAAAAAATACAAAATAAAAAAAAAGAAATTTAGATACCACAGGTAAATGGGATGACAGCAAAAATACCCACTAAAAATATACTAAATGAAATATACTAAACTACATAGAAAAATAATAAAAGTATATAACAAAGACATAGAATAATGATGTTAATATACAAATGTATTACAAACTGCATTAAAAATTATATCAAAAGGAATATAAGAAAAGTTTAGATAATAAGTTTTATTTAATTTAATTTAAATACCACACAAAGACTATATTCGGTATATCGGTGAATTGGTTTAACTTTTAGTATATGCTATACACTGTGGTATATTTTAATTGTTAAGAATTTATATAATTTCATTTTATTTTTAATGCAATTATTTTTCTTTTGATATATACTATTCTATATATGATACTAGTACATTTAAAATATACCATAGTGTATAGAATATACCAAAAGTATTAAATAACATAACAATGAAAACAAAATACGATTAATTCTTTAAAAAAAATTAGTTCAAATTAAAAATAATACAACAAATAATTAGTACGCTTAAAATTAATGAAAAACTTATTAATAAAATATACTTTACATACAAAATGAATTAAGAATACGCTCTAATAGGTTATAAAATGCGAAATACATTTAAAGCTATATTTCACATAAAATTTATCAATGCTGTATACCCCATTTGGCTTAGCCCGATTGCAGGGTATAAGAAACGAGCAACAGCAGTGGGAAAGTAAATTTTATTTTAAAATAAATTTATCGCCTTATCCGTTGTCCACGGCAGCGCGCAGGAGAGTTGCCCGAGTCGCCGGGACAAAAAACAGGACAACGAGACAACAGGATACACAGAGAGGGAGGTGGGGGGTAAGGTGGGCGATGTAGACGCGCTTGGAGTCAAAGTCAAGTTGTTGGTTTTGTTGCAGCGACCAATTGCAGGACCAACGAGAACGACAAAGAAGCCAACGGCAAATGCTGGCACAACACATGCGACGCGTCGCAGCATCGCCTCCCCCACCTCCTCCTTTGTCCCCCTTCCCCTGTCCCCTGTCCCCTTCCACTCATTATTCCCGACTACAACAGCTGGACACAGCGGTAGCTGTATTTGTGCCCCCAGCACGAGCTCTTCATTTGAACGAAATGAAATCATAATGAGATTTTTGCGTTCGTTTTTTGTCGCACACTCACAGAGAGAGAAAGGAGAGGGGAGAGGGAACAGAAGAGGAGGCGTGGGAGGTCTTTGGCTATTGCCATGGCCTCGGCATAATGACAAAAATTCATAATTGGATAAAGATGCGAACGTGTTTGTTGGGGTTTTCTGTTTGGCGCGGCTTTAAAGCCAGTTGCATACTTTCAGGCGCCACAAATGGAGCAATGAAGCGAAAGACAGACAGAAAGACTGAGAGACAGACAGACAGACAGACAGACAGAAAGACAGACAGACAGACAGAAAGACAAACCCGATATGAAGAGAGACATGTGTGCGTCGGCTCATTTGTCAGTTCGTTCGCTTGGATAATTGTCCTGCGATAAACAAAATTAGCAGCAATTTACGCGCATTCGACAGGGCAAAACACTCCCCTTCATTGTCTCTCCCTTTCTCCCCCTTCCTTCTCAAAGCTAACTGCCATCATTTATAGTGTCAGGATATTCATGCGTCACATGCTGTCGCTTGGTCTCCTTTTGCCTTACATTAGTTATAGTTTTGATGAGTGGCATTAATGAGTCGTCTCTGTGTCTGCAACTGTCTGACGACACAACCAACCAACACACACACACACTCGCACACACACACACACACATTTATGGAATGCCATTTCGCTGTGCGTCGCCTTTTGTCTGTCTGTCGACATTAATGACACCCACACATGGCAGGCAATTTGACAGGCAACATTCGCCAAATTAGTGCAAATCACAACTCGCTCTCACTTTCATCCCCTTCCCCCTTTTCCCATCCCCCATTCCCTTCTCTCTCACTCTCTCTCTTTGCTATTGTCTATTGCCTTTTCCCCATTAAAGTCATGCGGCATTTTTTACTCACTTTTGTGTCGAATGCCAACACAAAACACAAAACTTTCGCTGTGACTTCTGGCAGCTGCTGACCAAGCATTGAGTCAGGGGCATGCCTCTTAGCAGCGGAGGGGGGGGCGAGGGGGAGGGTAACTGGCTTTCGATAACTATCGACAGCAGCCGAAATAGGCAACAAGCCATGAGTTATTTATGGCTTTTAAGCGACAGGCTACAGCTACAGCCAAAATCTTGCAATTCGACTCAAAAAAAAAAAACACCAACCAACGAAAATCACAACTGTTGTCAGTGCTGCGAGAGTTAGCCTTTTTTTAGCTAGTGGTTTAGCAGTGTTAAAATTATATGAAAAGCTTGCGACTTACATTTCAAATTATTTTAATGCCTTCACGATTTAACTTTCCATTTAACAAAGTTTTCAGTTTTAAGAAATTGTACACATATTATAAAAAGCAAAAGTTAAAAAATTATCGAAATATTAAAATGGGCTCTTATCGAGTTTCGAATAATATAAATTAAAAACTATTCATTAAAATTGTACACATTTTATAATAATCATTTAGATCAGTAAAAGTATAGTTTAAGAGCATTAATGAAATGAATAGAAAATCATCGAAATATCAATAAAAAATCGAACCGACTTTTAAATAATAAAAAACTATGTATTCGTTAAATTTGTACACATATTATATTATAATAACTAATTAGAACTGAAAAGAATATTTTGAAAACTTTCGAACAAGTAAATTTAACAATCATCGAAAAATTGGAAATGTTATGAAATCTCATTTCGCAAAGTTAAAATGTAAATGTAAAAAATTTTAGAAGCTTCTCACATTTTTAAGCTGTTTTCCTCTTTTTTTGTTAATTTAACATGTTTGAAATATATCCTAAATTTGAACACATTTAAAAGCTAAGCAACTAACCTGTTTATCTAATCACAATTATTCATTTAACTCTAAAGGTTAATTTCAGCACTATAAAATCACTTTTAAATTTCTCCATATACTTAGCCGTTTTTTAGCTAAGACAGCACCGCTGTCAGCGCCTTGAGTGCAGGTTGGCAGGCCCACAGGGTGTTGCGGCAGCGCTAGAGATTGGGAGACTGGGACTGTCAACTCACATATGGAGATTTATTTGCAATACATATGCGAATGTACGAGAGAATGTTAAGCGCATTTCTAAGCATTTTTAATAGAGTCCGCGCCTCGGTGGGTTAAGTGGATTTCCCAGTGTGTGTGAGAAGAGAGATGGGGAGATGAAGAGAAGGGTGAGGGTAGTTTTGGGTCCAGTCTTGGCATGTCTCAAGCTGCCAATTGCCCTCGTTTGCCCTTCAACAAATTTGGCTTAAGGCAGCGATTGTAACTGACATAATCGAAGTGCCAGAGATCAGCAATCAAATGGCAGTCGAAGAAGGAGATGACGATAGTAAGTGGCAGACGCCAGCCAGCTTAAGTAGAGTGAGTTGCTTGAAATTTCAGAGACCTTCCATATTAACTTCTTGCTGACAAGTTTATTTGCACTTGATTTATTTCGCAAGAAATTGAACATGTCCAACTGATTGTCAGACAAAATAGTTTTGGTCGAGGAAGTCGCCTTTAAATGGAATTTATTTTGAATTTTGTTACCTATTTAAATTTGAGTTGCATATGTGAATATTTTTCGCTGTATATTACGGCAGAATGGCAGCGCTTAATTAACAAGTTGACAGCGCTAAATGGAAAGCAACTAACCATAGAAAAATTTATATTTTTTGCTACATATTATGACAAATTGGCAGCGCTTAATTTACAAGTGGACAGCGCTAAATTTTAAAGCTTATCTAGTAATCTATATCACACTTTAATCAAAACAAAAGATTAAAATTTTTACCTGAATTATAAAAAGAAAAAGTATTCTAAAGTTTGTATTTGAATCTGTTTAATTTCCATTTGATTGTTAACCTAATATTCCGCATTTAAACTTTAGTTATTCACACATTTAAATTTCCAATGTATATTGTAGCAAGAATTATTTCGCTATAATGCTATAAATTTCATGCTAAACTCTGTATCAATTGTCAATTGTTGTCATTTTTTATTTCAATTTGGAAATTGTTTCCTTTCAACTGCCAATTGCCAATTGCAGTTGCACTGCACGTTGCAATAATTTCATTTCCAACTTTAAGCAACTCTTTACTTATGTCACAGTGGAATAAAGAGTGAACAGAACAGACAAAAGGAGGATGAGGTAAAGCTCATTTGCACATACTCGATGGCAGCCCCAAAAACATCTGGCAACTCTCAAGCAGACAACAACACCGCAGAGTGCCAACTACATGCGTGCAATAAAAATGAAGCCAAAAATAAAGAAGAACGACAAGCAGCAGCTAGACAAAGCTGTGTGTGAGAGTCTCTGTCTGTCTGTCTGTCTGTCTGTGTGTATTTTAGCTTAATTTTATTATAAAACACAGCGAGTGCTACCCAAGTGGCAACGCTGCGCTCCCGACGCTGATAAGCCGGCAACGTCTTGTGACTTTGACTTTAATGACTGGATTTATAGGTCCTTGGAGATAATCTTGGCCACACACACACACACACACACTCACAGAGAGTCAACGCTGCCGGCTGCTGTTTTGTTTACCAAAGCGTTGACTGCTTTTTGGGTAGTTTCTTTTTATACCCATTGCTCCCTCTGATAATTAACAAAAATTGAGTATGCTAACGCATCCGTCTGGCTGTCTGTCCGCTTGCATTTGCGGGTGCAACTCGAAAAATATTTAAGCTACAAACTTGAAATTTGCTACGCAGGTTTCTGTGAGTTAGAAGCACAACTTGCAGTGCTTAAAAAATAAATCTAAAGTCGATTAAGAGCAATAAAAAAGTGATAAAATGTTGCGTGAGATAGTTGCAAAAATATGAATTTCACACAATTACAAATTTTAGTTTTAGTTTTTACTTTCTTTACTATTGTGCTCCCTCTGATAATTAACTAAAATTGAGTATGCTAACGCATCCGTCTGGCTGTCTGTCCGCTTGCATTTGTGGCTGCAACTCAGAGAATATTTAAACTAGAAATATAAAATTTGCTACATAGATTTCTGTGAGTTAGAAGCACAACTTGCAGTGCCTAATAAATAAATTTAATGTTGATGAAGCGCCATAATTAAGATTAAGATTTGACTTTTAGTTTTTCTTTTCTTAGGAATGCTTTACTAAAGAGTAAACATTAGAGGATAACTGGAAGTCGAGTTCTTTTCGCCATCATGACACGCAACTTCTTTGACTATCTTTGCCATTGCTTTTCGGTTGTGAGCAGCGTAGCCAGCGGGGGCTGCAGCTTGACGCCAAGTGGGTGGTTGGGTGTTGAATTTTGGTGGCAAGAACAGGAGGAAGGTACAACAACGTCGTTGTTACAGGGTAATTAACATCAAAGCCCGACAAAGCTCATAAAAAGACGCAGCGAGCGCTGGCGAGATAAACACACACACAGAGAGAGAAGAGAGTAGAGCTGAGAGATGGAGATGGAGAAAGTGAGCTGGAGACACACATGGGACATGGTACGTGTTGTAGTTGGACAGCGGCAGTGAAACACAAAGAGGAGGGTCATCAAGTTGTCTGCCAAGTGGCAAGCACAAAACGTGAAATAATGTTGACAGCGCCAAAAAAGGATGCGGCACACACACACACAGAGTGAAAGCTAAGAGTGAGACAGAGAATCCGAGAGTGAAAGAGAGAGAGAGAGAAAAGAGGAGAATCAGACAATGATGTGCAATGTGCACGCACATGTTTGAAGCAATTAAAATCAGATAAGTTATAGAAAATGGGCTGTCGTCGACATTTAGACATGCCGCTGTCAACCGACTCCGACTCCAACTGCCACGCCCCCCTCCCTCGCCTCTAGTTGCTATTCGACTTCATCCTTTTGTCTGTCGGCGCTGTCTGCGTCGTCTTCCGTTACGTTTACGTTTGTCACGGCCTGCCATTGTCTCGCTCATGTCTGCTCCATGTTGCATGTGCCACTTGCCACTTGCCACTGCCTCAGTGCGTTGCTGCTGCTTCCTGGCAGCCGCTTTGCGTAATGAATTTCAACGAGCTACGGACGAGCTTGCGTCGTGACAGGCAAACGAGCAGCAGCAACTGCCACTTGCCACTTGCCACTTTCCACTTGCCACACACTCGCACACTCAAATCGCATACCCGCGCATAGGTGTGAAATATTTTTGGGTTCAAATGACAACAACAATCGCGGCAGTCCGCAAAACAGCCAAAACAGGCATTCAACTGTTTACCTCTCTCTCTCTCACTCCTTCTCCTCCGCCTCCTTTAGCCACGCCCCAGCGCACAGTTAGTAGCATTCTCCCCCCAGCATTCTCAGCATCCATCCCATCCTCATTGCCCATTGGCATCCGCGACATCTTCTGGCTGATGTATTCATGGCCTTGACGTTAACGGAGTGACAAAATTCGCACCCTTCGCTCAAGTGTAAATGGCAAAAACAACGCAGCGAGAAAAAAAAAATTAAAAAAATACAAAAGCTACAAAGGAAGCGTTGCCACAACGCACCTTAAATACACTTTAAAGCAAACTTGTTTCAGAAACGAATTAACAGCCTATTTTAAACCATAAAGTATGCCTGAATTTAATATTAAAACATAATGAATTATAAAAATAGAGTTGAAGGTCACACTATTAGCTATTACGTAATATAATCAGTATTGTTCTCTTCATATTTCATTATGTCTGTAGACAAACTATGAATACCCCTCTATAACAATCAAAAATACCATTTAATTTGATATGTCAGTATTATTAGTAGCAATATTAGTATTTTCAACTTTGCGCAAATTGGTCACACTGAAGGGATGGCTCTCTTTTTCTCTCTCTCTCTCTTTTGCATTTGATAATATCTCCCTTTTCTATAAAGTACTTTTTACATATTCTTCAATATAATCTGTATCGTTCCTTTCGTATTTCATATGATATCTATAAAATAAAAATAAATTGTTTAAATTCACTTATTCAACAATCAAAAATACCATATAATTTGATATATTAGTATTTTTGTCTTTAAGCAAATTGATCACACTGAATTGATGTCTCTTTTTCTCTCTCTTTCTATTGCTTTTCTCTCTTTTCTATAAAGTAATACTATGTAACATATATCAGTATAAAAACCAGGTTCACAAACATATAGTAAACAAAAATAAAAGCAAATCCTCCGCTCTATGTGCCTTTCTCACCGCCAAAGCTGTAATGCCTCTCCAGTTATAGAGTATTTAAAATCACGCAGCGTCACGTTGAAATATTCGCACGCCTCGTCCTTGTTGCCCCGACATTGTTTCAGTATGCGCGTGTCCACGGCAGAGGGGGGGAAAGAGAATGTTGTCGGTTGTACACTCAAGACATTTGGACAACTTCAAGTGAGAATACTTTGAATGCCAGTTCATAAGTCTAAGAGACCTCCCTCAGCAGATGACTAGTTAGGGTTTACTTTGCGGAATAAGTGTGGATAACTAGGCAGCCTTTAAAGGAGGTGTCAACGTATGAAATGTTTCTAATCTTTAATTTATTAATAGGAAAATGAACCACAATACTTCATTAAATTAGTACTCATCGTTTAAAGCATTAAACATTTAAGGTATTTAATATGCCTGCAATTCAACACTAAAATGCCTTTAAATTCCTTTGATTATTTATATTATGACATTATCATTGTACATTGTACATTGTATTCTATTTTCGCATCAAAGGTAGGCCACCATTGGTCGATCAAACACTTTTGAAGCGTCTTTGGCCACCAATGTCGTCTTGATAGTTTGCATTCACTTCAGGCACAACTTGAAGTTGGACTCGCGGTTCTTGCGACTCTTCAATTCTCTTCAGCACATCTATCTTGTTGCCGCTGCTATTGGCAAATCCATGATTATTCAATTGCAAATTCGCTAGATCTTCAGTCAAGTAACACTGCAGGAAATGCAATTAGAATAAACAGCTGGAGGAAGAAACAATTCAAAGCTTTTACCATTGTCAAAACTGGGAGCACTTCAGTGCAATGCAAATTAAAATTTTCTTCCATTGCAAAGCGAAATGAAAACCAATTGACGAATTAAACAAATTGAGAAATGCTCACAAACGAAAGTAACAATTTCTATCTTTAGTATTGATACTTATCGAGTAGCCTACTTGAATTGACTTTTTAGGGACAGAAAACTAACAGGGCTGCAACATTCAACTTATTAGATCAAATGAAATTAAAACCAGTTGACGAATGAAACAAATTGACAAACGAAATGCAGAAGTAACAATTTCTATCGAGTGACAAATCTTTGGCATTATTACTTGATTTTTTCAGGGACGGAAATCTAACAGGGCTGCAACATTCAACTTATTAGATCAAATGAAATTAAAACCAATTGACGAATGAAACAAATTGACAAACGAAATGCAGAAGTAACAATTTCTATCGATTGACAAATCTTTGGCATTATTACTTGACTTTTTCAGGGACGGAAAACTAACAGGGCTGCAACTTCAACTTATTCAACCTATTAGATCAATTGTTCCACATACAGCTGAAAATCTAAAGAAGTTCACTTTTAGTTCCAGATTTCTTCTTCCTCCTTCCTCGATCGTGTTTCCTGCAGCCACCAATTCGACTTGCAACTTGTGGCAGGGGCAGGCCAATTGCGGCACTTGATTGTTAGCGCCTTGTTGGGCAATCAACAGGGCGCGGCCAACCAGCCATATGGCTGTTGGCTGCTGACTGCTCCCTGCTGTTGTTGCTTATTGTTGTAGCAGGCAAATGCCAGGCATTCGAATGCATTGGCCCATGAGCTCAACTGAGCTCTGTGCTCTGAGCTGGGGCTGCACTTGACTTGAAAATGGCAAAAAGAGAGCGCACACAAAAACGAGCCAAAGAAAAGGGCATTCACAATGCACACAACAGCTGCGCCCGCTGCGACGCAACCACTTCACCCAATACTTTCCATGGAAGCCAACTTTAGACTGTTTATACCCGGTATGCTTAGCATTGAAGGCTGTTATAGTCTAGTACGAGTAAGCAACAAAAATTATATATAAAAGAATTACAAAAGCAACTTATTAATGAAACTTAACATAGAAGTCAACTTAGCCTGTCCGTCTGTCTATCTGAAATTATAAGATCACCAAATCTATTGACAATAATCTTAAAAGTTGCTACGCTTTAGAAACTTAATTTTCACTTCTTTTGTAATACTTAAAACAAGATAGTTACAAGCGAAATAAGGAGTCAAAGATTTCTCAAGAAGCAGTAAAACATAAAAGGTACAACTTATTCAAGATACATTTAAATTTAATAGATTGCAAACGATCAAGAATCCATCCGTCTGTCTGTCTGTCCATCGCTTTTATCAACAATATCTCCGCAAATGTAAGATATAGAACCATCAAATCTACTGACAATATTCTTTAGAGATGCTACGAAAGAAAATGAAAACTTTTTGATGAAACATTTTAACATAATAGCTATAAGGTATCAAGAATCCATCCGTCTGTCTGTCCATCACTTTTATCAACTATATCTCTGCAACTGTAAGATATAGAACCATCAAATCTACTAACAATATTCTTTGGAGATGCTACGAAATAAACTTTAAACTTTTTCACAAAACATTTTAACTTAATAGCCAGAAAATATCAAGAATTCATTCGTCTGTCTGTCTGTCGGACACTTTTAGCAGCTATAGCTCTACAACTATAAGATCTAAAATCAAAAAACTTAATTGAAAACCTTTTCCACAAAGATCTGTAATACTTTGATAAAGTTAAAAGTAGCACCCAAAGTCAAAGACTATTTACGAAATATTTGAACATAAAGGTAAACCTTATTCAGCAACCATCAAGAATCCATCCGTCTGTCTGTCTGTCCGTTACTTTTACCAGCTATAGCTTTACAATTATAAAATCTAATTTTAACAAATTTGTTGAAAATTAACTTAAAATTGTTACGAAACTAAAGCTGAATTTAAAATTGTACCAGAAGGCGCTTCATCACTTAAATTTGAAAAAGTTATTTAGCGGGTATGACGCAGTCGAGCAGACTTAATACTAGCTGTTGTATTTGATGGTTTTGGGCCGAAATGCGTTCAAATTGCTGCGACTTTAATGTGCGTAAGCAGTGAAAGAATGAATGGGTCTATGCAAGGACATCGAGAAGGAGATTCTGAGTGTGTGTGTGTGTGCAACGAGTGTGTGTTGATTGTGTGTGTTTATGCATACATCTGCTCATTGGCTGTGCATTCGATTTTATACTAAATCGTGCCGAATAACTAAGTTTGACAGCAGCTCTTAACTAAATAAAAGCACCAAAGGAGTGTGCGTGTGTGTGTGTGTGTGAGGGTGTGTGTGTGTGTGTTAGCAGCTGCCACAACTAATTAGCTATAGCGCACATGCATTGCCGACTTCGACTCCAATGCTATTAATGGTCTGCGTAATGGGTTAATTTCTGCCAGCGCAAATTCGTTGCCTTTTCCTCCGCTCCCTTCCCCCAAATTTATCTCACCCCTGTTCCTTGGCTGTCAGAACGTGTCGCGACGTGCTCGCATCAACGTGATAGACAAACGACAGACAGACAGACAGACGGACGGACAGACAGACAGACGGAAGCAAGGAAGGCTGGCTTGACGACAACTTAATCACATCGTGTCCAATCAGCCGAGCTAATCTTCTTGGATAGATAGATGTTGGAATATTTTTATTATTATTACTACAATATTATGTTATGGGGCCTAAAGTGCAGTGGGCTCTCGGTCTTTGCTCCAGCTGCTGGACTTAAACACGCAACAGCTGCTGCATATCAATTTGTGACATTTCCCGTATCCGTATCCGTAGCCACGTTCAATCCACCACCAAAAGCAAAAGATGGAAGCAAAACCAAAAAAAACACAGCACCCAAGTAAAGCAAACTTTTGGCCAAGGCTTAGAATCTAAGCCAGGCCCGGACATTGGCAATTTACATTTGGCATTCAGCATCCGCAGCAGCAGTAGCAGATACTACTTCCCTCCTCCTCCTTCTTCTTTTCCTCCTCCACAATCTTCGTGTCCCTTCAATATCCTGACATGCTCATCGACATTTTCTAGTGGCCAATTATCGCTTAAGCCGCTGCGGCCTTTTAAAGTTCGACTGCTTTTTGGATTTTAGGCTCGCTTACAAAAATTTCTTTCGTTTAAATTCCATTGACATTGCCATTGCCCGACTCTCCTTCCCCTTCCCCTTCCCGTTCCCCATCCCTTTGCTTTTCCATCTATCCGTATCGCCCACACGCCTCCTCTCTATCAGCCCTTAAAGCGCTAAAGCCAAACAAGTAATAAGCCAATCGATTGCGTAAACCCAACGACAAAATACCCTGTAAATCGCAGTGAAATTCAATAATACAGAAAATATAATTGTTGAAATAAGTTGACAAATAGTAAAATGGGTTAAATAGTTTTGTGAGAAACAAAGCGAGAAGTTGAGTTACAATTTAAATATAGCAAGCAAATGAATCAATAAAATATAGCAAGAAAAACAGTGAAAAGGTGAAAAGCAAGGCTTGAAGTAACGATAATAGAAAATAGTAAGCAAAACAAACAAGAAAGAAGAAAATAGAAGTGCAGTGAGGCTTTTTAATCGACTAAGGCGAGAAAAACAATAAGAAGTTCAAATATTCGAGATGCTAAAGCTTCAGAAAGGAGAAAAAGAAAAGAACATACGGGCGATATTATCGGTTGCTATCGATGATACTATCGACACTATAAATCTCTCAAAATTGACTATCGTTGCATATCGTTATCGCCGCCCACTATCGATAGCTCATCAACTCTATTGAGAAGTACAATGAAAAGTAAAAGCAATTCTGCCAAGGTAAGAGAGAGAAGAAGAAGAGAAGTACAGTGAGGTTTTAAGCTAGAGGCAAATCAAAAATCTTCTATAAGTTCATTTAAGATATAGCAAATCAACTATTTATAAATCAGAGAAATGAACAACGAGAAAAAAAGGACAGTTACTGTTTAAGCTAGTTACAATTCAAAAATATTGATAAATGAGTTCAAAAAAGATATAGCAATTAAACTATCGATAAACCAGAAAAAAGTGTACAACATGAAAAAAATAAATAATAAAAAAGTAAGATTTTAAGCTAGTGAAAATTCAAGCAGCATTGCATGTGGCCACAAATCTAATATAACTATTAATAAATAAGCCAAATCAACAATCGATATACCAGAGAAATGTACAATGAAAAATAAGTACAGTTAGAGTTTAAGCTAGTTACAATTAAAAAATCTTGATTAAGATATAGCAAACAATCGATAAACCATAAAAAAGTGTACAACATGAAAAAAAGAAATAATAATAAAGTGAGATCTAATATAACTATTAATAAGTAAGCCAAAGAAACGTAGAGCATGAAAAAAGATAAGTACATTGAGATAGTGACAATGGAAGCAGCATGCCGTATGGCCAAAAATCTTGTACAGGGTATTGCGCAGAGGCATAAAGTCTGGGAAAATATGCAGTAACCGCGAAATTGAAATTTGGCTTCGGCTGCGGCGGCAGCAAGCGGCTTCTTTGCATTGTTTGCGCCGCTTGTGTTGTGTTGTGTTTTGGTTTATTTTTTTTCTTTTTTGTTGTTGTTGTTGTTGTTGTTGTGACTTTGCAATGGTTGTTGTAAACGGTCGGCTCACCACCTGATCCTAAGTAAATACACCCAGTGAGCCAACAAGCCAAAGGGACAGACAGACGGACAGAGAGAGAGAGGACGGAGACATGCATGTGGATATTTTTTATTATGCGACGCGAGCCGCGTTTTTCTTTTTAATTAAATGAAACCAGTGGAATTGACCCAAAACGCAGAATAAATAAATGCCAAATGGAAGGAGGCGAGTCGAGTCGAGTCGACTGAAATCGAGTCGCAAGTCAAAAAATGCGGGGGAATCCCGCATATTTTCTAAGCAGCTGCTGCCTTTAGCTTCTGCTTTGTTTTTGTTAATAATTATTTCACTTTTTTCCCCCTTTTTGGGTGTTGGGTTCGGTTCGGCAAGAAACAAAAATTCAAAAGATGCCGCGCGGCGTCCTTTTGTTTATTTCCAAAAATACAACAGCGAAAAATAAAATCACAGTAAAACAATACAAAAAATTGCTCAACAGCGAGAATTTGTGTAAAAAACAATAAATATTTCACCTTCAATAAATCATTTTCATTCTCATTTAGCTGATGGGGGGGGGGAAGTTGCTTGTCCAAAGGGTTTGTCAATTGCCAGAGTGGAGAGAGAGAAAAGAGAAGGAGAAGGAGAAGGGCGGGTTTGTTGGTTTGGGTTCGTTTCCCTTTTTTAAAGTGCAAAAGCCTGCATAATCTAAGCAAAATATATGTAAATAAATAAGACAACAGAAATGTATCTTTAAGGCATCCTTTAACTTGACCTTTTCCTTACCAGTTTGCATTTAATTTGAAAAGCAATTGCCCGACTTTATTTCCTTACTTTCAATTCAATTTTTTTTAATGAAATTGTGTAATTTTTCAAATTAATTACTAACAAGTGAGAAACCCGCTGCTAATTTTGAATAAAAGCCAAACACTGCGGTATTATTCATTAAATATACCGAATTATTATACCGCAAAAAAAACTAAAATATACTTTAAGCTGTGTTTTTGGTATATTGATGTAATAACATTCCCATTTTGAATAAATGCAAAGCAGGCCAAGGCTATATTTGGTATATTGATGTTCAAAATATACCATAGAGTGTAAAATATACCATATTGTTGGCCAGAGCAACTAAGACCCGCAGTAAGTAGGCGTTTTTGCTAATACAAAAGAATTTCTGAAATAACTTTTACGATTTTTGTCTGGAATCATAAAGATTATAGTTGTTCTTGGGACTCTAGCCTATTTTACACTTTTTATTTGATTTTTATCTTCATTTTATAAAAAGTACTCATCATGATATTTTTCATGCAATTTTAGCATGTTTCAGCCTTAATTTTGTAAAGATTCAAGATTCAAGTAAAACAGAAAGTTCTCTGGCAATTTCTCAATAACAATCTTTTAATTGTAAACAAAAAATATTGTTCGCTCATTAATCAACAAAATCCCCATCCAATCAGCTCTTCTCCCACACTTTATCCATATCAATACGAATGCCTATAAACTATTAGAAGTTGCTGACTAATAAACTATGCCCATCAATTGCGCTCACTTTCTCAGAGATGACCAATGTCATGTTGTTGCGCATTGTTTCGCCTTTTGACAAATGGCCACTCAAGTGGATTAAAAGTAGCCGTAACTAAATAAATCTGCGGCCTAGACATACACATTTGTCATAAGTCGCCACACAGCAGATGAAACTGGTTTGCGGGGTGAGACAAAAAGTGTTTTTTGTCGCATATTAGTTCAACTTGCCAAAGGTGAATATGCCGGGAAGGTGAGTTACATATATAAGTAAGAAAGCAAAAAAAAAAAAGTCTAAATGAAAGTAATCACTTGCTCATTCTCTCGCAATCTGGCTTTTTCTCTCTCTGAAGTGAAGTCAACTTCAAAGGCCGCAGACGCTGCGCTTATTAGCTCGTCGGCATTTTTTGGCATGCAAAGGCATTTTTTAAGAGCGCTTCAGCCTTTGGATACTGTGTAGCCTTCTACTGCACAAAGGGCATATAAGCTACAAAAGCTATTTGTACAGATTTGAGTCATTTTAGTATTAAAAAATACTACAGCCAATAAAAAATACTATATACCATACTACAGCACAAATGGTATATATAAAACTTCAAATATTAAGAAGTAGGTGACAAAAGGCATTTAAGCAAATGTAATTCATAATTTTAGTATTAAAAAATACTACAACTAATAAAAATTCTAAAATTTTGCAGCAATCAAAAGTAAATATTAACTCAAAATAATTGTAAGTCTATTCGTCATATATGTAGGTTACAATAGCTGTTTGTACAGATTTAAATCGTATTAGTATTTAGTATTTTAGTATTTTCTACTTATATAAAATACTAAATTTTGGCAGCAATTAAAAGTAAATGGAAACTCTAAATGCTAAATTAGAAGTCTGTTCTTACAGGGTATTTATTCAGTCGAGCTTACCTAAGCTGAACAAGCAACTTACAGTTTTTTTTCTGTGCAGTCTCAGTGCATAATTTTGTGTAATATTTTTTTGTACCTCCCAGTTGTGATAACTTTCAAGTTTGGAAGCCAAACAAAGTGAATTTGTTATTTTCATTTAATTTTTTCTCGGTTCTTCGACGCTGCTTCAATAGAATATTTGTTGCATGCAACATTCAAGCGCGCATATTTGGCGTGCTAATGAAATAAATTCATATTAAAAACGATCTGAGTTCAAATGAAATTGAAATGAGACAAATATAATTTGCGAAAAAAAAATAAAAATTAAAACTGGACCAACAGAACCGGCCAAAAATTCAAGCTAAAAAACGAAACTCAAAACTCAAACCAAATCGAACTGAAGTGAAGGCCAAAACAAGCTGACGATGTTGATGATTATGTGTTCAAATGTTTTAACCACTTTGACAGTAAACATGTTAAGTGCAAAACATTCTGGCCAAAACATCTGAAGTGCGTTTGCGTTTTGCGTTTGCTCGCAACCCAGAAAAAAAACGCCACATCAGGCTTCGGGGCATTTAGCGCTAATTAAGCAAAATTCGCGATACATTGATAAAGGCGACTAATCGCCAAAATAATTCGCTAGTCATTCGGCACAGATTCAGCACAACTTGCTGTCAAGACGCACAGTGGAATCAAACAGCATGCTAACACGATAAATAAATATAAAATCGAATTAATCAATAAAAACGCCTCGAAATATAATGACAATTTAAAATATTGGAAATTACATTAAACGCGAGTTGAAATCAAACCTAATACAAAGGAAATAAAAAGAAACAATAATGTTATTTGAAAGAAATAACAAAAATAAAAAGTAAGAAAGTTACAATCGAGTGTGCTCGACCCACTGACTATTTTCCATAAAACCATATTTTTAAAATATACTGAATCTATCTACCGCAAAAATACTGAAATATACCGAAGACTTTATTTAGTATATAGATAAAGTTATACCAATATACCATTTGAATATATTTTGAATATATATGTACCTATATCAATATACCAAATAAGCTCTTCAGTATCTTTCAGTATTTTATAGTCAACCAAAACAGACTCATAGCGTATAAAAACATTACTTAAACAATGCTTTCGAAAACTTCCTTCTAAAATGTGCCAAAATGTATGCAGATTAGATCTGATAGAAAAAATATCCTCATAAAATGTTCTAAAACCTATTCAGATCAGATCTGATCAAAAACGTAAGCGTAATCTATTAAAAGATATCCCCAGAATGGCCCTTGGTTGAAATATAAAAACAAGTTGTTCCCAAACAAAATTTTGCAAACTATAAACTCCCATATCTTAAAAGAAACAATAAAAATCTACAACTCCTTAGAAACAATCGGCCTAAAATCGTCATTTTATGAGCAGAACTTAATTGTTTATACAAATAAAACCTGTTTTTATCGAATCAGCTTGAAAAAATTCAAAATGTACAACGAGTTTCAATAAATTCGAACTCTCAGCTCAAAAATTGCGTTAAAAATACGAGAATTTCGACCTTTCTCCAACTTGAAGTTTCAGTTCACAAATTTGCGCTTACGCATATATTATTAAAATGTACACAAAGCCTTATAATTGCAGCATTTTATCATTTAAATAAATAAGAGCAAACAATCGAAAACTTTTGCTTTTACATATGAATATTACGGAAATTAAAGTAATAAAACCGGATTGCTGCATTAATTTGCCATTATTCAATTCAAGAATCTCAGGAATGAGCTTTCAGCCCGAAATTTCAATTCTTACATTCTTATCTTGAACAAATCCCATAATCATGTTATAGCAAATTGAATTTTATCATCGCATTTTGCATAACAACAATAACGATTCACAAATCGCCGCTAAACATTTCATTTCTTCGTTCTCATCAATTATCGTTAGTTTTTAAGCCATTGTGCCAAATGCGAACGCTACAACAACAACAACAACTAAAAACATACTTAAATAGATACCGATGTTAATGGTGTAGAACCAAAAAGCAAAAAAAAGATACATTATTAAAATGAAAACAAAAACGAATTTTAAATTAATGGACAAGTGATATAAATATCTTTAAGCGGCAATATGTATGTAAACAAGTTCGCTGCTGAGCACAGTGACACAAACTCTGACGAAAACGCTTCAAGCAAAGGATTAAATCAGAATTTAAAAAATCTTTGAATAATTAAATTTCAAATCTCTTCAATGTTTAAATAATGTTAAACCTTTCACCAGATCTTAAATATAACTTCTATGTTAGTAGAATATCATATTAAGATCGTAGCTTACCAATAACTTGAAAATATTTCCATTTTTTGGAATCCTTTTCATCCTTTTTTACAATTTTCACTTAAAAGGGTTGGGACTCCGTAAGTACATTAATGCTTATGCTTTTAGCAAATTCCAAGCACAGATTTTCAGTTGAAATTGTTAAAAGCTCATTAAAGCTTTAAATTTCGCTTTCGGTTTTAAAAGCACATCGAAGTTTACGGCCAAGTCGAATTTAAAAAGCACGTTAAAGCTGTCGATCAAGTCGATTTTAAAAAGCGCATTTAAGCTTTACATCAAGTCGATTTTAAAAGCACATTAAAGCTTTAGATCAAGTCGATTTTAAAAAGCACATTGAAATCTTTGTTTCATTGGGCATTGGCAAGCCGAAATATTTGCTTACAATTGTCAATCATCAATCAAAACCAGTTAACATATGTTAAATGTCGAATTAGTTGCGCAGCTCGTTCTTCGCTCTCCAAAAGAATAAGAATTAACTGCCCGCTTGCGCGAGTCGAAACCAGTGTGCTTGATGACAGTGTTGCAGAGATGTTGTAATCTTAAAACCTGCATCGCGCCGCGTTAGCCAAATCAGTATCATTTCAAGACCTGACACAATATGACAATAATCATTCCGCGCTTGCTGTTGCTCCTCGCGATCTTCGCCAGCCAAACGGAGGCACGCGCCTCACAGGGCCTCCAAGTGCAGCTGCCGCATGGCGGCTGGCTGCTTGGACGCCATCGGACCACGCACAGTGGACGCCACATGCGCGCCTTTATGGGCATTCCGTATGCGCTTCCGCCGCTTGGAGAGTTGCGCTTTCGTCCACCGATTCCACAGCCCGGCTGGGAGGGCGAACGTTTGGCGCTGAAGGATGCGCCGATCTGCATGCAACGCGATCCCTTCAGACGCGACATGCTCATCGAGGGCTCCGAGGATTGCCTCTATCTCAATGTGTATACGCCGGATCCCGTCGAGATCGCTGGAGACAAACTGTTGCCCGTCATGGTTTGGTTCCATGGCGGTGGCTGGCAATGCGGCTCCGGGATTAGCAGCTTCTATGGTCCCGACTTTCTGCTCGATCACAACATTGTGCTTGTCTCGGCCAACTTCCGGCTGGGTCCTTTGGGCTTCCTCAGCACCGAGACGCTCGATTGTCCCGGCAACAATGGGCTCAAGGATCAGCTGCAAGTTCTGCGCTGGATACGCGAGAATGTGGCCGCCTTCGGTGGCGATCCGCAGCAGGTGACGGTGTTTGGTGAAAGCGCCGGCGGTGCCAGTGTCACATATCACATGTTGTCGCCCCAATCGCGTGGTCTCCTACATCGTGGCATTGCCCAATCGGGCACGTACTACAATCCGTGGGCGCAGCCAGCGCACAAGGGCGTGGCAGCTAAACGTGCTGCGAAACTGACGCAGCTGGTGGATTGTGATGCGGCTGGCGAGGATTGGGCAGCCAAATTAAAGTGTTTGCGTGGCAAACCAGCTGAGCAAATTGTGGCCACGCTCTACGACATGTTTGTAAGTGTGTTGAAGGAGCAACAGTTGAATTAATGTGTTTAAATGTGTTGTGTTTGATTTGTAGCTTTGGGACTTTGATCCCATGATCCCGTTTCCGCCTGTCATTGAGCCGCAACACGATGGCGCCTTCTTGACCGAGTTGCCACGTGAGACATCAGCGCCACCGCATGGCCAACAGCTGCCACTGATGCTGGGTGTCACCTCGGAGGAGGGACTCCTCAAGACTGCAGCGTTGCTCAATATGCCGCAGTTGCTGTCGGAGTTTAAGACGCGTTTCGAGCAACTGCTTCCCGTCGTGTTGAACTATGATCATCATGCGAACGAAACTCAACAGCAGATCACTCAGCACATTGAGACATTCTATTTCAAGGCCGGACACAATTACAACAAGTCCAATCATCAGAATTTAACCGATGTAAGTGACACATCGATTGCATTTGCAGAATACAGAATTTGTTTGGTTTGCAGCTCATTTCGGATGGCTGGTTTGTGGCCGGTGTCGATGAGTATCTGCAGATGCGACTCCAGGATAAGCAGCAATCTGTGGCACCCACTTATGTGTATCTCTTCGATCACAAAGGTGCCGCCAGTTTTTCCGAGCTCTTCAAGGGTGGCCACAATGAATTCTATGGCGCCTGTCATGCCGAGGAGCTGCAGTATCTCTTTCCCATTGGCCAAGAGCTTTTTGTTAGCGCTGTGCCAACGCGTCAGGATCTCCAGTTGCGTGAATTGATGTTGCGACTTTGGGTGAATTTTGCCAGCAGCGGGTAAACATTGAAATGTCGCCATAGTAACTGTAAAATAATACATTTTTCACTTTAGCGATCCGAATCCTGTGATAGGCACTAGCAACTTACCCAGCTGGCTGCCTGCCTCCTCATATCCCGTTACCTATGCCCGACTTGGCACCAAACTCGATCTCGATGCAGATAATGATGAATTGGTGCCGCCTTTATTGCGCATGGAGGCGGCGCTGCTGCAGCAGCGAGTGGATTTCTGGCGACAGCTCAAGGCCCATTTACCTGCCCATCGACGATCGTCGCACCAGCACAACGAGCTATAATTGCTGCATACAAATATTCATGTACAAATAATTTTTAAATACACCTTTTTTTTACAAATTACCGAGCTTTAAATTGCGGATAACTTTGTTTTGGTCCCGGCATTATTTCTGCAGCTTTTATGTGCAAATCGCCTTCACATAGGTACAACATTTAACCGTGTTTGTTTTTAACGCATTACACTACACTTCACTACGACGATTTTCAAGCGCGAACCCGAACCGAATTACACTACACTTCAC
The DNA here is from genome assembly GCF_023558435.1 of Drosophila sulfurigaster albostrigata. Lineage (NCBI taxonomy): Eukaryota > Metazoa > Arthropoda > Insecta > Diptera > Drosophilidae > Drosophila > Drosophila sulfurigaster. Next base: position 31,393,325 of record NC_084885.1, read on the forward strand.
TACGACGTTTTTAAACGCGCGAACACGAACCGAAAGTAAAAAAGTTTGCTTCGGATAGCGGAGCCGCAATTATTTCTGCCGCGTTTGAACTTTTAGCTTTAGATAAAGTTCAATTTATGTGAACCTTAGCATAGGTACAACAAGCCTTTATTACAGCATCTTGACTCTTTTTTTAACGAATTACGAAACACTTCACTACGTTTTTAAATCGCGAACCCGAACCGAGAATTGGCACCGTTATTATTTTTGCAGCGGCGTATGGACTTTCGATGCTAGAAAAAGGTCCACTAATTTGCACATCAGCTTCGCATAGATACAGGAAGCTATAATTACAGGATCTATACCGCAACTTGATTTTTCAGTACATTGAAACATATTTTTTAACGAACTACGAAACACTTCACTACGTTTTAAAAGCGCGTACCCAAACCGAATGTATGAAAAAAGGGAGCTGCGGATAACGGTGAATTGGCGGCGCCATTATTTTTGCACAAGGATTTTTTTGCAGTAAAAAAAGGCACATCAGTTTTGCATAGATGCGATAAGCTCTATTTAATTGAAATTTACTCTTATTTTTTAATTACGAAACACTTCACAACGTTTTGAAAGCGCGAGTCCGAACCGAATATAAACAAAAACTGTAGCTGCGGATAACGGTGAATAGGTGCCGCCATATTTCTGCAGCAGCGTCTGGACTTTTCGGCAAAGAAAAAATGCAATTTAGGCGCAAATGAGCTTCGCATCGACACAAAGTGCTTTAACTACAGCATCTAGACATGTAATTTGATTTTTGACACATTTTTCGTCACATTTAAACTTATTTTTTTAAACAAATTACGAATTTGCACTCCTACGTTTTAAAAGCGCGAACACAAACTGAATGTGCTGCCAGATATCGCAAAACAGTTGATCTGCAGTGTGACCGCACAGGCTGCATGTGCTGAAGCACTTACGATCACGCGTGAATTCCCCACGCATCGAAATCAATAAGAGCAAATTAAAATAAAATAATTTATTTTTCACCAAATATAAAATAAAATAAAGAAATAAATATAAAATATATTTAAATTTTCGCAACAACAAAAAGTTGCCACATCTTGAAAAAAATTTGAACAACCGTGTGTGACCGCAACTTGAACGTATTCAGTATATACTAAACCATAAACGGTCATGCAGCTGGCAGTGCTGCCATATGCGGCGAATACAAAGTTCGCTCAGCTGGTTAGAAAGTGACAACAACAATGCCGGATAGCTAAATGATCTACTACACACCAGCATACATATGCCACATACATATGTGTACATATGTACATACATATATTGTAAACAGCAGGCAGACTGTCTGGCAACTCTAACAACACACACAAATCGTAGTTTCATTTTTTTTTTTCAAGCTGGCATCGACATCGGCATACGCATCAACATATATTTCTGGCAAAATAAAAACACAGCGTAGTAATATCGTATATTAATAGTTGCAACGGCTTTTTCTGTATTTTCGATCCGTATATCCAATATATCCAAAGGCGGCTCTCGCATACGCTCCTTCGCCCCGTAGTACCAACGTGGTGTATTTTTTTTTTGTGTTTGTGTGTGCGTGTGTGTTTTTTTTTGTGTTTTTTGACCTCCCCAGCTGCAATTGTGTTGCGTTGCGCGTCGCTTCGCAAATCCAAAATTTGACTCCCAACAACGACGAGCACAAACAAAAACAACAGAATACAGCAAAGACAGCAACAATAACAATGGCTGGCTCGGCGCTGCGTCGCCTGATGGCGGAATACAAACGTAAGTGCAAAGGGTATGCGCGAGAGCGAGATACCCGCTAAAAAAGTACAAAGGAGTAAACGCAACCGGTGCAGCTGCACTTGGCAAGTTATCGATAGCATGCCGCTTGTGCTTAAGATCGTAATGCAAGTTATCGATATTATGCAAATTGTGTTTATCAAGGATTTTTATTTAATTATTGATTTAAAATGATTTGTTTTGAAATTTTTAAGTATGTTTTATTTGGATAATAGTTGCTCAATTATTCTGCCCAAATTTCGTGGCATTTGCTTTCATGGTCATTGCGTTATAACGCTTTAAACAGACAGTCAACCGCATTTGAGATACTTTCTAAATTATTTACGTTATGCTGTCTCTTTCTGTTTGTTGTACCCTTTGAACAGCGTGTGTTTTTAATAATATATATGTATGTCTAGTACTTGGTATAATGAGGCGTGAGAATGTTGAAATGCACGCCAGGTGATAAAGTCCATAGTATTTGGAATTGTAATATGTAAAAATGATTCATTTATTGATATTTATCGATTTACAGAGCTCACCATGGATCCACCCGAGGGCATTGCAGCTGGACCCATTAGTGAGGACAACTTCTTTGAATGGGAAGCGTTAATTGCGTGAGTTTTGAACCCGATCGAATGCCTAATCATCATTACACTCTAGATTATATATAGAGTGTGATAAGATGATAAAGCAAAAACTTGTTGAAACTTTAAACCTTTTACAAATTTCGATTTCCTTAGTGGACCGGAGGGAACTTGCTTTGAGGGAGGCGTGTTTCCGGCTCGTTTGGTTTTTCCACCCGATTATCCACTGAGTCCACCAAAAATGAAATTCACTTGTGATATGTTTCATCCCAACATCTTTGCCGATGGCCGCGTCTGCATATCAATATTACACGCACCAGGCGATGATCCCATGGGCTACGAACTCTCCGCCGAACGCTGGAGTCCCGTGCAGAGTGTCGAGAAGATCCTATTGAGTGTGGTCAGCATGTTGGCGGGTGAGTCTTGACTCGACTTATGTAAAGTATATCGGCTATATACAGTTTGGATTAATCAGAAATCTGTTATTTACAAATTTGTTAATCCTCAAGAATTCAATTTAACTTTTTGTTAATTCAAATTAATGTTCGAATCTTTAGTTAAATCTATATCTCTTTAGATATATTCGATAAACTTGACATTCATCTTCAAATCTTAATTTAATCCTAAAATGATTGGCAATTTCATATTAAGATTGAATAAGAAATCTATTATTTCAACGTTAGTCAATCTTCAACAATATAATTTCATTTGTTTTAAATTCTAATTAATGTTCGAATCTTAATTAAAATCTAAAATGTTTTAGCTGAAAATCTATTATTTAATTCATTTTTCGGCTTATTATATTCAATAATAAAATCTTAATTTAAATCTTAACTGTATGATTAATGATTTGATTAATCTGGAATCTCTTATTTAAAAATTAGTCAATAATTTAATTTCATTTGTTCCTAATTCTAATTACTGTTCAAATCTTAAATTAAATCTCAAATGTTTGACATTTCTATGTAAAGATTCAATTAACTTGAAATCTATTATTTAAAAATTAGTCAATCCTCAACAATTCATGTTCCAATCTTTATTTTAATCTAAAATGTTTAGCAATTACAAAATAATTGCCTTCAAAAATGACTCAACGAATTCTAAGCAATTTAATTGCACTTTTGCTTAGTTGCTAATTCTATTATTAATCTATATTCAGAACGAAATTGTTCAGCGTTATATGAAGAGCATTTTGTAATGCTTTTGTAATATAATGTAGAATAATTAATAGACAGAAAACAAAACGCTGTTTTCAAAATTACCAAATTTAGCAAAACGTTGCCAAATTTTGTATTTCATTTCCTTAATAGTTAAATTAAAAATAAATTTATTTAAAACAAAGAGAATTATTTAATTATCAGAGCATAAATTTTGATTAAGCAAAATTTTCATATTAAAAATTTTTCATTTTTAGTATTTTAAAGAAGAATTTGAAGTAACTCTTAATAATAAAAAAAATTTATAAAAATAATTAGAGCATAAAATTTGATATTCAAAATTATTTATCGATTTTTAGAATTTTTGCGTGGGATTAAAAGTAGCTTAAAGATTTTAATCATCAAGAGAATTAAGACAATAAGCAGAGCATGAAAATAAGAAAAGTTTTCTTTTTAATGTTTATTGATTTTTAGCAAATTTAATAATCTTTTATATAGTATTCAGAGTATATAACAGTATACTACAAATTTTTTTAAATTTCGCCGATTTTTGGCACTTTCAAAAAGAATTTAAAGAGGCTTAAATCTTTTAATGATCAAGCGAATTAGACAATAACCTGAGCAATAAAATTGAATGTTACTAATTTCATTTTTAATGTTTAGCACATTCAAAAAACTTTCTTGCATCAACTTGTCAAGAGAATTTTAAAGTAGTCACCTTATTATTATGTAATTATCACAGTTTAATCATTTTAAAATACCTTAATGTGTTAAGCGATGAATAACCCTGAAATATATTTCAAATTTGAGAAGTTTTTGTCACCATGACAAATAGAAAACAATCACTTAATTATTGTCGCTAAACAATTTGACAAATCAACTAAAAAAAAAATAATTTTTTGCGTTCTTTTTTAAATCAGCAAATCTTAAAAAACTTAAAATCGATCAAAGATAAAGTTTACTTAAATCTCAATTTTAACAAAGTTTAGATATTTTATAAGTTAATAGTCCATTGCAATTATATTGGAATGCTGTATCGATATTTGAGGCAATCATCGATATATCAATTAAAATCGATCATATTTAAAGTTCACTTAAATAGAACTCAATTTTAACCATGTTGAAATGTTACAATAAATTATAATATTAAAAATGAATAATCCATTGAAATTATATTGGAATGCTATATCGATATTTGAGGCAAGCATTTAGAATCATCGATATATCGATAGGGCTGATGTCTTTCCATCAATCGATCAATTAAAATCGATTAAAGATAAAATTTACTTAAATAGAACTCAATTTTAACAAATTTTAAGTAATACGACAATAAATTATAATATTATAAATTAATGATGCATTGTAATTATTGAGGCAAGCATCTACAATAATCGATATATCGATATGACTGTCCATCGATGACTCACCATCAAACGATCAATTACTATCGATCATAGATAGAGTTGACTTAAATAGAACTCAATTTTAATTAAGTTTCAATAATCAAAGACTTATTTTCGTTAACAAAAAGTGATTTAATTTGTATATAGCCGATATATTTTGTTGATATACATGTAGAACCCAATCTAATATCTGAATTCTTTTAGAGCCGAACGATGAGAGCGGTGCTAATGTCGATGCGGCGATCATGTGGCGGGAGCGAAGGGAAGAGTTCAATCGGATCGCACAGCGTTTGGTGCGCAAAACTCTCGGATTGCCAACATAAACACGACTGAAGCGACCTCCAACCGATGACCCCCTCCCCCTCCACCCCTGCATTCCCGTCCCGTCCCTCCCTCGTAAATACAAAATAGCAAACAACTGACAACAACAAACAAACAAACAAACAAGAAAAATCAGGAAAAACAAAACGATCAGCAGCAGCAGAAGAGAAGATATCAAAATCAAAATGGAAACGGAAACGGATCGGAAATTGGAACGGAAACGGAAGTGGACCGTGTGTGTGCGTGTGCTAGTGTGGATGCGTATGTGTGTGTGTATGTGCATTCAAAATTTAGGAGAATTTCGAAACGATCAAATTTGGATTCCCACAGCTTTCTTTTTGTTGACACATTTCTAATTGTAATTGTTCCATATCCTAGTTTATTGTTCTTTCTTTCGCTTTAATTTGTTGCTTTATTTTTTGTTTTTCATTACCGCAACAAAGATTATGAAATTTCATTTAGTTTATTTTCGTTTCTGGCGTATGTGAATGTCGATCTATTATTTTTAAGCTATACAAAAAAAAACCAACACAAATAAGATGAAAAATGCAAAAATTTATTATGAAAACAAAGTCCCCCGAGTTGCTGCTTGTGCCTAGCAAAACAAAAATAAACTATAAGTTGAAATACAGCTAAGCGCGTCATCAGTGCAATACTCAAATTTGAGAATTTTTAATTGGATCGTTTTAAAAGAGGAAATTTCATTATGTCAGAACGGATTTATAAGCAAAGAATTAGACACAAACCAAAGCATTTACATCAACCAGTGCTTAGCGAAGACACAAACCAGTTCAACTTTTACAATTTCATATTGCTGGATTTCTATATATATGTATATGTTTATAATCTCAAATTCCCCTTCTGACAATGATAAAGTTGCGTGTTCTCTTATTTAAATCTGTTAAGGTCATTTTGAGATTAGCTAATTTACATGTTTGAATAATAGATACACAGATAAAGCGACCTTGAGCCCCCCACAAAGAGGCTTATTATGCTTAATGCCTCAATGTGTTGTGATTGATAATGACCTACATCTACAATTCAAGCGTTGGCGCTAATGCGTAGCGTTGCCAGACTGTCAGCGGGCTAGCTGTACTGCCAGTAACTGGCCCCACCTCAACACAACTATTGCTAATAATAATAATAATAACAGTTAACAATAATAATAATAACTGTTAACAATACTAATAATAACAGTTTAAAAAAATAGCAAGCATAAATAAAAAAAAGCAGCTCAAACAATTTACAAAAAATCCACTGCAATCATATTGGAATGCCGTATCGATATTTGTGGCAACCATCTACAATCGATATATCGATAGAGCTCGCCATCGATGTCTCACCACCTCTATGGGCTATAGCTCAGTCGTTGTTTTTGCTTTTGCTTGAACACGCAGCGTGCTGCGTTTCGATCGTGAATAACATCTAAATTCGGATTGTTGTTGTTTTGTTCATATAAATTTTTTTGTTGTTGTTTTGTATTGTTACATCGTACGCCGAAAAACAAATACGTTTAAGGTATGTTAAATCCAAAGCGTCAAGAACGCCAAAGTTAGTTAAGTGTTAATTCCAATTGTGGGACGACGACATTGAAAGCAAGAAAAAAAAACGCGACTGATAAAATTAAGCGCAAAGTGAAAATGGTACTAAATAAATAGCAAACAGTATTTTACTGGGGAAACATGACGCATGTTGCGCTACCGCATTGACACGCCAGGTGTCGCTGTGTGTGTGTGTGTGTACGTGAGTATGCGGGTGTGAGTGATGTCGGTGTACGTGCGTTTGTGTGTGTGCGAGTGTGCTTATGGGCAAGTAAGTGTTAATGAGAGAGTGCGTGCAATGACATTTAAAGAATTTACCATATGCGACGATTTGATGTCTTCAAAACGAATGTAATTTAAATAAATAAATAACACAACACACGAATTTCATCAGCGGATAAACACACATCGAACATACACACACACACACACACACAGACAGCGGCTAAAGTGGGCATGCCAACGCAGCTCAATGTCCAGTTTAGAGTTGCCAGGCTGCAAAAGTGCATTGCTTGATGAGCTTTTTTTCTCTCTCGCTCTTTTTTAAACATTGTGTAATGTTTGTTTTTGTATTTTTCTCAACTAATTAGTGCAATGATTTCTCATTGTTACTAACTGTACACAAAGCGAGTCGCATGCCAAAAACCAGCTGACCATAAGGCTCACTTTTCGTATTTTTTTTTTGCAAACTCACAAACACACACCCACCTCACACACATACACAAGCAGGCAAACACAGCAAAGCTTCGTTCGGCTTGCATAAAATTTCATAAACAAAACGGAAATCTCTGTAAGCCAATTTACATACTCTCGATATACGAAATACAAACCAGGCTGCATTTAGGACATTTAGAAGATAATTTATGCCATTGTAAATCACATTTGCACTACAATATATTCAGTTATTTAAAAGTTCGTTGGTTACGTTGTGGCCTCTCTTTATCTCTCTTGCCTCCTTTTAGCAGCGTGTCTCCTTCCACTCATTGCGGTGATCGCAGTGTGAAGTTTTGCTTGTTTTTTTTGTTGTTGCGCCCACACTAAATAATAAAAACAACAAAAGCCGCGTGAATTGTTAAAGTGTTGTATGAATTATTAAACATGCCGCACGTGACGTCATTGTGACCATTGAACAGCAACAACAAAAAATTCCCCCGTCTAGAGACAAATAGTACATTTTTTTTTATACATATGTATGTATTTATTTATGCTAAGCTGGGCAATTAGATCGCGCGATCTGGCAACGCCGCTGGCGACAAGTTTAGCCGTGTTTTGTTTTATGCTCTAAGCTCAGATTTGCAAGATCCGGCAATGCGGATAGTCACGAAATTAATTCAAAGCTTATCGTATATCGTTTGCTGTTGTTGTTTCTCTTGCAGATTAAGAGAGAGAAAAACAATGCTTTCGCTGCAGAACCAACGGCAACCCAAGACGACGCCCCTCGTCGATGACTATGAAATATCGGACACCGTGTTGGGACTGGGCATCAATGGCAAAGTGGTGCAGTGCACCAATCGACGCACCAAACAGAATTACGCCCTCAAAGTGCTGCTCGATAACGAGAAGGCGCGACGTGAAGTCGATTTGCATTGGCGGGTCAGCGCCTGTCGGCACATTGTCAACATTATCGATGTCTACGAGAACACCTACAGTGGTCGCAAGTGTCTTCTGGTTGTCATGGAATGGTACGTTAAATATATATCGATAACTTTCAGAAGGTAGCTGACTGAGTTGCGCAATCGAATTCTTATTATTAAAGTTCAACACTTCGATTTGTTGTAATAGTTAGCTTTGCACTAGAAAAACTACCATTGATATTTAATCAAATGGAATGGTACGTTAAATATATATCGATAACTTTCAGAAGGTAGCTGACTGAGTTGCGCAATCGAATTCTTATTATTAAAGTTCAACACTTCGATTTGTTGTAATAGTTGATTAGAAGAGCTTTGCACTAGAAACTACCATTGATATTCAATCAAATGGTACGTTAAATATATATCGATAACTTTTAGAAAGTAGCTGACTGAGTTGCGCAATCGAATTCTTATTATTAAAGTTTAACACTTCAATTTGTTGTAATAGTTGATTAGAAGAGCTTTGCACTAGAAACTACTATTGATATTTAATCAAATGGAATATTTAATCAAATATATCGATAACTTTAGAAGGTAGATGACAGAGTTTTGCAATCGAATTCGCATTAGAATCCATTTGTAATAATTGGCTCGATTAGAAGAAACTAGTATTGATAGTGGAACAAATGAAATAGTACGTTAAATTTATCGATAACTGTAGCACCTATCGAACTGAGTTGCGCAATCGAATTCTTATTATTGAAGTTCACCACTTCGAATAGTTAGCTTGATCAGAAGAGCTTTGCATTAGAAACTACCATTGATATTCAATCAAATGGAATGGTACGTTAAATATATCGATAACTTTAGAAGCTAGCTAACAGAGTTGTAATAATTAGTTTCTCTAGAAGAACTTTGTCCAATCAATTTATTTCAAACTAGTATTGATAGTGGAAAAAATAGAATTGTACGTTAAATTTATCGATAACTTTAGAAGCTAACTGACAGAGTCGCCCAATAAAAGTATTATTAAAATCAAATTTAAATTCAAGTTAAGGTTAAACACATAGATTTGTTGTAAAGTTTAATAAATTTCTTATTATAAACTAGTATTGAATGATCTGTTAAATTTATCGATAACTTTAGAATCTGTTGGACAGAGTAACCCGAAATTCTTATTAGAAGCAAATTTACATTGAAGTTTAAAGTTAAACACTTCGATTTTTTGTAAAAATTAGTTATAATTTCATTAATTAGCTCGATTAGCAGAACTTTAGACTATCTAATCAATATATTATTGATAATGTAACAAATTAAAACACATTCACAGAGCTTGTCGCCTATTCCAACTCCAATTTAAAAGTAGTCTATAAAATAGAACACTTAAACTAATTAAGAAAAGTCAACGATCAATTAATTAACTCAATTAAAATGAAGCTAAAAGCCACTCGGCAAAGTCGTCATTAGAAACTAGTCTTTATAGTAGAACGTTAACATTAAAACTTCCATTTAAAAATAGCCTTTTTAGTAGAACACATAAATCAAAGGTTAATATAAGCATAGACATAGTTATAGTAGATCATTTTCTAATGGAAACTCATCCGAATATGTTGACAATGACTGAATAAGTTATACTCTCTTTATTCTCATTTTAATTAAAAGCAAAAACTTTTGCTAATAATAAATTAATTGAATTTAGTATAGTATCAATAATTCAGCTTTTTCTATTTAGTTTCCCATCTGCAATTAGTCTAAAACAGAAGTTCTCATTGAGAGATCTTTCGGTATTGGAATATCATTAGAATATGTTGCTAATTTTCGATAATTGTTTACTTCGAACTTAGTGTAAACAATCATCTTCAGTACAATTGTATTTGAAGATTTTGTTTTATGTTTTTTAAATCTCAACCGAAAAAGTATAATCAATAATAGAAAATTGTATACACTAAAGATCTTAAGTAGGGGAATCTTCAATTGAATTATATTTACATTTTAACGTCTCAGTATTTGTTACTAATTATAGAAAATGTTAAACAAAAGATATCATTAGGCTTTTTAACATCATTACTGATACGTTTTCAAATGTAAATTCCTATTCGAAATTGTTTTTAAGATTCGAATTTCAAAGATTTACTTTTAAGCTCTGTGGTAACAAAATAGCAATATCTAAACACGCAAATGCTGTCCACTTTACGTTAGAGTGCTGCCAACTTATCGTTCTGTGGCTTTGCTTTCCTTATCTTGCGACTAAAAATACGGGCAACCTTTGAAGTGCATGCAATGCAGAAACTCAAACAATAATTAAAGACTGTAACGATTATAAATTACAAATTAGAAATGAAGGCAAAGATACCGCCGGGTGTGCTCGACTATGAGATACCCGCTATACATTTTCAATAAATTCATATTGTACAAATATAGCAAATTAATATACCGAGAATAATACTACAAATAAAAATGAGTGGTATATTCTAGTATTATTTTTATAATGTGGTGTTAACGAAAACGGGCAGTATTAAATAACACCACATTATAAAAATATACCGAATGAATATACCAAAAATAATACCACAAGTAAAATAATACTACTACCAGCAATTTTCAATAAAACTACAATCGATATATATACTAAACTAATATACCAAACATTCTTAAGAATATACCGAAGGCTATATTTGTTACAACATTAATATACCGAAAAAATATACCGACGGCTACATTTGGTGCCAAATTAATATACCAAAAAATACTAAAACTATATTTGGTAGCAAATTAACATATTAATCAAACACGTACTAAAATGTATCGAATGCTATATTTGGTACATCAAAATATACCATAAAGTAGACACAGACAGATAATTAATGTAGAGATTTTAATATATATTCAGTACCAAATTAGATGGGCCAAACAAATACTTAAAATATACCGAATGCTATAATTGGTTCATCGATAATTAGTAGAAATAAATATAGAGTAAAGAGAGACCAATAGTTAATGTATAGATTATTAACCGAATCGAAATAATACCAAGTGGTTATATTTGGTAGCAAATTATTATACCGACAAACTGGTTAAAAATATACCTGAGGCTATGTTTGGTACCAAATTAGATGGACCAAACAATTACTAAAAATATACCGAATGCTACATACATTCAAAATATACCATAGGGTGCAAATATACAGACAATGTGAATATTATAATGAAATACTAAAATATACCGAATGCTATATTTGTTAAATCGATGTAGTAGCAGAGATATATATATATATTATAGTGACAAACAGACTATTAATGTTTAGATTATTAACCGAATCGGAAAAATATACCAAATGTTATATTTGATATCTAATATATACACCAATAAACTACTTAAAAATATACCTGAGGCTATATTTGGTAGCAAATTATTAACCAAACCCATACTAAAATACATCGATAATAAGGAGAGTTATATATATAGAGTAGAGATAGACCAATAATTAATGTATTGATTATCAACCGAAACGAAAAAATATACCAAGTGTTATATTTGGTAGCAAATTATTATACCGACAAACTACTTGAAAATATACCTGAGGTAGCAAATTATTAACCAAATACATACTAAAATACTAAAATACATCGATAATAAGTAGAGTTATATATAGAGTAGAGATAGACCAATAATTAATGTATAGATTATTAACCGAATCGAAAAATATAAGTGGTTATATTTGGTAGCAAATTATTATACCGACAAACTACTTGAAAATATATCTGAGGTACCAAATTAGATGGACCAAACAAATACTTAAAATATATCGAATTCTCTAATTAGTACATCGATAAAAAGTAGAGTCATATATAGAGTAGAGATAATTAATGTGTAGATTATTAACCGAAAACTTCTTTTCGATCTCCATCCGACAGCATGGAGGGCGGCGAGCTGTTCCAGCGCATACAGGACAAGGCAGACGGAGCATTTACGGAACGGGAGGCGGCACAGATCATGCACGAGATATGCGCGGCCGTACATTATCTGCACACTCGGGATATAGCGCATCGGGATCTGAAGCCAGAGAACTTGCTCTATACGACAAAGCAGCCAAATGCGATACTGAAACTGACCGATTTCGGTTTCGCCAAGGAGACATTCAGCAACGATACGCTACAGACGCCCTGCTATACGCCCTACTATGTCGGTTAGTCACCCAAGCTTTGACTTTTTGTTTTCTCCCCTTTTTTTTCCTATGTGCATGACTAATTAATTCTCGATCGTTCTCGATTCCGTGTTCGTTGTTTTTTGCGGTTTAGCCCCCGAGGTGCTCGGTCCAGTGAAGTATGACAAAAGCTGTGACATTTGGTCACTGGGCGTGGTCATGTACATAATAATGTGCGGCTTTCCGCCGTTCTATAGCAACCACGGTCTGGCCATATCGCCGGGCATGAAGAAACGCATTCGCACCGGACAATACGATTTCCCCGATCCGGAGTGGACGAACGTCAGTCAAGGTGCTAAAGATCTGATCAAGGGCATGCTCAATGTGGATCCCAGCAAGCGGTTGCAAATCGGCGATGTTTTGCGCAACAAATGGATCGCACAGTTCCATGAGGTGCCTCAGACGCCGCTCTGCACCAATCGCATGCTCAAGGAGGGCGAGGAAATCTGGCCCGAAGTCCAGGAGGAGATGACACGCTCCCTGGCCACCATGCGTGTGGACTACGATCAGGTAAGAGATGAGTTCATTAATGCATCTTTAATTCTCTGGCGAAAAAATGGATAGTGAAAAAACCTAAACTGAAACAATTTTAACAAGCTAATGTGATCAACTGTGAGAGGTACGGTATCTCTACTCTATTATTATTACTTTATATTGTAAAAATACTCTATTAATTTGGTATATTTTACACCTTATTTTCACTATAATCATATATTGTGAGAATATGCCAAATTATAGTATATTTTTACATTATACGGCACATTTTTACATTAAACGGTATATTTGTACAATATACGACATAGTTTTAGTATAACCATATATTATGGAAATATACCAAATTAATGATAGGTATTGTAAAAATATACCAAATGAATAGTATTTTTATTTACCCCCTACTCATTTTCAATAAAGGCATATATTGTGAGAATATACCAAATTAATAGCAATATACCAAATATTGTAAAAATATACCAAAAATTAATGATATCATTTTTAATATAACCATGTAGTATAAAAATATTTGAATATAATAGTATATATACAATATATTGTACAGCGCACGCATGTTTAAATATACCAAAGGTTATATTTGGTTTATTAATATACTACTACATTCAAAATATACCGTAAATATTATCAGTCAAAGCCATACAAAAGTGTTTCTTTAATAATTCCAAATTATAATCACAAATAGTGTAAAAATATACCAAATTAATAAACCGCAAACATACTAAGGCTGTATTTGGTATATCTATGGTATATTCCATTCAAAATATACTATAAAGTAGGCGTTCTTTGACATACAAAATTATTTCTTTAAAAACCAAATTACAAAATCTTTCTTAGCTCCAATTAAAGTGCTAATTAAGATTCATCTTTATTAAAAATTAAAATATGTTTTGTGGACATTTTCGAATATTTTCGCCAACGAATTTCCCTCATAAACTATATTATCTGAATTGTGAAATGAAATTTCCTTTTTTCTTTCAGATGCAAATCAAGGCGCTGGACAAGTCAAACAATCCGCTGTTGACGAAGCGCAGGAAAAAGATTGAGGAGCTTGCAGCTTGCTATGCGGCGCAAAATAAGTGAGGAGGAGAGCAAAGCAGCAAAAGGAAAAGCAACGACAAGAATTCAAGGAATTAAAAAGGACAAAACCAACAACGCCAAACCCCTCTTTCTCCCCTCTCTCCCAGCACCTACAACAAAAAAAAAAAGAAAAGAAAAAGAAACCGCAAAATGCGTTGAATTTACTTATATCAAACAAGAAAAAAGATTACGACGCTTTAAATGAGAAAACGATGATAAAATATTGTTCTACAACTTATACCAGACGACTTCCCTTCTACCTTCTGCACCACCGCCTCCCCCTTGATCTATGTTACATAATGTTTTCAATTGTGTTTGTTTTCGTTTCACCATATATATATATTATATTTTTTTTTGTAATGTCTTTCCACATAATTTGAGTTAGAAGGTATTAAGGGTATTTCTTTTAGTCTGATAAAGTGCTCTTTCATAATGAAACTAAACCTACGCAACTATATATATCTAATGTATAATGTATGTGTATATTGTAACGACGATAAACAAAAACAAACGACAACAAATTAACTAGACAAGATCCGGCTAAAGCCAGTCCTCCAAAATAAGCAAAAAAAAAAAAAAACAACTATTCAGAATTTTAATTTGTGTGCAGCATTTTAGCAAAAATTGTTTTTGTGACGTGCATAAAAAATGATATAAGTGTATTTACAATGCTGATAAAAAAAAAACAAAAAACAAAACCAGATTGAGAAATATGTTTATAATTTAAAAAAGAAGATGATGATGATGATGGATGCCAGTTAACATTAAATTTAATCTTTAGCCTTGCTGCAGTTTCACAAAGTGTGTGTGTTGATTACAATTTCTGTTTGCCTTTGCAGACTCTATACGCAAGCTATACAATTTATCATATAAATAAAGTATTTGTAGTTTATAAAATCTATTCAAATCGTGCGTTTTTATCTTAATCGATCAATGAGTTCAATCGATCGCTTTGCAAAGTGTTTTTCTCTCTTTCTCATTCTCGTATCTCACAGTCAAATAATACTTTTCATGATCTCATCGGAATTGTCGTCGACCCAATTTGCAGCGTACTTACTTACTATATCGATTGGCTGTGCCAAGTTTCTATTTAAAAATAGTTTCTCGCTCAATTGAACATATCCATTATCATCATAACGAATACCAAATAGTATCTTTGACCCCTCGCGAAATGCGAAATGCGTTGCATAAGCTGAAAAGGAAATACGATTTGAGTGCAATCAGCTGGCTGTGTGTTGATAAAGAGTTGATAAACCTTTCCCCCGTGGATGGTAAAGATAATGACAGAACCGTTAAACGTCATCAATTTAAACCATTCAAAGCGACTGAAAAGGTAAGCTTGAATGAATATAGAATTCAATCTTTAAATGAATATAGAATTCAAATTCTATTTGATCAACCTCTAAATGAATATGGAATTCGAACTTATTTTGGTCAAATGTAAACAATCTTTAAATTAATATAAAATTCGATCAAATTTCTCTCTTTTTAATAATTATCTTAAAGTGTTAATGATTAGGGCAAACATTGTAGAAGTTATTTATAAAGCAATTTTATAGGGTAAAAAAGCCTGTTGTAGTCGGTTCTGAGGAGATTTAGTTGACAATGTAGTATATTCTGGATTCTATAAATATACCAAATATAGTCGTTGGTATATTTTAGTATAACTTAGTGACCATCTAGTATATTCTTCGTTTTATACTATATTTTAAATGTAATAGTATATCGATATACCAATTGTAGTATTTGGTATTTTTTAGTACAGCTTAGTTGCCTTGGTTGACATTCTGGTATATTCTGCACAAATATACCAAAGAGGCTTGGTTGTCATTCTAGTATATTCTGCAGTCTATAGTATATTGGAAATGTATTTAGTATATCGATATACTAAGTATATGGTATATTTTCCGATTTTGCGGTATATTTCAATATACGAAATTTGTAGAATATGATTTTATTGAAACGACTTAAGAAATTTTAGCGTGGTCTGAAGTCTGAAGATATAAACGAACCGACAGATATCTATGAAAATTTTTAAATAAATTTGATAGAATATAGAAGATTCTATAGAAATTGAATCAATTCTTTGTACAAATATTTATGTAATATCGTTTTAAACTTGAATGTTGGCAAAGTTTCTGTCGCCAAGATAACTTTGACTCTATTAACACCCTTTTAAACAATCTTTAAATATCTAATGAGAATATAACAGAATATCTTTTAAAAGTCACTCAGTTCTTAGTACTACATTTTAGAGTTGGGAAAGTTTCTTTTGATGAGATTCTATTAACACCCTTTTAAACAATCTCAGTCAGTTCTAAGAATAAATAGTAATGAAATATATTTTCAAACTTGGTTGTTGGGAAAGTTTCATTCTCGGAGATAACTGTGAGTCACTCTGGTAATATTTCCCTTAAGTTATTTCCCAATTCCGTTTCAACATTCGCTCGCTATGCAATTAAATTTAATTGGGAAACCCCCCGCACAATAAACAAGTAAAAAAAAAAACGAAGATTGATTTGCAATGCAATTGTTTTTAGCTTTTCGTTCATTTATTGACGCTTTTTGTATGTTTTGTATATAATATATAACAGTGCAATTTCTACACACACAACTCTCACACACACACACACACAATCGATTGTGCATTGCAAATAACAGTTTGCTATTAAGTAGAGGGGAAGTGTGGAGGAGAGGGGGTATACATATATCTACTATAGTTAGGAGGAGGACAGTTGAAAAGTTCTCAGTTCACATTCATACGCAAAAATCAAAAGCAAAAAAATAAGAAACAAAAGCGTTTTCTTTAACAACAACAACAACAATGTGTATATATGTATAAATATATACGTAAATATATATACTATATACTATATATATAGTTTTATGTGGTAGCTATGTGTGTGTTTTTTTTTTCTCTATATAGACGATCCTACGACAATAGTTAACAAGTTTCATTCAAGTTGTGTTGAGTTCTGCTGTTTAGTATATTAATCATCTCAGCTCATACAAAAATATCGATATATACTAAATGTATACAAATATACCATATAGTGTGTGTATATTTTAAGGTAATTGTTGTGTGGGGGGGGGAAGTTTTTTTTTTGCTTAGGTTGTGTCTTGGGTTGTGCTTGTTCTTCTGTTTTCTTCTGCTGGCTAGGAAAGTTGCTCTTATAAACTATGTTTCAGTATTTTTTATGGCAGATATCGAGATTCAACATGCTTGTTGCTCCAACTTCTAAAACTCCTTTTCTCCTCCTCTTCCTCTTCCGTTTCCTCTATTCCTTTGCTTGTAGTTGAACTTTAAAATTCCTGCATTACGTTTTCAATATATATATATATATATAGAGAGAGATATAGCTTTGTCATTATGTTTGCAATCTGTTTCTGGCTTTTTGCTCTCTCTGTGTTTCATCTGCTGTGTTTAGTATATTTTTTGTAAACTGTAGGTACATCATTTAGATTTCGTCGACTGCTATTTCACTGTTTAGATAAAACTATCGCAGCTATTTTCTGTCTCGCTATTGGAACAATCCATCGCTGGCAGTGAACCGCCTCGTCTATAAGCCCATTGACGTGGATATGTTCCATGATGTTGATGATGTTGCAGTTGATGTTGGTGTTGCTGCTGCTGTTGCAGTTGATGTTGCTGCTGCAGCTGTCGTGTGGTTGCATGATCACAACTTCCGCTGGGACTTGAGCTCATGTGGCTGCCACGACGATGATTCGCTGAGGTTGTCGATGCCCCATTTGCACCTCCACTCGATGATGCCATTGACGATGATGACAGCGAGCCAACTGCGCTCAGTCGGGGGAAATATTTGTACATCTCGAGCAGATTGTTCAGCTTGATGTGCGGCTTGTACTCCACATCGTCGAGACACTGCGCTGCGCTGCTGCTGTTCAACGGCGTCCAGAATGTCAGACCCAACTGTGCCAGGTGACCGCCCTGCAAAATGTATGTGGACAAAGTAATCAGTAGGTGAGTAAGATGATTTAGCTATGTATACCAACATTAATGTGGTTCAAAGAGAGTGAACAAAGTAATCAGTTAGTAAGGAAGCAAGAAACAAAAATATGATTTATGATTTAATCTGGTCCAATCTTAATCTTCCATTTCTAAAGTGAACTTCCACTACTTTCGCTTTATTTCAAAATTGATGTGGTTCAAAGAGAGTGAACAAAGTAATCAGTTAGTAAGGAAGCATGAAACAAAAACATGATTTATCTTTCTGTGATAACATTCCGGTAACACAAAATTAAACTTTAACACATGGGCTGAAAAGTCCCGGGCCTGACAAAGAAAACTTGCTTTTTTTGGATCAAAATTGGCGTTACTCATCAACTTAATCTTTATCAAGAGCATCGCAATCATTCCAGAGCCGCTATAACATTTCAATATAAATTTTTTAGAACGATTTATTTTTTGCCTCAAAATAGGCTTCAATTTCAGTGATAATCTCTTCAATCGTGCGAAATTTTTTATCGGCGAGCATTTTTCCAGGACTGCTGACCTCTAGAAGTCGCTGGGAGCCTAATCTGGCAAATTAGTGGATGTGGGAGCAATTCGAAGTTAAATTCAAGTAGTTTTGTCACTGTCATTGAATCATGAACACATTCTTGTTGTTGGTCAAAAGTGAGCAAACGCGGCAGCCATTTTGAAGAGATTTTCTTATAGTCAAATGCTCATGCAATATTAAGCCAATATGTTTTTTTGATATCTTTACGATGTTAGCTAACTGACTCAAATTTAATTTTCGATCATTCAAAACGATTTTGTGGATTTTTTTTATATTTTCTGGTGTGACCTCCCCATTTGGACGTCCACTGGGTTCTGCATCATCGGTGTCTCTACGACCACGTTTAAAGTCAGCAAACCAACGTTTAATTGTTGTTTCTGATAGAGAGGAGTCCCCATAACACTTTTCAAGCCAAAGCTTTGCTTGAACGGTATTTTTTCCCATCAAGAAGCATTGTAAGATTAGAAGACGAAATTGCATTTAATCCATTGTTGCGAAAATAGAAAAAGTAGTGTCACTAGAAAAAGTAGTGTCAGTAGTGTCAATGAATAGAATATCATGAAATTTTAGCAGCTGTCTTCTGAAGGATTGTATTAACTGAAAAAAAGGTGACTGCAATAAAACTAGCATAATCTATGTGTAAGGCCCGGGACTTTTCAGCCCACGTGTTAACTACTTGCCCTTGATTTTAGCCTTTATTTCAAATTTCTTTAGATTTAGACAAATTTAGACAAAGTAATCAATTAGTAAGCAAGTTAGTTAAGCAATTGTTAATACGAAATCTATTCACTGTATGAAGCTCTTTTCTTTACCTATTATTATGAGCATCAACATTTTGAGCTTACAATTTGTTTAATTTTCCATTTTTAAAGTAAACTTTAACTACTAGTCTTTATTTCAAATAGATGTGTTTCAAAAATGAATGAGTTCGTAACCAAGTGAATTGAGCAATTAACAATACAAAAAGAAAGAATCTCTCTTGTATATCGATCACCAAAATTTCGGACTTTTAATTTATTAACTTGTTGACGAAGAGTGCAAAGTAACCAGTTGGTAATAAGGTGACATAAGCAGTTAACAATAAAATGAGCATTTACTGAAAGAAGCTCATTTATTTTCTTTTGCGCTTAACATTAGCCTTTATTTAAAATTGAGTTGGTTCAAAAAGAGTGTACAAAGTAATCAGTTAGTAAGTAGTCAGTTTTGAGATACGCAAAAGCTATTTTCTGTATCTCTTATTTTTTTCGTTTCGAAATTCTACATGCAGACTTTTAATTAATTGATTTCCCTGTTCGCAGCAGTCGTGGCATAATTCTAAATTAAATTTCAAATACGTTTTAACTACATTCGTAGCCTGGGCAAAATTTGTACCCTTAACTAGCCTAGTCTGTGAAATAGAGTGCTTAAAACAGACGGACAGACAGATAGACGGATTGTTACTTCAAACTTCTAAATTAAATTTAAAATGTGTTTTAACTGCGCTCGTAGCCTGGCGAACATTTGTATCTCTAACTAGCATAATCTCTGAAATATCGTTGATCCAATAGACGGGCGGACAGACAGACGGATTTTTAATTCGACTAAACTCATAGCCAGGCCAAAGTTTGTATCCTTAACTAGCCTAGTCTCTGAAATAGAGTGACTAAAACAGACGGACAGACAGATAGACGGATTGTTACTTTAAACTTAACAACATTTGTATCTCTAACTAGCATAGTCTCTGAAATAACGTTGATCCAATAGACGGACGGACAGACAGACGGATTTTTACTTCGACTGCAGTCGTAGCCAGGCCAAAGTTTGTATCCTTAAGAGTGCTTAAAACAGACGGACAGACAGATAGACGGATTGTTACTTCAAACTTCTAAATTAAATTTAAAATGCGTTTTAACTGCGCTCGTAGCCTGGCCAACATTTGTATCTCTAACTAGCATAGTCTCTGATATAACATTGATCCAATAGATGGACGGACAGACAGACGGATTTTTAATTCGACTGCAGTCGTAGCCAGGCCAAAGTTTGTACCCTTAAGAGTGTTTAAAACAGACGGACATACAGATGGACGGATTGTTACTTCAAAATTGAACACGCCACACAATTAAGAGCGAGACAGAGCAACAGAGAGTGAGAGAGAGCGATACGCACCTTGATATCCGTCTCAAGTTTGTCGCCAATCATGGCGCATTCGTGCGGTTTCACATTGAGGAAATTGCAGGCGGCATAGAATATCTCCGGATGCGGTTTCTCCCACGGCAGATCCGAGGAGACGAGCACACAATCGAAATAACCCCGCACATGCAACTTGGCGACCTTCTCCCACTGGGCATTCGATGGTCCATTTGTGATGAGTGCCAAGGCGTAGCCGGCTCGTCGCATGCGCTGCAAGAGTTGGACATAATCGGGGGGAACAGCTAAATAGCGATAGCGTAGCTTTAGCCACTGCGGATAGATGTCATCGGCAAGATGTTTGTGCTTCTGTTGCAACGATTCGCGCCACAAATGCGTGCGCCACGAGTCCAGCGAGGTCTGCGAGTTGTCCGGACAGCGACGGAAGGACTTTAGGAAGTTCTGTGTGGCCAAGTTGGCATCATCTTTGGTAAAGCTATACTGCGTTTCCAGCACGTCGGCAAGCTGCCAACAAAAAAACAGAAAGCGAAATATTAATGATAAGCCAACATTACATAATACATTCAATCGGATATTTTGGCAGTTAAGCGGTCATGACACTCGACATCGCTGCCAATTCAACTTGGCACGCACAGTCGGATGTCTGCTGAGCTCAGAATTTCATATTTCCCCCCAGCACATAAATTAAGTGTAACGTGTCAAATGCCAATAAAAAAAAAAACAAGTAGGAAAGCTACAGTCGAGTGTGCTCGACTGTGAGATACCCGCTACTCATTTTGAATAAGAGCAGAACAGTTCTTTAAATACAGCAAATTAATATACCATAAAAATACTGAAAATGTACAATTTTGAATAAAATCAAAACAATGTGGTATTTATTTTAGAATAAAAGTATAATATACAATAAAATACTAAAAATATTTTGAATAATATATAATTTTTAATGAAAACAAAACAGTGCGGTCTAATTTAAAAATATACCAACTGAATATACCGCAAAAAAATAGCAAATAATGTAAAATTTTGAATAAAAGCAAAAGAGTGCAGTATTAATTTTAAAATATACCGAATGATTATACCGCAAAAATATTAAAATATATAGTATATACCGAATATAAACAAAATTAAGGGAAAACAGCACGGTATTATTTTAAAAGTATACCAAATAATATACCACAAAAATACTAAAAAAATATAGCTATTTGAATAAAAGCAGAGCACTGTAAACAGCCAAAATACTGAAGATATATTAAAATATACAATCGAGTGAACAATATACCAGATTGTCAGCCAAAGCAAAAGGCTTTCTTAAATAACTTAAAATTTTTGTCTGATCGCAACCAAATTTTCAATAATCGCAAATCTAGCTTTTAAATTACGCCTGTTATTCGATTAATGTCAATTTGCGGGGCGAAAGTTAGCGTGTCTAAAATTACATACATTTCATGGAAGCACAAAGTTAATATACCCTTCTACCCTATGGGTAGAGGGTATAAAAAAGACCCCAAGTTGGGATAGGTTCCAATTAGCATAACACTCGAAGGACCTCGGAAATGCTTGAATACAACATTAATTTGTGTTTATTTGATACGCCAAAAGAAATGTGTATTTATCACGTTGGAATGCAAGTAGTTGAAAAGGAATATATCCAGAGAAATGTTGAATTTAAAAGTTATCCGGAAGATTTGAATAACTTAATATAATTCTCTAGAGAAATTATCAGAAAGATTCGAATATCTGAATATAATCAGGTTGTAGAAAGTTATGCTAATCCGTTAAATGCTTTATTGAGTTTGTTTTAATTTGAAATTTTAAAAACAAAAAACTTTTTTATGTATAAAGACTTTAATATGTACAAAGATATAACATTTGTTTTCATTTTAAATTATAAACAAAACAAAATTATTTATCTTTATTTTTTCCTTCCTAGAAAGATTTTTAAAAGAATTGCTTCTTAACAGCGATTTTTATTACCATACTATAAAATTTATAAATCGCATATAAATCAAATTCATTTGGCAATCTGTTAAATTTGCATAGTTAATAAATGCAAATCAAAAAAGCAAGACATTATAAATTTTAGTAATTCCACAAAGTGCCAACAACTGATTATTGTAAAAACATAAATTATTAAACTAGTCTGTTATTAGCGGGTTTTTTGTGTTGAGCTTTAACAGGTTTTTCTCATTTTCGCCAAGTTAATAAACAGTTGTTTCGCATTTGTGAAAAAAAACAAATAAATAAATAAAAGTAAGGCAATCCAATCAAACTAGTTTGACTGATAAAAAAAAATGCTTACATGCTTTATATATAGTATTTATAACACGTTCGCAAGTGATGTTTTTACGTCTTAACTTCCGCATTTAACAAAGTGCGTCAACAATACGAAGAAAGAAATGGCGATATTTTGTTTTTGTGTATTTTTTGGAAATTTATTTATATATTTTTCAGTTCATTTACCTAAACTGTTATCGCGATCTTGAAATGCTTTTTATAGCGAGAGTCAAAACAAAGCAAACAAGTGTCATTAGAGCAAAAACGCAAAACGAACAAGTGTCATTAGAGAGCGCATTAGAAAGAGAGGGATGTACATGCGTTTATTTTCATTTTGCGTTCCGTTATGACTTTGACCTCTAGCGATAGGCAGACGACGTTAGACGAAAGACGACGTGCATTGATCAAACTTGCATGCGCTCAACACACACACACACATACACTATGAAGAATGCGCGCGTGCCGACTACTGATAAACACACTACACACTACGTATGTACGTGCTACGTAACAAGCGTCGAAATGCAGTGGAAAATTTTACAAAAATGTGTGCGCGCGTGTGAGTGTATGTGTGCGTGTGTGTGAAGCACCGTGACACACAGCGCGTACTTTCACCCAATCAAAACAATTCTATAAAGTATATTAGTTATGTATGTATTTTTTATTTTTTGTTTATGACGTACCTTACGTATTGCTTTTGAGTCACCGGCCCGCGTGGGGATTAGTGTATTATCCAAGTCGAAGTAAAACGCTGAGATTTTTGCACAAATGCCATCGAATGGTGTTTGATGCTTCAACGTTGCTGCTACTGCTGCTGTTGTTGTTGTTGTTGCTGACAATTTGCTAGCGGCCATGAGTTATTTGCCACGCACTGTAGAAGCACTCTACACTACTGTTCGGGATGCGATTCTCAAGGGGGTTCTATGGGAAATTGGGGCGGCAGCACAACTATCATAAGAGTAGCGCGTATTTCTCGCCAATATTTATTTTTTATTTGTTTATTTCGAATTTGGCGCCACACTTGCACACACACACACACTTGCACGGAAAAAATAGAAATATTAATGATTTTGTTTGACCCTCTGCACCGCGGTAAGTTGCACGCGTTTCGTTTGTTCAACAGCAACTAAATGCAAACAACAAAAAAATGTGCTACTAAAGTTAAATATACATACATATATGTATGTGTATAAGGGAACAGGTAAATTTAACCAAAGTAAGAGCGAAGCAATGACTGAAAGAAAGTCTACGGACGCACACGATTTCACATTGAGTAGCATAAGTTCTCGGCCACAACTCGCAAAATTGCTGCCATTTACTTGAGTGTGCTCTCACACATTTTCACGTTTATTTGTGAGCGCTGTTTTGCAGCACTCACTGTAGGTTGAGAGCATAAAGAGAGGTCTGGGCGCGCTCTGTGCATGTGTCAGAGCGAGCACGCAATACTGCGACGAGAGAGCGCACAAGAACAAATATGGTTTGCATAACGAGACGCATATTAACGTAATATCTATATTATTCAAATTGAATAATAATTCAAACAGAAATAAACGCTGTATTAGACGATAATATTAATAAAACGAGCCCTGAATTCAACAAATTTAAATTTTCAGCACTTCGTAATGCCATTGTTCAAC
This sequence comes from Drosophila sulfurigaster albostrigata, assembly GCF_023558435.1. Taxonomy (NCBI): domain Eukaryota; kingdom Metazoa; phylum Arthropoda; class Insecta; order Diptera; family Drosophilidae; genus Drosophila; species Drosophila sulfurigaster. Next base: position 31,418,043 of record NC_084885.1, read on the forward strand.
ACTGCAGCAGTGCTTCTGCGTTCTTATCGATAGTTGTTAATACAATTATTAATTTTAAATATCATAGTATAGTGATAGCATAATTAATGTTAGCTATAAAATATTTGAGCAATAACTAATGAATTTTTTACATTATTATTTGGCTACAAAAAACATCGATGTTTCTCAATGAAATGAAATCGATGTGTTAAAACATTGTTGCATCGATGCTGCTATCGATATTTCTCCACCTTTAGGTCACGCTTAATTTGATATCGCGTACAAATCGTTGTTTACAATCAACTCATTCATGTAATTGAACGGCGCCAAAATATACAATATTTATTTTTAATTGAGACAGAGGCTTAAGCAATGAGTAATTCAGAAGCAGAACTGGAAATGTCGTCGGCAGGTGCGTTTGTCTGTGTGCAATTATTGTGCATTTAAATATGAAAACAATCTACACATGCACAGAGACCACTCCGAAGATGAAGAAGAAGACTGAGGAAGGCAGCAACAACAACAATAATAACAACGCGGGTGATGCTGCTGCAAGTGAAACCAAAAATTTGACCGCCAAAGAGGAAGATGACTTGACATCGACGGAAACGCTGCGCGAATCGCCAGTGCAATGGCCCGAAAGATGTAAGTGAGAGAAGATTATTGAAAGCAGACGGAAATTTACTTTGCTCTACTTTCACACATAGTTCCGGGCATGGAAGAGTTTCTAAGCCTGAGCGAGACACCAATACACACACCAAGCATTGATCCGGCACAATTGCTGACCAGCACCAACAAGACGGCTCTCAATAGTAAGTGTTGCACAACATTAAGCTTAAATTCAGTGCTGTTAAATTTCGCATTTTGCTTTGCAGAATTCGCACGCATGCCGCCAGATCAATTAATTGATAAGATTAAAGCGATGCACGATGAAATCTATAAATTAGGCATACTGGAGTCCAAGGAGATGACACGCGGCAAGCTGTTGGGCATCTTTGATCGCGATCGTCTGACCAAAACGAAAGGCAATTGAGGATAAGCAGCAAATAAAATATTTATCTCGTGAGATCTTCTGACTTCTTTAACAATTTGTCTAAGTTTAAATAATGCGTAACTTGTATCTCCCCCGTATATTTACGTTTTTTTACACCCCTCCTGATTTTGATTATAATGCGTGTCTATAATTTTTTACGCTAGTCAACAATAAATAACATTTATTTCCATTAAGCAATTTCTTCTAATACATTTTACATATTGTAGATAGTTGCCAGATGGCCGCTGATTGGAGTTTGGAGCGCGTTGGCAGTGCTGCCAGACAGCTGGAGTTGGAGCGAGTGAGTGAGTGATGGTAGTGCGAGGGGTGGGGGAGGTGCAAATGCTGAGCTTTCACGTTAATTGTTTTTGAAAAGTCGTAACTAGCTGCTTTTCAAATTAAATTACACTCTTTGTTAACTACATATATATTTAGCTATTTTTCACATAATTCATCTACGTCTTTTTGGTCTTACATTTGGTTTTGTGTAGCTCGCATTTAACTAAACAGTTATTAATACATTTTATGGCTGAATTGTAGAGAGTAGATATTTTTGCACATTTTCGGGAGTTACATTAATTTTTTGCCAGCATTTAACTTTTACATTTAACTATCAATCATGTTGCAGATCATGTTGAATCTAGCTGTTTTTCTGATTCAGCTGTTTTCGGCTGTTTGCCCACCAAGTTGGCAGCACTAATGAGAGTTTGTTATGACGTTTATGGTTGCTAGAAGTGTTGCAACTAGCTATTTTTTCGATTTCTTTCTAAACGTTTTCCATTCAGCTTTTTTTTTTTGGCGGTTTGGCTGTTAAGTTGGCAGCACTAAGTGTCGAAACTAGCTTTTTTCAGAATCAGCTATTTTTAGCCGTTTGTCTACCAAGTTAGCAGCACTAATGAGAGTTTGTTTTGAAAATCATGGTTGACAAGTGTCAAAGCTAGCTATTTTTCGTTTTACATTCAGCTCTTTTTTTGGCCATTTGTCTACCGAGCTGGCAGCACTAATGAGAGTTTGTTGTTAGAATGGAGTGTGTGAGTGTGAGGGAGAAGGCACATGCTTAGAACAACATTGAACTCAGTGAGTGTGGTGAATACGGTGTGTGAGGTGAATACGGTGTGGAGGTGAATACTGTAAGTGTGGTGATTACTGAATGTGGTGAATACTGTGTATGTAGTGAATACTGTGCGTGGGGTGAATACTGTAAGTGTGGGGAATATTTTAAGTGGTGAATACTGTGAGTGTGGTAAATACTGTGTGTGAGGTGAATACTGTGTGGTGAATAGTGAGTGTTGTAAGTGGTGAATACTGTGTGTGAGGTGAATACTGTGCGCGGGGTGAATACTGTAAGTGTGGGGAATATTTTAAGTGGTGAATACTGTGAGTGTGGTAAATACTGTGTGTGAGGTGAATACTGTGTGGTGAATAGTGAGTGTTGTAAGTGGTGAATACTGTGTGTGAGGTGAATACTGTGCGCGGGGTGAATACTGTAAGTGTGGGGAATATTTGTGTGTGAGGTGAATACTAGGAGTGTTGTAAGTGGTGAATACTAAGAGTGTGGTGAATACTGTGTGTGAGGTGAATACTGTACGTGGTGAATACTGTGTGAGGTGAATACTGTGAGTGGGGTGAATACTGTGAGTGTGGGGAATATTTTAAGTGGTGAATACTGTGAGTGTGGTAAATACTGTGTGTGAGGTGAATACTGTGTGGTGAATAGTGAGTGTTGTAAGTGGTGAATACTGTGTGCGAGGTGAATACTGTCAGTGGTGAATACTTGGTAAGTGGTGAATACTGTGTGTGGTGAGTTAGAATACGTATACGCAATATTGTAAGCAGACTACTTGGGGTCAAGGTCACGCTATCAATTCTCTTAAATTAATCACTGCTCTTCATGTTCCTCTTCTTCTTGTTCACTCCTCACTTCTATTCCAGCCACTGCATGCTGAATCGCTGCTCGAACGTGATGCGATTATAGACACCGACATCGGCCAATTGCAGCGGATCGGTGTAGTAAGCATAGCGTCTGATATCCAGCATGGCGACATCGAACATCTGCTTCCAGCTGGTCAAATCCGTAACGCTCATGTGGATGGGCATCTGGGGATCGGGAATATCGATGGCTGCCTGCAGGCGATCAAAGGCCTCCGCAATGGGACCCACGGATAGATTCACCCAATACTCCGCCGGAAAGCGTTTGTTCTCACAAAATGGCGCTCCTTTGCGCATGATGAAGACGAGCATCAGAATCTCGTAGCGTTCGGAGCTTTCGTAGAAGCGTTTAGTGCGCGTCTTCTCCACGAAATCGATGAGCAGAATGAGAGGCGTGTAATTCTGGAGATGCATCAAAAGCTCGCGGTCTGTCCAAAGATAACGCGAGGCGCCTCCGCCAACAGCGTTCGATTTAACGGTTAACATGCTCATTGCGTTGGCTAATTGATGATGTTGTTGTTGTTGTTGTGGATGCTGTTGTGGATGTTGTTGTGGATGTTGTTGTTGTGGATGCTGCTGAGGATGTCCCTGTGGATGCTGCTGAAGATGTTGCTGCTGCTGTTGTTGTGAATGCTGCTGTGGTTGCTGCTGTGAATGTTGCTGCTGCGAATGTTGTTGTTGCTGCGAATGTTGTTGCTGAGCTGTTGTGGCAGCAATGGGCGCTGCACTCGTCACACTTGGACTGGGCATGGCCAGGAGAATGCCGATGCCGCCAGTTTGTCTCAGGCAGCCAATCTCCTCGACCATCAGCTGCTGCTTCTCCTTCTCTTTCTCCTTCTTCTTCTTCTTAGTCGCTGTTGCTGGGCGGCCAACAACTGGGCCAAGGTCAACTTGCCAAACTTGGGTGGTTTTTGGGTTGAGTTCCCTTGACACACACAGATGCACGCACACACACACAAACACACTCACAAGCTCTCTCTTACACCTCTCTCTCTCTCTTTCACACTCACGTGTTGACCACTGCAATTTTCCCTTTCAACCTTTTATAACAATTACAGTTTATAATTTGATTGCTATTTTAAGAATGTTTCCACCAGCTGCGAACGTTGCTTGCAACTGCTGACTGCACCGATTGTTGTCACGCGAGTGGCAAGTGTCAAGTGCGTGCAACAGACGACGCGTTGCAACGTGACGTCGACGTCGACTTACACTCGGCTTCAAAACTATGCCTATTCTCTTACTATTGGCATAAACAAACTGCGCGCTCTTAAGCTCAGCGACAAGTGCATTGCATAGGCCCTTATGCTTTGTGCTCGCTCTCTCTTAAAGTCAAAGCCAGTGCAGTCGCCCTTAAGCGCCAGCAATGTAAAGCTCTCTCTTAAGCCGACAGTTACATAGGCTCGCAAGTTATGCTCTGTGCGCTTACACCTGGCATAAAGCTCTCTCTTAAAGTCAAAGCCAGTGCAATCGCAACAACAGATGTAAAGTGAGCCGACTTCGGTTCGCTCTCTTAAGCGTCAAGTGCAATGCGTAGACACAGCTGATGGCGACTTCGCTTCGGCAGAGACTGAATGTTCGCTTCTCTTTCTAACACTTACATATTGCATAAATGTCGCTCTTAAAGTCAAAGCCAGTGCAACCACAACAAGCAAATGTAAAGCTAGCGATGACAAGCAGCACATGTTTTCTGCTCTTGCACTATGCTTAGGCTTCGTTCTCTTAAACCAAGTCCAATGTCTCGGCTGGGTTTAAGAGCACACTTTTGACATGTCGCTCTCTTAAGCGCCAAGTGCAATGCGTGGACACAGCTGTTGGCGTCTACGCTTCGGCAGTAAATTTACGTTTGCTACTCCTTCACACATTTACACATCGCTTAAAGCTCGCTCTTAAACTAGCAAATGCAATGCGTGAATGACAACATCAGCTGAGCCTAAAGCACACACAATTTACATATGTCTAATTATGGCATGTTTTGTTCAGAGCTTTCTCTGTTAATTTAAATAGCTTTACATCAGATTCAAAGGCAAACACAATTTACGTTTTTTGGCTTTAAGAAATTTACTTCTAGTTAAGAGTTCTTTCTCTCTCTCTCTCGCTATCTTAAACGTATTGCGTTTACATCTAATTAAAACTAATTTTAAGCTAGATTTGTAAGCGCTTTATAACGGCTCCTGCAGGCGATAGCAATCAGAGGCAATTTTCCATTTATCATTCTCGGCCGTTATCACAAACGATTGCTGAAAATTGCGTACAGCCTGATCCGAATATTTCACTGACCCGCTGGCCAGGATAATGTATGTGGTCTGATTGCCCACGGCAGCATCCAAAATCGGTTGCGCATCCAGCGTGGTCAGTTGATGGCGCGATGAGGGCAACTCTTCGAAGTAGCGTTCAATTGTTTCGCGTCCCGTGGCGCCATTGCCATTCCAACTGAAAGTCGCGCTATCGATGTACAGTCGTCCCATTTGCTAAAATTGTGTTTAAAATTGCATTTGTTATTTATTTCATCATTGCCGGCAACTTTGTTGTTGTCCGCTTACATGGCGCCGATTGTCGAGGGAGGCATAGTACAGACGTGTGAAGTCTTCGGCTGTGCGACAAGCCGCTTCCACTTTGGTACGCAGTTCCTTAAAGATGCACACATAGTTTCTGTTATTTTAATGCTTCAATATTATAAATAATTATTTACTCACGCTGTTCATATTTCTGTTGTTGTAAATGCCGCAGTGAAGTGTGACCACTATTTCAATTTCAAATTATGCCAACATCGAGGTGACAATGTGCTGCTGGTCACACTACAAGTATTGCTTTTTATGTTTATCGATAGGTTTGGCAGTGAATACTACGAAACCGAAAATTGTTAATACTCGTTTGCAATGCTTAATTTTCATTATTAATTTTTTTTAAAATTATGTTTATGTAATTACATTAAATTTTGTAATTGATTTTTTTAAACTTGCTAGTCGTCCAATAGTGTGGTTATCGTACTTCATTAATATCGACAGCAATCGATTTATTTATTGCCACCTATAAAAATGGCGCCGGTCATCATAAATTATGTGCAATCTACGCAGATTTATAAATCTCTTCCCTCCAACAAGCGATAATAAATAAAAAAAACAGCGGAAATGGCTTAACAAACACAATACCATATATTTCATACTAAAGGAATGAACATAAAGCAACATACATATGCTAGTCATCATATAAATTATGAAAATCAGACGCGCGCCGCCGACGTCGTCGTCAAGAGCTTTCGAGTTGCTGCAGCTGTCGATGCAGATAGGTTTCCCGCCAACCAGGTCGCTGGAAGCGCAACAGCAACTCCTGCAAACCCTGTGCAAGCTCCTCATGCTGTTGCTGTGGCGTTTCAAGTGCTAAGCAATCGTTCAATATGTTTTCAATTTCGGTGCATAGAGCACGCTCCAACAACAACGGTTCGTCGTGCTCAATGTGATGCTGCACGCAGCTCACGAGTTCCGTGAGATGTGCATCGATAACATCGGGAAAGAGTTCACGCATGGCAATCGATAGATTGAACAAATACTCGCGATTTGGCCCGCTGGGACCAGCTGATGTAAATATTTGCTTCGCAATGCAAGGCACTTGCCACACATCGCCTGCATAGGAATCGTTGGCCTGTGTTGCCATATACATTATGACTTCTATTGCCGTGCCTTCGGTGTCAACTGGATACTCATGGAAGTGCAAATTGAAGCGTTCGTAGCCATTCTTTTCGCGATAATCCAAGTGATCCAGCACCTGTGACTTTTGCGAGAATGCAATACGATAGGCAACGCCGTAAACTCGATCCGCATCTATATCGCCGGGCAGTAAAGTAACTACTCTGCCAGGCTTCTCCGGTATGCCGCGATGATCGATGCTGTGCTGATAGAAACGTCGCTTATAGCCACACACAAAGCCACGCCTGCGATCGATATAGGGAAAATCGGCCTTCCACACCAGCGACCCATAGCCAAATATCCACACATCGTCCGCTGTGGGCGCTATGCATTCCGTTTGATTGCTGCGCTCGCTGTCAAAGCTCTGCAGCAATTGGCCATTTCGTTGCTGGTCCTGCGTTCGAAGTTGGGGGAAACAGTGGCGGTAAATGTCAGCGACCAGCGCTGATTGATTGTTGTTGCTCAGCCGCAATCCTTGCACAAAACGCAACATTTGGCGCCGCTTCTCAAACGCAAATGCAACAATTAAATTCGCTACTACAATTAAACTAGCTTCAACTGCGACGACTTATCGATACATTTGACAGCATAGTTCATCGAAGACCGATTACACATCTGGCAACACTACGTAAACAGCTGTTCGCACATTCGCACTCACGATTGCTGCCACAGCAACAGCAGAGCGAAAAACGTAAACAAATCGGTTTTTGAATTTATAATTGCACCCGAGGACCAAAATGAGTGGCAAGGACGATCGATCGAAGGAGTAAGTACGACGTAATCACCTGAGCTGCAAATAACTCACTGATTAATCAACAGCAATCGCCGCAATATGAAGCAGCATAAATACTACCACAAGCAGCAACAACAGCAACAGCGTGGTGGCAACAACACCTCATCGAGTTCGCCTCAAACGAACGCTGTGCGCAGCCTGGTGGATGTGGCCGACTCCAGTGATGAGCCACGGTTTGCCCGCAAGAACTGGTCGAGTGGCACTCGCTCTTTAGCCCCGCAACAGAGTCGCGAGATGCCGCCACCCGATGGCGAAGATGACGACGATATGGAGCAAGCTGGCGGTGCTCCACTGGATGAGAATGCACGCGCTCAGCTGCGTGCTGGCGACTACAAGCAGATGGCCCAGTTTCCCAGCATGGGTGGCGGTCATTTTAGCTTCGGTGCCGAAAAGGAATGGAACAACATTGCCGAGGGACAAACACAGCTGCACACAAAGGCCGCAAGCAGCTATTTCACACTGAATCTGGGACTACTCAATGCGGGACTGCTGACTATACCGTTCTACAAGCGCATGGACTACTCAAGCAGCATGTTTACACGCCAGCAAATTGTCACCCAAACCGAGGCAGCCGAGCGCGCTGAGCGCACGTATCAGGATCGCGTGCTGCGCGAGCTAAATGGCAATGACAATCAACGCACTGCGAGCGCCAAGTCGCGGGTTCCTTCCGCCGCCAAGTCGGTGGTCAAAGAGCCAACGCCAGTGGCTGTGGAGCCGCCAGATGAACTGGATGAGTTGCTGGCCATGACAAACACTCAACTGGCGGTGACAACGCCAACAACAGTTCCTGCCACGCCGTTGCCCCAAGCAACGAATCCGACTGCGGCTGCAAGTGCCAGCAAAAACGATGTGGAGCAGTGGCTGGACAGCGTGCTGGACGAGTAAATCTTGCGAGACAACTTCCAAACTATTCCCACACATCTTAAGTAGTTGCTTAACCACAAGCTAGAAAGTGCCTTGCTTTATGGTATCTTTGAATTTGAATATTATCGAGAGCGTAAAAAGTTAAACGTGACGTTTACCAACACTGCTGCAGTGCAGATTGAACTGTTAGTAAAGAAATTCTTTTTCTTAGTGATCTATTCTTTTTTTTGGTAATCCAAGTTAAAAGTGATTGGAAGCTTAAAATCTTTAAATCTACAAACAAATTAATAAGGAATGCAAATTTCAACTAAATCCAACTTAAACGAGACGTTAACCAACACTGCTGCAGTGCAGATTGAACCGTTAGTAAAGAAATTCTTTTTAGTGATCTTCTGCAGTGCTCATAACTTATTCGGCTCAAACTGTGTATTGAACCGTTAGTAAGAGATGTATTTTTTTAGTGATCTATTAATTTTTTTTTGTTAAGTGATTTGAAATTTAAAAGTCTTCAAATTTACAACAAATTAATAAGAAATACAATTTGAAACTATATTTTAAAAATTTAGAAAGAATTTAATAAGAAATACAAATTTAAACTTAATCCAAAACATTCAGTTGAATTTCAAATATCACAATACATATAAGGTAGAGTAATTTGCCTCAATGGATTCCAGATTGTGATGGTTATAAGATTATTTGAATTCTAAACACTGCTGCACATAAATGTTCGCTCATAACAATCATAAAACCAATCTATTATAAAAATTGCTTGCAAAAATAAAATAATATTCAAAATTATACAAATCAAGTGGAATACTTAAAACACCATTCGTTTTTATTATTGTATTTCACTTTTAAATTTTCGCGTGTTTCATTTTTAAAGTGAGAGATAGCAAATATACTGATATATGGCTTCATCAAGTATCAAATCACATAATCATTTTTTTCAATGCTTCATGGCGAAACGTTAAATCTAAAGGATTGAAAATAAAATAAAAAAGTTAAACTGATTAAAAAAAACTGTAATTTCAATTAAAAGTACATATAAGGAAGAGCCCGAAGCAATGGATCGGAGGTTATAATGTGAAATTAAACTAAGGTAAGAAATTATTTTATTTATTAATTTGAATTGTATTTAATTTTGTATGGGTAAAAACGTCTACTTAATGTGGGTCTTAGTCTTTTTTATTTCGAAACTTGCTTAACTTTAGGTTTCTCCTCTTTTTAACGTTCTGCATCAGCTGCGTAGTCAACTGCTGACTTCTTTGCTTCCCAGCTGCTGAATAAGTCAGCGATTGTGTTGGTAGCCTTTAAAAGTTGTGAAAGCACTGCAACTTGTTGTGACTTGCAATTTAAAGTTGAATTATTTTTATAATTATTTTTTATAATGCTTTTTTTTTTAATATTCTATTATTGTTTTAAGAAAAATTTTCTTTTGTGGTTAAGAATTCAAGGCTAAACTATTTTTTATGGGAGTTAGGTAATCTTTGAATTTTTGAGAGATAGAGCAAAAAGGAAATATCGTTAGTATTGCAAATTTTAGAGATCAACCATTAAAATTTGGGATAAGATACTTTTTTAAAATACCATTCGTTTTTATCAGTCTAAAACACTTTTAAATATTCGCGTGGTCAATGTTTAAAGTTAGAGCTAGTTAATATACTAATTTATGATACCTTTGAGTAATATTATAATTTTTTTACAAATTGTTGACGCAACTTTAAATGAAAAAAGTTTAAAAGGTATCATATTTTATTGGATGAATTAATTATTTTTAGTTTTACAATAGAGTCGCAGACTCCAGCAGTACTCTCTTTTCTCTTTTATTAAGTGTACTATTAAATAATAGATTTAATATAATAAAAGTAAGTTTTACAACAAACACTCGAAATCTTCGCCATGCTCATCACACGGTTGATCCGAAACGAAGCCATCGTCATTGTCAAAGTCCGTGCAGCTGTAGAGTTGTTGATAAAACTCGGTGAGATTGGCGTGCACCAATTTCATGAGCTCACACGTTGTCTCCAGCACAACCATGCGCTCCTGGACACGAGTATCGCGCACTTGGAGCTCGCTGCGCAGCTCCTTCACAATGGTGTTGAGCCAGCGAAAGAGTACGGCAGCATCATCGGACGGCAGCACCAGCATATCGAGTGGCAGCCCCACTTCATTGCGCAGCTTCTCAATGGAGCCATACGGCCCAGCCATCAAAAGTGCGGCAATGACTCGCACAATCAGATTGAGTGAGTGCAAATAGTTTTGCAGATAGTCCAAAGGATTCACCATGGCAATGGCCATCATCATTTCGGGATAAGCACGCAAACGATATGAATCGAAACCCAAATCCGTGAGTTTATCGAGCATGGCCCACAGCAGGCAATTGCAGACAATTTGAGCCATCGTATTCAAGGGGCTGGCACTGCGACAGCAAATGATCAGATTCAGCATAATGTCCGAGTCATTGATGTCCAGCATGCAAAGGATTTGCCCACACAACTCATGCACCTGCTCAAAGGACACGAATCAAATCATCATAATTTCATCAATAAGTGTGTTTCACATGCTTTACATGCGTCTCCTCGGTGCAAGCCATGTAATCGAAGCAACGCTGCATGAACATCGTGCGTTGCACTTGGGTGCTGGCCAAATCATCGTGATGCATCATGTACACCATCATGCCGGTCACGTGCAACGCTGCCAACGGTTCGGCTCCGAATTCGATCTCCTCGCGTGACATCAGCTGAATAATGCCATCGATTAGCTCGAGCACATTGTCCGTGATGTGCACAAAGAGCGTTTTGTCCTTCAGACTCGAGTGGTCAAGTATTTGACGCAATTGCTCAATGGCAAAGCCTTGCGGGCGAATGGCAACTGTGCTGTAAAGAGAAGTGTGCGAGAATGAGAAGAGTTATATGTGGCACATGTGTGTGAATGAGACGTCAATATGTTTATCGGATGTCAGCCATGTTTGTTTTCGCAGGCGCGAGCAGCTTTGTTAACTGGCATAAAGCTGATTGCTATGACAAGTTTAATCGTGGCCTGCTTAACTGGCATGAAGCTGATTGCTATGACGAATTAATCGTAGCCTACTTAACTGGCATCAAGCTGATTGCTACGCCAATTTAATTGTGACTTTTGACTAGTTGCTTGCTATGACGAAAACTTGCAATTAATTTAGCATATTGATAATGACAGATATTTAGTGTGCAAATTGCAATTTATCGTGTTGAGAAATTAATTATATTGTGCTGCTGGGCTGGCTCAGACAACTTAACACTATTTTAATGAGCTGCAAAGCACTCGAAAGTGCGCCATTTTGTTTTGCTCTCTTTGTGCACAAGCTGTGGAATGTGTGCTACGGCCCAACAACAACAACAGCAGCAGCGTCTTCGCTGTGTATATGTATGTATGTGTGTGTCCTTGTCGATGCTGGGCAAAATGCAAGTGCACGCGCGACTCGCGCATTTTAGCATAAAAGTTGCCGCTCCACGCCCATCTACGGCTGCCCCCCTCCCGTCTCCCCCACCCACCCATGCAGTTGGCTGCTTGAAGTTTCTTTGCACACTTGGAAATATCTGCTCATTATGCATTCATATTTTGCAATTACTTTGCTAGCGCACAAGAACAACAACAACAACAACGACGACGACGACAAAGTCGCGACAGCTAAAAGCGCAAATGTGCGACTGCCAGAAAGAGACAACAACACAGTTGCGAGGCCAAAGCATGCTGCCTAACTGTTAACGAGCACGCGGCGACTGTTAAGTTGTTGTTGCTAGCTTACGTATATATATGTATGTGTGTGTGTGTGTTTCGTCTTCTTCCTTTCTCTCGCCATGTGTTCGTGTGTTCATTTTGCATTTTTGTTATTTGCCATTTGGCCCATTTGTGTATAGAATTTGCATATTCAGATTTTAATTATGCAGCCGCATGAAAAGATTAACAACTTTTGCACAAGACGATGCGCGGCATTGTGCATTTTGATATGTATTTTAATTATGCATATTTTGCACAAAAGCTCAGCTCAGCTCAGCTCAGGAGACAGTCATCACCTTAGTGTGATGTCATTACAACCAACACACACATACATACATATGTACACACTTAAGTGCTGTGCATTCAACTTAACCTCACTTTATGCTCTCCTTCAACAAGCAAACCAAATTAAAATTCGCGTTTTTAGATAGTATCTGACAAAGTAGTAAATTGTTCAGCGCAAGGTGCATTGGCATTGTGCCAGATTTATCAGCCAATTATGCAAATCAGCTTATGGCAGTATCTTTCTTTATATCGCTGCTAATCTATCTATTATTGTCCTGTCCACAAAAAGTCGCAATCAATGTTCTCACTGTAAGCTTCAACTTCAATTACGAGCGCATAAAAGCAACAAATTAGCTGGGCAGGGTTGTTCCCACCCCTCTTTTTGTACCCCTTCCTCTTCCCCTTCCCACTCCTCATTCTCATGTAGTGCAATTGAAAAGTGTCACAAGTGTGGCCAAAAAAAAAAAAAAAAAATGAAGAAACGTGTAGAGTGGATAAAGAGTGGCATAACAATCATAACGATAACGATAATCATCATCAGAATGACGATTAATAGCAACTACCCTCTTATTAGCATTCATATTGAGTGGCTATTTATACCCTGTATGCCAGCTGAAGAAGGTATTTACGACTTGATGGATGGATATTCTTCATTTTCGATTCAAAAGTGTAACTTCTTCTACTTTATAGGGTATTTAACAGTCGTTTTCACATTAGAGGGTATCTATGAGTTGATCGATTTACTACACAGCATCAGATCGATAAGTTTTGCATAATAAAACACTTTTATTATGTAATTAATCAGTGCCATAGACCATTTGAAGTGTTTACAGGGTATCTGCTAGTCAGGCTTACGATTTTATAAAATATTAAAGCTATATATTTAAGTTTGCCGGTGAATTACAGTACTTTACCTTCCACTCTAGCGGCTGTATGTCACTTTTAACTAATTTACAGAGTATCTGCTAGTCAGTCAATCTACAACAGTAACAGCAAATTGTAGTACAGCACTTTTAATCATCTTATTTAGCTGCAAAAATAAACTTGATCGATTTTAATGAAGTAATTTGCAGTGCAACCTTAGTTTACAGGGTATCTTTTAGTCGTGCTTTCGCTTGAATACAATATTATAGCTTTATATTTTAGTTTTCCTGTGAATTGCAGTGCTTTACCTTCAACTTTAGCGACTATAGGTGACTTTTAACTGAATTACAGAGTATCTGCTAGTCAGTCAATTTACAATAGTAACAGAAAATTTTAATTCAGCACATTTAAACATTTTATTCAGTTGCGAAAATAAGCTTTAAAGAGTTAAATGAAATAATTTGCAATGTAATCTTAATTTACAGGGTATCTACTACTCGTCTATGCTGCGTTTTGTAGTGTTCGGTTTTTTAGGGGTGAGTTCGTTGTTTATTTTTCGAAGCGGGCAATCTGTAAATTTTACGCCTAATTTAAGACAAATTGTTGACATACAGTTGGCACTTTTTTTTTTTTGGCCACTGTTCGGAAGGCGGCAAGGGGCGTGGTAAAGTGAGGGGGAGGGGTGGGGAGCAAGGGGTAGGCGTGCCACAAAAGCCAACAGATTTTCATGTCATTATGAGCTGATTTGTTGTTGCCAGCGATAGAAGCCTGAAGGCGTTCCTTTTTTTTTGTTATTTTCTATTTTCTAGTTGTTAACGAAGATGAGGGGAAAGGGGTGGGTAAGGGGAAGGGGAAGGGAAGGGGGGTCTGTGGGAAGACAGTTGGAAGCCGCTTCAAAGCAAATGTGTTCAATTTCAATATTATTTCAACTCACTAAATTGACAATTATTTTGGCGAGCTCAATCTCTGTTTCTTTTTCTTCTTCTCTCCTTCTCTTCTTCTCTTTTTCTCTCCCTATCTCCACTCTTCCCTTCTTCAGGATAGACCACATTACTTTCTGGTCTCATATTTCCCCATAAACAAAGACAGCTTTCTTCAAACATTTTTGTTTTGTTTACATCGAATGTCTGCCTAAGTTTGATTCTGACTTCCTCATATAAACAAATCTCATATTTATAATATGACAAATTTCCATGGCTTCCGCTTATGATATCATTATAATATGATTCTATGAAATTTGGGATATAACAATTATGATATAATATAAAATGATTCTGAGGAATCTGGGAAATATCAATTTTATAGCAAAACAAAAAAGGAACTTAAATTGAAAAGTTCAAAGTTAAGAATTGAAAATTATGTTTAAGAAAATATATGTATTCCTTCATCGATATACCAAACACAGTCTTTGGTATATTTTTGAATTTTTTCAGTATTTTATTTTGGTATATTTTAAGAATAATACCGCATAAGAATAATCAAGCACTCTCTATTATAGATTTATTTTTTGTTATAGCTAATATCGCCTTCAAAACGATTTGTCTTAAAAAATATCATACTAAAAAAAATTTAAATTAATCAAGTTTCGAGATTGATTGAAATTGAGCTTAAATAAGTATTATACATAACTTGTCTTGACATCATTATTTTAAAATTATTATGATAATGTTTATTTCTATACATTTATATTATAATAATCTTACTAAGAATTTGAGTTAAGGTAGATATTATCAAAAATTAAGTTTAAGTTAAGTAAGCAGCATAAAGATTCATTAAATGTTTAAGGTAATTGAACTTTAGAAATAATATAATGTATATCAATTAGTTATTTTTACATATCAAAAGCGAAGTAAAAGTTAAATAAACAGCAAAATGATTAATTTAATTTTTATGGTTATTGAAGTATATTTTGAACTTTAGAAATAATATGTAAGTTAGTTATTTTTGTGATGAGATCTTAACTTAAACTTAACTTTTGATAATATCTTCCTTAACTCAAGTACTTAGAATTATTAAACTAAATAATTTTCTCAGCTGTTTACAAAAGATTAAGTCAAACTTGAGCTAGATTTCTATAAATTATTTTGCACATCTTTCAATGTTAGAAAATTTGTTGAAATATCAAAGATAACCTTCAGCGTTGTCCAGATGCAACTGGATTGGATCAACAGTAAAACAGAAATACTCGCAGTTGAATTTTTCGAAAGTAGTAAGTAGAAGTTTCTCTTAAGGAATCATTTAAAGCAAAACTTTAACTAAAATACTTCTTAGGTGACTTTTTGCGACTGATTGAAATTATGAGAGCAAACAAACAATCGCATTTGAGCTGCTCATCGAAAGTCCTGTCTCAAGGATCTTATGAATGTAAGTTAAGTGGAGTAAAGCGTTTGTAGACAATTTAAGAAATTCAATTCTATTTATTTATTTAGATCAATGTAAGTATCTAAACTCAAAGCATATAATAGAAAGTAAATTAACGACTTCAATTCAATTCAGGTGAAGTTTGCATCAGATCAATGCTTATGCGGATTATGCATTTATATAACTCATAAAGATAACGATACTTGATCTGCCCATGAATGTTTGCATGCTCTGGACATGGAGATCATGCATCTCATCCAAGTGATCGATGCTTTGGAATCGGTGACCAACTTTAGTGCCTTGGATCGCACATTGAAATAGCAGTGTATTCTGGCTTAAACCTGATTATGATGCACAACAAACGAGAAGCTTAAGCTATTTGATTATGGAAAGAGAATATCGATTCCATATTCAGAGACTGCACCCAGATGTTAATACTACTTAAAGAACCCAACTATATATCAGATTATTTACTTTTTGTTTACCAGATTGTCTGTCATCTCGATGCTGGGAATTGTCACTTGAACTTTGTTAAACTGTCAATGATTGAAGCCAAGTCGAAGGAGCAGGAACAACACTCTTTTAATTTCTACAAGTTTAGTTCAAATCGAACCGAGAAAGGAGTCTTCAACCTCTTCCTAAAGAAATATGTCTGCACTTCACTTACGGCTCCATTTCCTGCTCACGTTTCTTACTTAATTTTTTGTTGCTTGCCATGCAACTCTCGAGAATCAACTGCGCTTCAATCGGATGATCGATTCTTTGGCATGACAAACAAGTTGCCTCTCATTCGATCGAATTCCCCAAGTTCGAACTGATTTTGTGACTCTAATTTCTATGCGGGGTTTGAAGAGCTTCAATCAAACGCTGAGTAAGTTCTCTCTTTACGAGGGTTTTCCATACAATTATTGATAACTTATTAATGCTAAATTGGAGTGAACTTTCTTTTTTTTAATATTTTCAATTTAAATATCTTTTATGGAAAAATGCGATTTATATTTATATTCTAAACTATCGATAGTAAGATATAGCTGAGTGATTAATGAAAGTATGTATAAAAATAACCATTTTTCTTCATATATGATATTTATATATGATAAAGAGAAGCTGTTATTTGTAAAGAGTTAGTTCTATATATATCATCGATAGTAAACAGATTAATTGTGTACTATCGATAGAAAGATTAGAAGAACTAATCCAAGTACCATCGGTTGCTTGAAAAAAGTTCTTAATGAAAGTAAAAGAGAAGTAAAAAGAGAAGCGTTTATTTTCATTGAGTTAGAGAGTTCTTTATATAACCGATTAATTCTATACTATCGATAGTAAGATCGGTTTAATATTCGAAGAGTATATAAAATGTATGCATTAATTACTATTATTCTTTAATTAAATAGGAAGAATTATTGTAGAAAATATGTAAAGAGCAGCGTTTATCTCTATGGTATTAGAGAGCTCTTGCTTTAACTGATATTAAAAAGATTAATTGTGTACTATCGATAGTAAGATCACAAGAACTAATCCAAGTACTATCGGTTGCTTGAAAAAAGTTCTTAATGAAAGTAAAAGAGAAGTAAAAAGAGAAGCGATTATTTTCATTAAGTAAGAGAGTTCCTTAAATATCCGATTAATTCTATACTATCGATAGTAATATCGGCTTAATATTCGAAGAGTATATAGAGTAAAATGTATGCATTTATTAATATTCTTTTTTAAATGAAAGCGGAAAACTTATAAATGAAAGTATATAATAAAAAGTGGTCATTAGAGAGTTCTAGATATAACCGATAGTATGAGAATTAATCGCAAAGTTTATAAATTAATTCGTATTCAATATATATCACAATTAAAGTAAAAGGGGAAGTTAATACACGCATTTGTAGTCAATGCTTTTTTGAATTATTTTTTATTCTTTTTTATTTACTATTTTTATAGCCGATAGTATGTGAATTAATCGCTTGCTAGAATGTGAAATACTATCGGCCTGTTGAGCTTGTTGGCTTGCAATTAAAGTGAGAGTGAAGTTTGTAGTCAATGCTTATTCCAATTATTTTGTATTACTATCAATTTATTATATTTGTATCCGATAGTATGTGGATTAATCGCAAAGTTTATAGATGAATTCGTATTATTTTCTTATGTCAATTGAAGTGAAAGCGAGGTTAAAACACGCATTCGTAGTCAACGCTTATTTGAATTATTTTTTATTCCTATGTATTTATTGATATCATTATAGCCGATAGTATGTGAATTAATCGCTTGCTTACTATCGGCTTCTAGAGCTCCTTGGCTCGCTTTTTTCGGCTGAGAAGCCACAACAGATTACAGATGTCGACTAACAGATGCGTCAAACTCCGGTCCACAACAATGACGACAAAAGCCACTTGACTTGCCCGACTCTGATTCCTAATGCCAGAGGGAGACGAAAAGGAAGAGGAAGAGGGAGGGAGGAGTGTGTGATGCTGTTGTTGTCCTGCTCATGCGGCAACAAAGAAGAAGCGTTGTGTTTGGTGGTTGCTTTTTGAGTTTCGAGTTTTGTGTTTTGTGTTTCGGTTTCGGTTTCATTTTGTGATTAAAATGTTTGTCATTATCCGTTTGGAAAAATGTTGCAAATTGTGTTTGTGCCGCAGGGCGTGCTGACACTTGTCTGGGTGGTTGTTGCCCCTTTGTTGTTGTTGTTGCTGATGTCACATCATCATCATCATCGTTAGCTGCACAATGTTCTCGTTAATTGTTCTTCTGTTTGTTGCTCGTTGTGTGTGTGTTTTGCATTTACTGTTAAATTGTTTAGCCTCACAAAAAGCCAACAAAAGCTTCGCTTTCGCCTTTTAATGCAAATTAAAATGTATCACACTTTATCATCAGTTTCCTATCTCAAAAAGTATTCCACATTCCAAATCTTTTCTTTGTTTGCCAGCTACATTTTATTTACTTCACATTTTCTCATTTTTGTTTTTACTTTGCTTTTGAATCAGAATTCAATTACAGTTTGTTAAAAGAAAGATTTGAATATTATTTTCCACATTTTATAATTTGTTGTTGAGAATTTTATTTTTCTGATCTTATAATTTTGCTTTTTTTTAATGATTTCACAAAATGTAATTTAATTTGAATTTCAAGTGCAGAGTTTTATTTCAATTTTCAAACTAAAAAGTCTAAAAATGTGATTGGGATTTCTTTTCTTTTAGTTAAAAATTTTCCAACCAACGTTTTAAGAATTGATATTTTAAAATACTATATTTTCTGCAGAGTTCTAATAGTATTTAGTATATGTGAGTACATTATTATTTATATATAGCAATGTGGAATAATTTGAAAACCTTTTTCAAGATGCTTCACATTTTACATTTGTGTATCCCACTTCTCATAGAATAGAGTCGGTAAATTTGATTGGTATTTTTTGAACACAGTATATCAATATACCAAAAAAATAAATTATATAGAATATGTTACAAGTGTTTTTTTGGCAAAAATCGCAGCATACTTTTCAGCGCTTTCTATGGCGAATTCATGCAAAAAATTTGTCAAAGGGAATGTTTGAAAAATTGGCCAAAAATTCGAAAATCCTGCGTAACTCGGTCATTTAAAAGACTATTGCGATGTCCTTTGGCATGCACTTAGCGTTTGTAGCATAAGTCATGAATACACTTTCAAAAGGACGAATATCCTTTTGGCAACAAAGTTATAAGAACATTTTTGCTTAGGGAAAATAGGCTATAACTCCGCCATATCCTTTTCGATCCTGACCGGTCCTGTGTCAATCAACTTCTATTTACAAGGATTATTAGTTCGTCAAAGGACATGCGGATCGTCCTTACGGTTCTCAAGTTATCCAAGATTCTTCAACTTTCTAGCGATTTTTAGCTTGATATTTTAAAGTATTAAAAAAGACTTTAATGTACTTACATTTTTTTTATGTTTCTTGTAACTGGGTTTTTTTGTTACCCAAAGGCAACTTTATCAAGTTACATTGAGAAAATAGCTTCTGAAAAGCCATTTCAATTTATAAAGTTTGTCATTAATATTTATTTATATATTTTGACAGTGAAATATACCAATTATAGCCTAAAGTAAATTTTTATATATTTTCGGTATATTAAATGGTATATTTTGAATATAATAGTATATAGTGGTATATTGAACACCAAAAATAGCATTCAGTGTTAAATGGTATATTTTGAATATAATATTGTATAGTAGTATGTCAATATACCAAATATAGCCTTCGGTATATTAAATGGTATATTTTGAATAAAACAGTATATCAATATACCCAATATAGTATTCCGCATTAAATGATATTTTATTTTTAATGGTAGTATATTAATATACCAAATATATTATTAAATAGTATTTTATTTTAATGGTTGTATATCAATATACCAAATATAGCCTTCTGTTTTTTTATATAAATTTTTGCGGTATATTAAACGACATATTTTGAATACAGTATATTAATATACCAAGTACGGCATTCCGTATATTTTTAGTAATTTTCAGCGAATAATTATGGTATATTTTAAAAATAATACCTTAATGCGTTGCTTCATTATTTGTTGAAAATCGTATAATATAATTTTCTATTTAGTGAAACTCTTTCGTCATTAATTGATGAGAAATCTATGAATATAATTCAGAGCATTCTTTCTTTATAATATAATTAAAGTCAGAGCTTTAGTTTATTAAGTATACGCAACGTAAGAGAAGCGAAAGTTAGTTAAGCAACTATTTTCACCGTTTTTGATAGAAATATACGAAATTGAAATTACTTTATCCACTAACTAAATGTGCTGCAATCGTAGTGAGTGCTGAGAAAAAGTTAATTAAAAATTGCAGCGCGACTATCAAAGCAAAAGTTTTGTGTATGGCAAATTGATCAATGGCGGCCACTTGGCAGTCAATCAGGAGTCAGTCAATCAATCAGACAGACAGACAGACAGACAGACAGCCACTGACTTTGACCGCCTTTAAGCCTTTTGAGGTTATGTTTCACGCGTTTTGAATCGCGAGTTGCGTTAATTACAAAGCTGAAAGCTTAATGCAATTAATAACTCATTAAATAAATACAAATCAAAGTGGACCGAGCGTGCACAAAGCGAAACAACAAAAACGAACAAGTTTTGTAGCCTCAAAAGAACTGAGAGAAAGAAAGAGAGAGAGAGGGAAAGAGAGAGGGAGAGAGAGTGAATCCTTTTTGGGCAAGCTCTCAAAAGGATGGCAGACGTAAAATGTACCAATTAAAAATGCAATTGACTTTTCAATAGATGCGCAAATGAAGCGCAATCAAATAAATCTATCCACAGCGGTAAAGGGGCGTGGAGGGGGGCAGAGAGGGGCGTGACGCTTCAAGTTGCGTCTATGCTGCATTTTATTCATTAAATTACATTCACATTTCATAGACAATTTCATGGATAACTACTGTACTATTTTTATTTGCCAAGCATTTCGTCCCTTTTCCTCTTCTGCTTCTCCTTTTTTTTTTCAAGTGTCTTTTTAATTAGCGTTCTGTGCTGCTTCCGTTTGGCGTCCACTCGAACTACGTCTGCTTCCCCCCCGCGCCCTCCCCTCCCCACCACAACCTACGCTCTCTTCCCACCCCCAAACAGCACTCACTCACCTATCACACAGCCATGCACTCGCTATCTCTCTCTGTCGCTCGCTCTCACTAGCAATTGCTCGCTCTCACTAGCTGACTGCTATGAAAGCTTTGGCTGCTTTGGCTGCTCGTTAAACGCGCAGATTCAATTTGTGGCTAAACATTTTTCTCTTCCTTTTTGTGCCTTGGCTTCCATCGTCGCGAGCTAAATGTGCATGAAAAATCAAACCGCAGTCGACTGCGACGGCGACTGCGGCGTCGACGTCGCTGCTTTTCGTTACTGTTGCTGTCTCGCTTGCGCACACACGCTGCCCATAAGCGAGAAACGCTTCTTGCAATAATTGCGTGCACAGAGTTTGTTTTTGCTTGTTTTCCGGTTGGCTGACACAGCACACTATGGTCCAGCCGACCACTTTTCTTGATGGAAAACCAATTTTTGAAAGTTAACATAAGTCCGCGATTTTGGCGTCGTTGGATCAAAAAAAGAATAGACTTTAATGTTGCGTACCAAGAATTTCAATAGAGGGCGCCACTTTCGCAAAATCAGCTTTTAAACACAGCTGATGTGATGCAATAGCACGTGTTGTGGAAAAGTGCAGAATTTTAGCAATTTATAATTTAGTATAAAACTAAATAAAATGATAATTTGTTTCAATTTTTGCGATGAATTATAAAGATTGTGGTTTGTTCTACGTGTTTTGTTATGTGTGGCGAATAAAACAGTTGTAAAGTGTTCGTAATTTTATGTTAAAATGGGCCGTGTAACATGGGCCAATTTGAAAATAAATCTCATTTTCAAATAGACTTATGAAGTTGTATTCAAGGTTGTTCAGGCAAGAGACCAATTGTGTGTCGTAGAGAAATTAATTCCTGTTCGATTGTATATAGTTTAAAAGGCCATAAGTGCCGTTCTTCTTTGAATTTTGCATTTTTATATCATAACCTCAATTGCAAAAATGCACTATTTTAGGTTATATGAAAATCAATGTCGAGAAAAAAAAAGCAAAGCTTATATTTTTTGTTAACTTTTATGGAATATCTATAAATAGTAATTGATATGAGTAACTTAAGAGCAATTTTACCTAAACAAGAGTCAAAAATATTGGTAAAATCGGACAATAAATTGCAACAAAAGAGAGATATTTTGAGTCCGTTTCAATAAGCAATTTATGGCTCTACTGATATTACAGATCTTAAATGAGAACACTATATACTAAAACCAATGTTATTACATATGACAAGTGAAATTTAAAAGTTAATAAGAAGATTTTAGACGATTTTAGGTGACCGCTGAGAACATGTTTAGTTTTGTTGAGCATGATGATGCAGAAAACTATAATATTTTTTATTTTACAGATATGTATAGTCTTAATATTGATGAATATGCTTTAATTATACGTAAGCGTATAGCAAAAAATGATTTTCCATTGAGTCTTAATCCTTTAATATTACAAAGCCGACTTGAAGAAACAGCTTCGTTGAGCTTGCAAAAAACTCAATTTCTTATGATCAGAAGTGAAATTAATGAAAATTTAATGATATAATAATCCAAATTAAGGTCAAAATTTATAAAATTGTTAATTTTAAAATCATCCACATATAAAAAAATTTATTAAAAAAAAATATTTCCAGTAGGAGTAGACACGCCCACTTTTCACAAAATATTCTAGGAACCTTCCTTAGTTTAACTAAAAAAACCGCATCAAAAAATCTCATGTAGTTTAGGAGTTATTAATTTCCATCAAGAAAAGTGGTCTCCTGGACCATAGTGCAGCATGTCAGACACACTAATACTTCCACACACACACACACACACACATACACACACATGCATGCATGTATATATATGTAGATAGATGCCATTTACTACTATATAGCGACAAATTGATATCGTTTTGTGTGATTCGCTCAAGTTGATTTTTAAGCATGACTCAATGAATGTGGAATCCGCTTCGTTGGCAATCGCAGTAGTAAAAACATATCAGAATTGCAGCCGCAATCGGAGCGTAAGCTTTTGTGCCAGCTGTAAACAACATGTCGCAACATGTGCGTGTATGTCACAACTTGTAGCTCAACAAATGTTCCACAAATCTCTCTGAACTGTGAACTGTGAGCTACAAATTAAGCTTGTGCTTTCCTTTAACCTACAAAATTGTCTCCTTTGATTGTGTAATATGCTAGATCCTGTGAGTTTAAAAAAAAGAGATCTTTGAGATGTGACATATAAGAAAATTTAACTAAAACCAATCCTTTCTAGTTTTGTGCACTTTAAGAACAAACTCTTTTTCTATCTTAACTTTTCTTTTACATTTATCGATAATCTGATTTTTAAAAATTTGAATGTTTTATTATGTTCAAAATAAATAACTGCTTTGTTGCTTTAATTCCCCAATTAACATATGTTAAATAATAAATACTGTTTCCTGTTAAATTTAATCATATTGTCTATTAGAGCATTAAATATTTTCCTGCTTATCATAATTTACTTGTGTTTTTAAATGATATTTAAAATAAATAAAACGTTTTTTTTTTTTGAATTTGCTTATCAAGTAAATATAAATAATATAGGAACATTTTAATAATTTGTATTTTAATTTTATAATTTTGTTTACCTTATTTCAGGTAAGATAAAAATTTGAAATATTCTACCAGGAGACCAGGAATGGGAAGAAAGTTACTTAAAAGCTCAGCAGTAAACCGAAAGAGAGAGATAGAGAGAGAGAGCGAAAGAGACCGCAGAGCGCTCTCAGCTGCTTCGCTTCTGTGATCATCCTGCTACTTTATTATGAGCGCCTGGTATTTCGCCTGCATTAAGTCACAGTTTTTAGTGGATAGCGTCGAGATGACTGTCAACAAAATAAACTGTGCGTTTCATAAAGGAATAAGGATTTGCTAAGTAAATAAAATGTTTCTTTTTTACATCTACTAAAACAAACTTTAATAATTTGATTTTAATTTTTGAATTCATTTTAATCTATTTCAGATGAGATGAAAATTTGAAATATTCTATCAGGACATCAGAAAAGGAAAGAAAGCTACGTGGACAACAAGCTGGCAGCAGGAAAGAGAGCGGGAGAGGGAGAGAGAGATAGAACGTTCTCAGATGCTTTGTTCCTGTGATCATCTTTCTGTTATATGTATTATGTGCACCTGGTATTTCATTAGCTTCAAGGCACACTTTCCAAGGAATCTCATTAAGACGACGACCATCAAAATAAACCGTGCGTTTCATAAAGGAACAATGATAAATTTATTACGAATTATTAGATACAACTTTTGTTTTGGATTTCTTTATCTATCAAGTATAAATAATATTTAATTTTTTGAATTGTAGTATTTGAAATTTATACTTTATTTATTTTAGGTAAGATGAAAATTTGGAATATTCTATCAGGACATCAGAAAAAGGAAGAAAGTTACCTGGCCTACATGCTGGCAGCAGGAAAGAGAGAGAGAGAGCAGGAAGAAGAGAGAGAGAAATACTTAATGAGAGCCTGCGATACTGAGTGAATCAGATTGTTCTCAGCTGCTTCGTTCCTGTGATCATCTTTCTGCTTTATTTCATCCGCTTCAAGTCACAGTTTCCAAAGGATTTCGCCAAGATGACTGCCAACAAAATAATTCATGCGTTTCATAAAAGAACAAGGATTACATTTATTTAAAAACAATTTCAGTTTTTTAGATTTTCGGTTTATTAAGTAGTTAAATCTGTCAAGCAATAAAATACCATAACAACAATTTTCAGGGAAAACTCAAAATTATACCATAAGTATTTATTTATGATAGATTTTAAAACAATACTTTATTAGACTAACTTTAAATTTACACTGTGGCAACTAAATCTAACTTCTCACTTAAGCAAAAAAACAAAATGTACTATAAAAATGTATAAATAAAAATAAATAAACGAAAGTAAAAGACTGTATAAATTGAAAGAGCTTTTCAAAAGCTGTTTTCCCAATGTAACTTGATGAAGTTGCCTTGGAGTAACACAAAATGAGTTACAAGAAACATTATAAAAATAAGGTAAGTATCTAAAAGAATGCCTTAATACTTTAAAATATCAAGGCAAGCTACGCAAATTAAATGAAATTACAATTCGATTGAATTTCTGCCAATTAAAAAGCGAACCCCTAAAAGTAGGCAACATTTTTTGTCTTTTGTGCTGGGCTAGAAATCGCTAGAAAGTTGGAAAATCCCGGATAACTTGAGAACCGTAAGGACGATCCGCATGTCCTTTGGCCAGCTGGTAGTCCTTGTCAATAGAAGTTGATTGACACAGGACCGGTCAGGATCGAAAAGGATATGGCGGAGTTATAGCGTACTTTCTTTAAACAAAAAAGTCCTTCTAACTTTGTTGCCGAAAGGATATTCGTCCTTTTGAAAGTGTATTCATGAGTTATGCTACAAAAGCTAACTGCATGCCAAAGGACATTGCGATAATCCTTTAAATGGCCAAGTTACGCAGCATTTTCGAATTTTTGGCCAATTTTTCATGCATCCCCCTTGACAAATTTTTTGCATGAATTCTCCATAGAAAGCGCTGAAAAGTATGCTACGATTTTTGCAAAAAAAACACTTGTAAATTTTTTATTGCAGACGAGCAAAAATTTGTGAGAAAACGCTATAAAATTGGTAAATCCTGGTTAACTCGGAAACTACAAGGACGATTCGGATGTCCTTTGGCCAGTTTGTAGTCCTTGTAAATAGTAGTTGACACAGGACCGGTCAAGATCGGCAAGGATATAGCCGAGTTATAGCCTATTTTCTTTAAACAGAAATGTCCTTCTAACTTTGTTGCTAAAAGGATATTCGTCCTTCTGAAATCATGTTCGTAGTTTATATAACAAGCGCTAACTGCATGCCAAAGGACATTGCGATAGTCCTTCAAATGACCGAGTTACAAGGACCTTTTCAATTTTTGGCTAATTTTTCATGCTTCCCCCTTGACAAAAATTTTGGTAAAATAAAAAAATTATTAAATCAATTTTTTGAATGCCAATCGAAGTAGCTTCTTCAGCTGATTATAATGAAGCGTGTCCTTGAAGAGTTTGCAAGTATTTTGTAGAAGAAAATAAATATTCCCTTTAAAATTGCCCAATAATTTTCACTCGTCTTCATTTTCATAACGAACTTTATCAAATATGCAATCCAATTTTTATTTTTCACCAAAAAAAAAAAACCTTTTACATAGTGCGTGGTGTTTACAATTCTCATTGTGTGTGTGTGTGTGTGTGTATATTACAGTTAATTTGACTAAACCTAAGTTCGCTGTTAATGGGAAAGAGGGGGGAGGGAGGGAGAGAGAGAGGGAAGATTCGCTTTGATTGCACGATGAAAGTCCAAAAAAAAAAAAAGAAGAAGAACAATTAAATCGATTATTTACATAGGCAAGCGTTTGTGGAGAGGCGTCGACTCAATGTGGCATGCAGCATGTGGCATGTGGCAAGCATTGGCCAGGTGAGAGGTGGAGAGGGAGGTGGAGGGGCAGGGGGAGGGATGCGGCTGTCTACATGGGACAGCCGTGAACGTAGCCAACGTTGCGGAATATTGCCGCCGCAGCAGCCGAGGTCAAGAAGTTGCACGGATTGCTTGCCGCAGCTGCCGCCGCTGCAGCGGCGCTGAACGAACTGGACAAGCCGCTGGGGCAGCAGCCGAGCCCCCCGCCTCCGCCCCCGCCATTCTCCTGCACCACAAAGTCCTTCTCAAGCGTGGCCTGATGACGCAGCTGCTCCAAACGCAGTTGATTCTGTCGCTTCCATTTGGTGCTGCATCGAGAGAGAAAGAAAGAAAGATAAATGTGAAGTTTAAGTATGGAAAATGCTATCGAAAATTTCACTACAAATTCAGAAAAACGTGAAAAATGTTTGCATAATAAATAAAAGTTAATAAATAATAGTAATATATAAAAGACGCAAAAAGTTGTAGTATGGAAAACGTTAAAGAAAATTAAGTTACCAATTTAGCTAAGAGAATAGGTTAGAGAAATTTCAATAGGAATTAATACATTAACACATCATTTGATAAATAATAACAATAAATATGAGATAGAGAAGAAGTGTTGTAATAAGGAAAACGTTAATGAAAAATCCGCCACAAATTCAGCTAAGAAAAGTTTAAGGAAATTATAAGAATAGTAATATATAGGAAATAAAGAAAAGCGAAGTTTTAGTAAGGAAAACGTTAACGAAAATTCCATTACAAATTCAGCTACGTTAATACATTATTCGATAATAATAATAAGTGAGACAGAAGCAAAGGAAAACGTTAAAGAAGTTTGCATAGCAAACTGATATTTTAAAATTAGACTAAATACATTATTAAATAACTCGATGAAAAATAATAAATAAAAGAGAGAAGTTTTAGTAAGGAAAACGTATTAATAATAGTTATAAATGAGAGGTAGAGAGAGAGAGAGAGTGAGAGAGAAGTGAAGTGAAGAGTTGTACTAAGGAAAACGCTAACGAAAATTCTACTACAAATTCAGTTAAGGATAACGTAACTAAATTAAACTTAAACTATTCAAACATCATTCAAAAAAATAATAATAATAAATAAGAGAAAGAGAGAGAAGCGAAGTTTTAGTAAGGAAAACGCTAACAAAAATTCCACCAGAGAACA
The DNA here is from genome assembly GCF_023558435.1 of Drosophila sulfurigaster albostrigata. Lineage (NCBI taxonomy): Eukaryota > Metazoa > Arthropoda > Insecta > Diptera > Drosophilidae > Drosophila > Drosophila sulfurigaster. Next base: position 31,445,804 of record NC_084885.1, read on the forward strand.
AATTGAAGTCGATAAACAATAGTAATAAATAAAAGACGCGAAGAGTTGTAATATGGAAAACTTTAACGAAAATTCCATTAAAACTTCAGTAAATAATAATAATAAATAAGATAGAGAGAGAATCAAAGAATTTTAGCAAGGAAAACATAATCGAAAATTCCGCTTAAAATTAAGGTAATAAAAACGTCACAAAGAAGTTTGCATAACAAAATTTAAGTTTTAAAGTTAAACTTTATACATTACTTCATCATTCGACAAAGAATAATAAATAAAAAAGGGAATCGAAGTTTTAGTGAGGAAAGCGTAATAATAATAGCTATAAATGAGAGAAAGAGAGAGAGAGAGAGAGAGAGAGAGAGAGAGAGAGAGAGAGAGAGAGAGAACGAAGTGCTGTACTAAGGACTTTAACGAAAATGTTGGTAAAAGTTTCCTTTAGGAAAACGTTTACTCACTCGTTAAATAATAATAATGATAAATTCAACAATAAATGTAAATCTTGAATTGAATTGAATAATTAGGATAATATTAAATTTAAGAAAGCGGTTTTTTATTAAATTTTAAATACACATTTCGCAAGAAAATAATCATAAATGAAGCTTGTAAATAAATATTGAATAAAGGAAAACGTTTTCTAAAATTCTGCTACAAATTCAGGCAAGGTGAAATGTGTATTTAATATTATTATCTTTCAAATGTTTTATTAATGTATCAAGCTTAACTTTTTTGGTGTTTTTATATTGGAATTTTCGTAAGCTTTTTCCTTACTACAACTATAAATCTTCGCAAACTCTCTCATTCTCCTATTTATTACTACTTTTTCTCGAATGATGTATTTAAGTTATTCAAATATTGACTAAAGATAAACCAATAAAAGTAAAGCTAACTAAATTGAGAAAGTTATAAATGAAATAGAACAATCGTTGAGGAAGCAACTAAATTAATAAAATGTGAAATGTACATACTCGTAATAATAAAAAAATTATAGGTAAATAAAAAAATAAGTGAAATGAATGATATTTTAAAAACCAAAATTTTAAATTGCTTTAAGCTCTTCCTTAATTCAATGAATGATACAAAATAAATACACATATATAACTAATTTTTCAAAAATATAAATAAAATAGAATAATCATAGAATAAGCAACTACATAAAAAGTTAGAAAATAATGTAGTAAATCAATAAATAGTGAGAGTCTTGAGCTCACCAACGAATCGATGAATAATAAATAAAAGAAATGAAGATTAGCATAAATATTAATAAATACATAAAAGTAAATATGCCTTGAGCTCACCGTCGATTCTGGTACCAGGTCTTGACCTGTGTCTCCGATAGATTGAGGGTTTCGGCGACATCGCTGCGATCGGCGACGCTGAGATACTTTTGGCATCGGAACTTGCGCTCCAGATACGCGAGCTGAGCGTGCGTGAACGCTGTGCGTCGTCGTCGCGGCTTCCTTCCGCTCTTGCTCAGCTGCAGCTTGTGCTCCGCATAGCTGCCACTCCCTCCACCACCACCGCCGCCCCCTAAGGTGCCACCGCCTCCTCCCGGTCCGCCGCCATTGTCTCCGGCTGCAGCTGCTGCCAGAAGTCCAGCTGCCATTCCGGCTGCAGCAGCCGCTGCACTGAGGCCAGCATTCGATCCTGCTCCTGGAGGTCCTGGCGTCGCCGTGCCGCAGGACTCTACACTCGACTCGTCGACGTTGTGGTTGTAGTGATGCGAGTGCGAGTGCGAATGCGAGTGATGCAGCAACAGCTCCTGATCTCGATCTCGATCACGTTCTCGGCATCCGTTCGCTGTCGAGTCTGGCGTCGAGCGATCCTCGATGTCGATGTCCGACTCATCGTTCGATAGCTCGATTTCTGTGGCGAGAAAGGGATAGAGAATAGGCATTTAAATTAAGGATTCTTTTTATAAGACTTTCCATTTTTATAAGCGACTCTTAAATACGAATCAAATAAAATCAAGTGCCAGCAAAAACTAATAAAATATTCATTTTGTAAGCGATTTAGAATATGAATAAAATAAATAAAATATAAACCAATAAAATAGTCTGTTGTTATATCATTATAAGCATAACAAATGTGACCGTATTTACTTTAAAAAATCGTTTACATTGTTGTATGGTCACACATTATCTTATCGAATACGAATAAAATAAAATCAAGTGCCAGAAAAAACTAATAAAATATTCATTATTTTGTAAGTGACTTAGAATATGAATAAAATAAATAAAATACTAGTATAAACTAATAAAATAGGCTGTTGTTATATCATAATAAGGATAAAAAATGTGACCGTATTTACTTTGAAATATCTTTTACTTTATCACACTGCCAGAAGAAACTGAAGAAACTAATCATATATAATTAAAGAGTATATTTTATATCCAAAATATTATATTTAGTATATAAGATATACTTATAAACTAATTAGTACATTTCATATACTAAATATTCCATTTAGTATATTTAGTATATTTAACATACTGAATAGTACAATTAGTATATTTCTTGCATTTCATATGCTAAATAGTAATCTCTTAGAATAAATAGTAGATCGAACATACTAAATATTTCATTTCGTATATTTAGTAGATTTCATATACTATATAATATACTAATTTCGTACATTTGACATACTTAATAGTTCATTTAGTAATTTACTACATTTAAATGGTACATTAAATGGTTAACATTTCATATACTAAATAGTACACTAAGTGTATTTACTACATTTGGTATGTTTAGTCTATTTCATATACTAAATAATACACTTAGTAAATTTCATACATTTTATATACTAAATAGTATTTAAAATGTATTTAGAGCATGTGGTATATTTAAAAAATTTCATATAAATTAAATATTAGTTTAGTATATTTAGTATATTCAGTGTGTTTAATATATTTGACATACTTAATACTTCATTTAGTATATTAAGTGCATTTCATATACTAAATAGTAGACTTGATATATTTTGTACATTTCATATACTAAATACTAGTAATAGTTCATTTAGTATATTTCCTACATTTCATATACTAAATAGTAAATTTAGTATATTTAGTACATTTCATATACTAATTAGTATGATAAGTATTGTATATTTAGTGCATTTGGTATATTTAGTAAATTCCATATATTAAATATTAATTTTGTATATTTAATGTGTTTAATACATTTAATATACTAAATAGCTTATTTAGTATATTAAGTCTATTTCATATACTAAATAGTACACTTGGTATATTTCGTACACTTCACTAAAAAGCACATTAAGTCCACTTAGTATATTTCACATACTAAATAGTACATTTAATACCCAAAAAAAAAGTCATTGCAATTAAGTCTTCAGCCAGTCTCAAGTTGCAGTTTGTTTTTTTTTGCAGTTCGAAGTGAGGGAGAACGTAAAATTTATTGTTTCACGTTATTAATTTCTATTCTTTTGCGTATCAATTGCACTCGAGTTGAGATCGTTAAGTGAGGTTAAAAATAAAGTGTAGCCTGCTTTTGGGCGCAGCGTGGCGTTAATGCATTCCACAGAGAGAGAGAGAGGGAGCGAGAGAGAGAGAGAGAGAGAGAGATGAGCGAGCGCGTGCAAGCACTTTTGGATCAAGTCACTCTGGGGCATCGCTAAATCTGCGGACAGGACTCTCATCATTATCATCCTGCTGCGGCGAGACAACGATGCTAAGCATCTCCTCAAGTGGGCGTTGGTTGAAGTCCATTAACGAGACAAAAGAAAGCATCATGTTGATTTCTCTCTCCCTCTCTCTCTCTCGCACTCTCTTGGAATCACTATTTATATCATCGTTACAGAAATATCCTGGACGCAACGGGGCATCGTTGCCTGATTAAATTCACGTGTCTTCTCGACGACTCGTCGAACGCCTCAATTGTTTTTTTTTTTTCTTCTCTTCTTCTCCTTTTCCTATTGGAATTTGCACTCATTTCCCATAGCGCCCAAGGCGCGGCCAAACATACGAGCATATGAGGATATAAGGATAGGAACCACCCCGAAGGACGCTCAGCAAGGATTCTACTTGCTGTGCATCAAAAATGGGGTAGCTGCAGTCAGTCTTCAAAAAAGGTTCGATGAACGAACAATTTGCAGTTTGCCACTGTTCAATTTTAGTTGAGGGATATCTGGACTACTTAAATGTGATATACATCAAACATTTCATAATTTAAAGGGTATACAAATTTGTGAAAACTATGCGATTTGATTAAAGTAACTTTTCAATAATGAACTTCGGAAAGTTTTGAGTCATTTCAAGGTAGATATACTTTATATGTTTGTCAACTTTATGGAAATTTACTAAAAATTAAATAAAAATATACTAAAAAGTATATATATTGTATATTAAATATACTTATACTGAATTAACACACAAATATACTATTTACGCATACTACTATTCTATATAGTTAAACTAAATATATAAAATATACTACAAGTATACCAAACATACACAACAATATACTATTATCAACATTACTATTAAACTGAAATTATAGAAAATTTTATAAAAATATACTATTTAAATACTACTACTATATTTATATCAAATATTCACACAAATATACTATTATCGACATTAGTATTAAACTGAAATTATACTAAATTGTACTAAAATATACTATTTAAATACTACTACTATATTTATACCAAATATACTACTATTATACTTTATACTTAAGGAGACTATGCAATAATACTAAATATTTACAAAAATATACTATTTATGCATACCACTGTAATATAATTATACCAAATATACACAAAAATATACTATTTTGGTATACTATTACCTTACAATAATTATACTGAATATGCTAAAAAATATACTACTACTACAATTATACAAAGTATAAAAAATATATTTTAGTATACTATAATTATACTAAATTTGCACAAAAATATACTATTCATACTTCATTCATACTTCTACTGCAATTATACTAAATATAAAAAATATACTATGTATGCATGCTACTATAATATAATTATACTAAATAAACACAAAAATATACTATTCATACATACTACTATACTATAATACTAAGTATTATAAGTATACACATGAATATACTATTTACTAATAATACTATTATACCAAAATATACTGTGTATGCATACTACTATTATAATTATACTAAATATACACTAAAATATACTATTTATGTGTAGTATTACTATATAATAATCATACAGAAAAATATATTACTACTGCAATCATACTAAGCATGCGAAATATACTTTTTCTGCATACTACTCCAATTATAATAAGTATAAAAAATATACTGTTTATGCATACTACTTTTCAATAATTATACCAAGTATACGGAAAAATATACTATAAATCCTTAACCTCAAAATATGGACTTTCATTAAAGAATGTAAAGCTACAACAATTACAGGGTAACTGGCAGTCGAGCATCTTCTGGAGAGGCGCCTTTCTCAATTGTATTTTTATAACTTTGCTGCGGAAATTATTTTTATATTTTAACCCCGAAATGGTTTTGACTTCTATATTTATATGGACGTCGCACTCACACACAGTCGAGGAAGAAAGGATGAAGCAAAAACATATGAATGACGATTCAATTATTCACGTGTGTTTGCACATATGTGTGTGTGTGTGTGTCGGTGTGTATGTGTGTGTGTAGCTGTGGGGCGTCTCAAGTGAGTTGCTTTCATTTTTTGATGAAAAGTCACGTCGTATCAATTTGCGGCACAATTGCCATTTAATAGGCACTTGAATTGCGGAGATACAAGAAATAAGTCGCACATGCCGCCAATTGAACTGCAAAACATAATAAAAGAGCTCTGAATAAACAGATTTACTCGATTATCTATATAAAGAATAAGACAGCAATCAAATATCTAAACTGATCGCTCTTTTATTAGAGCTTTACTTATCAACAATACTCAAATTTAGCCCAATATCGACGGAGTTGCATTTCGATTGACTTGATGATTTTAAACAACATGTGATTAATTATAAGTAAATTATATTGAGTATGTAAAAATTATCTAGTTTAATTCTGATCATTTAGACTCTTTATTTTATAAAAGGCTAAATTGAAAAAGGGTTTTTTAAGTCAGGGTTTACTTTGATTGATGTGATACTGTATAATATAACTTATTAAGTTTATTTCTGAACGTTTAAATCCTTCACTTTATAGAAAAACTAAAGTAAAAACGGGTCTATTAAATCAGAGGCATCTTAGAGTTATATGTTAATTAATTTAATGCTGTTAATAAACATCAGATTAATTATTTGACAATATAAGAGAACTTGTAAAAATTATTTACTTTATTTCTGAACTTTTAGACCCGTTACTTAAAAACAAAAACTTAAGTGATAAAGCGTCTATTAAGTCAAGTAAAAGGAGCGATTTTCGATACTTCGAAATTTTGTTCTCAATCAACAACAACAGTTACATCGACTGTCTATCTTATTTTATTGTATGGAATCAAAATTGATTTACTCTGACAATATTTAAAGTTACGAAATAAAAAGTAAAGGATCTAATGGAAAAGTAGAATGTATTGCTTATTAACAGTACTCAAATTTGGCACAACATCTTAAAGTTGCATTTTGATTGATTTGATGCTGTGTAAAAGAATTTATTTGGTTTTCTTTTGAACTTTTAGAAACTTCACTTTATAATAAACTAAAGTGAGAAAGGGTCTTTTAAGTAACTTTCATCTTAGAGTTGCATTTTGATTGATTTGATGCGCAGATTAATTATTAGTCAATATATAAGAAATTATAAAATTTATTCTGTTTATTTTTTAACTTTTACGCCCCTCACTTTATGATAAACTAAAGTGAAAATGGTCTTTTAAGTCAAAAGTAAAAGAAGCCACTTTCGATCACTCAAAATTTGAGCGTTGTCAAACAGTTAAACAATAGTGAAGTCGAATAGTTAAGATTGTCTATCTTATTATAGTTTATTAAGCCAAATTGTAGTTAAGCGCGGAATATTCGAAGTTGTGTCAGAAAAAGTAAAGGGTCTAATGAAGTCAAAACTAGACTATATCATTCATATACATATGTTATTTAAATATGTTGTTAATGGCAGGGACTCCTTAAAAAATTGAATTGAATAAGGATCCGTTTTAACACACATAATTCTTAAGAGATTGAATTGAATTGAATAAGAATTTATAACTACAAAGAAAGAAAAAGTCTAGATTGAAAACCTCTTGATTTAAGATTGATTTTCTCGATCTTAAAAAGAACAATCTTCAAATAAGATTATTACATTGAAACAATGTGGATTCAATCTAACCAACTAAAAAGATGATATATATAATAGCAGAGCTCATTGGAAAACTGCTATTTCTGTTTCTCCGAGTTTTTTGCCAATAGGGAAGCGAGTTTCCATAAGAGCGGCATTATGAAGTTGGCATCTCGTTGGGAACTCGTCATCGAACAAAACGGCGCATATTTGACTTAAATCGCATTATTATAACCCATTTTATGAACAATTGAAAATTCAATAAAAAAAAACAGCAAGACTTTTTGGACAATCTTATATAACATATTTTCAGTTAGTTAGATTTATAAGATTGTGAAAAAAGTCTTGCTGTTTTTTTTGTTTCAACCTAAAAATCGTATTTCATTATTTCATTATTATTATTACTATTATTTACTTATTGCTTAAGCAGACAGATTGTAAATTAAAAAAGAGAAAACTAAGAATTTTATTCTTGACGTTTTTACTTTTTTTGTAAATAAAAGAAGAGAAAAAATAAGATTTTATTTTTGACGTTTTTTTTTCTTTCTGGGTAGTTAATTTACTTTAAACTTAGTTTTTTCTGTTTTTTAATCCCCTTCCCATTTACTGCTTTCTTAATCACAATTTAAGCAATTTGTTGATTACGCTGCGCAGGAAAGTATGCAACGAACTGTAAACTTGTCAGTCACTCGACATAACCTCACTTTCACTTGCAGAGACTTGCAAGTGTGTGTGTGTGTGTGTGTCTTGCAAGCATCTTAATTGTCTCGCATTACTTTGCTGCGCAGCGGCCAATTAGCCGCCACTTTACATGCACCACCCAACACTTTTGATCTGCCGGATTGTCATGCAAGAAGAACAAGAGTGAGAGAGAGTGAGAGAGAGAGAGTGAGAGAGGAGGGTGCTGCACATGTGTATGTTAGTGTGTGTGTGTGTGTGTGTGTGTGTGTGTGTGTGTGTGTGTGTGTGTGTGTGTGTGTGTGTGTGTGTAACCGCTGACAATTGCCGCGGGCATTTAAATCTCACACTTTGCCACAATTAGAAACGACAACAAAACTTTTAGCCAACAAATTTGTGGGTGAACAAGGGCTCGAGGGGAGGGGAAGAGAGGGTGGGCGGAAGGGAAGGGAAGGGAAGGGGGTGTGGTTGTTGTGCAGTTGAGTCAAAGAAGCGCTTGAGGCAATAATTTAATTCGTTGTTGTTGTTGTTGTTGTTTGCGCTCGTAACTTGCGCTCGAGCAATTTGTCACGTACAACAACTTTGATTGTTTAGCCTCGAATCAACCACAACAACAACAGCAACAACAGCAACAACAACAACAACATCTACAACAACAATATAGAGAACAATGCTAAGCTTGAACAATGCGCATGCAAAACAATGACAAGCCAATTTTGCATAATTCCTCAAGCAGCTGAACGTAAAATACCCTAAAAAATAGGCTACGAAAAATGTTGGACAAAATATGCCTAAATATCAATGTATAAAATGCATACTAAACATACTATATTTCAAATACTAAATACAAACTAATCATATATCAAATATATACTCAAATTTTACTTTATGTATATACCGAATATATACCAGATATATACTAAACATATGCAAAATATATACCAAGTGTGCCATAAATATATAATAATTGTATTTGTATATACCAAAAATATACTAAATGTTGAATAAATAAATACTAAATACTAAATTTATTCGATATATACCAAATATATACTAAATTTATAAGATGTATACACCAAATATGTATATGCCAAATATACTCTAATTGTATACCAAATATATATTAACTGTGTACTAAATATTAACCAAGTATATACCAAATATACCATGAATATATACAAAATATAACACAAAAATATACGCCGAATATATACCAAATATACACTAAAAATATACCAAAAGTATACTAAATTTATGCGATGTACATAACAAATATATTTATACGGTGCATATACCAAATGTATACTAAGTTTATAAGATGTAGGCACCAAATATATACCATATATACACTGACTACATACCAAATATATGCTATATGTATATTACATATGAACCAAATATACCATGAATATATACTAAATTTATGCGATGTATATACTAGATATATACTAAATATATACAAAATATAACCCAAAAATATATACCGAATATATACTAAATATATACCAAGTTTATACTGAATTTTAACGATGTGCATTCCAAATATATACTTGATATAAACTAAATATAAAACAAATATATATCAAATTTATACTAAATGTATGCTAAAAAAGAAATGTCGATAAGAACATTCGATTGCCTAATAATAAATGCAATAATTCGAAAAATGCTAGCTACTCAAAATATCAGTTTTTTTCTTATATTATAAAAAGAATTATATCTGTAGAAAAGACATTAACTATTTTTTTATGTTTATGGTGATAAAATGTTTGAATTATCATAGAAGAAACCGATTAGAATTTTATATTTATAATAATGTTAGCAAACATTAGTTTTCAACATTTGTCAAAATAAATTGAAAAGTGACATCATGCCGCACTTCAAGTCTGACTACAGGGTATTCGAATAGCCTAAGGAGCTCGCTCATTTGCACATCTTGTGTGCTCCGCTCTATGATATGTGTTCTGTGTTTTGTGTGTGTCTTCTAATTATGCATGAGATTAAATAAAGTTTAGTTCAACAATTACAACTATTTAGTAGCTAATTGTTTGTGCACTGCGAATTTCTCTTTTATCTTTCCTTTTTTCGACAAGTATTTAACATATGGGTCACATGTTTAGTCATTATTCAAAATATACAGAAAGTGAATACTTATATTTATATTTTGAGATTAGATTAGATTTGAGATTTATATTAGCTAATTAAGCTAAATCTTTTCATTTTAATCGATTGTGTCTTGAAAAGTTCAATTAAAATATAATTCAATTTCTATGAAAAAGTTGATACAAATAAGCTTTATTGTTAGGTTGACATTTCTGCCTATTATAAAAACTGAACTCCTACTGAAAATAATGCTCTAAATAATGTTGCCCTTCATATAGCAAAATTGTAATTAAGTGAATTTCGATAAGCTAAAAAAATATCAAAGTTTGTGTATTAATGATCTGCAGATCTTATACTTAACATATACTAAAAATATACTAAATAAAAACTGATTTTGGTATGAACATTCGATTGCCTAATAGTATTGCAATAACACGATTCTTAAAGATGTAAAAAAAATAAGTACAAAAATTGCAATTGTTTTGTTAAAGCTAGATTCATTATATTTCATGATTAAAATAAGTATATACCAAGTATATTCCAGATATACACCAAATATATACTAAATATATACCACGTATATACTGAATATATACCGAATATGTACTTAACATATACCACGTATATACTGAATATATATTAAATATATACCAAATATGTATATACTTGATGTATACCGAAAATATACTAAATTTATACCGTGTATGTACTGAATATATACCAAATATATGCCAAAAGAGATATACCATACGTGTACTGAATATATACCAAATGAATACTTAATATGTAATAAATATTCACCATATATATACTAAAAATACATATATACTTAACATATACTACATGTATACTTAATATATATTAAATATATACCAAATATATATGTCATATGAATAATGAATATATACCATATATATACTAAGTATATACCAAATAAATGCTAAACCATTTTCATATAAAATTCTATCGGATAAAATTCCACAATAATAATAAGTTGTGTGACTTTACTTCGCTTTTCCATTTAGACATTGTTGGATCAATAGTATTTTACAAAATAATAAAATGAATGCAATCTTGAAAATTGTTAAAAATACTTTTAAATGACTTTTGGAAACTCACCCGAGTCCGTTTGTCGTCGGTTGATGAGGTCTCCCAGTAGATCGCGTATTAGAAACGATTTCGAGCTTTGCATTTTTATCGTTCAAATTGAATTTGTCGTTTTTTTGTGTTGAACGTCGAAAACTTTTGAAACTTCGAAGGTAGATTTAAAGCAGAATCGCGAACATATTGCACTTGAGTTTATTAATTATGATTAATATGCTATTTAATAAAGCACAAAACACTTTGAGAAAAAAAATAAATGTAGAACGAACGCGAAGGCAACGAAAAAAAATGTTGTTGAATTTTGTTGGAATTTATTGTTAATTGAATTTGTCGCTGATGACGCTGGCAGCTGAACCGTTAAGCGCAAAGTCAAATGAACAACTGAAATGCGAACGTTTATTAATCCTTTTAGCGCAGCGCTGACTGCGACAGCGTCAGGATAACGCACACACATACGCACACACATGCATACACACACACATGCACACACTCGTGGCTGCACAAGTGAATTACGCGATTTGTTGCTGTAAACGTTAGAGTTTAGCGTGCACAGCCGGCAGTCCACACAGCTTCCACTTCTTCCACCTCTTCCACCTTGCCTTCCACTCCCACTCTCTCTCTCTTTCTCGCTCTTTCTCACTCCCGCTCCGCTAACATCTCATTTAACTGTGATTAAATCAGTCACTCAACTGCCGTCTCGCTCGCACACAGCGACAAGTGCAACTTCCGTTTGGCGTTAGCCATTTTGTTTCTTCTCTCTCAACTAGCTATCTCGCTCGCCAGTTGCTCGCTGATTGGTCCAATGCAGCAGCCACCCTTTGTGTGTGTGTGTGTGACGCAATCATCCCTCATCAGCTGCTGCTGTCAAGTTTAGCTTGTTGCTTATTGCTTATTGCTGCCAGTGTTGTCGCCAGTCGCCAGCGCAGTTCGCAGTCATCGCAATCGCTAGTCGAGCATCTCTACGTACGTAGTTTGTTACGTCTTCTTGCCGTCGCGTTTTACGCTTGTGTTTCTCTTTTTTTTGCCGACGGTTTTTGTGAGGTTAGACACGACTTTGCTTTGCAAACTGTTTATCGCATAATTAAAGTTGAGCTTGAACAATGTTTATGCACATTTAATAGAACAAACATTCACTGTACATGCATTCGACTTCTTTTCCTTTCAAGTGCAGCAGTTTCTGTAAGAAATAACAATAAGTAATACTTAAAATAATTTGTGTGTGCTTTGCGTTCTTAAAATATATTTGTAATTCCTGCCATAACTTCTTTTTACAGTTTGCAATCAAATGAAAGTATTAAACAAACTTTTGATTTGTAAAGCATAACTCAATATTAATATTATACAATTTTAAAATCCTTTGTGGCTTAACTCAATATTAAAGTTCTAAAATTTAAAAATGATTTCATTATTTTTAATTTATAGTTGAGTTAACTCAATATTAATATTATATAATTTTAAAATCCTTTTTGATTAAAACGAATATTATAAAATTTAAAAATTCTTTAATACAATTTTGAAAAAAGCAATTTGATTATTTTCAATTTATAATTGATTTATAGTTGATTTAACTCAATATTATAATTATTTTAAATGATTTTAAAATAAGAAATACTATTATTTTTAATTTAAAATGTATTTGTAGTTGATTTAAACCAATATTAACGTTTCAGAATTTTAAAACCCTTAAAATTCTTTATTTTAAAATCCTTTTAAATGATTTTAATATAATAGATTTTATTGTTTTTAATTTAGAATTGTATTATAGTTGAATTAACGCACTATTAATATTCTAGAATTTTAATATCCTTCTTTTCTAATATTCTAGAATATTAATATCATGATTTTAAAATAAGTAATTTTAATATTGAAATATAAATATACTAGAATTGTTCAATTATCATTTTAATAGCAGTTTTGTGCATTCTGAAATTTCAATTGTGTCAAAAAAGAATTTGAAATGAAAGCTTAAGCTGAGAATTTTTTAATAAAATTTCCTAAGTTATGCGATGGCAAGCAAAAAAAAAAGAAAATGAAATACATAGAAAAAAATAACGTGCCAAAATCAAGAATATAATATTGCCTAAAGATTTTAATTTTAAAATTAGATGTTTTTCATTTTAAAATTCAAATTTGCATGCAAATCTCGATTTAAAATTGGTTCAACCTAAAAATATTATTTCAAGATTGATTTTTTCAAGATCCAAAAAATCAAATCAAAATTTTTTCAAACTAGATTTTTTCTCTCTGTGTAGAGATAATAATAATCAGATCACATTCTCTTTATGCTCTAAGCGCCAGGAAACTTATATAATTTAAATTACCTAAAACACAAGAGGCACTTAAAAACAAAGATACAATATTTGATATTTGATTATTACCAACTGAGAACTATAATTCAAAAGCCTCTCATATTAGATAATACAAATTATATTTTATTATTAGTATTATTATATTAGCCACTCTAGGAACTACATTGATCTGTTATTTTTATCTCTCTATTTCCTATTCTTGAATCTTACCTTCTCTCCTTCACTTAATGCAGCTAAACCGATCCAAAAGCATGAAATGCAATCCAAAGTTTACAAACCTTTCACGCACTTTACACTATTTGCATAGCTGCAGAAAACCACACACAGAAAAAAAAAGAAAAGAAAATAAATAAAAACACAGGTGATGTTTTTGTTCCATCTTAGCTCAAAACTTTCAGCATTTGCTTTTTTATTTTCCCGTTAAGTTTCACTTGCGACAATTTTCTGAGTAGTTGTTGTGACACATCCAACGAAATTAAAGCTTTTGTTTCTCTTTTCGAGCTGCGCCTCAATTAGAGGCCTCAACTCATATTACCACAGTAGATTTTTTTTAGGTTTGCCAGACACAATTCGGGGGAAGCGCGACACATGTTTTTTGATTATTTTTGTTTTTGTTGAGACAAAACACATGAAAGTTATTGATGATGATGGGGTGATAATAAACTAGGAAAAACTTAACAAACAATTTTGTTACTGTTTTTTTTTTTGTGATTACGTTAAAATTTTGAGAGGTTTTCACACTTTGATTCACTGACCGGCGACCGATCAACAATCGGAATTGTTGCGGATTGTATGGATGACGATGGAGATGTTGATATTGCTGTTGCCTGAACTGGCGATTGGAACTGATCGATCGCTGTGATGACGGCACCGAGCAAATGAATCGAACCCGTTACGAGCAAGTCGAGCTCAATGGGAGCGGGATAACGAGCTCGGACCGCAGTGAGAGCCTCCCAGCATGTGTTGTACAATTGTCCCTTGTTGATCTGTTGCTTCGCCTCGGACATCGACTCCCACACTTTGGCAATGATCTGGGCACGATGACGCTGCTGTCGCGCACTCGTATATTTCGTCGACTGGCTGGGATCACGCTTCTGCGGATGCGCAATGTTGGGCGTAAAGCACACCATGTCAAAGTTGATCGTGTTGTGGACCAAGTTGACTATGCCCGAGGGATCCGAGCCGCCGGTGCGATTAAATATCAATATCTTGGGGTTCGATGGACTGCAACAAAAAAGAAGAAAATATATATTACAAAGATGTCAAGTGCCATCGAAAGAAGCTTATGCTATAAAAGTGGGCGTAAAGGGGCGTGGTCGTATACTAAAACAGGCCTAAGCTACCTCTAAGCTAGAAAAGTGTGCTCACCAAATTTCCAGCCTCTAGCTCTGCCAGTCACTGAGATCTAGCTGCTTAAACAGGCGGACGGACAGAAAGCAGGACACAGAAACTTTACCTAATCCAAGCCTACAATGTCGTGACTAACTTTGATATCTATAACTCTTATATTAGCTGAAATTTGGATGTTTGAACAGGCGGACGGACGGATACCTGAAAAAGCAGGGGACAATAACAGACAGACGGATTAGCTACACTAATACTGACTAAGCAATAATACTAAAGAACTGTGTCAGTAGTTTGAATGTTACTAACTCTTATACTAGTTGTGCAAACAGATGGACAGACAGATTCGATACGATTTTTAGAATATACTACTTTGCCAGTCAACTCTTTAACTTTATGAGATCTATACTCTTAAACTAACAGACAGACGGATTTGCTAAATATTAATAAGTTCAAAATAATAAAGAAGTTTCTTATTCTTATACTCGATGAGATTTAGTTGTGCAAACAGACGGACAGACAGATTGAATACTACTTTCTGAGTCAACTCGTATATTTTATGAGATGTAGACATTTAAAAAAGCAGACAGATGAAATAGCAACAATATTACTAACTTGACAATAATAAAGAACTTTCCCAGTCGTTTAAGTGTAACTAACTCTTATACCCGATGAGATTTAGTTGTTCAAACAGACGGACAGACAGAATACGTTTTCTCAGTCAACTCTAATACTCTATGAGATCTAGATGTTTAAATAATAAGAAAGACGGATAGCTATACTATTAGTAACTTAAGAATAATAAAGAACTTTCCCAGTTGCTTAAATGTGACTAAATCTTATAACCGATGAGATCAAGTCTCTTATACTCTGTAAGATTTAGCTGTGCAAATAGTCAGACAGACAAATTTGATACAATATTTAGAGTATACTATGTTTCTCAGTTAACTCTTATATACCATGAGATGTAGACATTTAAAGAAGCAGACATATGAATTAGCTACAATATAAATAAGTTAACAATAATAACGTACTTCGTTTAAATGGGACTAAATCTTATACCCGATGAGATCTAAGTGTGCAAACAGACGGACAGTCAGATACAATATTTTCTATTACGCCAACTCTTATACTCTGTAAGACTGAGTTGTACAGTCAGACGGACAGGCAGATTGAATACTACTTTCTGAGTCAACTCGTATATTTTATGAGATGTAGACATTTAAAAAAGCAGACACATGAAATAGCAACAATATTACTAACTTGATAATTAATAAAGAACTTTCCCAGTCGTTTAAATGTAACTAACTCTAATACCCGATGAGATTTAGTTGTTCAAACAGACGGACTGACAGATTTGATACAACTCTAATAGTCTGTAAGACTGAGTTGTGAACTCACGTGGATGTCTAAGTACTTACGTTCGCTTGGTGCTCTTGATGTACCAGTCCAAGCAGATGCGCATGCTCTCAATGGTGTGGGCACCATCGAGATGGACCCGCATGTTATTGTACTCGACCAGCTGACAGCGACCGGGCCAGTGGGCGGTGACCAAACCACGCAGCACCTCGGTGGTCATGTGCAGATCATTGATGGGATTGTCCTCGTGGAATCGTCCCTTCGCCTGTCGCAGCCAATCGTAGGCCAACTGAATGGCCAAGGCGCCATTGAGACGGACATAATCGTTGAACGTATCGAAATAGTGCGCATACAGATTGTATTTGAAGTAGGCCTCCGTTTCGAGGACCTGATGCAGGGTTGCCTTCTTCTCGGCGACGCGTTCGCGGATCACCTCAAGGCAAACGGGATCCGTCACATGGGTATAGACATTCGATCCGGGCTTGATGATGCCGCCCTTTTGCCACGCAATCTGCTTGATGGTTGTGCCCAAGAGATCGGTGTGCTCCAATGCCAGCGATGTGATGCCCACGGTCTTCACGTTGCGCAACACGTTTGTGCAATCGCATTCTCCTCCGATGCCCACTTCGAGGACCACAACATCGACGCGCTCCTCGAGAAAGGCGTGAAAGCCGAGTATGGTTAGGAACATGAAAAATGGTGGCATATCCTTATCGTATTCACGCTTCGACATCAGGTTGTTGTACACATGCCAAAAGTGACGCGTGAACTTGTTCCTCGCCAGCGGGACGCCGTTGATGCGAAAGCGTTCGGTGATCGACACCAAATGCGGCGAGCTGAAGAATCCGGTGCGTACTCCATATTGCCGCAAGATCGATTCAGTCAAAGCACAGGTGGAACCCTAAATAAAATCAAAATTAAAATTTAACAAAAATATATTAAATAAAACAAAATCAAGATCCAAAGATATATTACAAAGTGGGTCAAAGTAAACACACAAATGGTTCTCGATCGGAGGCGAGACACAACATGGTTGTTGGTCATTGACCAACACACACAAGCACATATCAATTTCCCAACAATAACAACTCTAATGCAACACGCAAAAAAAAACACGCTTATCAGCCGAGCTGAGCGACATCGACGTCACAATCGATAGCACTGCACAGCAAGAAATTTCAGCGGAAATACAAATAAATCGAGTTGCTTCTAAATAATGCTAATTCTAATGAAAAGCGTAATGATTAATAAGATGGTAATTTGATTGCTTGAGTAAATATAACACAAACTTAAAGGCTTTTCTGACTTTAGTATATATAATGCAAATTCTAATGAAATTCGTAATGATTAAGATAATGATAATTAGACTGCATGAGCAAATATAATACAAATTCCAATGATCTTAATAACTAAATTACTTCAGTTAATATAATAGAACCTTTTTTGACTCGCGTATATTTTATGCAAATTCTAATGAAATTCGTAATGATTAAGATAATGATAATTAGACTGCATGAGCAAATATAATACAAATTCTAATTATCATCATAATTCGACACTTTAAATGCTTTTCAGATTTTAATAGTTATAATGCAAATTCTAATGAAAATCGTAATGATTATTATAATGAGAATGCTTATATACAAACGATAGCGCTGCACAGCGAGAAATTACGCAGAAATACGAGTCACTTATCATAACTAATGAAAATTCTAATGAAAATCGCAATGATTAAGATGATCATAATTAAATTACCCGAGTAAATAAAATAAAATTCGAATGATCATGATAATTATACAATTTTGGCTTTTGAAGCTCGTAATGATGATTACTTGAGTAAGCAAATAATGACAATCGTAATGCTAATGATAATGGAAATTAAGTCAAACAGTTTTGACTACTATTAATATACTACAACTATATTAATATACTGAAATTTCAATGCTAAATCAGAATCACAAGGCAATAAAAGTGTCAGTGCGAAACTTAATTTTTGGATTGCGCTTTATGTCCATATCTATGGGAAATGGATTAAAAATAAATATGAGATTATGAATAACGTCCAGAGAAATACCTATGTTAAGGCTTTGCTAATCTACTGGGGCATTTCTTTAGTTATTTCCAATATTTTCTTTATCAATTGATAATGCATTGCATAATGCAAAAGTGAACTTTACTTTTACGCAATTGATTGATGAAGAAATCGGTTAAATTTATAGAATATGAATACTATAGAAAGTGTATAGTATAGTAAATTGTGTATAGTGTAGTATATTTGTAGTATATATTGTGATATATTCTTGCAAGTATTTTGTAGCCTATGGTATATTATGAATGTGTTAGTATACCAATATACTAAATATACTAGCATATAGTTAAATATATAATCAGATACCAACTATGCTCATATTTAGTTGAAAATATAATTAGATATTTGATAGGCAAACTAAGCACACATTGAAATAGCAGCTTCATCAAAGTTGATTCAAATTTTCGAATAGATTTTTTTGTTGAGTGTGTCGAGAGCAGAGCTTGGCTCTCTTCTCAGGCCTAACACGCGTTTCAATCACGACAGATGGGCTGCTGCGATTTGAATTTGTGTTTTTGCTTTTGTTGATGTTGATGTTGTGCTTCAGTTGTTAGCATTAATTTTCGTTGTTGATTAATTCGGTGTTGTTTGAATTGTTGTTGTTACGTATTGAAATGATTGTGCGTGTGTGTGTGTGTGTGTGTGTGTGTAAACTAACAATGGAAAACAGAGAACTAAAAAACTAAAAAAAAGTGGTACTCACCTTGCCCTTGGTGCCGGCCACATGAATAACGGACAACTTCTCTACGGCGGACAGTGTGAGACCGCTGCGTTCTAGATACTTGATCGTATCCCTTAACGAATTGAGCTTCAGATTCGATATGGAATCCCGAATGCTTTGCGCGTTTGGCTTGATTTGTGTGAACATCTCGACGGCTTCCTAATGCGAGGCCAAGACGGACACTGAAGAGCGCTGTTCACAGCAGCAAACGCACAAATACTACTCACATGAAATT
This sequence comes from Drosophila sulfurigaster albostrigata, assembly GCF_023558435.1. Lineage (NCBI taxonomy): Eukaryota > Metazoa > Arthropoda > Insecta > Diptera > Drosophilidae > Drosophila > Drosophila sulfurigaster. The sequence goes on from NC_084885.1 coordinate 31,464,997, forward strand.
CGGCCAACTCACGGGCCAAAGTCTCTTTATCCTGTCGACTGTCGGAACGCTCGCGTCCCTTGGGATAGAAGACGAGATCCTCGAAGAGCACGCCATCGTTCACTGTGGCAGAGATTGCTGCCGGAGCTGCCGTCGTTGGTGCTGCTGTTGTTGGTGCTGCTGCTGTTGGTGCTTCTAATGGAGCACCATTTGAATGCTGCAGCTCGACCATGGATGTGGCTGCTGTTCCTAGATTCTGTGTCCTTGGCAAGACCGGCGACCCAACACCACTGCTGCTGCTGCTGCTGCTGCTGTTGGGGTTGCTGTTGTGGGCTGTGCGAGTCTGTAGATCGTCCATGGCTCCGAATTGGGTTACGATACGCACACCTAGACGCAGCTGGCTAGGTTTAATCACTGAACGCAATACCTTGCGGCATAGCATTTTGTTTTGTTTTTGCTTTCCTATATATACGAATTTCAACCGCAGTCGATCGGCTCTAGATTCTGGTTTAACGAACGCGCGTTCTATCGCTCTCGCTCTCTCACTCTCTCAGTCTTTTCTCTTTCTGCGTTCCTCTCTCTCTCTCTCTCTCTCGCTCTTTTAAACTTGTTCGATTGAAGCAGCGGTGAGTGAATTGTTTTCGTTCAGCGGGTGGGAACGGGGGAAGTGGGGGAAGAGCGGAAACCGTTGCTGAAAATATACGAAAATCACAACAATTATGTAGATAAAGTTAATCGACAACAATATTTATAATATCAACACAACATTGTAGGCGTAGCGCACCTCCCCCTTGGCACCCTCGCAGGTAATAAGCATAGCTGTGCTTGATAAGAGTTTTAATGAAACGCGTGCGTATCACGATGATATGGCGAAAATGCCGCTCCAAACAATTCTGTGCCATTTCGATAATAGTCGAAAAGATAACTAACGGTCATTAGATAACAATTGTTTTGCCCGTCGATTGGTCAATTAATCGCTGTCTCGCGATTACGATAAACTAAGCCGCTGGCGAAAAGGTGGCAACGCCGTGCACACGTGTGTATGCTTCGAAAACAAAAAAAACTCACGCACGCGCGCGGTCATTGTTATTATTGTTGTCCACACACAACCGAATTCAGAGCGAGTGCATAACACAACACAAATAGCGCAATTGATGAAACAATAAGAACAAATTAATTATACTCACTTGGGCCTGTAATACACGACGTAACACCGTCTGCTGGACAGCTCAATGTATGCTCAATGCATGAATAAACCGTAGAAACTTTGAATTAAAATGGTGTAAATAGATTTGTTGGCCGTATGCGCCAATTGTGCTTTGGGGGACACTGCACGATGTGTGTGCGCGTTGGGTGAATGGTTGTTGATGACACGGTACGCGAATGTGTCGGTGTCGGTTGGTCAGTGCGAATGGCAAAGTGCACCACAAAACAAGCAAGAGGAAGAGGTGAAAATAAAAGAAGAAAAAAAATGTTACAATTTTGAGACAGCTGCTGCTGTGTGCTATTCAAAATATGAGTTCCAACTGAATTGAATTTTATAATTTCACAACCATGTCCGAAATCAAAACTGAAACTGAGAGGTGATTCAATTTTTTTTTGTTTTTCTCATTTCTCACACTTCAACAGAGTGTTGCCAGAATGTTTAACACGCACATGTTTTTTTGTTTACAGCTTGACATCGCGTTTGGGCAATTGTGAAGTTTGCGCCAAGAATGTGGCACGCTATGCATGCCCCAAATGTGAGGTGAAAACGTGTTCACTAACCTGCGTGCAAATCCACAAGCGTGAACTCGACTGCGATGGCATCCGGGATCGCACCAAATATTTGCCGCTCAGCGCGATGACGGAACGCGACTTCATGAGCGACTATTGCTTCCTGGAGGAGTGCACTCGGTATGCGGACACCCGGAAGCAGGACAAGAGCAAACGCTATACGCATCAACAGTGCCAGCTTCCGGTTCCCTTGCATCGCATGCGCAGCGAGGCGGCCAAGCGACGCATCCGTCTTCAGTTCCTGCTGCCGCACTTCACACGTCGCAAGCAGAACACGACGTTCCTCAACTGGAAGCAGCAGCGTTTCTATTGGCACATTGAATGGCTGTTTTGCGGCACCGAAGCGGGCGTCACGTGCTTTGCGGACGCACGTTGCGATGAGCAGCAAACACTGAGCCAACTGCTGGACAAGTATCTGAATCTCGAGGAACAGGAAGTGGCACGAGAGCAGCGCAAACATTTGCAACAACATCAGATCGCTGGCATTGGCCAGCTAACGCTTTGGCTGCGAGCCGAGGGCGTGAGGCGGAGTAGCTCCCGTTGCTATGCGTTGGCAGCGCACAAAACGCTGGCCGAGAATCTGGTGGGCAAGACGATTGTCGAGTTCCCCAGCATCTATGTCAGCTACGAGCAGCGTCCGCCCAACGGCTACGAGATTGTGGACAGCGGTAAGCGTTAACTTCAAGCTTGTTGTTCGCTCGAAATTAAATGCTTTTCCCTTTTGCAGATGAGGAGGAGGAGTCTGTAGCAGCGCCGCCAGTGGCCGCCTCGAAGCGCAGTCAACACGAAGCACCAGCTGCCAAGAAGTGCAAAGTGTCGAAGAACGTTTACGGCTTAGCTGCAGACGAGCAGCATACAGATGACGATGATGATGATGAGAATCAGGATCAGGAGCAGCAGCATGAGGAGAGTGAGAATGAATCTGCGGAGTCAGCGGCAAGCAGCGATGAGCTGCCCATTGAATTCACTAGTCCATTCTAGACTTGCTTTATTATAGTTATAAGCTGTAGTTATATAGTCCAAAGTGTCCTGAAGATGCTGAACAGACAGGCACGCGACGACCCTTCAAATAGTAAATAAGCATTGCGTAGTCTTAAGTTTAGAGTTGTAATTAAAAGTGCTAAAAACTGTGAAACGGATTTAACAGCACACTAAAGCCCATTGACCTTCTAATAAATAACTAATTTAAGCAAAAGAATGTGTGCATTTGCTTTGTATTGAAAATGCTGTTTTACCTAGCATCGTTGTGGAAAGACTTGCAGTCAATTCAGCTATGATTTCCATAGGAAAAAGTCACCTCACACTTTTGTAGCATATACAGTGGAATTCAGCGATGACTTCCTCTGGAAAATGGCACCATACACACTTTTGTTATCTCTTTCACACACATTACAATGTATCACTCTATCGCGTTTTACCTAGCATCATAGCATCGATTACTAAGGAAAACTTTGCAGCCGATTCAGCGATGATTTCCATAGGAAAAAGTCACCACACACTTTTGTAGCATCGATTACTGTGGAGTTCAGCGATGATTTCACATGGAAAATTCCTTCACACACATTTGCTTTCCCTTTCACACACATTACATTGTGGAAAACCTTGTAGGCAATTCAGCAATGATTTCCATAGACTACTGTGGAATTCAGCGATGACTTCCTATGGAAAATGGCACCATACACACTTTTTGTTATCTCTTTCACACACATATCACTCTCTCGCTCGTTTGCGCGCTTCTCACAAATTAAACAACACTGGGAGAAGCATTAAATTGTTTACCATTGATTTATTTATTTAAGTTTTTTTTTGTTTAGGCTAATTAAATGATAAGTATTATACCACGCTTTCGATCGTATATAGTTTGAAAAAAAAAATGAAACACACACACGTCAGTTTACAGCCCGCATATGCATCCTGTTCCTGTTCCTGTATATATATAGGCATTGTTTTTAAATGGTAATTGGTAATTGATAATTGGTGTAGTTACTAAATTTTTGTGTACAATTCAATTCATTAATGCATTTCTTGTTGAGTGTAGTTAGATCAATTTTTGAAATACCAATTGAAGGTTACTTTATCTGTAATACATCTCGATATATATCTATATCTATATATATAATTTTGTTTTTTATTTTTGCCTGCACCAGTTGTTGTTTCTTTTTTTTTTTGCATTAAACTAAATAAAAATTAATTTTAAAAAAAATTATATATGTATACATAAGAATTAAACACAACGCTTTAACAAATTAACATTTTTCAAATGCATTACAAAGACTGAGAGAGAGAGAGATAGCGAAGAAAAAGAAAACGAACATTGAAATATTTGCACTATAAATTAATTGGAATAGTTATATAGATGTATACGTATGTATGTGTGTGTTTGTGTGTGTGTGTGTGTGCACAACAAGATACATAGAGAAAATACATCGAAGCGAACAAACATTTTTCATATTTTTTCATATAAATTAAACTAGTTTTTCGTATAAATATATTTGAAAGGTCAATTTTTTGTTTCTTGCGACCAATTCTCAATAACTTCTCTCGCTTTCTCTCGACTTCCGAAACAGCTCTAAGATTTATTTAATTTATATTTATATAATGACAAAAAAATATATATGTATATGCAAATTTTGCCTGTCTTCACTTCACTTCACTTCACTTCACGCAATTTACAAACTAAAAAACGATGCAACATACAGAAGAAAAAATAATTATAATTATAATAATTATACTTGTGTGTGTGTGGGGAGGAACAAAAAAACAATATCCAATAACGGAAGAATTTTGGGGGGCGGGGCGGGTATCGGATCGGGATAATATGAAAATGTACATAAATGTGTGTATTTCTTTTTGCTAATCGTACATAAATTTGTTAAACACTAATTCATCGCTAAACGCGCACAAAAAGAGAAAACGAACAACGCATATGAATATAGAATTATATAATAATAATATGGTTAAACAACACTCAAACACATCGGCTTCTTCTTTGCTTATTGTTGTTTGTCATCGTTGTTGTTGTTGTTCCAAGTGATGTTTTGTTTTTTATGTTGTCAATTTTGTAATGTTTTTCGTGTTGTTGTTGTTTGTGTTGGTTGCGCGCTTGCTATTTTTACGTATTGCTCCGAATCGCTGCAAATATATGTATATAGTTTGGTTTTTTGGGCAATTTTCCTACACCTTTCATCAGCTCTTTCGTCACCTACATTCGCTACTCTCCTCCGTTTTATTGCGGCTGCTGGGGCACAGCGCCGGGCACAAAGAAACCGCCTTGGGGCACAGCAACCGGGGCCATCAAAGGCGCCAACACCGTCTGCGGCGCTGCTGTCATCGGAGCACCCGATGGATTGAACACGTCCACATACGAGTTCTTCAACGCTGCAAGAGAGAGAGAGAAGGAATTTAGTATTTGAAGTTCACTTTTAAAATAACGAACACATTGCCTCTTAAGTCCATTGGTCACAAAATTCTCATCTAACTGACAATACTAAACACTTTCTAACAAACACTTTCTAAATTATATTAATAACAATAATGCTTTAAAATTCAAAGTGCACTTTAAAGTAACGAACGCATTGTCGATTGCATACGAAAATTAACATTTCACTAACAATTCTAAACAAACATACTTTCTCAACAAAGTTTCATCACAGTTCTAGCCTTAGTTCATATTAATATTCTTTAAATTTTAATTTAATATTCTTTAAAATTTGAAGTGCACTTTTAAGTATTGAACTCATTGGCTGATAAGTCAATGAACACAAAACTCACATTTCACTAACAATGCTAAACACTTTCTGACAAAGTTTCTTCATTACAGTTTTAGTTTGCAAAATATATTTATAATAATAAAAACTTCATTATGGAAGGGAAATGAAGAAGAATTTTTATCACAGTTCTAACTTTAATTTGTAAATTTTAAAAATAATAATTATTCTTTAAAATTTGAAGTGCACTTTAAAGTATGGAACCCGCTAAGTTGAATGAACACAAAATTCACATTTCAATAACAATTCTAAATATATTCTGACAAAGTTTCTTCATCACACTTCTAGTTTTAGTTTGCAAATTATATTCATAATAATAATGCGTTCTTTGTGGAATGGAATTGAAGAAGAATTTTCATCACAGTACTACTTTTACTTTACAAATTATATTAATAACAATAATGCCTTAAAATTTGAAGTGCACTTTAAAGTATCGAACACATTGCTTGATAAGTTGAATGGAAACAAAATTCACATTTCACTAACAATGCTAATTAAACACTTTTTAAGAAAGCTTCATCACCGTTCTAGGTTGGCAAATTATATTAATAATAATAACGATTTCATTGTGAAATGGAAATGAAGAAGAATTTTTATCACAACTCCAGCTTTAGTTTGCAAATTACATTAATAACAATAATGATTGCATTATGGAATGAAAGTAGCAATTGCACAGAAAAGAATTTTAGTTCTAGCTATAGTTGGCAATTTATATTAATTCGAAGCGGAATTTATTTTATATGTTTCCTAGAGGTTACACCTTTCAAAAAAAAGAGATTTCGCTCAAATGAAGCAAAAATGTACAGAAGTTGCACAAATCTAAGAAAGATTTTGCTTAAATGAAGCAAAAATCTATAAAAGTTGTTCAAATGTAGAAAAGATTTCACTGAAGGGAAGCAAAAATCTATAAAAGTTGCTCTAATATAACTGAGATTTCACTTAAATGAAGCAAAATTTGATAAAAAATTGTTCAAAACTCAAAAAGGTTTTCCTTAAATGAAGCAAAAATGTGCAAAAGATGATCAAAAGGAAAGGAGATTTCTCTTTAATGAAGTAAAATTTTACAAAGGTGGATCAAAAGTAAAGGAGAATTGGCTTCAATGAAGCAAAAATATGACAAAAGTTAGCACACTTTGTTAGACTTTGAAATATTAAAGCGGGTTGAATGCAAAATTTATAAACAAAAGAATTGTTTACAATTTGAATCCAATGACTTTAGAAGCTTATGCGTTCAACTGGCAAAACTTACTGCGATTGCGTTGGATTTTGAACATGTTTGATTGCAGTTTTGGCTGCGGTCCACCAGCTGCAGCAGCAGCAGCAGCGGCTGCTGGCGTTGGCGCTGACATCGGCACAGTTGGAACTGGAGCTGGAGCTGGAGCTGAAGTTGGTGCTGGCGTTGATGTGGCATACACTTGCTCCGTATAGTTGTTGTAATCGTAGTCGACCTGGCTGTTGTTGTCATAGAGATTGGCATTGGGCAACTCTTGTGGCTGCTGCTGTTGTGGTTGTGGTTGCTGTGGCAGCAGTTGAGGCGTCGCCAATGGCGTCGGGATGGTGCCCAATGTATTCGGCATTCCCATTCCCATTCCCATGCCCATGTCGCTCATCTTTGGTGGCGGCTTAAACGATTCAGCCTCCTCGGTATTGCCCTCGGCAGTGTTCGTCCAGCACTTGCGCTCCTTGTCCCAAACAATCGTCGGGTTCTTGTCGTCCGGCAAGATCATTTGGTTCTTCGGCTTCAGCGAGAACTTGTTCCACAAGCCACCAAACCAGCCGGCATTCTGATTGCCCTGACCCCTAATCGAAAGAAGAGAAGGAAAATACATTAGTAACAAATTATTATACAGGAAAAAACACTAAAAATATTCTACACAATATACAACTTTGAAATAGTTCGACATTGACTTTAAAATATGCCAAATTAATAGACCGCAATTATGATAAATACTGAATAATATACGATTTTGAATAAAAGTAAAATAGTGAGGTCTTCTTTTATAAATATACCAAATTAATATGCTACAAGTCCTAAAAATGCATCAAAATAATTAAAATTTTGAAATAAAGCAAAATAAAACTGTATTATTTTTAAATCGAATCGAATTAATATACCGCCAAAAATATATAATTTCTCCTTCTCCCTATTATATATACTTCATAGAAGCACAATATTTATAATACTCTTTTACCCTATCGGCAGCGATTATAACAATAATTCAAAGTACATGAAAATTGTAAATATGGCAGCAATATTCCTAGCATAAAATAGGAAATTTGGAAATCACTAGTCATTGCACTAGTCCCGCACTAGTCACTGTGTCACCACTTTAAAATTCAGTCAAGAATTTGAAGTAATTAAAGTAAATGCTAATTGATGATATGGCAACAATATTCTTCGCATAAATTGAGATATGATTTATCATTATTGCATAAGTTTCTACATTGCACACTTTTGTCACCAGTCACTGCACTAGTTACTTCACTAGTCGCTGCACTAGTCACTAGTTACATATAGCAAGTTCTAAGCTAAAGCCAGATTAAAGTTGATGACAAATAAATAAGAATTGTTAGTAAAAGTCTATTCAATGATGTTGCTCACTTACCCAGGCAAACCTGCGGCACCGGACTGTTCTTGTTGTTGCTGCTGCTTGTTGGTTGCATTGCCAGCAGCTGAGGCACCTTTGGTGGCGCCACCAGGGCCAGTTGCACCTTGGTTCGATGCACCAGCACCGTCGTCGTCATCGTAACTCTTTGATTTTGGCATCGAAATTGTGGGTCGCATTTGTTGCTGCTGTTGATCATGTTGTTGTCGATGATGTCGTTTGTTGTTGTTGTTGTTTCGTAATAGTTGTTGGTGCATTTTTTGTTTGATTGTTTTTGTGTGTGGCATGAGAGAGTTGCAAGTTGTTGATGATGATTGTTGTTGTAGTTGTTGTTGTTGGACGGTGGGGGGAAGGGGATTTGAGAAATGGCAGTTGATTAGTTGTTGGTTATTGGCAAAACGAAACACATAAAGAAATTGTTATAGTGCATAATATATATAGATTTATATATATATATATAGAAAGAGAGACACACATAAGAGAAGAGTATAATATATTCAAGTTGATGTAGTTAGTTGTTAGTTGAACCAAAAAAAAAAACGTAAACCAACGATATTAAAGTTAACTGGCGCAGTCAAAAATATTGCTGCAGGCGCTCTATAGTTATATATATAATATTATATATGTATTTTGTATGTACATAGCTTTAGCTTATATTATTAGTATAGTTTTTGTTCTTTTTGTGTATGCCAGATTTCTTTCACATTTACATTTACAGCGTTTTATTTTGTTTACAGTGAGCATTGCGTGTTGTTTTTTGTTGGTGTGTAAGTGCACAGGTACAAACTTGAAGCTATCAAGGAAAATGCAAATGCGCAGCGTTGTTGTTGCACTGAAGTTTGGCAACGTTGCACTTTTACATTGCTATTAAAGCGCTGTGCGCAGCGCTGCCGTTTACATTCATTACATTGCACTGAAGTTTGGCAATGCGCAAGCTCTTAACATGCTGTTAAAACTCATTACATTGCACTAAAGTTTGGCAACGCTGCACATGCTATTTAAACTCTCCAAGAAGTTTGGCAACGCTGCGCACTTTGCACTTTTTCACATTACGCACAAAACTAAACAAACAAACAAAAATTGTATATTGCAAATAGTATAGCTGTTGGTTTTTTTTATCATATGGTAGTATCTAAAGCTGCTTCTTAGATCTAAGAGCCAAGCCGGCAGCGCCGTTGCCATTGCCACTGTTACTGCCATTTCTGTTGTTTCCACTTCCATTTCCGTTGCCATTCCCTTTTCGCTCGCTGCTGGTCATGGGCGCATCAATGTCAAAGGTGCGCACCACCGATTTGCCAGCCATTCGTGTAGGTGTCGAAGGCTGTTGCTTTTTGGCATCCAAATACGCCTCGAATTTGCTCAAACTCTGCTCGACCTCGCTGCACATTTTCTTATAGTTGAGCGGTATTGCAGGATTGGCGATCAACTCCTCCATCGACCAGACATTTTGCGGTGTTGCTGCCTCTGCATCGACAGTTGTTGAGGAAAGCAGTCGCTGCTGCTGCTGCTGTTGTTGCTGCTGCTGATGCTTCTGCGATGTGGTTGGACGCTGCTGCTGCTGCTTGATGATGCCCAGTTTGCTGAGAAAATCGTTATTGCGTTGCAGCATATAGTAATCATCGACATAGGCAGCATTCTCATCATCATCGTCATCGTCATCCACATCGTCTTCGTCTTCATCGTCGTACAGTTCGTCATCGTCCTCGGCCAGTTCCTCGCCTTCGGCATCCTCATCGATAACATACTCTTGCATCATGTATCGATAACGCTGCAGTTCGCTGCGATCGGCATTTGCCTCAGCATCGTAGTTGTTATTTGTATTCAATGGCATATCGATAGGAAAAGTGCCGTTAAAGACAATGTGAGGTTTATGGTTGCTGTGGTTGCTGTGATTGCTGTGGTGTGGTTGCTGCTGCTTGAACAAACTGTAGTTGTTGTGGTTGCTGTTGCTGTGAGCTGGTCTGGCCAGCGCTAAACTGTAGTTGTTATCGTTATCATTATCGTTATCGATATCTGGCTCCTGCTCAGCCGCCTCATCGATTGTCGAGGGCAAATCAAAATTGACGCGCTTTACACCGCCCGCTGCTGCTGCTGCTGGCGTTGTTGTTGGTGTTGGAGTTGCAACAGTTGTTGTTGCTGCGGTTGCTGCTGTTGTTGTGGCAATGGACTTGGCTAACACCGGCTTGGCTGGTATGAAGCGTGTGGGCGTGGTTAAGGTTTTGGGCACAGCATTTGACGTTGCGTTGTTGCACTTTTTATTATTAAAACTATTCACGCGACCAGCAGCAACAGCCGTCAGTGCATTGTTGTTGCTGCTGCTGCTGTTGGTGTTGCCGCTGTTATTGTAGCTGCTGCTGCTGTTGCTGGTAGCATTATGACGTTTATTTATGGCTATAATGCTACTTACATCATTCAAATTGAATGCCTTTTGTGTAGTTGTTGTTGTTGTTGTTGTTGTTGTCGGCGGTGTTGCTGCTGCTACTGCTGCTGCTGCTACTGCTGTGCTTGCTGCTGCTGTTGTTGTTGTTGTGCTTTCGTTTGTTGCCGCAAATTGCAATTTACGTGCCACTAATTTGCTTTTCTCCTTGTTGCCAGCAGCGGGCAGCGTCAACGCATTGTGTTTAAAGCGATTGTTGTCAATGTTGTTGCTGTTGTTGTTGTGGTTGCTGTTGTGGTTGCTCAAGCTCGTGTGTTGCTGCTGCTGCTGTTCAATTTCAGCATTGTTCTCAGCATCGTTGCTATCATGATTGTTGCTGCTGTTGTTGATGTTGTCGCCAATCAGCTCATTGCTCTCCGCCAGCTGCTGCATTCCAATGTTGTGTTTACGAGTGTGTGTGCGTGTGTGTGTGTGTGTGTGTGTGACAATGTGTGTTTGTGTGTGTTTGATTAGAAACGTTAGCAACATCATTTTTTGTTTTTGTTTCGTTTTTTTCTCTTTTTTGTTTTGTTTTGCATGCAGCACTTTGCAATCAATTTTTGTGTGTCGTGTTGCCTTTTTTTCTCTTTAGCCAAAAACAACAAAAAAAAAACAATAATGAACAAAAACAAATCATGACAACTAAAAACTACAACTACAACTAAGTAACCAACAAAACCAAAAAACAATAAAAAAAAACACTCGCAAATAACTAACAAAGTTTTACAATATTTCTTTTGGGGGGATAATCAAAAAAGAGGCCATCGAGAATGTGTGTGTGTGTGTGTGTGTGTTGAAGCTGCTGCACTTTTATGTAGTTGTGGTTGCTCTTACCTCGTCGCCGCCATATGGCTGCTGTTGCTGCTGCTGCACATTGCTGGGCCAATAATCGTAGCCAGCTCCGCCATAAGCTGAGTTTGATTGCTGCTCGCCATAAGCTTCACTCGCTGGCTCAACGTGGCCATAAACAGCCGCTGGTTGCTGTGTGGGATCGTACAGTGGTTGCTGTTGCTGTGGTTGTGTTGCTGGTTGTATTGGTTGGGGTGCTGCTGCTGCTGCATCGGCATTGTAGTACATGGTTGGTGGCGGCGCATAAGCATCGTTGTGCAGCGCTGTTGGCTCTTGATTTTGCGTCTCATAATAATCTGGTTGCGGCGGCAATTGTTGTTGCTGTTGTGGTGGTTGCTGCTGCTGCTGCTCATACGACGGCTGCAACTGTTGCTGTTGCTCCTCGTATTGCATGTTCAGCTCATGCATTTGCTTATTCAAATCCACAAACTGCTGATCAATATCGTTTTGCTGCTGTTGCTGCTGCTCATGCAGCGTCTCGTGATGTTGCACTTGCTGTGGCTGCTGCTGCAATTGGCAATTGGCAGTTGTGAGTTTCTAGTTTGGATGTTGTCTAACTGGTCACTTCACTCACCTGATCGGCCAACGAGCGCAGTTGACGCAGCCATTCCTTCTCCTCAGGCGCCGTTGTTTGCGGCGTCGCTTGTCCTGTTGCATTTGGGGGACTGGCAAAAGAAACGCGATTGATCAATATCGGATCATGATAACGCAAACGTTCCGCCAAGCTGCAAACCTACAAAGAAAGCATAAATATATGGTAATAATACAGAATGATATCAATCAATCAATCATCACTTACTCTCTGTATGAAATCGCTGTCGTAACTCTCCGGCTTCAGCTCAATATGCTTGGCTATCTGCTCCAAGTAGTTGGTGCATCGGAAGTGCTGACCATAATCGAGAATGCGTGTGGCCAGCAGGAACTTGTAGTGCTGGAAGTTGGCAATGCTGAACTTCTGATCGTACAGCGATCGCGCATACTCGTAGATCTCCGTCATGATGATCGCCTCGTTGCTGGCAAACTCATTGAAGGGCTTGTAGTGCGAGGCGCCAAGTAAAATGAGCCTGAAACAGAAAGAATTAAAAGGAGTTAATAATTGTAATTCATTCTACTCTTAGAAGTAATAACTAAATTATTCATTTTAGTCTTAAAAGGAATTATTTAATATTGTTCATTCTACGCTTAAAGCGAATTAATAATTGTTATTTATTATACTCTTATTATTATTATTCTCTACTATTCAAATGAAATTCACTAAAGTAATTCATTGCTATACAAAAAATAAATATTAAATTATTATTAAGATACCAAATGATGTATCATAGAATACCTAATCTAGTTTTATAAAAATAAAGTATTATTATCATTAGATACCCAATGATATGTCGTAGTATGTTTAGCATATATTTTGCTTTGGCCATCGTGACTTCTATTACATTGGCATTAGTATTAGCATTTGTCTCTCTAAGTTTGGTAGAATTTATCCATGGTAATCAAACAAATAAATACCTAATATATTCTCATTCTATTATAAAGCTTCTAATCATATAAAAACTAATTTAGAATATAAACAATTTCATCTGTCTGGCTTTCTTATAGTTACACTCTTGTCGAGGGAGATATATAGTAATAGGCTTGAAATGTCGCCTCTGCTAATTTTCGTAGCCGTTAAGCAGGGAATTCAGGAGTTACCTTGGTATATATATAGATTGGTAATCAAATAAATAAATACCTATTCTGTGCTCACAAAAATGATAAATTATAAATCTTCTAACCGTCTAATTTAAAATATAAGCAATCGTCTCTATAGCTCTTTTATAGTTACTCTATGTATAAGCAGTTATTTTTATAGTGAGCTTGAAATGTTGTGAATTCATCGCTTACCTTGGTATAGATATGTTTGTTAATCTAACAAATAAATCATTATGCTGAGCTAATCCAAATTTTAAATTACATATCTTCTCATATGTGTAAGCTATTTTAAATTGTGAGCAATCGCATCTGTATCACTATCTTATAGTTACTCTACGTATGTATAAGCAGTTACATTATATATTAAGTTAGGTGTTGCCTCTGCAAAATTCCATAGCCGGTAAGCAATGCATTCAGCGCTTACCTTGATATGAATATTTTGAGCTAGTCAAAATGAAAAATTGTAAGGTTTATAATAGTTGGTAAACAAACAAGGAAATAACTATGCCAAGCTAATCAAAATGGCATAGTAAATAAAATATTGACAATTGCAATAACGAAAATATTAACAATGTAGTTAACCTAAGCATAAGCAATAGTTTAACAATGAAATTTAAATGTTGCTTGTGCAAATTTCCATAGCTGGCAAGCCAGAAAAACCTTGGTAATCAAATAAAGAAATACATATTCTAATCGAAATTGGAAATTAAGAAGCTTATAAACAAGTTGCTTAAGCTAATTTAAAATATAAACATAACTAGATAGATAGGATTTATCTATAAGCACTTCTTTTATAATAAAATGTTGCTTGTGCAAATCTCCACAGCCGGTAAGCCAGGAATTGCATAGCTTACCTTGGCACATTGCCGGTGAGCGTGGTCAGCTCGGTGGCAGCGCTGTCGTAGCGTCCGAACTCCTCCTGGGCGACGAGATAGCAAAAGTGTGCGGCATAGATGTCGCCACGCTGGAAGAGCGTATCACCGAGGGCGATCACCGAACTGCGATCGTATTCCGGCTGTCGCGACTTGTTCGTCACCAAGATGGAGAGATGCGAACGCCAATCGCCCCAATGCTCGTCACGCAGCTGAGTGACACAGGCAGGAGTGTGACAGCTCTTCATTTGATAAAGCGTTTGCAGTGGATCATTTGCCTTGATGGCGCGATTGAGGAACTTTTGCGCCACATCGGTCAACGCATAGCGATCCTCGTACAATGCCAAGAAGAAGGCATGCGTCCACAGATTGTGATCGGTGGCCCACTGCAATGCTTCCTCCACATTGCCGCGGAGAACATAGCTGCGAAATTGTTCCGTTGCCGCCTGCTCTGAGATCGCATTCCCAGCAGCATCTTCGGCATCCGGTTCGGCATCAACAGCAGCCGGAGTTGCTGCGGGTAAATTCGCAGCCGTTGGCTCGCCATCGGAATCGTTGAGCAGCTCGTTGGCATCGGCTCGCGTTTCGTTTGAATCCGTTTCGGTTTCCGTGTCGGGAGCATAAGGATATTCCCGTTGATTCTCCAACAACAAGTCACCCACATCGGTGTCCGCAATTACCTGAAAAGGAAGCAGCATAAATTAGTAATTGAAAGAGTTTCGAAATTCGAGAGAAACTTACGCCATTCTGTCGCAGCAAAAGTATAAGCAAATGCCACATGAGCGCATGCGAGGCACGATACTTTTCCACGCTGCCGAGCGGCTTCTTCTGTGTGGCATACAACACGGTGCAAGCACGCGCCGGTCCCAAACGTATCTGCTCCTTGCAGAAGCTAATGATCTTGTCCTTGTGCAGCTTGCGACCCTGCAACGGACCCGGATAAGCACGCAACAAACTGCTGGTGGCATCCTTAATCCTCGGCGCCGACACCTCGACATCGTTCCGCAAGCGTCCGCGTCCCGCGTACTTGGGACGCACTCGGAGCAGCAGACTCATCGAATAGGAGGCCACCAGATGCGGTCGATTGTACAGCAAAGGCGTGCGTCGTCGTGGCGGACGTGCCACAGCCGTCGTTTGTATCGTTGTTGTTGTCGTTGCCGCCTCTCCGCCGGTGGCGCCAACAGCAGCTCTGTGAGTTGTACAAAATTTGAATTAATCTCTTTCTATTCTTTACTATTTGAGCATAACTCAACAGCAGGCATTCCCAAATATCAATCAAAATCATAAAAAAATAATAATAGGATAAATAAACAGCCAAATTTTGCATGCAAATTGAATATAGGAGAGGAGAAAGGGGGCTTTATTTTTTCCTCTTTCAGCCACACCATAAAAATTCAGTCTTCCGATAAGATATAGCTAAAAACAAGCCCAAAAAAAAACAAAGTGCTTTAAAATCTTCCAGAAGATAACAATAATTTTATGCTTATCTCCCCAGCTTATTATTATCTCCCTTAGCTTAATTCACTGAATTATATAATCAACAAAAATTTGCATTTCTTTAATTGTAAAACTGCTTCTTCAAATTCGTGACTCTTAAGTCAATATTAATTAGAAGCTTAAATTTCTTGAAAAACTCAATGCAATGCGCAAGTCTTAAGCACATTAGTTGCTCAATAAGATTTCCTAATAAATTTAAAAGTCAATATTAATTAGAAGCTTAATATTCCAAATTCTTTGAATACTGTTCAATAAGTTTTGCTTATAAATTGAATACATTTCCATACAAATTTTAATTGAAAATATAAGTAAAATAAACTGGAAAATATCTATTAAATTATCACTTCTGTTAACATAAAAGAGCAACGTAAGCCTTAACAGCAAGAGTGGTGAACAATTGCTGAATCTTTCCCTTCCCTACCAATTCCCTTTTCCAGTGACGATGTGACGAGCCAAAGTTGCAGCCAAAAAAGTTTAAATTTGAAAAATAAAATCAAATAAACTGAGCTAAAAGCTATAGAAGTGCTGAATATATCGGTTAAATTAACACTTCACTTAACAGCCAACTACTAATGAACCTTTTCTTTCCCTATTACTTCCCTTTTCCAGGGACGAAGGAAAAGTTGCAGCCAAAAAAGAATACATTTTAAAGCTATAGAAATGTTGAATATATCTGGTAAACTATCACTTCTCTTAACAAGATTAATGATCAACCGCTGAATCTTTCCTTTCCCTACTAATTCCTTTTTCCAGTACTGAAGCAAAAGCGAAACTAAGCTAAACATTTTAGAATTCCGGAATATGACAGTTAAATTATCACTTCTCTTAATACCGAGTAATGAGCGCTGAATCCCTCCCTTCCCTAGCACTTCCCTTTTCCGATAGTGACAAAGCGAAAGCGAAATTTGCAGCCAACAAAATTTAAATTTTAGAAATAAAATCCTGAATATAGCGGTTTAATCATCACTTCACTTAACAGCAAACAACTGCTGAATCTTTCCCTTCCCTACCACTTCCCTTTTCCGATAGTGACGAAGCGAAAGCGAAAGTTGCAGCCAAAAAGCCAGCTAAGGAGAAGAAGCGCAGCGATAGGGAAATTTAAGGGGCAGAAATGGAATTTGTTCAATTTGTATGTGGATGCAAATGAGTGTAAAGTGTAAAGTGTGATGTGTGTAAGCCAAAAACAATGGAACACAAATGACCAAAGAGAGTGTGTGTGGAGAACAGACAGAGTAGATAAATATGTATAGAGTATAGAGTATAGAACAAGATGAACCTACTTGGAGGAATGAATTTCGAATATCGAAGCGAAGAGCTTTTAGTATTTAAATTTGAGAGTTGAGGTTGAAGAAGAGTATGAAGAGTAATTTGTGGTATTTGTTTGGGTATTTGGTTTTTGTTTTTTTTTTTGGTTTTTTTGTTGGGAGTGACCACCTGATATCAACGCCGCATTCCGAGCCAGCAAAGTATCGTGTGTATCCAGCAGGAGCTCCTGAACCTCCAGCAGCATCTGGCTCGCTGTTCAAATTGCTGAGGGAGCGAGCACTCGCGATGCCCAACAACAAGCGGCGATTGCTGTGCGTATCGCTGCCATCATAAAGACTGGCCGAGTCCTCGCCCAAAGTTGCGTTCAAGAGATCCGTGTAGTTATTGTTCCCTTGCTGTTGCTGTTGCTGTTGATAGAGCTTGAGCTGCTCTTGGCGACGACGATGGAACTCATTGGCTTGTGTTATGTATGCGTGTGTGTACCTAAAGAGTAAGCACATGGCACATATGTTTGTTTTTTGTTTCGGAATGTCGAATGTTGTTTTGGTTTTTGGTTTGTTGTTTGTTAGAAACGAAATATTATTTATTTGCAGTGTTATTGCTGTTAGTAGTAGAAGAAGACACGCACAAAACACAATTGTACTTGATCTCGATCAAATTGGGGGGAATTACACAAAAAAGCGCAGCGAGCGAATGAGAGAGTGAGTGTGTGAGAGAGAGAGAGAGCGATATACAGTCATAGCGAGTGGGAGAAAAGTTTAGAGTTGGGTTTGTGGTGATTAAGACAAAGGAAGGAGAAAGGATTAAGATTGAGTTGGGTTTGGAATATGGTGGATAGAAGAAAGGTAATGCAACATGTAATTAAACAGGGATTAACAGCCCAGTGGGATAAATTGTTATCGTCAAAGTTAGCGCATCGATCTCGGTTAGCTCGAATGTTAACGCAGGAGTGAAAGAGACAACTCTACAGCACCGAGTTCAGCAGCAGCAAACGTGGTGAGTTAAGGTGTGGTGAGTAAGTGTGACTACAACATGCCCCACAACAAAATTCAGAGTGTTCGATTTAGCAATAACAAAAACAAAGAAAACGGTAAAACGGTAAAAGAAATAACTAAAACAAAAAACTAGTAACAAATAACAAAGAGAGCAATAATAATAGTAATAGTAACTTCGATCGCAGCCGAAGACAAACAATTTCAGTTCGAGACTTTGCAGAATTTAACACACTTTTCTAAATATCTATATAGTATAGTTAATACTACCACTCCCTCAACTTTCTATTTTTTTTAGTATTTCATTTCCATTTAAGAACTTTGCAAACAGTTGAAAATTCAGAAAATTCAACACATTTTTCCAAATACTGTAATTATATCTAAAATTTCGCAAAATTCAAAACACTTTTTGAAAAGATAATTCTTAAGATTTCACAGATTTCAAAATCCTTTTTCTACTTCAAAACCTTTCAATAAAATTCATTTTATAATACAACAAAGTTCTATAGAAAGCAAATTTGATTATTTTTTATAAAACAAGAGACTTCTTTAGAAGGTTTCATGCATTTTAAAATAATTTTCTTGATGCAAATTTCAAGATATTGTCTGATCCCAATTCCAAATTTGAATACTTTTATAAAACATAAGAATTCGTAAGATTTCAAAATCATTTTCCTACTTCAAAAAGCTTTGAATAAAATGCATTTTATAATGCAACAAAGTTCTGCAGAATACAAATTTCAATACTTTTATAAAATATGATAATTCTGAAGAATGAATTTAAAAATAATTTTCCTAATGGATTTTCAAATTTTTGCACGTTGTCGAAAATTGTCATTTCTAAAAATAACTGTTAAATGATCACTTCTCTTAAAAGCAACAACTGAATCTTTCCCTTCCCTACTACTTCCCTTTTCCAGTGCCGAGGCAAATTTCCTGATGCAAATTTCAAGTCAATTCCAAATTTGAATACTTTTGTGAAACAAATTCTTAAGATTTCACGGATTTAAAAATCCTTTTCCTACTTCAAAAGCTTTCAATAAAATTCATTTTATAATGCAACAAAGTTCTGTAGAATACAAATTTAAATACTTTTATAAAACAATATAATTCTTAAGAAGCTGTCATGGGTTTTCAAATCGTTTTCCTACTTCAAAAAGCTTTCAATAAAATTCATTTTATAATACAACTAAGTTGAATAGAATACTTTTTGAAATGAAATACTTTTCTAATGTCCTAGTTGGAATAGATTTCATGACGGACATAATATTCTACTACAAAGTAACTCCTCCGTCTGCAAAGACTCGAGGCAATTGAAATAGCTTTGAAAATACGGATTTCAGTTTGCACTCACCGTTCACGCTCCCTGAGCAAGGCGGCCTCATTGCCAGCGTTGCCTTGAGCCAGCACAGCATCGACGCCAAGAGGCAGCGAGGAGGCAGGAGCTGCGCCTGGAGCTGCGACCAACTGATGTGGCGAGGTTTTCGTGACAGCTGCATTCGAGAGAGCTGCCATGGAGTTGATCATCTGACCATAGATCTTGGCATACATATCGACATAGGCTTGAGGATTGCGTGACAGTTGATCGTACATCATGTAGGGATCATAAGCAGACGCCGCATTTCCATACTGATCGTTGTAGTTGCCCCGCTGCCCCCGCTTTCCACTGCTGCTTCCTCCTCCTCCTCCTCCACCGTTGATGCGCTCTTTCTCCAAATCGCTGTTGCGTGAACTCTTGCCACGATACTCTTCGTAATCTCGAGCATCCCACGCTCCGTGTCCGTGATGATGACGTCGTCCGCCTTCGCGACCACGCCCCGCATCGCTGCCGCCTTCATGGCTGCGTCGACTGCGCAGCTTTTCATGCTGCGACGACTTTTCGCGACGCGACGACGATGATTGATAATGGCTGCTTCCACCTCGTGGTTGTTGCTCTGCATAAGCATCGTAGTCATCATCGGGTGCTGCACTGCGTCTGGGCCGGCTCGCTTTGCTGTTGCGTCCGCCACGATCACCGCCACCGCCACCGCCTCCGCCGCCTCCTCCATCGCTGGCCGCAGCTGCTGCTGACTGAACTTGAACATCGGCTGCATCCGAGTCGCCGTCATAGTTGCTGTTGCTGTTGTTGCTGTAGCGAGGACGTCGCTCGTGTTTCTCCTCGCGACGCCACAGATTGCGTTCCCTTTCCCTCTCCCTCTCCCTTTCACGCTCCCTTTCACGCTCTCTTTCACGCTCCCTTTCCCACTCGCTGCGTGCGCTGTGCTCGTGACGTTGCTGCTGACGTTGTTGTTGCTCAGCATCGCGACTGCGACGCTTTGAATCACGCAGCGATTTATTGCCGCCATCGTTGTGCACATTTGCATTGGCCGCACGCACCGAATCCTCCGTTTCCCCCTCATAGTTGTTGCCACCTCCATTGTTGCTGTTGCTGTTGTGGTTGTTGTGACGTCGTCCGCTGCGCATGTTGCGCAAGCTGCGTTCATCTGGTTGACGACGCGACGGCAGCGATTGCTCAATGCGATCGTTGAACATCCAATCATCGGACTCATCCTCCGACTCCAGATCAAGCGAGGCGCCTGGACGTGGTTTGCCACGCCCCAATTGTTGCGTCATCGACGTGGACAACTGTTGCTGATGCTGCTGCATATGTTGTTCATGTTGTTGCTGCCCCGTTATCTCTGGCTGCTCGTGTTGCAGCTCCGTTTGCTGTTCCACGACAGCATCGGCTGCTGTTGGCTGCACTGCAACTGGCAGCAACACTGGCTGATCCTCCAGATTCTCGCCATCGAGCACCACTTCACGTTGTTCTGGAACAACATTGTTGTTGTTGCTGTTGCTGCTGCTGCTGTTTAGTGTTGTCTCCACGCCAGTGACAACACGTCGAGCTGGCGGCAACTGTTGCTGCTGCTGCTGTTGATGCTGATGCAACTGTTGCTGTGTCGTTGGCTGCTGCTCGCCCTCGGAGGTGTCTTCGCCATCCGCTTGACGCATCAGTTGCAATGCATTTGGCTGCTCGGTGCCAGTGACCAAACGTTGTCGCTCCACCAGCTCCGGCTGGCCGAGCACCAAACGCGAAAGTCCTGGCGGTGGCAACAAACCATCTGCCTCCCAGTTGGCCTCGTTGAGATCCTCGGGCTGCTCGGACAAATGACTTGTTTGCAAGTACTGAGCACGCTCATCGTTGGGTGCCGACAAAAGCACTTCCTGGTTCTCATACGGCGGCAGCTCCTGATTGTGATCCGGCAGCAGAGTTGGAGCAGGAATTGCAGCTGCAATTGGAACAGGAATTGGTGCTTGAAGTGGGGCTGCAAAGGCAGCAGCTGCTGAAAGTGGAGCAGCTAGACTTGTGGCTGCAAGTGGTGCAGCAAATGCAGCAGGAGTTGCAAGTGGAGCAGCTGAGACTGGAGCTGCGATTGGAGCTGGAACCGGAGCTGCAAGTGGCGTTGGAGCTGCAATTGGAGCTGGAGCTGCAAATGGAGCTGAAGCTGGAGCTGGAGCTGCAACTGCGATGGGAGCTGGCGCTAGAATTGAAGCCGGAGCTGCAACTGAAGCTGGTGCCAGAATTGCAGCTGATGCTGCGATTGGAGCAGGCGCTGCCATTGGTGTTGCTGCTGGAGTTGGCAGTGGAGGAACAGCTGCAACTGTTGCTGGTGGTGCGGCTTCGAGTATGTTTACACGTTTGCTTAATCCGCCGGCACGCTTGAAGGGATTGCCAGCTGCCGAGTTGTCCAATGCAGCTGGAGGTAAAGCAGTCGCTGCAGCTGGCGGTGCAGCATATGGAGCAGGTGTTGCTGCAGCAATTGGCACTGTTGGTGGCGTCACAGTTGCCGCTGCTGGCGGTTGATTTTGAAAGGCGCGCGGCGGCACAATGGCATTTAACAGCTCCGGCTCAGCTTCTGTGGCTGGCGACAGCAACGGCGGCAACTCTAGCGCTTCAGTGTTGCCACTGTTGTTGTTGGTGTTGGTCGTTTGCTGGTTTTGGCCAAAAGCATGCCAACTGCTTGGTGCAGCCTGCACACTAAATGCATCCTCCACAGCGTTATTGTTGTTGTTGTTGGTAGTAGAGTTAATGTTGCTGCTGCTAATATTGTTGCTAATGTTGCTGCTGTTGTTGTTGTTGGCGTTGTCATTCCAATCGCCCCAATCATCCCAGCCATCGTTCTTCACGTTGCTGCTGTTGTTGTTATCAAACACATCCGGCGGCAATTGCTGTGGCGGTGGCTGCTGCTCCACTTGCTGCACAGGTTGATAATATTGCTGCTCAGGCGATGCATACAGCAAAGGTTGTTGTGGTTGCTGCTGCTGCTGTAGTTGCTGCTGTTGCTGCTGTATGTAATAGTCATTGTAGTCGACCTGCTGATAATCCTCTGGCGGCCAATATCGCTGCGTTGTCTGTGGCGGTGGCTGCTGAGGTTGCTGAAACATTTGACTCGCATAAAGTTGCTGCTGCTGTGGTGGCTGCTGCTGCTGTTGTTGTTGTTGTTGCAACGGCGGCGGCGGTAATTGCTGTTGATTAGCGGGTAAAGAGTGATGTAAAGTTGCCTGCTGCTGTTGCTGCTGTAATTGTTGTTGTTGTAGTTGCTGCGGTGTTGGCTGCTGCTGCGGCTGTTGCTGCTGCGGTGGCAGCCAGTTGGCATTATTGTGCAACATGTTGTCACAGTGGGCAAACTGCAAAGTAACATAAAAAGAAAATCAAATTAATTATGAATTATCGGCAAGCGATTTATCGATTGACATGCAGCGTTGCCGGACAGTTTGCAGCCAGCTGCTGTGCAAAATAAATAACTGTTAACGCTTGTTGTTGTTGTTGCCGCTACCTGCACACTGTCTAAATTACATTGTTGGCAATTGTTGGATTTTGATGATGTTACATCCAGCCAAAACATGTTTCTAGGGGTCAGTTTTACAAAGTTAGTTTCCGGGTATTTTTTTTTTTGACAACAAACGAATGATTAACACTAAAAAAGTAAAGCAGAAAAATACACAAGTATCGCTGTATTATACTTGCCGATTCTCTTTTCTTTTTTATTTGTTGTGTTCGCTTTTGTATAATCCAACAACAACAACAACTATAACGACAATAATCACGCTGAGCTAAAAGTTTACGTGGACGTTTGCTGTGTGTTTCCCCCCTCTTGCTCTTCACTTCACTTCCCACTCGTTCGTCGCTTTTTTCTACCACCGTTTCGCTCTGAATGTTGTTGTTATTGCGATGTTTGACACAGCAGGTTTTTTATTTTAATAGCTACGTTGCGGCGTTTTTTTTTTCTTGTTGTTTTTGTGGTACACTTGCAGCGTTTGCTTATTTTTGTTTGCCTCTGGCTTGGATTAATGCACAAACTAAAATACTTGTTTATATGCTGAATATTTTTTCGACATTTGGACGTAAAGTCAAAAGTGAAAACAGCCAAATTGGAGCAACGAGCTGGCGAGAGAAAGAGCGAGAGAGCAACACTGTGTGCGGGTTGCCAGAGAGCAAATACAAATAGTACACACACACATACACATACGCTAGCACGCACACGAACACATAGGGTTGTAACCGCTGAAATGTAATTGCTGCAAGTGCCCGGGTAGGGAGGGAAGAGGGGCACTTGCAGACAACTATTTTCGCATAATTAGTAGGCAAGCAGCTGATTAGCCGATCAAATGTGTAATGAAGAAAACACATCAACAGCAGCCGCAGCTTTACGCATACATTTGCATTTTCACATACTCCGTGTCGTATCGTGTCTTTCGCTCTCTCTCTCGCTCACGCACATCAACACAAAACACAAGGTGTCACTGTTCCTCCTGTTTGTGCCTTTCATTTTTCTTTTTTATTTCAATTTGATTTGGCCTAATTATTAATTTATTATAGGGAGGAGGACTTACACACAAACTGTTGTTCAATTACGCGTACTTGCAAAGACGTTCGTAAACCATTTACTTGTTCAATAATTTGAATACAATTGGGATTTATTACTTTAATTAAATGGAATTTTTCGAGTGCAAAATAAATGCCAACTCGACTTTTTGCAAGAGCGTGACCGCAAATTGTGTCTCCAAACGTACTAAAAAATGCCCAAAACGACAGCCTGTCAACCAACAGCTGCTAAGTTAACAGCACTGTCAACAGCTGTTAGATTTAACAGCGCTCTCAACTGTAATCGGTATACCAAAAAAGTTAATGGTCACACTAAAACGTGCTTTCGGCCTTTGAAAACAATTGTAAATAAACTCAACTTGCTTTGTATTTACCTAATTGAAAATGGGCAAAAAGGATAAAAATAAGAAGAAAGGCAAAGGCGCCGAGAAGACAGCAATGAAAACCGACAAAAAACTGGCGGCCAAACAAAAGAAAATGCTGGAAAAACTGGGTGAAGTAAGACAATGAAATTGTAATGCATGGAAATGTAAACAATATGGTTTTTGACATATTACAGTCTGATATAGCGGATATTGTGAAGACTCTGGAGGCTGAGGAGGGACGCATTAAGGCTATAACTGAGGAAATATGCACTCCGCCAACGCCACGTGCCAATTTCTCACTTGTGGCGCATCCCGAAAAAAGAGGAACTGATTCTGTTTGGTGGCGAGCTTTACAATGGCGCTAAAGTCAGCGTGTTCAACGATCTCTACATCTATAATATAGCACGTAACGAGTGGAAACAGCTGAAATCACCATCGGGACCTACGCCACGCAGTGGCCATCAAATGGTTGCTGTTGCCACCGATGGCGGTCAATTGTGGGTAAGAAAGATAATTGCAATTTGAGATTTATATAGTTTCTAGGCTGTGATAATGTGAAGTAAAATTATTAACACTATCGATGCATTGATGGTTTTCGCACCCATTTTCATTAATGAATTAATTTTTATATGAATTCATACTTTTTACTTTAACAAAACTATTAAAGCTGCTTTAACACCTGTGTCGCGACCATTGCGAATATTTTCAAAATATACCAAGGTGATATACCAAATTACAGAAATTTCTATGCTACATGGTTACACTTCATACGGTATTTTGCATAGTTTCAAAACGCGTATAAAAAATGCGCCTCACTTAAAACAGCTTCACAGCTTTTAAATTATTGAATAATATTAAATATTAAACGTTAAAGCAGTCTTTTGTTTGTTGTGTTGCTTGCATTGTCCAATTAGAATATTGTGCGATAGATTTGCAGCCTTTCGATAGTTTGTTTTGTGCCCAGGACTTCAAATTATCGATAATATCGATAAATAAAACAAATCAATGTTTATTTTTGCAGTTGTTTGGCGGAGAGCATGCGAGTCCCTCACAGCTGCAGTTCTATCACTACAAGGATCTGTGGACACTCAGCCTGAAGTCGCGTCAATGGACCAAAATCGCAGCACCAAATGGACCAAGTGCCCGAAGTGGACATCGCATGGTGGCTGCCAAGAAGCGTCTGTTCATCTTTGGCGGCTTTCATGACAACAATCAATCGTATCACTACTACAACGATGTGCATTGCTTTTCTTTGGA
Organism: Drosophila sulfurigaster albostrigata; assembly: GCF_023558435.1. NCBI lineage: Eukaryota > Metazoa > Arthropoda > Insecta > Diptera > Drosophilidae > Drosophila > Drosophila sulfurigaster. Next base: position 31,490,197 of record NC_084885.1, read on the forward strand.
GACGTATCAATGGCTTCCCATACAAATTGTTGGCGCTGTGGCTCCAGCTGTGCGTTCCGGCTGCTGCATGGCAGCATCCTCCGATGGCAAGATCTATGTGTGGGGCGGATATGCGCGCACATCGATGAAAAAGGATCTGGATCGTGGCATCACACACACCGATATGTTCTCCCTGGAGCTGGACAGTAAGCCTGATAAATTTATCCCAGTCTAGTAATTGACTTTAATTTATGTTACTTTTCCAGAATCTGGCGGGGATAAGTACAAGTGGAACACGGTGAAGGCTGGCGGATATCGACCCAAGCCCAGAAATAGTGTCGGATGCACTGTGGCGCCCAATGGCAAAGCTTATTGCTTTGGCGGTGTCATGGACGTCAACGAGGACGATGAGAATGTGCTGGGCCAGTTTGGCGAGGAGCTGCTGGCCTTCGATTTAAGCTCACAGTCCTGGCGACTGCTCGACGTCACTCCGAAGGCAAAGCCGAGCTCCAAGAAGCAGTCGAATGATGTGGAAATGGACAATGAGAATGCGGCGGAGCCGGCAAAGAGCGTTACGACCACGACAGATGGCATATTTACGGTGACAGTTGGTGGACCTGCAGCCAGTCAAGCATCGACGCCTTATGTCTCAAGCATACCGAGTCTGTTTCCCAATGCGAGACGCACAGATGCTCCAGCACCTCGCATGAATCCTGGACTCTGTGTGTGCAAGGGCAATTTGTATTTGTTTGGCGGTCTGTACGAGGAGGATGAGAAGCAGCATACGCTCAATGATTTCTACTCGCTGGATCTGCACAAATTGGAGCAATGGAAGGTGATCATCAGCAGCAAGCAGAAGGCGCACGATTGGATCGATGACAGCGAAAGCAGCAGCTCCGATGAAGAGTGCTCCGATGATGATGATGACGATGACGATGATGACAGCTCGGGCATGGACACTGATTAAAGTTGAATTTGCTATTTTTTATTTCAATAAATACGAAATTGTGCGTAAACATTTTATTGCATATTCATTTTGAATGCTCAAACGTCGATAACGAACAATTTATCGATAACAACTAAGACCGATGAGAGCAATTCACGCAAGTTGTAAACATTTTGTGTAAAAGCTAATTTTAGTAAAAATTTATTACTATTCAAAAATGTCAGCACAAAACAATATTATAATATTAAAAAAAAAAATACACTTGCCTACAAACTCACAAACAACAACACATAACACATGTGTGCTGGCCACACTGTACACTATTAGTTGGTATATTTGTTTGGCAGTGAAAACTATCGGCACGTGCGCATCGCCAGGCGGCTGAACGTGTGTGAACATACGTGTGTTGTGTGTGTGTGTGAGCGCGAGAGCGCGCGTGTGTGTGCGTTAGTGTGTAAGTTAGTGTGTGTTATTATTATTGTTAAGGTTAACCCAACAACTTAGTTTAATGCTTTAGCGCTCGCGTATCTTTTTTTTGTTAATATTTTTTTGTTGTAAATCAAGTGTGTGCGACACACACATAACGGAAGCCAGAAGATGCTGCGCCTACTACTCGCCAACTGCAGTCGCAGCGACTTGCTCAGGTAACTAGCAGTCCCCCCCCCTCCCCCCACCATCCTACTTCTTACCATTGGCAATCTCTCCCAAATCTACACATGGCCTCGAAGAGCGTCGCGTCGGCGTCGCCGACCAAAGCGATAAAGGTTTTCCCCTCGCCCTCCCTCCCTCCGGCCAACGCACTTCTAAACTTTTAAATTGTAGTAAACGATTATGTCATCAAACGCTTTTCACTTAAGGTTTTCATTGAATTGTTTTTATTTCTCTTTGTTTTTAGCCGCCGCCTGCAGAACGCCAATCGCCTCTTGCGACAGCATCAACACACGCTGCTGCGACCCAAGGCAGCGCCGTCGACTGCGACGCCGCCGTCGAGTGCAGCGCGCGCATTGCAAACGACGCGCGCCCTGCTCCTAGGAGGCGCCACTCTCGCCGGGGGCGTGGCCGTGCGCAGCTGGTGGGCAACGGCACACTGCGAGGCAGCAGCGGGCGCGGGGGGAAATCGCCTCGCGGGCGTCATTCAGCATACGCTGCAGCAGGAGGAACAGCACTTCGACTGGCGACGCTTCTGGTCCTATTTGGAGCCACACACCTGGGAGCTGATTGGTGCCATCTGTGTGAGTGGATACCCGGGTGGTTTGCGAGGATGCGAGAGGGGTATACACGGCTAGTGGGAAAGTAGGCAGCAGAAAAAAGCAAGAGTGTGAGGTTCTCTTTGATAAGAAATAGATCTTAAGGTAGAATACAATAGGATCGAAGTTAGGCGAAGCTTGTGTGTTAGATACCCGGCACTCTTTGGGAGTGGGGTATACACGGCTAGTGGGAAAGTAGGCAGCAGAAGAAAGGAAGAGCATGAAGTTCTCTTTGATAAGAAATAGATCTTAAGGTAGAATGTGATAGGGACGGAGATCAGAGTTGTTAGTGTACACTCTTTGCAAGTGGATACCCGGGAGGTTACACGTGTGGGGTATTCCAGCTAGTGGGAAAGGAGAAGTGTAGCAGGCAGCGGAAGGAAAAACATGCGATAGGGACGAAGATCGGAGTTTTTAGTGCATTAGATACCCGGCACTCTTTGGGAGCGGTTAGCCGGATGATTTAAAGAGATGCGAGAGGGGTATACACGGCTAGTCATAGAGGAGAAGTTTAGTAGGCAGCAGAAAAAAGGAAGAGCGTGAGGTCCTCTTTGAAAAGAGATGCATCTTAAGGTAAAGTAAGATAGAGTCAAAGATCAAAGTAGTTAGTGTACTAAATACCCGGTACTTTTTGGGGTAGCTGGAAGTATTATTAGTTAGCACAAAAGAAGAACTGTATTCAAGTAGTTCAAGGAGTAGTTAATACAATTTGATACCCATGAGAAGTAGATTCTCTCTGATAAGAGATTCATCTTAAGGTAGAATGCGATAGGGTTGAAGATCGGAGTAGTTAATGTAATTCATACCCGGCACTCTTTGGGGTAGTTGGGAGTATTATTGGTTAGTAGAAAAGTTAGTTAGTTAGTTCACTTTGATACCCGACACTTTTTGAGCTGAAGTGGGGTATGCTTATTTATTGGTAAAGCTAAAATAGAACTTTCAGGATATTCTCGGTTAGTGACAAGAATTAAATGTTAGTCATAGATGGTATAAGAAGCAAGCTAATTTCTGCACTTTGATATTCGCACGTCGATAGTATTTACTATCGATTGCACTATCGGTACTTCTTTGAGTCGGCATCGATAGTATTTACTATCGATTGCACTATCGGTACTTCGTTGAGTCGCCATCGATAGTTCTCCACGTCAAATGTTTGCCGTAGAAAGAGAGTAACTATCGATTGCGGCTCAGCGATAGTACTGATAATGTTATCGATAGGTCTCCACCTCAAATGTTTGCCATAGAAAGAAGCTAGTTACTTCACTTTGATACTTTGCCATCAAGTAACTATCGATTTGGGCTCAGCGATAGTACTGATAATGTTATCGATAGGTCTCCACCTCAAATGTTCACCATAGAAAGAGGGTAACTATCGATTTGGGCTCAGCGATAGTACTGATAATGTTATCGATAGGTCTCCACCTCAAATGTTTGCCATAGAAAGAAGCTAGTTACTTCACTTTGATACTTTGCCATCAAGTAACTATCGATTTGGGCTCAGCGATAGTACTGATAATGTTATCGATAGGTCTCCACCTCAAATTATAATCGTTCTATATCATAATTTGCGTTTTCCCACTTGCAGGCGGCGCTGATCGTGGCGTTCATCAACATACGCATACCCAATCTGCTGGGGGATCTGGTCAACACGCTGGCCCGGTATGCCAACACCTATGTGATGGACCCCATTCACAACTCGTTTGTGAAGGACGTGAGCAAGCCGGCGAGCAATCTGCTCAGTTTGTACATGCTGCAATCGGGTTTCACCTTTGTGTACATCTATCTGCTGAGTCGCATTGGCGAACAGATGGCGGCGAAGATGCGACAGGATCTCTTCAAGCAGATCGTGCTCCAGGACATTTCGTTCTTCGACGAGAATCGCACCGGTGAACTCGTGAATCGCCTCACAGCCGATGTGCAGGACTTCAAGACCTCATTCAAGCAGTTCGTGGCTCACGGATTGCGCAGCGCAGCACAACTGATCGGTGGCAGCATCTCGCTCTTCATGATCTCGCCTCACATGGCCGCGATTGCGTTGGCCGGCGTTCCTTGTGTCGTCATGTTCATGACGTACCTGGGCAAGAAGCTGCGAAACCTAAGCAAAAACTCCCAAGCGCAGGTGAGTCGATCCTTCGATATGGATTCCAAACTCTCCGCTAAACTTCTTCACTTCCAGGCGGAACGCGCAACGGGAGTCTGCGAGGAGGCGCTGTCCAACATTCGCACCGTGCGCAGCAGCGCCTGCGAATATCGGGAGCTGCAGCTGTTCGAGCAGGAGACGAACGAGGCGGCACGATTGGCCCAGGAGCTGGGCCATGGCATTGCCATCTTTCAGGGTCTGACCAACTTTTTCCTCAACACATTGGTGCTCTCCACGCTCTTCATGGGCGGCCACCTCATGTCCACCGAGAGCCTCACGCCGGGCGCCCTCATGGCATTCCTCGTCGCCTCGCAGGGCGTTCAACGCTCCTTGGCCCAGGGATCGGTGTTGTTGGGCACCATGATTCGTGGCATGAGCGCCGGGAGTCGCGTCTTTGAGTTCCTCGCCATGCAACCGAAGGTGGAGCTGCTCCGTGGCTATGTCATACCTCCGGAGCGACTCCATGGCGAGATCCGCTTCGAGAACGTCTCGTTTGCTTATCCTATGCGACCAGAGCAGGTGAGTTATCCTCCTTTCACTCCCATTTCCCACTTCCCACTCTGATTAACGATTCTCTCTGTCCCTCACTATCGACAAGTCTGCGTAGTTCGATCGCAATTGCGTTTATCTAATCAATTGGGTTGCGGCTCCATTTAAAGCAACAACGACAGGGATAAGTTTGTAAACCTTTCATTGAAAGTAAACCCCCTAAAAATGGAAGGGAAAGGAGTTTTTTAAAGATGTATTCATCTATTAAATGTAAATTCGAATTCTCTTTACAACGACAGGGATAAGTTTGTAAACCTTTCATTGAAAGTAAATCCCTAAAGAAGGCAAGGGAATTCTTACGTAGATTTTTGTTTTAAAGAAGTATTCTTCTAAAATGTAAATTCGAATTCTTTTTTTATGTTGAATTGCTTTAAATTCGAATTCTCTTTTTTTGTAACATATTGAATAGCTTTGTAGGACAGGGATAAATTTGTAAACCTTTCATTGAAAGTAAACCCCCTAAAAATGGAAGGGAAAGGAATTCTTACGTAGATTTTTGTTTTAAAATGTAAATTCGAATTCTTTTTTTTGTTGAATTGCTTTAAATTCGAATTCTCTTTTTATGTATTGAATACCTTTATAGGACAGTGATAAATTTGTAAGCCTTTCATTGAAAGTAAACCCCCTTTAAAAAAAGGAAAGGAAGGAAATTATCAGAAAGAAGTTTTTTTAATGAAGTATTCATCTAAAATGTAACTTCGAATTCTCTTCTCAACGACATGGATAAGTTTGTAAACCTTTCAAGTAAACCCCCCAAAAAAAGGGAAGGGAAAGGAATTCTTACGTAGATTTTTGTTCTAAAGAAGTACTCTTCTAAAATGTTAATTCGAATTCTCCTTTTATGTCTTGAATATCTTTAAACGACAAGGATAAGTTTGTAAACCTTTCATTGAAAGTAAACCCCCTAAAAATGGAAGAGAAAGGAGTTTTTTAAAGAAGTATTCATCTATTAAATGTAAATTCGAATTCTCTTTACAACGACAGGGATAAGTTTGTAAACCTTTCATTGAAAGTAAATCCCCAAAGAAGGCAAGGGAAAGGAATTCTTACGTAGATTTTTGTTCTAAAGAAGTACTCTTCTAAAATGTTAATTCGAATTATTTTTTTATGTTGAATTGCTTAAAATTCGAATTCTCTTTTTATGTATTGAATAGCTTTGTATGACAGGGATAAATTTGTAAACCTTTCATTGAAAGTAAACCCTCTTTAAAAAAAGGAAAGGAAGGAAATTATCAGAAAGGAGTTTTTTTAATGAAGTATTCATCTAAAATGTAACTTGGAATTCTCTTTTCAACGACATGGATAAGTTTGTAAACCTTTCATATAAAGTAAACTACCCAACAAAAGTGAATTAGGGAATTCTCACATAGATTTTGGCTTTAAAGATGTATTCTGCTTTAATTTCAATTTGAATTCTCATTTTATATGTCTTTAATGACTTTCAAAGCCTTTGATATATTTTGGTATTTATTTGGTATATAACAATCTACTATATTGTTAAGAATAATACCGCACTATTTTGCTTTCATTGGAAATGGGCAGCGGATATTTCTTCTAAAAGTTTCTTTTATCACCTATTAACAAGTAAGAAAGCTATGATCGACTGTAAGATACCCGCTATCCATTTTGATTCAAAGAAAAACAGTGAGCTATTAATTTAAAAATATACCGAAATAAACTTACAACAAAAATACTAAAAAATACGAAAAAATATACTGTTTTGAATAAAAGCAAAACAGTGCGGTATTTATTTTAAAATATACTGAGTTGATATACTACAAAAATACTTAAAATAAAGACAACCCAATGCGGCAATAATTTTAAAATATACCAAATTAATACTAAAATTTAAAAATATATCAATTAGAATAAAAGCCAAACAGTGCTGTATTAGTTTTAAACTACACCAAATGAATATACCAAACGAAATATTAAAAAATATACTAAAGGCTATATTTGGTATATTGATAGAGTACTATATTCTAGGATATAGAGTGCAAAATATACCAGATTGTCAGGCAAAGCAACTCGATGACTTCTGCCTGTTAGCTAGAAGGGTATTATCTATCCTATTGATAGAGGAAGATATCCCAAATTGTCAGGCAAATCAATTAGATGCACTAACTGATAATACCCTGCTACCCTCTTGAATATTAATCATTAATACTGACACCCTCTCCCCTATTCCTTTCAGCTCGTGCTGAAGGACTTCAGCTTAACGCTGCGACCGGGACAAACGGTGGCTTTGGTCGGCGCCAGCGGATCAGGGAAATCAACGATAGCTGCGCTGCTGGAACGCTTCTACGAACCCACCGCGGGCAACATCAAGATCGATGGCTACAAGCTCGCCGACATTTCGCCGTATTGGCTGCGCGCCAACGTGCTCGGTTTCATCGAACAGCAGCCGGTGTTGTTTGGCACCAGCATACTGGAGAATGTGCGCTATGGCAAACCGACGGCGAGTCCCGACGATGTCTACGCCGCCTCGAAGCTGGCGCAATCGCATGACTTTGTCACCGCTCTGCCCGATGGCTATGACACCAATGTGGGTGAGCGGGGCACACAGCTGAGCGGGGGGCAGAGGCAGCGCATTGCGATCGCTAGGGCGCTGGTGAAGAATCCGCGTGTGCTGATCCTCGATGAGGCGACGAGTGCGCTGGACGCCACCAGCGAGGCGGAGGTGCAAAAGGCTCTCGACACTGCCGTGCAGAATCGCACCACATTGGTGATTGCCCATCGACTGTCCACCATCCGCAATGCCGATCTGATTGTCGTCCTCGATCAAGGACGCGTCGTCGAGGTAAGGATTCAAATCTATCTATCTATCTATCTCATTTCTTTACCTTAACTAATTCCTGATTTCTTCCCCTCCTTAGACCGGCAAGCATGACGAGCTTATGGCCAAGCGTGGCCTGTACTTTGAGCTGGTCCGTCAGCAGGAGCGACGCGAGATCCAGGATCAAGTGCAGGCGGCCGAAGAGGTGTTGTCAACTGCCACGACGGTGACTGCGACTGCAACGCCGTCGACAAAAACAACAACAACAACAACGCCGCCAGCAACGACGACGGCAACAACAACAACTACGCTGCCGCAAGGTTAAAAAAAACAACAACAGAGTTTAGAGCAATGTGACGAAAATACATATGAATTCCCTGTACATAATTTTTTATTTATTTTTACAAACTATTTTTATTTGTATTTTTTTTTTGATTGCTAAGTGGAAATTGTAATGCAAATTAGGCAAATGGAAGCGAATTAGTTGATGTTTAATAAATGAAAATACTTGTGTTGATTTATGTACACAATTTGTTTGCGCTTCTTTTGTAATTCAAAATTCGCGCACTCTCTTTGCAGCGATAACTTTGGTCTTCTCTTTGCACTTGGTGTTTATCGATATGCCGATATTTGGAGCTGTGTGGCGCTTGGAGCATTTTAACGTTTTGGGCGCAACGGTCACACTGTTCGCTACAACGCTAGTCTCATTTTGGTTTTTTTTTTAAACAAATGCATTTGTTTTTTTTTTGTGTTCGACTTGTGTGTGCAGTAGTGTAATTGAAGTGACCAGCAAACGTGCGACCGGCTGTGGTAAAATGGTTTGAGGACGAAAACGTAAACGCGACGAAAATTCGCAATGTGCGTAAAACATCATCAACACCAGCAACAGCAACAACAACAACAACGAAAACAGCATCAAAATACGAGATAAATTATGTAAGTGTGTGTGTGTGTGTAAGTTTGAGTTTGAGCGCGTTCGTGTACCTGCGTGTGTGTGTGTGTGTGAGTACGGTTTTGGGCAGCAACAACTATTAGTAAGAATGCAACAACAACACCAATAACAACAACAATAATAATAATAATAGCACAAGTTTGCTATTTGTTAATGCTGATGTCGTTGCCGTTGCCGTTTCGTTATTGTTCCCGTTCCCCCACACACGAATTTTAATCAACAGCAACTTTTTTTTGTGTTATGTGCTTGTGTCTGTTTGTTTGTCTGTCTGTGTGTGCATTCGTCATTTCACGCGCGCGTGTCTGTGTGTGTGTGTGTACATTTTTTTGTTATTGCTGTAACTAGTGTTAAGGTGACAATGTGCACATAGTAGTAGGTACGACGTAAGGAAAATGAACGGCGCTGCGTCAGCTGGTTAATATTAAACGTTATTAACAGCAGTAATAATAACAACAACAACAACGACAGCATTGGCGAGTCATTTGTTTTTATGCAGCAGGAGTTAAGTCAAGTTGTCGTCACTCCATTTCTCAGGGTCAATGCTGCCAATAACAATAGTCTCTCCACTACCCCCTCCATCCATCCATCCTTCTCTCTTTCGCTCCAACACCATCATCTTCATAAATTCCCGCAGTGCTGAGCAGTGCAGTTGAACTTTCCGAACTAGTTCGCAAAATGATCGAAGAATGCAAATTACCAACAAAAAAATATATATTTGAAGTGCATGTAATGCCGGCTCTGACATCATGCTTCAATTAGACATTGGCAATAAAGTAGTTTGACTTGCGTTTTGTTGTATTTTTTTTTTTTTTGATTTTGATTTTGTAGTAGTTCCATTTCGATTTGAAAACCGGTTCACCAAACAAAGGCTTGCCAGATCGTCAGCAACTCAAATGCAGCAACAACTAAGCGCTCTCTCTCTCGCTCTCTTTTCGATCTGCTCTCTTAGCCAACCGAACGCGACAGAAACACAAACACACACATACATATGCAGATGCAGATGCAGCAACAAAAAGAATTGAAACAGCAGCAGCGAGGCGGCAGCGTCGTCAGCGGCAGCGTGCTGCCAACCTGCGCCAGCTGCCTCTGCCCGCTGCTGACGTCGCCGTCGACGAAAAAACACAACGATGAACCGATAGTGATGGCACTTGGCCAACAATGGCATTGCGATTGTTTTCGCTGCTCCGTCTGCGATTCCCATCTCCACAATTGGTATTTTGAGCGTGAGAATTTGCTCTATTGCCGTGACGATTATTACGCACGCTTCGGCGATGCCTGTCAGCAGTGCATGGCCGTCATAACGGGACCCGTGATGGTTGCCGGCGAGCATAAATTCCATCCGGAATGCTTCTGTTGCGCCGCCTGCGGTTCATTCATCGGCGAAGGCGAATCCTATGCCCTGGTCGAACGCTCCAAATTGTATTGCGGCCAATGCTATGGCAAAAAGAGTCGTCTCCCCATCGATGCGAGGCCACGGATCACAAAAGCCGGCAAGCCAATGCATTCCATCCGGCTCGTCGAGATTCCCAAGGATGCCACGCCCGGTCTGCGTGTGGATGGCGGCGCCCTCGACGACGGTTGTCCCACGGTCCGGATAACCGAGTAAGTCTTCCACATAGATCCCCGCTTACTCCTTTACTTTGCTCACTCCACTCTCCAAGAATGCGACCCACTAATTGACTAATTGCAATTAATTTGTTCCACTGATTCACTACTAAAACTTAATTGGTATTTTACGCCTCCACTGTGGTTCGTATTTTCCAAACTTGTCAGTATTTTCGAGTACTAAAACTAAATACTAAGTGGTATTAATTACCACACAAATTCAGTTTAAACAATTGACTAATTTCAGTATTTATATACTAACTTATTGTTACATACTAACTAAGAGGTATCTTAAGTTACACTGTATTTACAAACTTGTCAGTATTTTTGTGTACTAAAACTAAATACTAAGTTGTATTAATTACCTTAAACTTGTCAGTATTTTTGTGTACTAAAAAGTATCATTAAATATTATGAAGTTTATCAAATTGACTAATTTGATTCTGATTTAGTATTTATATACTAACTAATTCGTACATGTCAACTATATATACTAACTAAGAGGTATATAATTGATATCTTAAGTTCAACAGTGGATCGTATTTAATTAGCATTTTCGTTTACTTAGACTTTCAACTAAATACCAACACCTATACAAATTCAGTATTTTCTGGCTAAAGCTTAAACGATTGACTAATTTGCTTCTGATTCAGTATTTATATACTAACTGATATGTACCAGCTATATATAATATATACTAACAATATGACTATCACTAAATACTAACACCATAAACATTCAGTATTCTCAGGCTGAAGTTTAAACGATTGACTAATTTGCTTTAGTATTTTACTAATTATATACTAACTATATATACTATATACTAACTAATAGGTATATACAACTATCACTAAATACAAACACCTCACAAATTCAGTATTTATCTGCTGAAGTTGAACCAATTGACAGTATTTATAATCTAACTTATTTGTATGTAATATGTATGTAAAGTTAAATAAGAGATTCATAAAAAATAATTTATATTTACTTTAACCAAATTGCGAAATTCAAATATAAGATATCATATTCTTTCGCAACTTCGTTAACTAAAAAAAAAAATAACTTTCAATGAATAATTCTTTGTTTATTTAAAATATAATTAGAATTTACATTTTTATGTAATTATAAGTTTTGCTTAATAATTGTATTAAGTTTGTTTTAAGCATTGATCTTAACTGTGGTGCTGGTTTCATGTGTCTTCACCCTCTCTCTCTCTCTCTCTCTCTTTCTTTATCTGCTTCTCCCATTCACTCACTCGCAAACGCAATCGCGCTGTCTCGCTCTCTTTGTCGAAATCGAAGTTTAATATGTAAATTTTACGGTCGCATGGGCAAATACGCGTTCTCCTTGCTCACCTCGGTGGCGGATCGTTGTTGTGCTTCATATAGGTAAAAACTAATCCTCATCAAGTCGATCCTTTTAAATAATTCAATTCCCCATTTGCCAAGTAAACAGAACGGATTAATTCATCACTTCTTTTTCGCTTACAGGATCGATGTGAATCTGACAAATTTACACATTGGCGATCGGATACTCGAGGTGAACGGAACTCCGGTGAGCAACTCGTCGGTGGAACAGATCGATAAACTGATACGGAGCAATGAGAAGATGCTTCAGCTGACTGTGGAACACGATCCGGTTCAAGTTTGTCGCAGTTGCAGCCAGGCGGACATTCAACGTGCGAGTTCCGCATCCACTTTGATTCTCCCTCTGAGCACCTCGGCATCGAGTGTTGAGGTCGGTGGACGTGGTCGGGAGAGACTTTACAAGGCAGCTGAATCGAATGGCACAAAGGCGCGCAAGATGCGGCAACAAACGTTGCAACAACAACAGCAGCAGCAGCAGCAGCAATCACAACATCAACAACATCATCAGCAACAGCAGCAACCACAACTCCTCAAAGAGAAAGAACGCTGCTCGAGTTTGTCGAAGCTGTTGGATGAACAGCATACGGCGCAACAGCATTCGGCGCATCCGCAACTTTATGATTTATCGAGGACGCAAAGCTGTCGCGTTGTTCAGAAGCCGCAGCGCATTTTTCGGGCCTCGGATCTCGTGATGGGCGAGAAACTCGGCGAAGGATTCTTTGGCAAAGTGTACAAGGTGACGCATCGCTTGACCGGCGAGCTGATGGTCCTCAAGGAGTTGCATCGCGCCGACGAAGAGGCGCAGAAGAATTTCATCAAAGAGGTCGCCGTGTTGCGTTTGCTCGATCATCGGCATGTGCTCAAATTTATTGGGGTCCTCTACAAGGATAAGAAACTTCACATGGTCACCGAATACGTCGCTGGCGGTTGCCTCAAAGAATTAATTCATGATCCCGCCCAGTCATTGAGTTGGCCACAGCGCGTCTGCTTGGCTCGGGACATCGCCTGTGGCATGAGCTATTTGCATTCCATGAACATCATCCATCGTGATCTCAATTCGATGAATTGTCTTGTGCGCGAGGATCGTTCGGTGATCGTCGCCGATTTTGGTCTTGCTCGGAGTGTTGATGCTCCACGTCTTTCCACGGCCAACGCCAATGCCAGTAACAGTAATAGTCCAGCTGCCAGTTCGGGATTCGATTCGAGTGCCGCTTTGTCGCCCAGCGGCACGATGAGGCGCAGCAAGAGTCGACAGCGCAGGCAGAGATACACTGTTGTAGGGAATCCCTATTGGATGGCACCCGAGATGATGAAGGGCCTCAAGTACGACGAAAAAGTGGACGTCTTCTCCTTCGGCATCATGCTTTGCGAGGTGAGTTATCACTTTCGTGAACGTTTCACTGGCAGGCCTATTTTTTTGTACTTCATTTCAACATTGCTCAGCATACGAACTTTTTTCTTGTATCAATTTATCGAATTCCTTAGTTTTATTTTTTGGTATTTCTTTGTACTTCATTTAAATATTACTAATTACAATTGAATGCAATGAATTCAATTTGTATCAATTTCTACAAATTCCTCGCTTCAAATTGTATTTTGTGGTATGCCACTTTCGTAAACGTTTCACTGGCGTGTTTCTTCATAATTCAATTTGAATGCAGTGAAATCATGCGAAGTTTTCTCTTACAAATTTTTAGTACTCTTCACTTCTTATTTTTTGTGGTATGCCGCTTTCTTGAACTTTTCATTGGCTGACTTCTTTATACAACATTACTTATTTCGAAGGAATGCAACGAAATCCATCTTTCTCTTGTATCAATTTCTCGAATTCCTTACTTCAAATAGTTTTTTGGTGTATGGCACTTTCGTGAACGTTTCACTGGCTGTCATACTTCTTTTCAATATTATTCATTTCGAATGAATGCAGCCAAATCATACGAAGCTTTATCTTGTATAAATTTCTCGAATTCCTCACTTTAAATTGTTCCGTAAACGTTTCACTGTCTGAATGAATGCAACGTAAGCATACGAAGATTTCTCTTATAGCACTTTTTCGAATTTCTTACTTCAAAATAATTGCTCGGATTGACTGTTTTACTCCCTCTTTTTGTTTTTGCCATTTACGGAAATGTTTCACTGTCTATTTCTTCACTTACTTATTCGATATTCACATTCTCTTTTGCTTCGTCTTTCGCAAACGTTTCACTGTCTAATTCTTTTCTTGCTTCTTCGGGAATCTCTTTTGCTTCCTCTTTTTGTTAGTGTCACATTTGCCAAAGTTTCACTGTATAATTCTTTACTCTCTTTTGCTCTCTCTTTCGCAATCCTTTAATATTTGCAATCTCTTTTACTGCCTCTTTCTCAATTGTTTCACTGTCTAAATTCTTTACTTGGCTCTTCTTCGATATTCATAACTTCTTTTGTTCCTCCTTTCGCAATTGTTTCACTGTCTAATTCTTTACTTGTTCTTTTACTTCCTCTTTCGCAAACGTTTCACTGTCTAAAGGTTTACTTGTTCTTTTACTTACTCTTTCGCAAACGTTTCCCTGTCAGCAAATACTTCTTTCTTCCTTTGAATGTCTTAGAAATCTCTCACTAATCAATTTGCTTTCCCCATTTTAGATCATTGGCCGCGTTGAGGCGGATCCGGACTACATGCCGCGCAACTCGGACTTCAGTCTCAATCAGCAGGAGTTTCGGGAGAAGTTCTGCGCCCATTGCCCCGAGGCGTTCGTCAAGGTGGCGTTCGTGTGCTGCGATCTGAATCCGGATATGCGACCCTGCTTCGAGACGCTCTACATATGGCTGGAGCAGCTGCGCAGTCTGTTGGATGCACAGCAAACGCCGCCGGCGCGACTTCTGCACGAGATTGAGAACTTTCAGGATAGTTACATCAGTTCGGAGGACGCATTGTCGCCCACCTCGCAAAGGAGTCTCGACAATCTGACCGCCGAGGCGACAACGACAACGGAGGCGGCAGCTGAGGAAAAGGAGAACGTGGAGCAGCAACCAGCGGAGCAACAGGTTGTGATGCGGGCCCAGGACATTCCAAAGTCGCCGCACCTGGGCAAGGATTTCTCGCCGAGCGGCGAGCGACTGAGAGACAGCATGAGAGCGCGTCGTCGTCAGCGATTCCTGGGCGCCCAGCAGCAACTGCGAGGCCTGACCCCGGAGACAACGTCAACGGAGCGTGCGCTGAAGCAGGCGCTAAAGAAATGTCGACCCTTTGGGGAGAAGGGTTATCTGGTTGATTTGCGACCCGGTGGCGAGCTGCAGCTGAACGATGTGCGTGATTTGAACAACTATTCGGATGTGGACTCGAGTTGTGATACGAGCTTAAACTATCACGAAGTGAATGCAACGACTACAACGACGACGACGGCGATGGAGACGCCTCCTCCTCCGCCAACTCCGCCGCCGCCGCCGCCTCCCCTCGAGCATCGTTTGGCCTTTGAGGATATGCGCACGAGGTTGCATCAGTGTCGCAGCAAGTTCGAGCATCTTGAGGAGGCGAATCGCCGGAATTTCAGTCAAGCGCAGCACTCGATGCGCAACTTTTTCAAAACGCCGCCGGTGGCCCTCAAAATGTTTCAACGTCTCGAGCACGAGGCGTCCCTAAATGGCAACGGCAACAACAACAACAACAATAACAACACTTCAACGCCGCCTCCGCTGCGTCGCATCAATCAGACGCCCATCTTTGGACGTCGCCAGTTGCCGGCTGCTTTGCCACAGCTGCCTCAGTCCGAATCCCTCGAACATCTGGCGGCAACTGCAAAGCAATCAACAACAACGGCAACAACAACGACGTCGACGACGACGACGACGGCTCCGAAACGCAGCAAAGCAACGCTTGTCACTTGCACCGCCGAGTTGCATGCCCCATCGTCAGTTGCTCCAACTCCAGCTGCTGCTCCTCCTTCCACCTGCTCTGAGTACCTGCCCAAGAAGCACAAGCTAACGCTGCCTTTGTCCAGCAGCAGCAGCAGCGGCGTCCAGCGATCAACAGCCAACAGTCGACTGCAGTCGGGGGCTGGCAAAGTGAAGCCTCTGAAGCCACCAATGGGCAACAGCAACAACTCCGGCAGCAACAATCACAGCCACAATGTCGTTGGCCTCTCGCCAACACGCGCCAGACCTGGATCGCCCAGCAAGCATCTGGCTCAAAGGCACACGGCCGCCACAGCGCAGCGTCAGCACAACAATGGTAAAAGCCTCAAATCACTTGAAACTAATCGGAGAATAAATTTATAGAACTATATTTAAGCTAGCTCAGTGATGATTGAATGATTCCCTCAATTTAAATTTAGTTTTTATGCTTGATATAAGCAGGAGCATTTTATTTCTAAGAATATCTTAGAGGAAACTTTGTATAACATTAAACAAAATTAATTACTGGGCAACTGTTATACTTCTTTGTAAGTTTACAGCTTAAACAATTTGCAGAATTCGTTGCTTAACAAACTGAATGTATGTTGCTTTCTTAAACTTTATCCCTATATATCCTATCTCTGTAAAATCGGAGAATAGATTTAATGAACTGTATTTAAGGTAGCTTAGCTGAAGACACATGAGCGACTAAGTTCAATTCAGTTTTTTAGTTTTTATGCTTGATATTAGGAAGAGCATTTTATTTCTAAGAATATCTTAGAGGAAACTTAGTGTAAAATTGAACCAAATTAATTACTGGGCAACTGTTATACTGCTCTGTAAGTTTACAGCTTAAACAAGTTGCAGAATTCGTTGCTAATCAAAGTGTTTTATTGCTTTCTTCAATTTACTACCTATTTATGCAACTCAATTTGTAAAACAGTCGTACAAAATTATAGTATAATGTGTATAACAGTTTCTTTTGTCGTTAGAACTAAAAGTATTCATTGTTAAGCAAACTGTATGACAGTTGACCAGAAATTATCTAGCTTTACTTCAATTTGTTCTCAATTTATGCAACCAACAATTTTTTACAAGCTAGCTAATATGTTTCAGTAGCTTCATATTTTATTACTATTAAAATATGCTGTACATCATGCTTCCAGAGAATCACTATTTAAATTACCACTGTATAACAGTTATAACACTATCGATCTACTCTTCCACAATTACTATTAAAATGGTTATACATAGTAGTTATCCGACATTTTTAAATGCACCACTGTATAACAGTTATAACATTCTCTTACACAATGCTTAGAATTTATCACAAATTCGTCCCATATTTATCCGACCTTAAACATACCACTGTATAACAGTTAAAATACTCTCTGGTTATCCATAACATTTGCACAGTATCAGCACTGTATAACAGTTATAACACTCTTTACTGCTCTTCCACACTATTACTTGTTTCCCACAGTATCACTATTAAAATTTTAATAGTTATCCGACATTCTTAAATGTACCACAGTATAACAGTTATAACACTCTGGTTCTACTCTTCCACAATGTGTCCACAGTATTACTATTAAAATTGTTCTACATATTAGTTATTCGACATTCTTAAACATACCACTGTATAACAGTTAAAATACTCTCTGGTCATTAAAAATATTTCCACAGTATTAGTACTGTATAACAGTTATAATACTGTCGTTCTGCTCTTCCACAATATTACTTCTTTCCCACAGTATTACTATTAAAATTGTTCTACATATTAGTTATTCGACATTCTTAAACATACCACTGTATAACAGTTATAACAATCTCTTTACCACTCTTCCACAGTGTCCGCTGCATACCAGCAACAGCAACATCAACAGGCAGCGTCGCAAGGCGGCAAGAGCAGCAGACTGAGCATCCTCAGTCCGGAGAAGGTGCATCGACTGGGCGCGCGTCTCAGCGACCAGAAGCAGCAGGCAGCGGCTGCGGCAGCAGCGCTCAATGGAAGGGCCGGAGGAGCATCAGCAGCGATGACGACGACGACGGCGGCGGGGAGTACGGGAGGTGGAGAGAGAAGAAGAAGAGCGCCACCGCCGCCGCCAGTGCGAACGCATTTTAATACGCGTTGTTAACTGTTATACGCGAGAGAGAGAGAAACGTTTGAAACGACAGCAACCCGAGTAGAAACTCATATTCCACCACTGTTATACACACACCAACCGCATTCCAATACATTCCGCGAACAACAAAAAAAAAAAAGCCAAACGAAAAAAGAAAAACAAAACTCAACGAACAGAAAACGAAGCGAAAAGCGACGACAGTTGTAGACAATAACTGTTCGAAAGTAGAAGTAGAAGTAGAAGAGAAAGAGATAGAGAGGGAAGCGACGCTGTGGCCAGCGCAACAAAAGTTGTTACGAAACTTGCCCTAAACTAAAAAAAAAAAAATATTATAATAATATAAAATACACAAAACAAAACCGAAATCGAAGCTTTAATAACAAAGAGAAGAAAAGTTGGTCACAGCGCAGCGTCCATATAACAGTAATGCTCAATTTTATCCACTGTTATACAGCACACACACTTTTTTTTACACACAAACACACACACACACTTAATTAATATTACTTGTAGTCGAGATACACGAAGGTTAAGTGCCTGTAATATGAAGTTGCAATATTTACAAAAAAAAAGAAGAAGAAAAGATTGTATAAAGAACGATAGATTCGATAGCATCGTAAGTTTACAGGGTATAACAGTTTGCCGAACAAAAGCCACAGCTCAACTAACACTTAAGAAACTGACAAAAAAAGAAACAAAATAAATGCGAATACGAAACAGGAGAAAGGAAAAGAAGAATATAGTTAAACCTTGTGCCATGCCCACCAATGCGAGCGAAAGAGACAGCATGCGAACTGTCTGTGTTAGGTGGGGGAAAGAAGAAGAAGAGGAAGAAGAAAAACGAGACGACGACGACGAACAGCAACAAAATATAACAATTATTTTTTTATATACATTCTATATTCCATGTTAGTGCTTAAATCTAATTTATTATACGAAGAACAAAACAAAAAAACAACCAATGTATAACAGTATAACACGCCCTCCTAATAATGTATAACAAAAAAAACAAAAATGTTGCGCAATCTACTTCGATATAGATGTAATTATATGTATATATATATATATGTGTTTATATATAGCTCAAATGGTATTGAGAAACGCAAGTCTAACTTCAATGCGTATAACAGCTTGAAACTGTACTACGCATAAAAAAAAACAAACAAACGATGCAATTAAATGAGAAAGTGTTATACAGCTGGCAAATGCTAACTGTTATACACTAGCACACTTATGTTAAAAATCTGTTATACTTAACTGTAAACGCTTACACCGCCCCCCGCCACGCCCACTCGACTAATCAACTGATTTACACGTAGTAAAGAAATTATTAAGAAAAAAAAACTGAAATGACACTTGCTTAGCTTGACTGTTATACTGTATAACAGCTGTTGTCATACTATCGTCAATGTGCGCGCCTCTCAATGTTTAAACTTTAAACTAACTTTACACACACACACATATATATATATATATTATAGTTTTAGTAATACTATATATACATGTACCATATATATACAATGCGTATATTTTTGTATGCAGTTGATAATTACGATGATTATTATTATGATGTTTAAAAATACATTTGATTCCATCAAAAAACAAACAAAAACAATGTTGAAACTTTACTTTCACAGAATTTGATCAATTTTAGCATTATTATTTTATTTTATAAGCAATACATTTAGTATGTTTTAATATAGTTTCAATACTAAAGTGAAAAACAGATTCCATCAGAAAACATAAAGAAACTCTAAACTATATAGCAATAGTATAGCAATAGTAGATGTCACGAAATGGTTTATGGACTTAGGCAGAAATTAATGAATATCTAAATCATCTACAACAATTTTTCATTTTAGCAGCATTTATTTTTTTTTTTTGTTTATAATTAATATAGTTTCTATATTTTAATATGGTTTCAAATCTAAAGTGAAAAAAAGATTTCATCAAAATAGAAAAACAGTCTTGAAACTATATAGTATTATAATAGATGTCGGGATTCAAAATGATTTATAGACTCTGGGAAAAATTAATGATTAATAATTTACAAAAAAAGTTTAATGATGAAGTTGAAGCAATTTGATAATAATGCACTATTTTGCTTTTATTCAGATTGGTATATTATTAGAATTATTATTGCGGTATATTAATTTGGTATATTTTAAACTTAACAGAGGTATCTCACAGTCGAGCACACTCGACTTTAGCTTTCTTGTTTAAAACAGTTTTAATACTACAGAGAAAAAAATATTATTTTAGGGAGTGACAAAGCTAAAGTGATTAATGTGATTAATATATGTAGTATAAAACTGATATAAGTTTTATACTACATTATTATATCCTTATAAGGCAACTTTCTGTATTATCGAAATTCATAATGATTAAACTAAGATTGAGCAAATTACTTTAAGAAATTAAAAAGTAATCATTAGCATGCAATTTGTATAATACACTTGTAATGATTACGGTCCCCGATTGTACACCCATATATATATAGCATATACATATATAGTATACATAAAAAATTCTGTTGATAAACCCCGCAGTGAGTAATTATAATAATAATAATGTACAGTCGAGACTCGTTATCAGCAATCGGTAATAGATTGACGTCCCCACACACACACCCCCTCTCCTACCCCACCTGCCCAGCCGCCCATTTGGAGTGGAGTTCGAGGAAAATCGGGGTCCGTAGTTTCTGTATCTGGTTTTTCCGCATTGTTGCTTCCAGGAAGCTCTCAACAATTCTGGCCGATGAATACACACAAAATAAAGGGCAAGCACGACACGACGTGGAATTTGTCCCAGACCATGGTCGGGCCAAATCGATCGATATATGTATATATATAGTGTGTATATAGGCAGGCCAACAGCCCAGGACAATTGTTATACCTACACAATAGGAGGAGGCGTGGCAAATGCATGAATGTACATACAACATTTGGCAACATGCGCAGTTCAAACGTTTCCTGGAATGCAAAGTATATAGCACACACACACAATAACACAATAAGACAAACTATGTACACATACATAGTATAACAATAACAGTGCGCTAACAGCGCTGCCAGCGACATTTTAACAGCTGTTAGCACAGCTGATTTTGCTCAATGGTTGTAATCAGCTGTTTGCCGCTAATTAGTTTCATTTTCCCGCTTGCACATATTTCATATACATACATACATACTCATATACATATGTATGTATATGAAATAACTGTAATGCGTAATACCCAAAAAAAAAAAAATAATAAACAACAAAAAAGAGAAAAAAAACAGAAAACAAAACGTCATTAAAGCAGCTGCAAAGCGCAAATGCAAAAACTGCAAACATTTTTTGTTCTGTTGCAGTCGCTGCTTCTGCTTCTGCTGCGCTGCGCTGCAGTGACGTAGCAGTGACGCCGGCTGCAGCGCCGTTACGTATTCAAGGTCTACATTTGTGTATCGATACACGAACCGTTTCGGTATGTATACGCCTGCCTGCCAGCAAGTCGTACATACACATACATATAGATTTGCATATGTATGCACATGGGTATACATACACAAAATGCTTGTACTGGAGCAATGGTCGCTGTTGTTGTGCTCCGTTTCAACCCCCAACACACACAAAACGCGCCCCTTTTGCACGACATCCCATCGCCGTCGTCGACGTCGTCGTCGTCACAGCCTTGCCTTGCGTTTTGCTTTTGCTTATGACGTGCTCGCACGTACGCGACACTCACAACTGTTCTGCCCGTGTGCGTGTATGTGTGTGTGTGTTTGTATCGCGTCGTCATACATGCGCGCACACACAGAGCGACATACATATGTATATACATACATACATACACATAGGTATGCTTGTGTACAGTGAGCATTCGCTGTAACAAGCACGTTCATCCAATTGGCGTGTGCTCTCCACTGCAGAGCATGCACTGTACGTGCGTGTGTGTGTGAAGAGAGCGTGCGCGCATGAACCGAAAAATGTGTGTACAACATGACAACGGCATTGAGGCCAATTGCCAATTGACTGCGCATTTTTTCAACAAACATGAGAAACACGTAATTTGCTGATTGTCAATGATTTCCAATCTGGCTCACACATCAAACATTATACCATATATTGTACTATAATTAAATTGGATATTATTTGATAAATATTATTAAATGTGATAATAATATTAATCACATAAAATCAAATTTAATTATAGTACAATACATATATATTCTACATACGAAGTGGTTGATTATTATTGTTGTAAGCAATCAGCATTTGTTATCTACGAGTGTTTGCATTTGTAATTTGATTATCAACATCCCCCCATACATTACATGACCTATGCATACACACACATACATACATTGATATACATGTGAAGTATGTATGTAGTGAATTCACCACTGGGTCGTTTGTTCGTTGACGTGCCTGCCTATACATATGTATATATTTTTTTCTTCTTTTTTTTTGCTGCTGCTTTTTTGTTTTTCGTTTTGTGTCGCTGCTTTTGCTTTGCGCACCGCTCATTTTCATCATTCTGTAGCCGAACGTTGCCGCGTCAAGTTACGCTTACGCTAAACACATAGCACACAGCACAACACAGCAGCACAGCACACAGCATTCTTCGGTTTCCGTTGTGTGTATTTGTGTGTTTGTGTGTAGCCCACACAACATTTTTAGCGTCGCTCGTCGTGTACGTGTCTCTCTCTCCCGCTCTGCCTCTCTTCGTGTGTGCGCGCGAGAGTGCATTTGTATTTGTGTGTGCGCGACAAAGACGTACGACGAAAAACGTAACGCCGCGTATGTACGTGTGCACGCAATTGCAATTGTATTAGTGTTTGTGCGCAAATATAATAATACGAAAGAAAAAAAAGAAAAACAATATAAATTACAACTACATTTTTTTTTTGTTGGGCAGCAAAAACAAGCATAATTTTGTAAAGCAAAAAAACAAATACAAAAATTTGTAAGCCTGACCATGTGTGTGTGCGTGTGCCGCAATAGC
Source organism: Drosophila sulfurigaster albostrigata (assembly GCF_023558435.1). Taxonomy (NCBI): domain Eukaryota; kingdom Metazoa; phylum Arthropoda; class Insecta; order Diptera; family Drosophilidae; genus Drosophila; species Drosophila sulfurigaster. The sequence continues at coordinate 31,512,741 of NC_084885.1, forward strand.
AGCAGCAGCAGCAGCGAAAATCAATAACAAAGCGCAAAAGGCAACACAAAAAAAAAATGTACAACAAGCCACCGCAGCAGCAGCAGCCAAAGAGCAATGATAAAAGCAACCACAACAACAACAGCAACAACAACAACAAACAGCTGCCGGTACCAACAACAACAACATCAGCAATTGACGGCGCCATTATTAAACAATTGTATCGATACTTGTTATCGGCGCTAATTAAACAAGCAGCGATAAATATCGCTTAACTCCGTCGTGCGTGAGTGCGTGTGTATTTTACATTTTTTTGCCGTGTGTGTGTGTGTATTTTGTGTCTACGTACGTACGTACGTGTGTGCAGTAGTATTTTCTGCAAGCATCCGCAGCAGCAGAGCACAGCGCAGCGCAGCGCAGTCGACGCCAAAAAGTGGGTCGAGTTGCGCGCGTAAATTTGGGTCGCCGCAGCAGCGCAGCTCGCAGCTTGAACTCTGTTAAACTGTTTCAACTGTTAACAGAGCGTGTGTAGAGAGTGCATTCCAGTCGACTGTTAAACTGTTAAAACTGTTCAACATTTGAAAATGTCGCTGCAAACGAAACGACAGCACTGTTATCTATGCGATCTGCCTCGCATGCCATGGGCGATGATCAATGACTTTTCGGAGGCAGTGTGTCGCGGTTGCGTCAATTACGAGGGCGCCGATCACATCGAGGATATTTTGTATGCCACACGGCAGATGAAACGCCTGCATCCATCCGTATGCAGCAAGCGAGCCCATGAGAATGGTGAAGTTGTCGTCCTTCAACAGCAGCAACCGCCACAGCAACAGCAACAGACGTCGTTGCAACAATTGGCGGCGCCACAGCATCGCGGTGCACCGAGCACAAGCGGCGGTGCACCTTCCTCAGCGAGCGGTGGTGGTGGAGGGGGTGTTGCACCCCTCTCGTTGGCCCATCATCAACATGTTGCCGCTGTGGCAGCCGCTTATCAAATGCCACGCATCGGCCCCCCGCCACCGCCGCCCCAACAGCAGCAGCAGCAACAACAGCAGCAGCCACAGCAATTGGATTTCCCCGTTAAACTTGAGGCAGCACCCGATGTGCGTCCCGTTCGCATTTCCCACATGCCACCCCATCACATGCCACCGACGGGCGGCCAACGAAGCGTCACACAACAGCCACCCGGTAGCGGGGGTGGAGGGGGAGGTGGCTCCACTTTGTTGCCAGCTCTGTCGGTGAACTTAAAGCGTCCGCCCAGCGATGATGTCGATGTCGATCCCCAACAGCAACAACAACAGCAATCACAACACGGTCCCGCTGCTCATCTTGGCGTCGGCGTTGGCGTCAGCGTCGCTGAACTCACCGCCGGCAGCAGCAGCGGCGTTGGCGTCGGCGTCGGTCCCACGAGCGCCAAGCGGAGCGTCCTCGACGATCCAACCGGAGTCCGACCGCCGTTGACCCGAGGCGAATCGCTGCCGGCTCCCGTTAGCTATGTTCCCACAGAGCGGCAGCTCAACTTGCGCGACAAACAGCAGCCGGTGAGAGCGCCCAGCTTCGATGCATCCACCTTCAAGGCGGGCGGTAAGTGTGCAAACCCTTTTCTTACTTTTTTCGGACTTAACGAAACTGCAAGAGTGAGGGATTAGAACTTAACGAAACTGAAGTGCAAATCAGGGATTATAACTTCAAAAGTGAATAAATATAAGTGAAAGAGCTGAAACTTAACGAAACTTAAGAGAAAAGCAGGAACTACAACTTAACGAAACTGCAAGAGAGGGATTAGAACTTAACGAAGTGCAAATCAGGGATTATAACTTAATGAAACATCAAAAGTGAAAAGTATAAGTGAGGGAGTTGAAACTTAACGAAACTTAAGGGGAAATCAGGAACTACAACTTAACGAAACTGAAGTGCAAATCAGGAATTATAACTTAATGAAACATCAAAAGTGAATAAGTATAAGTGAGGGAGCTGAAACTTAACGAAACTTAAGGGAAAATCAGAAACTAGAACTTAACGAAACTGCAAAAATGAATAAACGAAAATAAGAGATTAAAACTTAACCAAACCTCATGAGTGAATAAGCATACAAGAGGGATAATAACTTAATGAAACTTAAGAAAAATCGAGGATACGAACTTAACGAATATGCAAGAGTGAATAAGCTAAAATGAGGGAGCTGGAACTTAACGAAACTGCAAAAGTGAGGGATTAGACTTTAACGAAAGTTAAGCGAATATCAGGGATTATAACTTAACGAAATTGTACAGAGAATAAGTCAAAATTAGGGCTTTGAACTTAAAGAAACTGCAAAAGCAAGGGCTCAGAACTTAACGAAACTAAGGCGAAAATCACGAATTATAACTTAATGGAAACTTCAAAAGTGAATAAGCTAAAATGAGGTATTAGAACTTACCGAAAGTTAAGCGAAAATGAGGAATTAAAACTTAACGAAACTGCAAAAGTGAATAAGCGAAGCTAGACCTTATATCTAATTTGTTTTTTAATATCTAGATGTAATAAAAATATGTAAAATACAACAATATTTCGAAAATCTATTAAAGCTAGTAAAAGTTCGAAAAAATTAGAAACTTTCGAAGAACATAAAACTTGTTAAAAATACTTTATAGAGACAAAGATCCTTCAGGGAATGACTGAAGCTAAAGAAACATAAAGAGATAGATCATACAGCAAGCAAGAAGAAAGAAGAAAATATATATAAAATAAATAGTTCATATAACTTAACCAAACCTTATAAAGAGAGTTACACGAAACTTGTGGACAACATTTAGATAATATAATAAATAAACTAAAAAGTACCAAAATAGCGAAAATATCCGAAGTGTGACAATATTACTGAACTAGACAAAAAAAAGTAAGAAGACAGAGAGCAAAAACAAGTTTCAAGTAACATATGAACTAAAGAAAAAACAACAACTATATTAGAGATTAGTCAATGAACTATGTTAAAAAGAAAAAAAATCTAGCTTCTTGAATATATATTAGGGGAAATGAAGAACTAGTTTCAATGCGAAAATATTATGGTATAAAGAATTCCTTAACCGACTCTATAGACTCTATGTACATACTTCCTATACTATATAGTCCCTCTATTGCCATTATATAAATGCTGTTCAATTAAAAACGTCAATTTCAAGAAATAAAATAGAGAGAAGCCAGAGCGAAATGTGAATAATAAGCAAAAATGATCCAAGATATGTATGAACTAGTTCAATGAACTAATCTGAACACGCTAGAAAAGCAAAAGAAAGTTGTTTTGATAAAAGTTACAAAATCACAAATTTCATTCTACCATAATTCGCTCATGAAATAAAGATTAATTCGTAGCTAAGCAATTCAGTTCAGGGGACTGTGAACTAGTTCCAAGCGGCAAAGCTCAAGTTCCGCAAAGCTCACATACACAGCAAGTGTGCGTGTGTGTTGAGTGTGTGTGTGTGTGTGTTGAGTGTGTGTGTGTGTGTGTTGAACAGATAAGCGAACACTGCAAACTGGCACAAATCCCAAGCAGAGTGAGCGAGCGTGATTGCAGCTTATCTATCAGCAGTGCAAGCGAGACAGAGATAGTGATGGGTGGGCTAGGAGAGGGATGGAGGGGGGAGAGGCACAGGAAGAGATGGCAGATAAGGAAGACATGAGTTGTGTACGCGCGCTTATCACTCTCCACAAAAGAAGAAGAAGAAAAGACTCGACTATTTTGGGTGATAAGCGAACGCGAGCAAAGCGCAACACAGCGATTAGATAATACGACAGACGAACGAACTAAACGAACGAACGAACGTTTTCTTATCAGCAGCAGCAGCAGCGACAGTGCCTAGTATTGCTTATCGGGCACACGCATTAACACAACACACACACACACACACACAGAGCAGCAGCTGCAGTGTTTGCTCTCACGCTCGCTCTCCCTCTCTCTCTGTGTGTTGGTGCAGTTGATGCGTTTCCCTTGATGCAGCTTTTTCTATGGAAAGAGAGCGCAAGCAGCGCTGCTTCCAGGCTCTCGACTCTAGGTCCCAGCAAATGTGTATACGTTGTGCGTGTGTGTGTGTGTGTGTGTAGCACAAAACGTATGCGAGGGCAGCCATGCAAAAATTTCACCTGCAAGTGACAGCAAAGGGAGCAAGAGTGAAAGAGAAAGAGAGGATGAGTATGGAACACTGACGTCGACGTCGCCGTGTCTTCTGCACTTGCATTTGTGTTTCATAACACACACACGCACACACACACCTACACGCAGCAGCTAGAAAAGTCAACGCATTTTGCAAGCCGCTGCAACCCTCGTTTTGACTGTCGCCAACCCTTGCTATAAAAAGGCATTTTGCCTGTCATGCGCACAACTAAAAAGCTCGAAATACATAACAAGCCACACACACACACACACACTCACTCGGACACAAGCAAAGCACGTAACTCAACCCCTCCTGCCTCATGCTGCCCCCTTTTGCAACCGAAAGGACTGCAAATGTAATAAAAACAGACGTGCAAAAATCGACTTCGGCATTTGGAGTCTCCAATTTGGTTGATGCGCTCTCTCTCTCTGTCTCGCTTTGAAGCTGTGCTGTAACTGTGTCTCTCCCATTCTCCACACAACAGGCTGTCGTTGTTGTTGTTGTTATTGCTGCTACTTTTGCCTGGGCTAAACGAGTTTTGACTGTGTTGTGTTCTGCTTTTTTTTGTATGCTTTTTTTCTTATTCTTGTTGCTTACGACGTTGCTGTTGCTGTTGTATTTTTTTGTGTGCGCGCGCAAAACGTCATTAAACTTGTTTTGGTTTTTATTTCTGCTTCTTCTTCTTTGGCTGTTTTACGCTATGCGATAACAAGTTGCACACACACACACACTCACACACAAATATGCGCGCATACGCAGAAGAGCAAAAAGTGTAGATAAAATTTTAGTATACGGAACGTACTGCAGTTCACACAAAACTTGCACATTTCTAAGTGTGTGTGTGTGTGTATGTATTTCAGTTGAATACTCACAAAAGTACAATACAAAAAAAAGAAAACAACAGCAACATAAGCAAATAGTAATGAACATTTTTCGCGCATGCCGATGCCGTCATCTTGTTTGTGTTGTTGTTGTGTTGTGCACTGTGGGGCCAACTTGATTTTCATTGATGATTCGACCGATGGCTGCAATTTACCTTTTTTAATTGCTGATAATGGCAATTAAATCATTCATTGATATAATGCGATAAAGTCGACTATATACATAGTATAGTATTGTGTTTCTCATTGCTGTTTCTTTTTATCGCGTTTGCCATTTGCAAATCAAGTTGGCATCACGGTGCTTGGATTGTTTGTACGTGTGTGTGTATGTGTGCTTTTACGTTTTACGCTGCTCTGCCTGCGGCGACCGCTTATTGCTTATTACGTGTATTTACATTACGTTGCCCTCTATGCAAGTGTGTGTACATACATACATACATACATACAATGTGTATGTGTGTATTTCATTACCAAAATCAAAAACCGCGCGACTGTTCATGTGTATACTAAAAATATAACAAATGCTTTTTTGGTATACATACACAACAACGCTGCATATGTACATACATACTTACTATGTGAGTACGGTGACACGCTAGCGTCGTTTACAAGTACATAATGCATGCGTATATAATATACATACATACACACATACATATGCATATAAGTATAGGACGTGTGCCGCCCCCTTGTGTAAAACGCCTGCTTGTCTCGTTATCTTCGTCTTCATTGAGCGCACTTCGTGCATGCACGAAGACACGACACGAAGAGTTGTTGTTGTTGCTGCTGCAGTGCAGTTTTTCTAGATTTGCGCTTGCAAAGAATTTTCGCTCTCGCTCTCTCGCAGACATTGTCCTAGGCGATAATTAGGCACGCTCTCTTGTCAATCAGCAGCAGCAACAGCAGCATGCAGTACCGTTAACACGTGAACAGAGGCATGCAGAAAGAGAGCGACATGAGTGTATGTGTGTGTACTTTGCTGATTAGATGCATCAGGCAAGCACAGTGTGACAAATACACGCAAGCAAGCAATATGAATATGAATGAAAGCGACAATGCTTCGTTTTCGGTGCACAAATCAGTATTTTTTTTTTTGTCGTTTGTGGCCTGAATGATAAGCTGTTGGAGCAGCGACTATTAAATGCGTATCATGCGCTTGACACTATCTTATCACAATATTTTTGGTTCGTTATCAGAGTTATCAGTTGTGGGTTGATAAGCAGGTAACTGCTCGATAAGACAACTATACGACAAAAGGACAGTGGGTTGTGAAACAGTTTTTTCTTCTTTTTTTTTTGTTTTTGATGCGATAATGTTGAATTGAATGTTATCAGTAAGTGTGGTGTTCGCTTTCGATAATACCGATTATAATACACATATATACGTATATTATCAGTGATATATCGATTCCAATACATAAATAGGTAGGAAATAACCTAAAACCAGTTTGTATTTAGTTTTTTTGTTGGGAAAAACCGGCCAATGAACTCATGAACTCTAGCCAACAGATGAGCTCTTTATTTTTAGATGTTTCTTTTCTATTCCGCATAAATTTATATCCCTATATAATGAGTCAATTTCCAAAAAGGAATCTTTCGATGCTTTGTAGCTTTATTTCAATATGATTCTCATGCGCAGCTTGAAAAAAAAAAACAACAACTTTTTAACCACCCAAGTTGATAAGTTATGCGTGCGCAATACACTCAAGCTCTAAAACTGACTTTGCGATAAGTATTTTTCATCCATATATTTCAGGGCGATTGTTTGGTCGGTCGCCCCATTTAGAACGACGTCATGTGTTTTATATTCGCCGCATTCCCCCCGACATTGGTCCATAAACAATGCAAGGCAGCGATATGGAGAGTATATACTATATGTGTGTGTAGTATTATTATTATTATTTTTCTTTTTCTTGATACAGTCAGTATACACACATGATGTACGTATGTAGACTCCACTTTCGTTTGCTTTGGCAGCGTTTTATACACACAGCTGTTTTGTTTATCTTATCGTGAGGTGCCTCATTGAGTCTCTCGCTCTCTCTATCTTATCGCCATGGCCAACTATGACTGATAGTGCAAGGTATATGTGTGTGTGTATGTGTGATTGTACTTAGAATGCTACTATATATGGTTGCATTGGAGGCAGATCACACGCTTCGTCCGTTCGTTGTCTATATGGTTTGTTTATTTTTGATTATGCCATGTGAATTGGGATTTTTTTTTGTTTTATGTTCTTCCTTTCATCTGCTCTCAGTACCATCTATTATCGAAAGTGTTCCCATTTTTTATGATTTATGGAGTGGTTTTATCAACGGAAATCAATTGAGAGATCCGAACTATGAGTGGGCCACTTGAAATAATCAGACGGCTATTAATTGCTGCACAGTCAAAAAAAAAAAAAGAATCATAATATAATAATTTCCAATTACGCACAACAGTTTTAACCTTAGATATGCACACATGTGTGTGTGTAATAGATCTTTGTTTTCTTAGGGTGTGGTTCCGTTTTCATTCATTTGAAGAGAGCGAATTCCTGAGCTCAGGCAAAAATTAGACAGTCTTTTTGTAATAGAATTGACAAGCCAAATGATTCACGCTTTTGCTTGTGCAAAAAACAATAAATAAAACAAAACGATTCCAAAAGCAGACGGAAAAATTCTAAAAAGAAATCAAACCAAAAATAGATTTCGCCCCACAACAACACACAACAAGATTACGTGTGCCTGCATTTCTCATATTGGGGAGAGAGATGTATTTATGATTCTTTTTTATATGAATGAAAATATATACACACAAAAATGAACGAGTGCGCAAAATGTGTAAAATTGTTTATTTTCTGCTATTAATACTTTTGGGAAGACTTGTATTAGTCAGTGCCGAAAATTGAGAATACGCAACAAATTGCAATGCAACCACTGTGCTCGCAACGTTGCTTGCATATTTTGTTGCTCTCTCGCTCTCGCTTGATGCTGCGACTGCTGCTGCTTCCTCTTCTTCTTCATCGTCTACAAGTTTGTTTTCGCTTCTCTGCTCTGTCTCTGCTCTGTTGTCATTATTATTATGATATTTATTTATTTTGGTTGTGCCTTTTGTTATTATTTTTACACATTTGCGTGCAAAATATAAACAAATGCTATAAATATCCACGTTTTGTTACTGCGACGGAGGCCACACACACACACACTGCGACGCTGGCAGCGACGTCGACGTCGCGGATTGTGCGATGTCTATGTGCGTTTTTTGACTTGCCAATTTAGAAGAAGCAGCATCGGTGGTCGTGGAAAAGGGATGGAGTGGAGGGGGGATAGCTGTACGCTTGGCGGGCAGCAACAGTCACAGTCGCAGTCGCAATAAATAAACATAACAGCACTCTAGACGCAGCAGCAGCGCACATTTCGTATGCAGCCCACTGTGCGCTGTTCGCTGACAGCGTCGTCGACATTTGAGCAATGTGCTCGACGCCGCCAGGCATACAAATGAAAGCCCAGCTCACAGTTTTTTTTTTTTTTTTTTTTTTTTTATCTGTTTTGGTTTTTTCAATATCATCAGCGGCAAGAAGAAGCAGCAGCAAGTAAATTGTGGCTACGCGTGCGCGTGCTTCGCATACATACAGTTCTTTTTTTTTCTCTTTTCTTTTTGGCAACCTTAACAGCAAAGTTAACAGCGCACGAAGCAGCGACGCAACAGTACATACATTTGCATGCATGAGTGTGTGTGTTTGTGTGTGTGTCGCAGTGCTTTGCGCATGTTCATGTACAGTACATAACGAAAAGCATGCATACATACGTACATACATACATGCATAAGTATATTTGTATGTATGTATGTTAATTGGCGTGACCGCCGCTCGTCGTCGGCAAGTCACGCGGCGACCGTGCCGGCTGCGTGACGAATAAAACCAAAAGCAAATAGTCAAAACAAAACTTGGTATGCTTGCTGCGCATGTGTGTGTGAGTGCGTGTCTGGTATACATACACAAACCGACTTGCATGCTTACAGAAAATGAAAAGGAAGAAATAAAAAGTAAAAAAAAAAAAAACCGGCCCTGCCAACTGCATTCTGCACGTTTTGCTGTTTGCTTCGTCTTCTTCTTCTTCGACGTTGACTACTTCTGCTTTTGTCTCACTCTTACGCCCGCTCTGCATGCGTCGCTGCCTTGTGACGTATGCGCAGCAGCAACAAAAACTTGTTTCGTCTCGTCTCGTCTCGTTTCGTGTCGTCGCCGCCGCCGCCTTTGCTTTTCGGGCACTTTGCCAACTGACGTTGTTTTTTGACGTCGCTTGTGCAAAAAACCAGCTGGTTGAGGATTCTATTGTCGGCGTCGTTGTCGATGTTGTTCTTGTTCTTCTTGTTGTTGTTGTTGCGGCGTCGGCACAGTGGGGCCAGCAACCTGCACTTGGTTGTGTTTTTGTCTGTGACGTCACATTCGTTGCTGTTGGTGAATGAAAATGTTGGCGTTGCTTGCCAACCACACAACACTAGTAGTATGTATGTGTGTGTGTGTGTGTGTGTGTGAAGCGTGTTCGTGCCAAGTTCTAAAATTACAGAAATTGCGCCAAGCAAAATGAAGACAAAAACAACGCTTGCAATGAAAATGATTTCATTTATACTTATGTAGTATGTATTTACTTATTTCTCTTTATTATTTTTTTTTCATTCGCAACGAAAAAATCGAAAGCAGGCCTCCCATTCAATTGGAATACTGTAAACATAAATACAACTACAATCACACACACATACATATGTATATACTAAGTTCATTCTTCTTCTTGATTTTCACATACAGTGCTCTTTCGATATGGTTGAATAGCAACAACTTTTGTTTTCTGTGGTAAACAATTTCCAAAAATAGTTGTTCTCTCCTCTTCTCTATCTGTTTTTGTTTATTCTGCTTATTGTTTATGTATGAAACATCGCAATTGGCATTTGTTTTCATTTCATAAATTTCTCGTTCTTCTTTTCGTATTTTTTTTTTGTTCAAGTCGAGAATTATGCTAATAATTAACCAATCAAATTTCCTGCTATATAACTGGGAATATTTTCGCTGGGAATTTCTATGATATCGAAGGTTTTACCAGGGTTTTTTTTTTTAAGATTAGCTATTAACACAATTCTATGTGGAATCATTTAATTCGATTAATTGATTTGTATTCTGTCTCATTTCGTAAAATGAATCGATTTTTTAATGTATTTGATATAATAATTTACTATTCGATATTGACTTTCTTTTAATTATTGATTCTGAATAAGTTTTATTTTAGCCAGCATTTCTTAATCTTGATAACACACTTGTAATCTTTAATCTACCACTTAAGCTTTTAAGCTTAAAATATTTTACAACTTACTGCAAAGCTCTATGAACATCTTTCATCAAGTTAAAGCTTTTTAGTTGAGGTGCACAACTTTGAGCATTAAGCAACTAAAAACATTCCTTAAACTTAAGAAATACTTAATTTTGATTACCTTTCTTTGTCAAGCTTTAATCACATTAAAGCTCTAAAGCTAAGGAAAAAGTTTTAAACATAAACTTAATTAGCAATTCTTTAACTTTAATACCATTACAATTCAACTGACTCTGCAAATGGTTTTCATTAAACTTTATTCACACTATTGCTCTTTAGCTTTGTGGAAAGCTTAAAGCATATAGCATATTGCAACAAAATGTATTTTTGATTAAGCTTTAATCACATAAAAGCTCTTAAGCTGTGCTAAAAGCGTTAATTATATTGAAACTTATTTCGAAAACTTAATAAGTAATTAATTACTTTTTTGTAAGTAACTTTAATCTCATCACAACTTATCTCCAAATGTTTTTCTTAAAGTGAAAAACACATTAAAGCTCTTGAGAAATGGAAAAGAATATAACAACTAAAGTTATTCCTTGAACTTCATTATTAAGTACTTAATTTTAAGTACATTTTTCATTAAGCTTTAATCACATTAAGCTTGTTAGTTACGTGGAAAGTTTGATGCGTATTAAAACTAAAATTATTCAATTAACTTAATTATTGTTGAACTTAATTTGACAAGCTTTAACTTAACTTTTAACAAGCTTTAATCACATTAAAGCTCTTGACCTATGTGCTCATATTGGAACTTTAGTTATTTGCAAATCTTACATTACAATTTAACTGAATCTGCAAATGTTTTTCAATAAGCTTTAATCACATTAAAGCGCTTAAGTTATATGAAAAGCTTTAAGGAGATTGCACATTTTGAAGTAATTTAAATTCTATTACAATTCAACTGAATCTTCATCTTGTATTAAGCTTTAATCACATTAAAACTTGTGCTATGCTAAAAGCTTTAAGTATATTGCAACCTATGTATTCCTTAAACTTATGGAACACTTAATTATAAGTAACTTTTTATTGCGTTTAAAGCTTTTCATGCAAAGCTTTAATCACATTAAAGCTCTAGTATTTTAAGCTAGTTTTAATGACATTTATTCATGGTTAATGCGCTCGGGAACTAAACTAAATACAGTGTCCACGTCTTTCTACCTTGCAGAGCACTTGTCGCCAGTCAGTCGACGCAATGGCTCCAGTCCCCCCTCGGGTCCATTGCCCCCGCGCAGCGTCCACTCGCCGAATAGTTCGGGTAAGTAACGAGCTACGATCAAATAGGAAATATATTTATATATATATATCTGAATAGGATCATCATCTGGTCGCCGATCGTCGGGATCGCGCCATGTTTCCAGCACAACCGTCACAAGCAGCGAGGTGGGAGGCTCGAATTCGGTGCAAGCGGCTGCTGTGGCCGCCGGAGGTGCAGGCGGAGGCAGCGCTTCAGGAGGAGGCTCTTTGGGAGGCGGAGGAGGAGGAGGCGGAGCAGGTGGAAGCAATTCGCTGAGCAGTTGCAGCAGCGCCAGCGGAGGCGCCTCAGTGGTTGGCGTTGGTCCGTCGTCGTTGCCACCGAATCCGAATGCGGTCAGTGGCGATGTGATCGGCGGAGGTGGCAACTCTGGCAACGCTGTTGGCGTACCCGGTGGCGGCGGCGGCGTCGGCAGCAATGGCAGCGCAGTCAACATCGGTCCCGGCAGCAGCAGCAGTGGCGGCGTCGGCAGCGGCAGCGGTGCACCTCAAGGCTTGGGCAGCGGGGGCGGCGGCAGCAACAGCGGCGCTAGCAGCGTTGGCAGCGCAGCCGGCATGAGCGGCGGTGGCGGCGGCGCAGCTGGCAGCAGCAGCAGCGTCGGCAGCGGCAGCGGTTCGGCGCCCAACGCAGCAGCAGCGGCGGCCGCGGCAGCAGCGCAGAATGCGACACTGAAGTGCACGTTGTGCCAAGAGCGTTTGGAGGACACGCATTTCGTGCAGTGTCCCTCGGTGAACATTCACAAGTTCTGCTTTCCCTGCAGTCGCGAGAGCATCAAGCGTCAAAACGTAAGTTCAGCTCTCTCTCTTACGCTGCTCTCTTTCGTCCATGATACAATTACAATATGGAAGGTAGTCTAGTTGGCAAAAGCTTTCGTTAGTGTTGCCAACTCTTACATAGTGGTCATTTATAGCAGAGAAGGCCAACAAAAATAGCCAAATATAGCTATATTTCTTAAACAAATTGGAATTTAAAATAGCAGTTAGTTTTTAATAACAAGTTATTATATTTTTGTACATCAATTGTACAGTATTTCTTGGTTAAGCAAATTGCTTAAAATTTGACCAACGTCATCAAAACTTAAGAACTTTCCCATTATACCAATCTGTGTAAGGAACTTATTTAGAGCGTTATACTCAAAGTAGCATTTTTCAGCTCGATGCAAGTTGGTTAAATTTTTGACCAACCTTCTTTGTCTATGGTATATATTTTGAAATACCAAATATACCATTTGGTATATTTTTAGTAGTAGCTAAATTGATAGAAAAAATATGCTAGAAATTGCTAATATTTCTGCGTTATTTTTAGGTGGTTGTTATTAAGATAAAAAAGAAATGTTAATATCGATGTTTCCTCGACCGAATCTTTGTATTTATCTGATTCAAATATAATTTTCAAATATTTTGTTGGCAATGTGTAGTTAAAAGAACACAACCAACTTCTGTTGAGTCCATATCTGTAAGAAGAGCCATCGAAACTATTTCAAAAGTGCCAAAAGTAGCCGAATCATTAAAAAAAATGATAGAATTCTAGTTAATAGCATTTAACAAAATCTTATAGCTTTTGCAGTTTCAAAATAGCTAGATCTAGCAATAAAATAGCTAATATGGCAACACAGGTCATGACTACTAAGATACCAGCTTTTGCCAACGCGAGACTACCTTGTATATTTGTCTGTTTTACGCTCTCACACTAATACGTTTCTCTCTCTTCGGTGGTTGTTTTTAGGGACTGGGCAACGAAGTTTACTGCCCGAGTGGTGAACGATGCCCGCTGGCTAATTCGACCATACCGTGGGCATTTATGCAGGGCGAAATCACCACCATATTGGGCGAGGAGGTCAAGGTGAAGAAGGAGCGCGAGTCTTAATGTCCATTTTATTGTAAGAAGCTGCGCCGAGCTTTGGAGCACTTTTGAGAGAGCCCAGCAGCAGCGACGCTGTAACTGATAATTCAACTGCATGAGAGCGAGAGAGCAGCGATCGAAGCTTTTTCGTCGCTCTCTCTCTGTGTGTGTCTCTGCTTTGCTTGCGCTGCACTCACACAGACGACGCTCTGTCACGCTCTGACACGAGTTCGAAAATGGAGAGCGACAACTTTGACACTTTTTTTTTCTTTGTGACAGCCGCGACGCCGGCGTCGCAGTCAGCAGCAACAGCAGTAGCAGCAGCAGCAGAGGGCGCTCTTTGTCCATGACGACCAACAACAACAACAAAACATTTGTAGTCATAAGCAAACACAACAAATTTGTAACTTTTAAAGAAAGAGAAAATTGAAATTGATGGATAATGAACGAAATGAAAGCAACAAAAATTGTGTAGCATATTTATCAGCGTCGCAGCAAGAAAAACAAAATCTAATTATATTTTTGATTCGGTTTTTTGTTTTTGTTTTTTTTTTTGTGTGTGGAACGATCATCTGCAAAAGGTGCGCAGAAAACGTAACAGTAAAAACGTAACGTAACGTAATGTAACTTTAACGTAATACCAGAAGAAAAACACGAGAAACTAGCGTGTGAAGAGAAATTGTACACTTAACGTATACTTAATATATATATATTTAGATATATATATATATAAATATGATTCTAACTATTTTTTTTTTTTACCAACTATATTTGTATAAGAGAATTTTTGTTGTTAACGCATGAGAATCATTCAGATGATTGATTGATTTATAAACAATTTACCAACTTAAGCTTATTTAGTTTGTACTAATGAATTAATTTATTTGTATTCAGTCTTTAAACATATACTATATATCTATATATATTTTATTCGATACACACACCAACACCCACACACACACACAACTACAAATGCATGTATGTAAAACAAGATATAATTTTTTTTTTTTTTTTAGTAACTACTTAATTTAAAACCCAGTTTTTATGCTAAAGATCTGTACATATGCATACCACATAATTGGATTAAAAATATATATCTACATATATATATATATACATATACATATACAAAAATATATATGTGTATATTCTAAATAAAATAGCAATTATATATTTGATGTTGATACAGCAGCAAAAGCAGATGAAGAAGAAGGAGAAGAAGAAGCAGCAACAGCTCGAAGATGACGTAAAAATTAAAGTAACAGCAAAATGGAAAACGATTTTGGCGTAATACGTAACAAACATTTTTAAAAACGATTTTTAACTAAGCCGCCGCCACAAGCAGCAAAATGATGGGAAATTAACATTTTTTGGGGGACATTTTTGCAGCGTAGTTTTATATATTTTGTTGTCGGTAGTTTTTAAAACTAAATACGCAGAAAGAAAACAAGAAAACAAAAAGAATATGAAAACATGCAACGTTGCACGCACATTGTGAAGAGCGGCAACAACGCAACAAGAACATTTTTTTGTATTTGTATCGATAACGTAACGATTACGATAAAAACACACGTCTTTTGTGCTTGTGCAGCGAATTTTGCCAGCAAATTTTGCAGAAAACCAAAAAAAAAAAACAATTGAACTAAATAAATGAGAAAAAAAAACTGGACCAACACAGTATGAGAAAAACAAACACACACATTTGTAACATACCAAAAAAACGAAGAAAAAAAAGAAGAATGAGAATGAGAATATTATACAGATCTATAGTTGCCACATAGCTGCACCACATAGAGAGCAAATACATCAATTTACATACAGGAGAAAAAAACACAGCCAGTTATCGATGAATTGTCTGCCGCACAATACTATCGATAGTGCGTGCGATAGTTTTTGGTGGAACTGTACTTTTTGCAGTAGATTACAAGCAAACGGTTTTTACTAGATTAACAACTACGAATTATAACATCAAATACAAGAATATCAAATCAAAACAAAACCAAAAAACAAGAATAAAAAAAAAGTCAAGTCGATATACATTATGAATATATCAATATATAATATTTATATTGTTACTCTAAAGAAGTGTAAAGCAGACGCCGCAGCTCTTCCTCTCTCTCTCTCTCTCTCTCTCTCCCACTCTCTTTCTCTCTCTCTGTTCCTCCTTTTTCTATGCTTATTTCTGACTTACGTTCTTTGAAAACGAACAACAAACTTTTTGTGATAAAAGCAGCGATGCATTCGCGCTGTCTTTCTCCCACTCTCTCCATTGCTATACCTGTCTCGCTCCTGCTCGCAGAAGTTTCTGCAATGCATTCGCGCTCTCTTTCTCGCTCTCTCAATGAAGTTTCTGTCCAGGTGGCAACTCTGGCAGCGGGCAAAAACCGCAAACATCAAAAAATTAACGCACATTTTTCAAAGTTTCATTTTCATAATGATGAAGAAGAAGAAGAGTTGGCAGGAAAACTTTGATGGGGGAAAATCGACTAAGATGAATTTTGAGATCTCATAGTGTCGAAATTTGTAATTGTAAAACTGCGCAATAGGCCAATAATACCAACGTTTAAGTAAGCTAAGTAAAGCGAAAAGAAAAAACCAAAAAAATGCAAAAAAAAACATTAACTTAAAAAGCAAAATCAAAGATGAAACTAAACGAAATTGTCCTTTGTAAAAGATTTGAGTGTATGCGTGTGATTGAATGGGTGTGGGTGTGTGTGTGAGTGTGAGTGAGTAGTACTATTGGTACAGTTATCACAAAAGTTATCTAACACAAAGCAAAAAATATAAGATAAAAAGAAAATCGTAAAGAGCATTTTTTGTGTGCATTTTGTGTATGTTCAATGTCAACTAAATGTTTAAACTATAAATGCAAAACAGTCAAATACATTTTATGTATGCTAATCGAGTTATCGATAAATGCAATCGCAATCGTAATCACTGTCGAAGGCGTATATACCAAGTATATTTAAAAAAAAAAGCAAAAGCAAAAACAAACGTTTACATACTTCTTATGTAATATTATCACATGATAACAACTAAGGCAAATTTTTGGGGGATGATAACGATAATGATACCGATAAACGATAACGATAATGATAAACGATCATGATAATGATGATGATGGAACTGCCAACTGGCAACAACCCAATTAAAAATACTATAACAAAATGAAACTTAAATACAAAATTCAACTGCAGTTTCAATGCGGGAGGACTTTTATCTATTTAGTTATTTTATTTCTTTTTTTTTCAATTAGCTTTTATTTATTATCATTTGTGTTTTCAGCCAACGCAACTGACGCATTGAAAGCGCCATCTATTATACCACATTCGTACTATGTTTCTGCTTTAGTCGACAGGTGGCGTTTTCTGCAAAGCCGAAAATATCCTTAAGCAGCTTAAGGCATACTTTCTGGTATAAAATACTGAAAAGTAGCAAAAGATTTTTTATGGTATTTTGCAAGCTTCCATCTGCAGTTAGTTTACGAAAGTGCCGTTACAATGCTTGGTGCGTGAACGCGTAAAAAGTGAGTGAAAATTAATTAAAAAGTGTATAATTGGCTTAAAAATTACGCGAATGGTGCGTTAAATTGTTATTTTTAAAACCACATCGTTTAGATTTGTATATAAAACACGGTATTAAACAAGTTTTTGAAAATGCGGCGCAATTTGCTAAATTTGGTACAAGCTGTGTGTAAGTGTGACCAGATGAACACATTTTGGTGTGCTCTCGTATTTTTTGTATATAGCTTAGAAATATTGCTTGTGGTCACACAGCGATAAACAGCTTTTAAGGAAAGCTCAAGTTTGAATTTGTGCAGCATAAATTTAGAATATTAAAATTTACCTGCAAACAGAAAGAAGAACAAATATTTATAATTATAATATGAAACATTATTATTATTATTATCAATGTTTGCATTCAATTTGACAAATGTTACATTGATAAAATCCCTTGCTATCCATTTGAGAGAGCGAACCAAGCTGAATTTCCCGTCCGGTTGTGAATGCAATGTTTACATTTTCAAAGAGAGCGGCAAGTGGGAGAGCGAGAGAGAGCGCAAGTGTTAGCGTAACGGAATGTGTGCGGCTCTCAATTGTCGCTGACGCGGCGTCGCTGCTTTTGAGTTTTGCTGCGGTCGCTGGCAGCTTTATTTGTGCGTGCGCGTTGCCAATAAACGGGCAGAGGCTTCTGCTCCTGGCCAAAAAAAAAAAAAGTGGCGCAGCGAATTTGTTGTTTGTGATAAAAAAAACTACAAAAAAAAAAATAGTAAATATTTAAGCGTAACTAAGCGTTGATTCCTGTTTGCATGTGTGTGTGTGTGTGTGTGTGAATTTTAGTGAAAGTCCAAAAGTAGGCAACAAATTTGTGGATGACTTAACTGATGTGATACGAGAGTATTTTCCGCAATCGCAAAGCTGTTGTTGTTGTTGTTGTAGTTGCTTGTGGTTCCTTTGCTCTCTCGCTCTCGCTGTCGCAGCAGCAGCAGGAATTCCCTTGCAGACTCAAGCGCAAATTGTTTGTGTTATACACAGACAACGACGACGGCGCCCACGCAGCCAGAGAGAGAGAGAGAGAGCAGGCACAGTGGTTGCGAATTGTCAGTCAACTGGGATGACTAATCCATTGCCCAGCCCAGCTGGAGAGAAAATACAACAACAACTACAACAAAATGGCTACGCCGATCAGTGCTGCCCATGTCCAGCAGCTGATCATTGGCAGTGTTGCCTATTTAGCAGCGCTCTTGTTGTTGTTGCGGTCCCACTGTGAGCGAAGTGAAGAAGAAACCCAAAAAAGAGCCAAAAACAACAACAACAGCAACTTGACAACGACAACAAATACGACGGCGTCGCTTTCGTTGCCATCGCGCCTGTTAAACTCTCCTGTTTTGCGACTGTGTCTGTGTGTGTGTGTGTATTTTTTTTGCGCTCTTCTCTCATTACTAAGGCAAAAATTAGACAAAACGTGAAATGTGTGTCGCCGTCGTCGTCGTCGCAGTTTCAGTTGTCGCTGTTGCTTTTTGCTGCTGTTGATTGCTGCTATTTATTTGTGAATTGAATAAGTGTATGAAAAACGAAACGAAACGAAACAAATATTGAAAAGCAGTTTAAAAAATATGCAAAATCAAGTTACACACACACATAGATGTATGTAGTCGATAGTTTCTTTTTTTCGTCGTCGTCGTGTGCGCTTCGCTCAGTTGCTCTCACAATTCACAATTCACAATTTTCATTCACAAGTGCAAAGGCAAATAGCAAGAACAAGAACAACAACAACAAAGGTGCCGAGTATAACAATGGCGCGGCTTAACGAAATGAGTGTAGAAGAAGAAGCAGCAGTAGCGCGTGCTTAACCTAAAAGTGCATGACAAAAGTTTTGCACACACACACACACACACACACACACATGCGTTGGAGTCAGCTTTTCTGTGTGTGTGTGGGTGTGTGTTTGGTTAAACTCAATTCATTGCTTTTTGTTTTCTGCTTCCGCAAATCCACAGATAACAACAACAACGAGCAACGAGTGTAAAAGAGACAACTACAACTAAAGCAATCGCCGTCGCAATCGCAACAAAAAAAACAACAACAATGCATAGTTCCTGCTGAGTAGCTTTTTTTTGTTTTTGTTATTGTGTGTGTGTGTGAGTGGGAGTGCGTGTGTGTGAGTGAGTGTGTAGCCATGTTGCTGACGCCGCCAGCTGACAACAAAACAACTAAACACTGCCACCTCGAAACAATAAGACAACGACAACAACAACTGTAACTAAAAAACTCCCCTCCCCACCCCCCTCTCCGCTCCACAATCCACATCGCATCGCTGGAAGCTAGAAAAATAGTAGAGGAAGAGAAGAAAAATCCCCAAACATGGAGCGCATGTGGCGCAAAGTGAATCACAGCCTGCGCAACAGCAAATCGCAGTCACAGTCCCACGCCCAGCAGCAACAACAACAACAACAACTACAACAACAGCAGCAACAACAACTGGGCAACGCTGCAACACCACAATCGACGGACACCATCAGCTCAGCGGGCGGCTTTGGCGATGCTCAGCTTGTTGTGGCCGTGCAAGGCTTACAGCCGCCAGGTGGCGCCACCTCCACAGTCTCAACTGTCGCCATCTCTGCCTCGGCAGCGGCAGCAGCAGCCGGTGGCTGCAATGCGACTGGACGTCGCTTGGCCAGCAGCGGAGGCGTCAGCATCCAACAATCCAACGCTGGCAACTGCCACAAATCGCTCAGTCAACATGTGCTGCAAACACGCACCGCCTCCTCGGAGCGTCGACGTCGACGTCGCCGCAAGAGTCGACCGCGACGCAGCGGCGGCATCGGCATGGTCGGTGTGACCAGCTGTGTGGGCGATGGCGGTGGCGATAATATGTCGTAAGTATTCCGCTTCTTCTTCTTCTTCTTCAGTGCTCCTTTTACCAATTAAGTTATTTGTCTTGTCAGCAGTCTCATTTGTCTTGCAAGCTTTTGATTAATTAAGCAACGAATAAGAGACAGCTTACTATCCATTTTTTACACAATAATAGTTGTAATAGTTGTTGGCTTTGTGATATTTGAATTAACTATCCAAAGACCGTTATTAACGTAGCTTTTAATATTAATAGTTCAGTTATTGCGGCAGCTTTTAATATAAATGGTTCATGCGCTTTATGGTCACAGTTTTTTATTAAGTATATTGAAAAGCTACGTTTTTCAAGAACGCCAAAAATACACGAAAGTGTTACCTTAAAAATTGTAAAACAAACGTTTTCAAAAACAATTAAGAAAGCTACAGTTCAGTATGCTCGTCTGCGACTTCATTATGAGCAAAGCATGGAGTAATATATTAATATACTAGAAATACATTTCGATTAATTATGTTAATGGTATATTTTCAATGAAGTTGTATATCAATATACCAAATACAAATTTTGAATATTTATATCAACGGTATATTTTTAATGTGGTACTATATCAATATACCAAATATACCCTTTGGCGCATATTTAGTATTTTTGTGGTATACTAATTTGGTATATTTTAAAATTAATACTGCATTCATAAATGAGTAGCGGATATCTCACAGTCGATCACACTCGACTGTAGCTTACTTACTTGACAGTACGTTTGCTGTATATTAATTGGTATATCTGGTATTTTGTACCTTATGACATATATAGCATTTGGTATATTTTTTTTTTTAAGTATTTTTGCGATAGATTAATGCGACATACATGAGAATTAATACCAGACCGTTTTACGTTTATACAAAACGGTATATTTTGTGGTATATTTTTAGTATTTTTGCGGTTTATTTATTTGGTATATATTAAAATAAATACTGCTTCGTTTTCTGCACAATTGTATATTCTCAGGATTTTTACGGTACATTAATTCGGCATATATGAAAATTAATACCACATTGTTTTACTTTAATGCAAAATGGTATATTTCTGGCAAATATTCGGTATTTTTGCGATATATTAATAAATTAATCTCGCACTGTTTTGCCTTTATATAAAGTTATATAATGTTAATATTTTTATGGTATATTAATTCGGCATATATGACAATTAATACCATACTGTTTTACTTTTATACTAAATAATATATATTCAGTATTTTTGCGGTATATTAATTTGATATATTTACAAATTAATACCGCACTGTATTGCTTAATAATAAATATATTTAGTATTCTTGTGGCATATTAATTTGACATATTTGCTTTTATTCGAAACGGTATATTTTTAGTATTTTTGCGGTATATTCTAAAATGAATCTCGCACTCTTTTGCCTTTATCCAAGCACTCTAGACTGTAGCTTTCTTACATGCTTTCAAATTGAATTCCTTCCAAAAGTAAACCCGTAACTGAATGAATTTGTATTTGCCTCGCTTTGCAGTTCCTCCGGAGGCTTCTACACACTGAAGGAGCACCATCGCCATGGCCATCATGGTCATCATGGCGGAGGAGGCGGCGGCGGCGGCGTTGGAGGCGGCTCGAGTTCTCATCGATTGTTTGCCACATCGGCGCCCAGCGGCACCGTAATGATGTATCCGAATTCGCATCGTGCCACAACAGCTTCAACTAGTGGAGCAGCAGGCGGCGGCGGAGGAGGCGGAGGTGGAGGCGGGGCTGCGTCAACAACGGCACCGGACATTTCGCTGAGGCAACGAGCGGTGGCAAAGCTGCGAATGTTCAACTTCCATCTCAACTGGGATCTGCATATGACGCACTGCAAGCCTTGCGGGTGAGTGGAAAGCTGCACCTGTGGCAGCTCCGTGTGGCAAGTTAGTAGGGGAAGGACTTTTGGAGTTGCAAGTCGCAAGTGGCAACCACTTGAGTGTTTTGTGCTTTTGTTGGCCCAACGAGTTTTGTTCCTTCTTTTCCTGTTTTTTTTTGTTTGTTTTTGTTGCTGTTGCTGCCCCCTATTTTGTTTTGTGGCAAGGTTCGGTGACTGAGTCGGTTAGTTGGCTTCATTCAAGTGCGGCAGAAGTGGCATAAAAAACAAGGGGGAAAAACCCAAATGCAAAAATGTAAAATGCAAATGTGGGTCGTCGACATCCTGCGAACTTTTTTCAACCATGTTCCTTCTTAAATTCTTGCGGCTTTAATAACACAACATCACAGCATCAACAGCAGCTCAACTCTTTCATTTCAGTCCCAAATGTGTCAAATTTTAATGAAGCTGCAGCTAACGAGCCAGGTTGAGACTCGGCTCTGTTGACAAACTCACAAATACACACAAGCCACAAGCGCCAAAGTTAATGATGTGGGAGGCCATTTGGGGCCCAACACACACACACACACACACACACACACACACACACTCAAACTCACACTCGCATATTTAGCCACCTCATTTTTTATTTGCCACCAAAACCTCATCAACGCCTTCTTTTACCTTTTTCTCTTTTTTTTTTGTGGGAGGGCTGCTTAGAAAACTTTTTGTGTGACGGTTGGGAGAGCTAGAAATTATGTTTTTCTAGTCGAAGGTTAGAGATCGCATGCAATTAGGCAATACTCGAAGCTATTGCTTGGGGCATATTAGGGAAATTTGAGCAGGAAAACGATTGTCACGAAGTGCTCAGGACACCTTTGGAACGCCTTTCAAGAGTTTCAAGGTGTCAACTTTGTTTCAAACGAGTTCAGAATACATTATTTCAAATGATTCTAAATTTTAATAAGCATCTCACAATGCTTCAGATTTTAGAATGTTGAAGAGTCGCCCCTTTATAAATATTATTTATAGTTTAATAATCGTAATTAGCACTCAACTAGACAAAGGAAGTAAAGAGTTAAAATTCAAAAGTGTTACCAAATCGTTCAAAGTGAGAATTTTAGTATAATTTTATTACAATAATATTGAACTGTCTCTTTATACTTTAATTGGTTTTTTTTTTCTAATGTTTAGTTCTATTTTCTTAGAAAAAACATACTAAGTGTGCATCTTAGTATATTTTAGTAACAGTTTATTACAATAATCTTGAACTGATTTTAAATAACTCTTGTTAGAAGAAACATGTTAAAAATACTATAATCCCAACTGGAAGTTTTAAAAAGTTGTACTAAACGTAGCATAAAATAAACAGTCACATTATTACAAAAAATCCTGACGTCCGTCTGTCCGTTAACTTCGCACTGTATATCTTGGCGATAAACGTAGCTAAAGACTTGAAAATTGGCATGTGTATTAAGCAAGGCTAAACACATCTCGGGTTGAATTGAATTTTTGGCTGGCACTTCAGAGTGCAGCTTGGGTCGTTGCACCATCAAGTGGCACTGCGTCATTTGATTTGTCGAGTGGCTCAAGTTGATTTTGCTTACTATCTTGAATAACAATTGATAAGAACTGCAACTTGAACTCTTTCCTGTTATTCTCTTCTTCAGTCCTCGCTTGAGTGGCAGCGGCAACATCATCACCCGTCGACTATGCCGCAATCGTCGACGTGAGGACAATGAGCTCTATCGCTCCAATAGCTTCAAGTTCGAGCGTTTCGAGCGCAAGGAGTGCCTCGAGGAGCTCTCCAACACGTTGCAGAAGCAGGTGAGTGAAACCTCGGTCCATTGACCGCTGTCGAAAAATTCTAAAAAAAAAAAATAAAACACAATTAAAGCGAGCGTAATTTATGCGTGCCACCACATGTTGCATGCCCCATCGGTCCAGCTCATCCATCTACTCTTAGTCCGGGCAATTTATGCGCATAGATTACATCTAATTGAAGCATCGAAAAAGAGAAAAAAACGACGACAACACAAAATTCTATTTTCTACCCCCTAATTAGAAATGTTCTCCGCTGCACAAAAATTGCACTGCAAAGGGCGAGGGAGACGAGGGAGATGGAGGCGAGGTCTGCGGTCTTTGGTCACAGGTGTCTGTCTGAAACTTGTTTGTCGAAAGTTCATTTGCAAGCTTGCTGGGATTGGGGGGGCGGAGGGGTGGAGGAGGGAATCTAATTAATGGCGCGCAACAAATTGAATTTTAATTGAGCGTCGAATTTGATTTGGCTCTTTCGAAGTGGTCCAGGGATCCCATTTTGTGTGAGGTGTCTACAAGAAAACAGCGACGAGCGACGCGCGTTAACAAAGTTAACTGAATTTGATGCCATTGATTGTGGGGTGCTTGGCAGGAGAGTTGGTAATTATCAAAAGACTGCCAACTGGACGCAAACTTAATGCAACTCACATTATGCATCGTTTCTCAATTTCAATTTCAATTTCAATTACACATTCAATTTGATGGAGCTAGCAAAGTTGGCAAAGTTGAGCACAAAGCGCGTTTCCAAAACCATTTTTGCACTTTGATTTTCTGCTGTTCGGCAAGTTGGCAGTCCTCTTTTTGAAACCTTTATCAAAAGGTTCCAATTATTGAGAAAACAAATTAATAAAATGTGGAATTTGCGAATAATGCGGCAAGAATGCAAACTTCATATTGTTTTCTATAAGAAGTTGGCAGTTCCAGTTTAATTCAGACTTTATATGTTAATAGAATTTAGTTTTGAGAGCTACTTTGTCATTTTTCCCATTACTACATTAATTTTGCTGACAAGTTGGCAGTTCATTGTGTAGTCAAAGGTATAGAATACGCTTTTCCTTGTTTGTAATGAAATTTAGCAAGTTGGCAGCTCTTATAATCACTTAGAGCTAAAAACTTTGCATTTCTAATATTGTATATGTTTCAGAAATAGATCTATATCCTGCAATATAGTTGGCGTAATTGACCAACAAGTTGGCAGTTTAAAGAAAACCTTGCTTATTAAACATTACATAATCGTTAGGAATTGAATTTAACACTATAATTGTCTTCGAATGGCAATTTGCAGTGTAGGTAGCAAGTTGGCAGTCCTAAAATAAATTTGTGGAAACGAGTTGACAGTTCCATAGTCTGCGGTATCAGGTTTTAAATCGTAAAAGTATTGACGATAAAATTGATTTCTATATGAATTAACGTTTCAAATTTGATGTTGAGACCAAACAGGAAGTGGACAGTTCCAAATATAAACTTGGCTTATGTGACAGCGCATAAACGTTGTCCAAATCACATTGGCCATTAGCAATTCGATTGAATTTTCGAATGAGTCATTGACAAGAACAACAAGTTGGCAGCCCCCAATTAAGTATATGCCCTTAGGCTAAAAAAGGTTTAAAATCGAAATATAATTCCTGTATAAATTATCGTTTGAAATTTGCTTTAAATGTTAAGAGTAAACAACAAGTGGACAGTCCTAGACAAAAATTTGGCTTTCAAATCACATTGGACAGCTAATAAAGTTGTTCGACAACAACTGGATTAAATTTTCGAATGAGTCATCGACAAGAACAACAAGTTGGCAGCCCCCAATTAAGTATACGCCCTTAGGCCTCGCTTCCTTCCACCAAAATAAAGAGTGAACACTGAAGTGTTGAGCAATCTAGTTTGAAATCATAATAGAATATGATTTCTATATAAATTGCTGTTTTTAAATTTGACTCTAATGTTAAGAGCAAACAACAAGTGGACAGTCCTTAACAAAAATTTGGCTTCCAAATCACATTGGACAGCTAATAAAGTTGTTCGACAACAACTGGATTAAATTTTCGAATGAGTCATCGACAAGAACAACAAGTTGGCAGCCCCCAATTAAGTATACGCCCTTAGGCCTTCCCTCCCTTCCACCAAAATAAAGAGTGAACACTGAAGTGTTGAGCATTAAGAGTGGGCCATGTCCTGCGCTAATGTAATTCAATTTTTAAAGCTTTAGCTTGTCGTTGCGTGTTTGCCACAAACTCAGAGAGAAAGGGGGAGAATGGGAATTTGTTTGACAGGCAGACCATTTATCAGAGAGAGAGAGAAAGAGAAGCGAGAGAGAAGTTGCAAGTGCGCTGTGCGGTTTGCCACTTGAAAATGTTGTCGTCTCAGCCACAGACTTCTTCTTCTGTCTCCATGTCTGTCAGCTGTCCAACTCGATAAGCGCCAGCATAAGAACTCCTGGGAACGGAGTTCTGCAAGGTGATAAATAAATAAAAAATTGTACTTGCCACCGTCGTTGTCGTTGTCTGGCTAAAAGTTCGCAGATTTTGATGGCTTTATCAAACCGCCTCGACTCAACTCGACTCGACTCCATTTCGTCTTCGTCCAGTTCGAATTTCAGCTTAGATTTATGTGCTCGACGCCGCATTGTGACATGACGGCTCACGTGAATCTTCCACCTGTCTCTCCGTCCGTCTGTCTGTCTGTCTGTCTGTCCTCTTACTAATCATGCTGGAGTGCCTCTGCGGCAGACACGTCTGCTGTTTTCCTTCTGCCACCCACTTGTGGCTGTCGCTGTCAATTTGATTTCCAGCCGAGCGAGAAAAATGCGATGCCGAAGACAAATGGCAACGAAATTCCCTTTGGCAGCTTAAGTAGTTGCCACAAAACCCCCAACACACCAAAACCAAAAAAAACCGCAAAACTTCTCCGCCCGTAAATTTGAGCTGCCTAAAAGTATGCCACAAAATATTTATACTTATGTAAATATTCTATTTGAATTTGTTTCTGGCTGCTTACGTCAGCACCGAGCACCGAATCCCTCGTTGAGTGCTGGCCCACACAGTCATTGTCTCTTCTTGTCTCTACCCTGTAATTATGTGTGAAATGAGATGAGGTCTGTCCTCCATCCCCGTCCATTTTGTGTTCCAATTTCACAGCAATTTTAAGTGTTGTTTTTGACATCCTGCTGTCTGTCTGTCCATGAATTGTTTGGCCAACTAGAGTCGCAGTTTTTGAGTTGTCAAAATGAAATTTGTTACAGAGCTTGCCTTTAATGCTATGGTGAAGATGTGCTTAAATTGTTTATAACTAGATAATTATATCCTAATGGATTTGGAATCATCTTAGAATCAATATCATTAGTAAAAACCATATTCCAAACATATTGTATTATCTACCCTGTAATTATATGGGAAATGAGATGAGGTCTGACCTCCATCCACATCTATTTTGTGTTCCAATTTCACAGCAATTTTAAGTGTTGTTTTTGACATCCTGATGTCTGTCTGTCCATGAATTGTTTAGCTAACTATAGTCGCAGTTTTTGAGCTATCAAAATGAAATTTGTTACAGAGTTTGCTTTTTATGCTCTGCTGAAGATGTGCTTAAATTGTCTATGTCTAGATAAATATATTCTTATAAATCATCTCAGAATCAATCTGTTTAGTAAAAACCATATTCCAAACATATTGTCTTATCTACCCTGTAATTATGTGTGAAATGCGATGAGGTCTGCCCACTATTACCAATGTTTTTTATATCCGGCTGTCTGTCTGTCCGCGTGTTGTTTAGCTAACTAAAGACGCACTTTTTGAGCTATCGACTTTAAATTTACTACTGTGCTTGCTTTTTAAGCTATGCAGAAAATGTGCTTTAGTTATTTAGAACTAGATAAACCTATCCTTATAAATCTTGAATCATCTCAGAATCAATTTCAACATTATATTCTAGATAAACCTATCAGCATAAATTTGAAATCATCTAGAATCATATTCAATACATTATTTTCAAGCAGTAAAATAATTACATTAAATAAGTTGCCAAGTCTAAGCATATTTTTATGCGTAAATCATTTTTCGTATATCTTTAATCTAATAAAGAGCTTTATCAACTTTGTTGTGCTGAAGTTCGTAAACAAGTTACATATGTGTAATATAGCGCTTTGATTTATAACTCTGACCACATATATATTGAATTTGAAATGATATAACTCGCATAATTATTGCGAAATTTGATACACATTCACTTAACCAACTATGCCAAAAGTTTCACAACAAACAAATAAACAAGAGGAAAAGTTATGCGCAAAAGAGTTGGAGTTGGGAATTGGGGAAAAAGCGGCCTACACAATCGTATAGTTTGTTGTTGCTCCTTCGTAAATTGTTTATTATTGTAAACAAAAAAAAGAAGAGCAAAACTTTTGCCTTTGGGGCTTGCTCTCTCCCGATGCTATTGAATTATGTGGACTTAAAATTATTAGATATGCGAGTTAGAGCTTCGGTTTCCGGTTTGGTTTTTGGGGGATTGGGGATTTCTTATTTTTGTGCTTTTCTTTTGCGGCCCAACGCCCTTGGGGTCAAATGCAATTATTTTAAATGAAATTTTTGGCCAGAGGGGTCAATGCAACTGTTCAATAAATATTTACAAAATTCCATTTTGTGTTAAGCAAATTTATGGCAAATTTCATTTGCGGCTGCCACCTGTAAAACTTTGAAACCTTTTTTTATTATCTTGTTATTAGTGAAAATAGTTATTTTTGGCATTTTTTAAAGTTGAGAATTCATTTATTTATTTATTTATTCATTTAAGATTAGTAGTAAGTCATAAAGATTTAATTTCTGGTTTTATTCATTCTCATTTAAAATTCAGCTTTTTAGTACACTTTAGTGACTTTCCTTAAGTTTAAGTCTTGAAATGTTATGAAGTCCATGCTTGCCGCTTATCTAAGAAACTCTTTCCATCTGCTTCCCATTCTCCTTGCTTGAGCTGCAATTTGTTTCAGTCGTAACTGAATTCCTCCTACCCACGTTCCATAGACTTTTCCATAGCGTGTCCATCTATTTTCATCTCCCAACTGTCGACAGGCATCCAGGCAGGCAGGCAGGCATTGTCCCTTATAATTTCTCCCTCCTACGCATTACTTTTGATGGCACAATTTGGAGCCACCTCCAACTTTCCCCTCTCCTCCCCCTTCCTTTCACCCTCGCACTCCTCCACCTCATCTTTTGGCGAGGAGGAAAAATTGCGCAGTGATCTGTGTGCTGGCAATCATTAGCCTCAAACAATCAGCAGCAACCACTGCCTGTTTATTCATGCAACAATTGTTGATTGCCTTGCGTGGCTTAACCCACCACTGCCCCCATATATTTTGCGCCTTTATTATACCCGCTACTCTTAGGGTAGAGAAGGGTATTACAATGTTGTGCCTGGCAGAAGGAGGCATATCCGACCCTATAATCTATATACGAGTATATTCTTAATCAGCGTCAACAGCCGACACGATCTAGCCATGTCTGTCTGTCTGTCTGTCTGTCCGTCCGTCTGTATGAACACCTAGATCTCAGAGACTATAGGAGATAGACATATATTTGTGTTATGTTTGCACGCAGATCAAATTTGTTTAACTTTTGTGGCACGTCCATTTTCGATCCCGCAAAGTCGACAAAAATCGATTAATAAGCGTTATATTTAAAGCTAGAGTTGTGAATTTTGGTACAGTTTTTACTTGATAATACTTTTTCGGTATATTAATTGGTATATCTGGTACATTTTGCATTATAGTTTCAATGACACTATATATTAATATACCAAACACGCAGACGTGGACCTAACATATTTCAGTATTTTTGCAGTGCAATAATTCGGTATTTTTTGAGGAATAATACCACACTGTTTTGGTTTTATTCGAAATGGTATATTTTTCAGTATAATTAGTAAACTCATTATTTTTAGGTATATAAATTCGGTAAATAAATAATACCACATTATTTTGCTCTTGTCCAATACGGTATATTTTGGTATATTTTGTATTCCAAGTATTTGTTCGGTGAAATTTGTAATTTGTAATTTGGTATATTTTAGAAATAATTTCGTACTGTTTCGTTTTTATTTAAAATCTAATATCCAACAGTAACTTCCTTATTTGTTGGTACTTTTTCGGTATATTATTTGGTATATCCGGTATTTATTGCACGCTATGGTATATATAATAATACTATTTTAATACACCAAAAACATAGCCTTTGTCATATTTCAGTATTTTTGCGGTATATTTTTCGGTATATTTTCAAATTACTACCGCACTGCTTCGCTTTTACTTTCAATGGATATCTCACAGTCGAGCATACTCGTCTGTAGTTTTCTTACTAGTTCATTTTCGCCGTGCTTGTGAATTATTTGTGGTAGCTTGCAAGAGAGAGAGAGATATGTTATGATATTTGACCTAAAACTGCAATTGAGAAATTAGTTAGTGGGCCACCCTCTGGTTTTCATGGTGTCACCCCCTCGCGTAGTTCTCGTTTGGCTCGTTAAATGAAATGCGCAATAAAACGAGTTAATTTCCGACGCCTCGCGTTGCAAGGCGCAAAAAAGCGACCTACAACAAGTGGCAACAAATTTAATCAAACATTACACACGTATCCACTGTATGTGTAGAATAGGTGGAAGGGGCTTCTCTCTCTTCCCCTTACCCTTCCCCCTCCTTCGCCTGCTCGTTGGCTGTTTCTCATTCACACCCCTCGCTCATTTCGCTTGGGTGTTCTAAATAATTCATGTCGGCAACATCGTTCTGTGTGTGTGTCCTTTTGTGCTCTGGCATTTTGTACGTCTAAAACTTGTTGTAATACATTCAAATGAGTCCACAGCTGTATGTATGTACCTCCTCCTCGCCCCCTCATCCCCTCGCTTTTGCCACCTCTCTGTTTGTGTGCGACGATGTACTTTGTGTAAATCTCAAGTTGTTCACAAAAAAAAAAAATGTGTACATACAACAACGTTGCAAAAAGTAGAAAGTTTTTCAAGTTTTTTTCCAGCTGCACTGTGCAGCTGCACAGTGGCACAAAAGCGCCGAGCATTACCTTTAAAAACACTTCACTTGTGACTGGATTTTATTATTTTGCAAAAGCTCTTTGAAGTCCGCTTGACAAGTGCAATGCTTTTAGCATAAGTTGGCGAGCTTAAAGTTTATTAAAATCGCCGTAAAAAAGCTTCTGAAATTGGAATAATGTTTAAATATACATAACTATAAAACCAATATTATTTAAGCTCTATTAATCTGAAAGCAAAGCTACATTTGTAAAATTCAAAATAAAATGGCTAATTTTAAAGGTAATAAAAGCAATATTAAAATACTTGGATATTAAATACATAGCTCACTAAAGCTAATGAAGATTTTAATGTTTATACATTACTTAGATGTGAAATCAATAATTTTAAAGCTCTATTAATCCTAAAGCTCTTAAATAGCTACAATTAAAACATTCACTGAAAAATTGATAAGCTTGAAACTTTAGCTTAATACACACAGTGTGATATGCTTTGAATTATGTTTAGTTTACTCTCAAATTCAATTGGAATTTTAGCGTAAGATAAAGCTCATTAAAGCTTCCGTTTGTGCTTATTATTGTTTCACTTACACTTAAGCTTATTTCGTATTTGTTCATAGCTTCAACTTAAACTTTTTCGCTAAGTTCAAGCTCATTAAAGCTTTATTTTTGTGCTTATCATTGTGCTGTATTTTGCCACTGTGCAAACTTCTGCACGCTCTGCTGTTTCCCCTTCAGTTTTTGGAGCTCGCTGCCGAAAAGAAGTTGCTAGTGAATGGTATGAATACGAGTGTGAGTGTATGAATGTGAATACATTCGCATTCACATTCATATTCGCAGTCGTTGTCGTAGTCAACTTAAATATGCGTTTCACTTGTCTTGCATATTATTTGGCGCATTAAATTTATGTGCGCAATTGTGCTGAGTTGTGTGAAATACAGACACACTCACATTGATACACACACACACACATACATACACATACACTCATACATACACTGACACAAACACACATACTCACACTCTCTCTTAGAGTGTGTTCCCTTGTCTGCTGAGACGCCTTTCTTGCCTTATGGCAACTCTTGGGTTTCCAGCTCGTGTTTCTTCGCATTTCGATTCAGGCACCTTGCACCCCCCACCTTTTTCACCACCCCCTTCGGTAGTCCCCTCGTCGGTTGTTGCGGCTCCTTTTGGCTCCTTTGTGTGTTATTATTCAAAATCCAGTCAATAATACGAAACGCGACGCTAATTTATTATCGCCATGCCGAACACACTTTGTAAATATTTCACGAGAGCAGTTACAATTACAGTTATCCCCAGTTCCCCTCCCCCCTCTTTTCCCCCCTTCCCCCTTACTCCATGTGTCGTGGCGCTTTTCAATTTTATCCCTTTTATTGGCTTTGCATTTTTTACAGCTGCTTAAAATTCATACACAAATATTCCGACATTGCCCGACAGCTCTCCCTTTCGCTCTCTCTCTCTCTCTCTGTCTCTCTTACTCTCTTGGTCTCTCCCCTCTCCTGCTCTAAACAGCTTCCCTCCCCCTGAGTTTTATTTCCATTTCCTTCGCATGTTTCTCTCGCTGTGACTCGCTTTCGTGTGCAAATTAGTTTATTGGAATTTCTTGTTTGCGTTTTACACAATCTCTTACTGTCCCCCCTTCTCCCTTCCCCTCTTCACGCTTCCCCCCTTTCACCCCCTTTCGCTCTTATTCGATGCGTTCATCACTTGGTTACACTTTGGTTTTATTGCATACATATGTGTCCACTCATTGCTGCGGTTCAACCAAACAGACGGACAGACAGACAGACAGACTCTTCTTTCCGACCACAGCAACAGCAACAGCAACCACAACTTGCTCTTAGGGTTCATCCGCGTTTAAAGCTTTAAGCTCGCGTTTGTCTCTATAACTTGATTTATAGATATTCCTTGTCAACAGAAACTTGCTTTAGCAGATCTCCTCAAAGTAAGTTTAGTTGGTCGCATTAACTGATTAAAACTGCGGAATACAATTTCTATGGTCTTTAATTTTAAACAAACTCTTCTATTTTCGTCCATTCTTTTGTTTTTTATTTCGCTTTTGCTCCGTTGTTCGTAAACGTTTTGAGCTGACTTTGTGTTTGTTTAAATTTCAAATGTAGCGTTTGAAACTTTTGTGTCAAATTTAAAATCAATTGACTTCTATTTTCTTCGATTCTCTTCTTTTTTGTTTGTCTTTTGTGCGCACTTCGTAAACGTTTTGAGTTGATTTTGCTTTTGCTTAGCTGTGAAGTGTGAATTAGCTTTGATATTGAAGAAACTTTTGTGTCAAATTTAAAATCAACTTAATATAATTTAAAACTGTGCTTTTTTCGTCCATTCTCTTTTTTATTTCCCTTTTACTGCGCTATTCGCAAACGTTTTGAGCTGGTATTGCATTTGGTTAGCCTTGAAAAATATGGCTTAGCTTTAGTATTTATGAAACTCAAATTAAAAATCAACTTGAGAACTTAATAATCAATTTTAATAACCACTTGATTTTTTGTTTCCCTTTTGCTGTGCTATTCGCAAATGTTTTCAACTGATTTTGCATTTACTTAGCCTTAAAATGTGGTTTAACTTTAATATTTATTAAAATTCTTGCGTCAAATGAACGTTTAAATGAACTTGATAAATACTTTTCTATTTTCTTGCATTCACTTGTTTTTTTATTTTCCTTTTACTGCACTCTTCGCAAACGTTTTGCGCTGACATTGTATTTGCTTAGCTTTGAAAATGTGGCAAAATAAACAGAGTGAAGTAATTTCGACGGCACGAAGGAAGTTTCAGTGTTGAGTGACTCTTGAGATTGGACTGAGAAGGACATTGTTTTAGACAAGTTATGGATATGACTTGACTTGTTGTTAGTTGGCAGGCAGTTGCAAAGGGGTGGAGAAGGAGAAGGAGTGGGAAAGGAAGGAGGAGGGAAGGACTGAGACACACACACCAACACACATACTGGCTGGCTGGCTATTAAAATTTTAATGAAAATGATGCCCGTTGGGACGAAGTAACGAGTAACGAGTAACGGGTAACGAGAGAAGTGAGAAGTGAGCTGGAGGGACAATGACTCAGACACACACACACGCAGCAGAGAGTGAGGGGTGGAGGAGGGAAAAGGGGGAAGCTTTTAGGCAAGTGCGTGGAGCGCAGCGTTGTGCGTGCAACTGCCATATCAATATCAAAATAATGTGTATGTGTGTTTGTGTGTGTGTGTGTGTAAATTTCAAGTCTGACTGACACGCCGCTAGATGGCGCCCTTAGCTGACAGGCACGCAATCCCTCTCCCTCCCTCCTCTCCCCCTGCCAATTCCAAGTACAAGTTTTGCTCCAGTTTGGCAAATTATTTGCACGTCTTTTGGCTTTAAGTTTTCGCATAGCTTTCACAAGTTAACTACTTACTACTTGTTACTTGCCATCTTCCGCTGGAGTCACGCTGATTGAGAGAGGGAGGGAGCTAGGGGGAGGCTGAAGAGGAAGGAGGAGCTAAAGGAAGCAACTTTGTAAACCTATTGGAATAGTTAGTTGGTCAAAGATGAAAGATGCTGTCACGATGGCTGCTTTAAGCATTGAGCTAATGCAATAAAATGCCAAAATATATCGATAGGAATAATAAGCAGAAGGGAGAAAAGAGAAGAGTAACGAAAGAAGCAAAGTTTATATAAACAAATTACTATTTATTTATTATGATTTTAGAATATCATCACAGTTAAGAGGCAGAAACTGACAGCTAAAGAGTCTAAGAAAAAAATCTATGAACAAAAAACTTTTTTTTTTACCAGAACCTTCATTTCACAATTTCAAGCGCTTTTTTTTTGGTTATTCAACGACAATTTTATACTTTGTGAGGAATGCGAATGTTGCCAAAAGGTATTTATAGACTGCAGTATTATCATACCAGTATACCAAAAAAATACTGATATCTATAGTTGGTATATCGTTATAGAATAATATATGCTATTATCATATATAAATCTAGTATATTTTGCACTCTGTGGTATATTTTGAATGTACTACTATAAAAATATATCAAATACAGCACTTGGTATATTTTTTAAGTATTTTTGTAGTATTCACATTTGGTGTATTTAGTACTTTGTGGTATAATCATGAATATAATAATGTTTTGAATATACCAAATAAAGATTTTGGTATATTTTTATATTTTTGTTGGATATTATTCAGTATATTTTAAGAATAATGTCATACAGACATCTCTCATGGTATATGATGAAAGTTATTCTATATAAATGTACCAAATATAGATTTTGGTATATTTGTGGTGTATTAATTTGGTATATTTCAAAATGTATACCGCATTGCTTTGCTCTTATTCACAATGTAGCTTTTTTACTTGTTTAATGAAGAATGAGTAGAAACAAAAGAAATGAAATTATATTTCTACTAAGTTAGGATGTTGTAAAGTTCCTCTCATAGGTTGACTATGCTATACTATTATTTATTTATTTCTGCTTTATTTTGCCTTATGGTGTGATGCACAAAATACTTGAAAATGTATTCCATTCCATAGGGTGTTTCCATAATATTGAAGTGCATTTTAGATCATTTATTGACTTGATTAGAGACTCTTAGAGATTGTATTTTAACTTGTAGATTATTACCTTGAGCGTTGTTCTTCGTTGCTCTATTCAAGTAATACATATAAATTATAATTCAGTGGTTTTTATAAGCTAATTAACGTTTACAGTCTGCGCTTTTAAAAATTTCTCTCTCTCTTTGTTTCTCTCGTCGTGGCTTTAAGTGCAGTTCATAAATGTCAGAGAAACTCATAATTTTGCAACTATTTAAGTCTTTGGGGCTTGCAATTGAGCCTGTGGCAGTTGCAAGCTCCGCAGTATATTGTCAGTGTTAGAGTGCAGTTTAAGCCCAATGCAGAAAAAGCACTTAATAAAAACACAAGAAAAACTTTTTGCAGGGGAGGAAAAATGTAAATGCAAAGTGATTACAACTCTGTGCTCGGGTAAATTTCTCACTTTTTGCGCTACACTTTTAATACCCCGCTCGTTTAATAAATTGCTTAATTTGCCACACACACGAAAAGTAGTGTTAGAAAACCTCTTGTAAACCGCTTTTGAGAGCTGTCCAACACTTGACACCAAAAGAAGTAAAACATTAAAATAAATGTGAACTTTAAATTCGTTTGGAAAGATAATTATAAAGCTGTTTGCTGGCTTAATTTACCTGATACGAAAAGTAGTGTTGGAAAACCTCTTGAAGACTGCTTTTGAGGGCTGTCCAACACTTGACACCAAAAGAAGTAAAACATTAAAATAAATGTGAACTTTAAATTCGTTGGTGATTAACTGATTAATTTGCCTCATAAACGAAAGGTAGTGTTGGAAAACCTCTTGAAGACCGATTTTGAGGGCTGTCCAACACTTGAAACGAAAAGAAGTAAAACATTAAAATAAATGTGAACTTTAAATTCGTTTGGAAAGATAAGTATAAAGCTGTTTGCTGGCTTAATTTACCTGATACGAAAAGTAGTGTTGGAAAACCTCTTGAAAACCGCTTTTGAGGGCTGTCCAACACTTGACACGAAAAGAAGTAAAACATTAAAATAAATGTGAACTTTAAATTCGTTGGGTAAAATAAGTTCAAAGCTGCCTGGTTGCTTAATTTGCCACACACACGAAAAGTAGTGTTGGAAAACCTCTTGAAGACTGCTTTTGAGGGCTGTCCAACACTTGACACCAAAAGAAGTAAAACATTAAAATAAATGTAAACTTTAAATTCGTTTGGAAAGATAAGTATAAAGCTGTTTGCTGGCTTAATTTACCTGATACGAAAAGTAGTGTTGGAAAACCTCTTGAAGACTGCTTTTGAGGGCTGTCCAACACTTGACACTAAAAGAAGTAAAACATTAAAATAATTGTGAACTTTAAATTCGTTTGGAAAGATAGGTTTAAAGCTGTCTTGTGTCTTAATTTACCTCACTCGAAAAGTAGTGTTGGAAAAGCCTTTGCAGACCGCTTTTGAGGGCTGTCCAACACTTGACACGAAAAGAAGTAAAACATTAAAATAAATGTGAACTTTAAATTGTTTGGGTAAAATACATAAGTTCAAAGCTGCCTGGTTGCTTAATTTGCCACACCACGAAAAGTAGTGTTGGAAAACCTCTTGAAGACTGCTTTTGAGGGCTGTCCAACACTTGACACGAAAAGAAGTAAAACATTAAAATAAACGTGAACTTTAAATTCGTTGGGTAAAATAAGTTCAAAGCTGCCTGGTTGCTTAATTTGCCACACCACGAAAAGTAGTGTTGGAAAACCTGTGGAGACCGCTTTTGAGGGCTGTCCAACACTTGACACCAAAAGAAGTAAAACATTAAAATAAATGTGAACTTTAAATTCGTTGGGCAAAATAAGTTCAAAGCTGTCTGTGTGTGTGTGTGTGGGTGGCAACCCTGGAGGCAACAAGCGCGTTGCACAACACTCACACCCTTCCTCCTCCCCTAACCTTTCCACCGTCGAAGGCGTTGCGAGGGTGAGCGACGCTTTGCTCGAGGCGCAACGCAAATCCGTTTAAATTTATGGCGTGTCATTGTTTTGGCATAAAATTAAGTGAGTGCAGTGCTCGACAGCAAGGGGAAGGGAATGGGGGAGTGGGGAGTGGGGAAGGGAAAGGGCAGGGCAGGGTGTACATGTGTAA
This sequence comes from Drosophila sulfurigaster albostrigata, assembly GCF_023558435.1. Classification (NCBI taxonomy): domain Eukaryota; kingdom Metazoa; phylum Arthropoda; class Insecta; order Diptera; family Drosophilidae; genus Drosophila; species Drosophila sulfurigaster. Next base: position 31,549,902 of record NC_084885.1, read on the forward strand.
CTTGTGTGGTTAAACATGCACAGACATGCATGCAAATGATTGCAGAAGGCGACGTCCAATGAAATTCAATAAGAATGTTGCCTACTTTCGGGCTCTCCTCTCCTCTCCTCTCCTCTCCACTCCTCTCTTTTTTCTGTCGCCTTCCCTTTGTCGCCTCGAGCCTGAGCCAATGTCTGCTTCTAATGGGGAAATATAATTCATAAAATTCATAAGCGCCCTTTTAATTTATGAAGATTTCCCCTTCCTCCATCGCCCCCCAGGCGATGCGATGCTGTGTAATTTTAATTAATGCGACCGTCGTTTAACATCAACGAAATGCGAATACGAAACGATAAATGAGCAGAGAATGCACAAAAAATAGAAAAAGAATATCATCGTAGTTCGGAAAGGAGGAAAAGAGACTGACAGCTAAAGATGCTAAGGGAAAAATCTATGAACAAAAAGGTTTTTTTTTCTGGAGAGACAATGCTCAAAACTTGACAATTTCTTGCGTTTTTTTTTTGTCTTTCTATTCAACGAAAATACTCTGTGAGAAATGTGAATGCTGTCAAAGGGTGTTTATAGACTGCGGTATTGTCGTTAAAATATAACATAATATACTAAAGTATACTGAAATTTATATTCGGTATATCGATTATACTACATAATATAGTTGAAATATACTTAATTAATACATCAAGCAAATATTCGGTATATAGATATACTATATATTAAATACCATAGTTGAAATATACTAAATTAAATGACACAAAAATACTGGAGTGTACCGAAATGTATATTTGGTAAATTGATATACTATATATTATATACTATAGTCAAAATATACTAAACTATCATTCCAAACAAATACTGAAGTATACCTAAATGTATATTAGGTATACATAAAAAATACTACTGTGACAATCAAACATACCAAGAAATACAGAAGTATGCTGAAATTTATATTGGTATATCGCTATACTACATGATATAGGTAAAATATACCAAATTAAGATACCAAGCAAGTACTGAAATGTACCGAAATGATGTATATTTGGTAAATCGATATACTATATATATACTATAGTTAAAATATACTGAATTAACATACCAAAAATACTGAAGTATACTGAAATTTATATTTGGTATACCGATTTACTACATACATATTATAGTTAAAGTATATCAAATTAATATACAAATAAAAAACTGAAACATAAAGAAAAGTATATTTGGTATATTGATATACTAAAACATTCAAAATATAGGTTATTCTTAAATTTGACGAATTCTAAATCAATTTGAATTGTTTTTGTGACAATCTCTGGATCTAGAAGATATAACGTTGTGAAATTTGTTTTGGAACTCTAACTTTACTTTATGTTTCTGTAAATTAATATATAAATATGCAATGCCAGCAAATGTTTTGATTCTTTTTGGTTGATTACTTAATGAAATTTCTTCTAATCGTTTGCAGAGTATCGTCTAGTCAGAATAGCTTTTTAACTAAAAGTTTGCTATTATTGTTTAGCTCATTTTGCATTTTGCAGCAATTGTCGACAGCATCTTTAAGACTTCCCTTTTTCACGTTTTTTGCACTTTTTGCATGCAGACTACTTAAGAATGCATACTACACTTAGTATATGGAAAATGGCAAATGCTATCTAGATGGTTTTATGGTCTTGTTCTCTCTCTCTCTCTCTCAGTTATATATGGATGCGTATATATGATTAATGTTCTCGACAATGGCCAAAAAGTTGCCAAGCACACAAAACAAAACAAAAAAAAAGCTGAAAGAATAAAAGTTGAGTGCGACAACTTTTTAGCTTGTTTTGATTTTAGAAGTTGGCAAATGCGAAGAAGAAGAAGAAGGGAGGCCAATTGTGGCTTTTGGTTTTGGTGTTTGTTGTTGTTGTTTTAACTGCTGCTTAACTGCATATTAATCAGTTTTACTTTTGCCTGGCGATGAAACTTTGCCAAAAAGTCGAGAACATGCAGCATTTAAGCATCGAACAGCAAAGAGGCGTGCCAGGAGACGACGACGACAGTCAACAGGGCGTATGAGTGTTTTTTTTGTTTTTGAAAGCAGCAGATGCCTGGCTAACTTTGTGGCAGAAAAATGCGAGCATACGCTAAATATGCAGGGAGTTAGTTGAAATTAAAAAAGCGAATTGCCATAAAATGCGAGGATAATACGAAATTTAAATTAATGTGGTCTGAAAAAGCAAAAAATTGTGTTTAAAATGTGGAAACATTGTGTATATGATATAAATTTAAATTCTGAGAAATATAAGGAATTCTTTTAAATTAAATAATGGTAATCATTGAAAAGTAATCTCGAATCTTCGAAATATAGAGACATTTCTTGATTAAGTAATGGTAAATGTTTTGGAGTAATTCCCTGTATTTAACCAGTATTATTTTTTACATTTTGAAAAGGTCTACAATAAATTTTTTGCTCTAATTATTTCGAGAGCGTAATGAATGTTTCGCTTATCAAAATATTTGCAATAAAAACATTAGAGAATTGTGTCTGATATTTTGAATAATGGGAAATGAAATGCTTTCTTCTGAATAGTGGGAAATCTTAGAAGTGGTTTAAATTAAATAAAATGATTTTTTCATGACTCAGTTTAGGATTTAATTTATTTAATAAAGTACTTTTGGCAATAATGAGACATATTTATCGCTACCATTGTTTTCTCCCATCAAATTTGGATAATTTTGTATGCGTAATGTGTTAAAATATGCCAATGTTGGTATATTGATATACTACAACATTCAAAATATACCAAATACAAATTATAATTACAGCATTCTAAAATTTTCCTATTTCTAAATCAGTTTCAATTGTCTATATGGGAATCTCATAATCTACAAGATATAACTTTGAGAAATTAGATATATTTAGAATATTTTAATTGAAATATAGGGAAATTCCTTTAAACATTATACATTTTTAATATATACATAGAATAGAATATTTTGTTGAATAGAATAATGTGTTGAAATATACCAAAAAGTGTATATTTGGTATATGGATATTTTTCAACATTTAAAATATACAAAAGTTTCCCATTATTGTTACACTATTCTACAATTTTAAGATTGTTTTGTCTAGGACGAATTCTAAAATGTAAAATGAAAAGACTGTTACGATATATTTCGGGGGAATATTCAACTAAACTTTATTCACATTCGGTAGAAAATATATGTATTATATATTTCTTAATGAATTGAACTATGTATAAATTGAGCGCTGTGGTCGATTCGATCGCAATTGAGGGCGGGGGAGATCTCTTGATGTTGTTGTTGTTTTGCTTAGTAATGTCTGCGCTGGCGATAACCGGGAGGCAGATAACGCGACGAAGACGCCGGAGAACTGGCTGCACCATGATAGGCATTGCCATGATAACCGCCAGCAGCTGCAGCACTGCGATGTTGATGAGGACTGCAAGGCGACGAAAGAGCGAAGAAAATGGGATGAGATTTAGTTGGTAAATTTAGAGGTAGAAAACTTACTCGGCGGGCAGCGAGGGGGAAGTGGGCAAGTGTGCACCCTCGGCATGGAAACCGTTCTTATCGGCCTTGTAGTTAACGGTATACTGCTGGCCATCGTCCCCTGTGTACGAGTAAGAGCCACGCACGCCCAGAGAACCATGTGGCCAGCCTCCCTTGAACTCGCCGGTCTCATCGCGATGGATGCCATTGCCAGTATCGAAGCTGCAAAAAGTGCATAGAGAGTTCAAATCAAATTAGAAAAGTCAATGCAAATATTTATAGAATTGTAGAATTTCGATGTTGCTATTCTGTTAAATGTTTAGAAGAGAGATTCTAAAATGTCCCAGTATGGTATTTTTTCCATTTATGGTATTTTCATAGTAGGGAAAGAGTTCAAAACAAATTGGAAAAGTCAATGGAAGTATTTATAGAATTGTAGAATTTCAATGTTGCTAATTTTTAATTTTTCTAGTATGGTATTTGTTTTCCTTTTATGGTATTTCTATAGTATGGAAAGAGTTCAAATCAAGTACGATAAGTCAATGGGAATATTTATAGATTTAAAGAAATTCAATGTTAATATTCTGTTAAATCTTTAAAAGAGAATTTTTTAAGTGTTCCTAGAACTCGTGATGGGATAGTTTATAGCATTGTATAAAATAATTGCAAGAACTTTTAAGAATTATATTCATTTCGTAAAGTGATTTAAAAATAATTCAATTAATTAAAACTGTGCTGTAGCACATCTTCAGAGTTTAATGAATAGGAGTCGTCTCGTTATAAACAATTTTAGGAATTTGTGCGATAGTAACTATCCATACTATCGTATATAATAATGGAAAGCATTTCCTTAGAATAAAATTAAATTAAATTGTTGCACATAGCAAATGGTAGATTTTTTCAAATAGGGTCCAATATTTCTCTAACACTTAGTGACTGCAATTTTGTGTGGTAAAGTGCTTTAAATATGGCTACGATAGTTGTAACGATAGTAAAGCATTTTACAAATCCAAGGAAGCGAGGAAAAGAATCTAATTTCCATTAAAAAATGGAATTCAATTCAAATATGCTGTAGCATTTGTATAGAGTTGCTGAACTGTCTTCAAAATAATTGCGATAGCTTTAGCGATAGTAACTTTGAACTAGTTCTAGCGATAGTAAAGCATTTAACAATCGCAACGACTTTGAATAGGATTCAAGTTGTGGAAATACGAAAGTTATACAATATTATTATTATAGAGTTTTTAAACTGTCTTGAATATAATGCCGATAGTTGTAGCGATATTAACTAAGAACTAGTTCTAGCGAGAGTAAAGCATTTATTAATCGCACGGACTTTAAATGGAATTTAATTGTGGGTGAGTTACAATCTCACAATATAACTCAAATACATATGTTGCACTATTTCTATTACGATAGTTGCAGCGATAGTAAAGCATTTTATAATCGGAAGGACTTTAAATTCAATTTGCGGAGTTAAGAAAGTTACGAAAGTGTTTCAAAGCTGCCTAGACAGTAATTGCGAACTATCGTTTGCCATTAAACAATATTATTTCTATAGAGCTTCGAAACTGTCTTGAACATATTTGCGATAGTTGTAGCGATAGTAACTTTGAACTAGTTCTGTCGATAGCAAAGTTTTTTATAATCGCAAGGACTTTAAAACGAATTCAATTTGCAGAATGGTGACTGAGTTATCATCTCGCAATATAATTAAAATATGTTGTAGTATTTCTATTACGATAGTTGTAGCGATAGTAACACCATCGCTACTATCCTTGGAACTATCGCGTGTCATTCTCACCCAAAGTTGTAGTTGCCATTGGCATCGCTCTGATAGTCGCTGCGCACAATGGGAATCTGCGGCGTCTGACGATGAGCAGCTGCTCCATGTTGTCCAGCATAGGCTGAGGCGCCACCAGCAATGCCACCGATGCGGCTGTGCGCTGCCTGTCCACCGCTAACGCCATGATAGTGCAGCTGATTGTGGCTGGCCTGGGGAGCCAGATACTGATTGGAGGGCAGATAGCGTTGGGGCAGGCGACCGCCGGAGACGGCGACCAAAAAGCTGGCAAGCAGCAGGCAGGAGGCAAGGACAACACGTTGATGCAACATCTTCTTTGCGGCAGAAACACTTCACTTTAGTTCACTTGACAACTCACAACCACAAAAAAAAAGGCAACAAAAAAAGAGGCGACAACAACGAGAACGAAGACGAAGAGGCAAGACTCGACTGTTTGTGGTTGGAAGGCGACGCTTTGGTTTTATAGTCTCAGCTCAGAGCTCAGAGCTCAGAGTTTGGGAGTCATGCTCAATTTTAATTGTTTTCTGTTCAAGTCTTGTCTGCTGTCTACCTCTTCTTCTTCTTCTTCTCTTCAGCTAGTTTCGCATTGCTTCTTATTCTTTATGTATGTGTGTGTGTGTGTTTTCAACTCGTTTTGCTGCTGTTCATTTTTGGCCGTTTAATTAGCCAAATGCTGACATGCACCAAAACGCTTTTTGCAATTTTCAAATTTTTCGAATTTCATTTTGTACGTAATTAATGCGAAGACTTGAAGAGTGTTCAAAGGGTGTGCAAAAGGGAGTGTGTGGCAAGATGGTGGAGGGAGGGGAGGTTTGGGGAGGGGGCACGTTTTAGCGGCTTTAACTAATTATAGCATCGCATTCCATCATTAACACTCGCCATGTTTTTAGAGCGCTTTGGAGTTCCGGCTCGCCTCGCTTCTCACAGCACTCGAGTGTTTTTGTTTTCGTTTCGTTTCTGTTTCGATTCTGTTTTTTTTTGACTCACTTGAGGGCCATCTTTACAATCGGGCTTAAAAGTGCCGCTTCAAACATGGCTTGGCCACAACAAACAACTTGACGATGTTCTGCGCGTGAAGCAAATCCGTAAACGGTAGCCACAACATTTCCCTCTTCAGATTCGTTTCTTTGCCCTTTTGTCTTAGAGAACTTCTGCTTTTGATTGCGTCAAAGAAATGTTTCCATCGCCAGCTAACTTGGCTAAGCTCTAAGCCAACTGGTGAATGCTTTACATTTGCTAAAATCTTTGTTTATAGCTTAGTTTTCTAAAATGTATATAATTTCTAATTGCTTTGAAGTGTTCTATACAACTTCAATCTTCGTATATAATTCAGAGTTTCTTCATTTTTGGTATATTTTTTGGTATTTTACGGATGATATTTTATCGCCAGTTAAGTCGGCTCTATATAGCTCTATAAAATTGATATAATTTTTTCTTCGCTTGAAAGTTGAATTGAATATTTATATTCGAACATCGTAATACTGAGTTAATACTGAGTTTCTTCATTTTAGGTATATTTCTTTGTTATTTTTGGTATTTTATTTTATTTTATTTTATTTATAAATTCCTATAAAATGTATATAATTTATTGTTCGCTTGGAAGTATTCTATACAACTTCAATTCGAACTTCGTGTTTAATACTGAGTTTCTTCATTTTTAGTATATTTTTTTTTTTGTATTTTACGGATTTATCGCCAATTAACTCGACTATGCTTTACATTTCCTAAAGTTGTCGCTTTTACCTTCGCTCTATAAAACTTATATAATTTGTTCTTGTCTTTAAAGTTGTCTTAAACAATTCTATTCGAACTTCGTATTTAATACTGAGTTTCTTCATTTTAGATAAATTTCTTTGTTATTTTATGGTATTTTACTGACGGTATTTTATTGCCAACTACCTCATCTAAGCTCTAAGTCAACTGTCGAATGCTTTAAAGTTGTTTATATTGTTCTTTCAAATGTTTATAATTATTTTCTACGGTTGAAAGTATTCTATCTATACAACTTCCTATTAGGACATTGTATTTAATACTGAGTTCCTTCATTTTTGGTATTTTATTGGTATTTTCTTTATTTATAAATCTTTATACACATTGTTTCTATCGCCAACTGACGCAGCTAAGCTTTAAGCCAACTCACAATTGCAATTGTGTTTGTTTCGAAATTTTATTGTATTCTTGAAAAGATCTTTAAGAAGTTTTTAGTATTGAATACTTTACTTCGTGCTTAATACTGAGTTTCTTCTTCATTCTGAATGAACATTTCTTTGATTGTGGTTGAATGCTTTACATTTAACGTTTGCTCTTAAATAATTCTTATAAAATGTATATAATTTGTTCTTCGGTTGAAAGTATTCTACACAACTTCTATTCGAACATCTTTTTTTTAATACTGAGTTGTTTCATTTTTGGTATTTTTGTTCCTGTTTTATGGTATTTTTGTATTTATAAATCTTTATTAAAGTGTTTCCATCGCCAACTAAGCTCAAAGTCAACAGGCGAATGCTGAGCAGTTGGGTTTGTTTAGAAATTTGTGTTGTGTTCCTTAAAAGGTCTGCAATAAGTTTGTGGTATAAAGAATTATTTAAAAATTATAATCAAACTTCGTGAGATATTTGTACAAACTATTTAAAATAGACGTCGTCGAAGTTTTATAATTCCGATCGAACATTTCTTTAAAATTATTCAAGTTTCAAAAGTTATTTTCTTTCAATTCTTACAGTTATGAACTTTGAAATAGCAGCGCTTTTAAAATTTAAAAAGACTTTTAAATAGCTAAATAATTTATAACTAAATTTTGTGCGTTGTTTTTGTTGTTTTTTCTGCCACACTGAGGAGAGGAGCTTAAAACTAATTGAATATTCCATGATTGCAATAGAAATATATATTTTATATGACAGATTTCAGCTTATTGCTGAAACACTATTAAATCCACATTCATTTTGGTTGACTTTATGAACTCTTATCGATTGGAAGTTTGCGTCGTATCTTTGAAATGCAATCTTTAGTTTATTTTCGGCAAGCTCATCGCATAGTCTCGCATACCCGAAGCGAAGATTTCTGTCAAATCATTTGATATGGAATGCATGACGATGTGAATGAGGATGACTTTGCTGTAAGTGTAGTGTTTGGATTTTCCCGCTGGCATCAAAATAGAAACGGAACCAAAAAAAGAGAAAAGAACAGAATCTGAAACGAGATTTAGAACTAACTTTTTCGAGGTGGCAAAAAAAAAGAAAAAAAAAGAAATAAACTTGTACAAGAACAATGAATAGTTGTGTAGTTAGGTATAAACTCGGCTTATATCCGCAATTATTAATATAATGACAACAGATTTTGATGTTGCTGTTTTGTTGTTTGCTGTTTGTTGTAGTTATTAAAAATAGCCGTCGATAAACGAAACGCAACTTCATTAATTAATAATAATTAATGATGATGATGAACTAATCAAATAAAAGCGTGAAAAGTGAAGCTCAACAATAAATCATAATCATGCTCATCGTCAACATACATTCGAGTTCATGATCGTCGTTCTCATTATTGTTTTGATCATCATTATTATTTCTTGTTGTTGTTCTTTTTCGATGGTGAATGGTGATTTCAATCGCCCCAAAGGGAATTACATTGAGAACGCGTGCCCAACTCAACTCAACTCAACTCAGTTCAGTTCAGCTATGTTCGCTTTGTTCTTTTGGCGCCCGTCTTTCATTAACTCGCACAATTCTCAGCGCCGTTGTCTTCTTCTTTGCCATTATCGCTACGTTTCCATTCCATTATAGCATTGGTATATTCAAATCATCAACTGTTGCGCTTCGACTTCATATCGTAGTATACTCGTATTAATCGTAGCTTTGCCTCATCGAACTCTTCCAAATTGGCATTTTGAGTTCTACGCACTTTGGGAAATATATTTATGAGATTCATTTTGAGGTCGAAGTAGTCTTAAAGTATTTATTTTAATTGAATAAAACTAGTATTAAATTAATATACCAAAGATCGCATTTAGTATACTTCAATATCTAAGCGATAAGTGATTTGATTGATAATTTGGTATATTTTGCATATTTTATATGTTTTAGTATATCGTTATACCAACGATACATTTTGGTATATTACAGTATATATTAAAATTATGTTTGGTATTTTCAAAATAGTAAGCGCTTAGTATATTTCAAATGTAGTAGTATATTTATATACCAAATATTACTTTTGGTATATTTCAATAGGTACGGGATAAGTGATTTGTTTGAAAATTAGGTATATTTCGGTATATTTTAAATGTTATCGATATACCAAATAAAGCTTTTGGTATATTTTAGTATGAACTATAATTATGTCTGGTATTTTAAAAATTTCAAGGGTGTGGTATGCTTCCAATGAAGTAGTATATCAATATACCAAATGTTACTTTTAGTATATTTCAGTATGAATTATGATTATGTTTTATGTGTAACATGCGTGAATATTTCAAATGCAGTATACCAAGAGTAAATTTTGGTATATTTTAGTATGTATTATAATTATGCGTGGTATTTAAAAAAAAACAAGAATGGAATGGAAATGGAATGTATGCCGATATACCAAATATAGCTTTTGGTATATTATGTAGTTATATTTATATATTTTTGCTTTTATTATTTTATGGTCGAATCCACTCGAACTTTTATTATAGGCCTCGGCATATTTTAGTATTTTTTTTTTGTACGTTATTTTGGTACATTTTATTATACTGAGTATTTTACAGTCGAACATCTTGCTTATTGTATTAATTTTGTTGGTTTTTATTTAATTCGTAATAGTTATTATTTATTTACTATTTTTTGTACTATACTGTTTTTTATTCATAATTTTTTTATTTACTCTACTTTGAATTAACATATCCAATATTTTATATTACATTCCAGATTACTTGTATACTTTTTATGTACTTCATGTAAGTTGTACCATTTTGTTTTTATAATTTTCATATACAATACTTTTTTACAACATTAATTTTGAGCTTTATGGAATATTTATTTATTTATATTCTTTGATACCACTTTGGTAAATTTTTAATCAATTTTAGTTAATATTAACTTGAGGGTTTCTTTTCATTTTGTTCGCTTTCCAATGAGATAGAAATTGTAAAAGATAATTGTAGTTATTTAAGAAATACTTTTTTGTGCCAAGAAAAATGTCTTCTGCAATTTTTTGGTACCACTGTTTTTAAATTTTTAATCAATTTTAAATATTTTTGTATTATATTTTTCATGAAATTCTTGTAATAGTATTAACACTTCACTCAAATCCGTCTATTCAATCAGCTTAACGCTGCATTCTTTGCTCTCGCTTTAACCTTGGTCTTTTATCCATCCATCAGCTATCTTTCCATCTCATTGTCTTTTTGACTCTGACAATGGCGTTTTTCTTTTTTTTTTTTTTGACTCCCTCACACACAAGAAAGACAAGTGCAATCTTCTTTCATGTTTCGCTGTTCCGTTGTTGGTTTTTTGTGAACTTCGCGCATCGGTGGCGCCTCAAAATGCATATTGTACAGTTAGCTGGACAGCGTCTCATCGCTAATGGGGCATCATTAAGTTTCATTACGAGCTAACTGAACTGCAGCCAACGTCAGCATCCAAAATTGGTTCTTCGACCTGCTCCTCTATATATGTATGTATAATTTATGCAGCCCAAGCAAAGTCTTAAGACCTTAAGACCGGATGTGGATGGACTGTAATGCCAAAGTAGCCACAAATGAACTTGTAATTTACAATGAATTTGACACTGACAGCTGGCAACTGTCTGTACTGTGTATGCATACTTTTGGCAATGACTGTACAAAGTTGTCTTGTTGTCTTGTGCAACTCTTTTTTAAGCCACTTGAGCAACACTTTTGGATTATGCCTCGATTTGGGTTCCGAGTTTTGTGGCTGCTCATTATGCAACAGTCCGCAAATAGATTCTATTCTCATAATCATTCGCTTTAGAATCGCCATTTCGCTCTTAAGGTATATTAGTTAAACTTTACTTGAGAGTTTCTTTTCTTAAATTTCTTCGCTTTGCAATCAGATACAAATTTTTAGAAGGATGGCAAAAAAAACACCTTCTCGGTATATTTTAGTATATTTTTGGTATATTTGGAATATTGAAATATGGTTTTTTTTTATTGAAAATGGGTTATTATATATTAGTATACCAAATATAGCTGTTTGTTTAAATTAGTATTTTTTCGGTATATTTGTGTGGTATATTTTTAGTATATAATTTTATTGAAAATGGCTATCGAGCACCTCGCAGTGCATCACACTCGATAGCAGATTTCTGCTGATAATTTGGTATTTTTGCAATATACCAAATGTAGCATTCGGCATGTTTTTAGTATTTTCAGTATATTTTCGGTATGTTTTTGGAATATGGTTTTACTGAAAATGGCTAGATCTATATCAGTATACCAAATATGACATATTCCTATTTTTTCGGTATATTTTTAGTATGCAGTTCTATTGCAAATGGATATTGGGTATCTCACAGTCGAACACACTTGATTGTAGATTTCTGCCGGCAATCTGGTATATTTGTTTCTCTATGTTATGTATACCAAATACCCATATATTTTAGTACTTTTTCGGTATATTTTTAGAATATGGTTTTATTGAAAATTCATATCTTAAAGTCGATCATACTCGATTAGAGCTGTCTCTCTTGTTTTTTTTTAGTTGAAATACATATATTCAAAAGTTTTTTTTTGAAATTTCTGAAATTTTGATTACAAAAAGGTTTTTTTTTGAGTTGAAATACAAATTCATAAAAGTTTATTGAAATTTCTTTACATTTTATACAATTTTATGAATTACATTTATAAGAAAATTTCGAAGCTCAAGCATTGTTATCTAGTTCTATTTTAGTTTCCTTTTCATCATTTCTTTGACCAACTTTGAAGCTTAAAAATGTTTTCTGTACTTGACATATGCTATATTTTTGTTATCCTAATCCTTGGTGCAATATTCATAGGGTAACTGAAGCGACTGTTCAGGATTTTGTTTATCTTCCATTGCAACACTTTTTCTTTTTCGATTTGGTTTTTTTTTTTGTCGTTTTTGGTGTGCGCTGTGTGGTAACTAAGTTATTTTTAGATGCTTCTTAGCCATTAAAATTGTATTAAATCAGATTAGTCGAAAGCTTAACAAACTGACGATGCAAAAAGGGCGAAAGAGATAGCGATAGCAAGGTGGGAGTGGAGTGGTGAAGAGAGAGAGGGGGGAACAAGCAGTTGCTTAACTTGTTCCTCTTGGCTATAACTCAAGCCACGAACAGCAAAAACGGGGGCAAGGCACTGGCTATGATAGATAATTGCTTTGCTTGCTTTCCATACCCTGTAATCGCACGATCTTGCTTAGTGGGGTGTTTTAGGTGTGCTTTAAATGAGATGTCGAAATAGTTGCTGAAAAAGATCTGTAAAGCTTAGAGTGTAAATTGAATTTTATAATCATTTCTAGAAGGAGTTGAAATAGTTCCTATATCAGAATCTTTCTTCTTAGTTTCTACACTCAATATTTCAATATGAAAAGTAAAATAATGAAAAATGTAATGAGATACCAAAATAGTGAACACACTTTTCTTGCTGTAAGATTTTAAATGAATCCTAAAAGCATTTTTTAAGTTGAAATAGTTCCGATATCAAAATCTTTTCTATTAGTTTCTACACAATGACAATTTAAAAGGAAAAGTGTTTAAGAGAAAAAGCTAAAACATTTGCTTACTCTATTTGAACAAAGCAAAGCAAAAAAATATTTGTATTACTTACATTATTCAAATTCATAATACAAAATGATATAATGAAAAAACAAAAAATAATGCCAAGATAAAATATTTTGCAATTTCGAGAATAAAATATTATTGAATCAAGATTTGAGGGAGTCTTAAAATAAGGTGTTTTTTTAACTTGAATTGCAAATTTCAAGATTGTAATTGCTAAGATCGAAAATAATCCTAAATCAATATTTTTTCAACCTAGATTCTTTTCTTTCTGTAGATTATTTATTGGATTTATAAATAAATAAATTCTTAAAAAGAATCTACCTTTTTTTGTAGCTACAAGTCGAAAGTTGTTCATAACATTTTTAAAATTTTTAGTTTTAAATTGTTGAAAGAAGTTTGTCAATGTTTTTTCTAGTTTACAGGGTATCTTCTTAGTCTATTCATCTTCTTGATTTGTTGATCAATTTTTGTTGGGTTTTTTTTTTGATATTGTGTTCTTTGTTGTTGTTATTTTTCAATTGAAAACTCAAGAGACACGCCCAGCTAAGCGCATTGGGCTGTGGCTAATTGAATCATGAGATGGCTCTGAAGAAATTGCAGAAATGTTTATACCCATAAATGTGTGTAATCGCTTAAGCGGAGGGAGGGGGGAGTGCTGAAGATGCGGGTGAGAGTGCGGGGGAGGAGGAAAGGAAGGGAAACAAACATTTGCCTAGGCAGCAGGACGATTGCAGCTGTTATTGTCGATGGCAATGCACTGATAAGAAACAAACACGAAGCAAGCAAAAAGAAAGGAGAAGAGGTGAGGGGAAAGGAGAAGGGAGAAGGGCGGGGAAGTGGAAGCAGACAAGGGGGGAACAGTGAAAGAAAATGTTGAAAGTTGCCACAGCACTCGATAAGCGCTGTCGATGGCAGAGGGAGAGGAAGGGGAAGGGGAGGAAGTAGAAGGAAGGGGGAGGGAATGGAAAGTGAGGTCGAAGTTCAGCTGCTTCGTTGTTGTCGTTGTTATCGCCACGTTGCGTCGTCATTTCCTTTTTAGCCTACGATTTGCCTTTGAACTTTCTTTGCGAGCTCACAAAATGTCAAATTCAGCTATTTGTTTAATTGAAAAAAGCAAAAATTCAAAGCAAAAGCAGAAGTAAAAAAGCGAAAGGAAAGCACGCAGCGTTTAACGTCTTCTTGCTTCCTGCCTCTTGTGTCAAGCGCATCAAATTGTTATGTGCCATTAATTTAAATAAGAGAAAGAGAGAGGAATAGGAAGAGAGAGAGAAAGGGAGACCAATATGACCTCGCTTCGAATAAAAGTACTCACTCTTCCCCATTCACATTCACAATACGCATTCACACTCAGTTGCTTTGTCTCGTAATCGCCTTCTATGCAAATTTGTTCCATATGCACTTCTTACACTCTTCAGCTCTTGATATGATCCCTCATAAGCTCTCAATTTCCACTCTACACAATTGAGGGAGAAGCTGCCAAAGTGGAGTCGAAAGGTTCATTAGTTCAATCAACTGCAAATTCACCATCGTTGTAGAAGCTTATTGACAATTCTTAGAGCAATAAAACATAAATTTCTTTTTTGTGTTTTATAATAAGTTTATCAGGTTTTATACCCGCTACTCAGAGGGTAGAAGGGTATTATGAAATGAAATGTATGTAATAGGCAGAAGGAAGCATCACCTCATAAAGATCAACGTCAACAGGCAAGACGGTCTAACCATGTCCGTCTGTCTGTCTGTCTGTCCGTCTGTCTGTCCGTCCGTCTGTATGAACACCTCGTTCTCATAGACTATAAGAGATAGATACATATGTTTTAAATCGACAAAATTCTAATAAGAAGTCTAATTTTGAAGCTAGAGTAGCCATTTTTGGTACAGACAATAACTAACATATAGTTTTTATGATTGCCGCAAATTGCGTCGCAAGCGAATAAAAAATGTAATAATTTAAAAAATAATTTTGTATGCGTAAAAACGCTTATTTAATATTGGTCTTAGTTGCTTTGGTTGACAATCTAGTATATTTTGCACTCTATGGTGTATTTTGAATGACTACCAAATATAGCCTTTGGTATATTTTTAGTATTGTTGTGTTTTTTCATTTATTTTAAAATTAACACCGCGCTATTTTGCTTTTATTTAAAACGGTATATTTTTGATATATTTTAAGTATTTTTGTGGTATAGTATTTGCAAATATCTCATTGATTATTTAAATATGTAATTTCGCAGCGAATCTTTAATGAACTACATAAAAAATGCATTGAATATGATATTAAATGATTAAATTTAAGAAAAACAATCCAAGGAACTGTTTTTCTTAAATTTAATCAGCTTATCTTTTGCAAACACCCAGAATTCTAACAAGTATTCCATTTACAATTATGATTCTTAACTTTATAACTCCAGAATTCTAACAAATATTGTATTTATGATTCTGTTAAATAATTTTATTTCTCCAGAAAGTGAAAATCACTGTTATACGCTTACAACTTGTTAGTTTTCTCGATATTTGCAGTTGGATTAATCCAAAACAAATAAATGTGATTTTGTAGTTTTTACCGGGTTTTACGCCTGTGATTTCGTTGAAGCTGTCAGATAAGCGATCTGACAAATTCCCAGTGCGTGGTGAATCCCGAATCCCCTTAGTTACACATACTGCTCTCTCTCTCGCTCTCAGTGTTTGCACAGTGGCTGACAAAAGTCAGCCGCCTGGGCAACAATAACAATTTGTTGCTAATGCACTTTCTGTTTGCTTTTTTTGGTCGCCCTGGAGGCTTAACCCGGCCAAAGTCAATGTCGAAACCCCCCTTAAAAAAAAAGTACAACTACTCATTAAGCGAGGAGAGAGTGAGAGAGAGAGAGAGATAGGGATAGAGATGCGAAATTCGAGGCGATTTGCTCAGATCCCCAATAGCAAACGCTCTGCTCTGTTTGATTAAGCAATTCCAGGCGGAAATTAAATGGACACGCAAACAAACTGAGGAGCTTTAGAAGCAACTGCTTCTGTTCTGGGGGCAGGAGAAGGGATAGAGAAGCATGAGGGGGAGCAAAAAAAAAAAGGGTCAGCTGGTAGCTGGTAGCTGGAAGCCAGGAGTCTGTGTGGAGTCTGAGGCCAGGGTGTCTATCAAACTTAACTGAGCAGCGCTCAAGTGAGAAGATTAAATCGCCATAAATATTAACTACAGTTGCTTCCGTTTGTATGCGCACATTGCACATTGGAGTGGGCACTGGGGAGAACAGAAGAGAACAGAAGAGAAGAGCGGAGACCGGAGAGAAGTCCGGGTAAGAACAAACTATACTATAGACTATGGCAAGGCAGGTAAGACAATTTGAAAACGTTTGCCTTGATTTAGCACCGGAAGGCACGCACATCACGTGTCCGGACTTGGACTTGGGCTTGGGGGGTCCAAGATCCACGACCCCAGCGGGATAAAAGACAGACAGACGGAACGTCGTCGTCGGGGGAACGCTTCAAGTTGCAGGTTCAGAGTGTACAAATCAAATGATTTATTGTGCTCGCTCTTCGCTTTGGTCAGTACAAAATTGGAGCATGCTAAAAATAATTGAAACGTACAAGCGAAGTGGGTGAGGGAAAAAGGGAGAGGGAGAAAGGGAGCTCTCACCTGGTGTTAAGCCATGAAATTTCTTTACAACTTTTTTCCAGCTGCTAATTGACACACGTAGTGCGTGTTGTTCTTGTTGTTGCGAGTGGCATGATTAAGACTTTGCCACATAATTGAGTTATCCAAATGTCTGCGACAATTCACCTTTTCCCACTCTGTCGACTTTTCCGTTGCCTGGCATCTGACTTTTCCGTTGCGAGGCGGACGAAAAACCAATTGCTTTGCAAATTGACCGAAAATGTTCCGGCTGAATGCGCTTCCGGTTCGCCAAATAGCCAACAAGCTGCTGTTTTTGTGGCCATCAAGCATTTTCGCATAGCATTCGTAAATAAGCAACGGACTCAACGCACTCAACAACATTACCGACCCATTCCCATCATCAGCATCAGCATCCGCATCAAAATCAGCATCAACATCAACATCAACATCATCATAATCATCAGCGTCATCGTCAACATCATCGTCATCATCGCATTCGTTGTGAAAGTCGCATTCGCATTCGGAGTCGCATCCATTCAAAAATCAACCCCATTTTGTGTTAGTTAATTGCCAATATTACACAAGTGGCAAGCCAAAGCGCATAAAAGCATGCTACGCTCTCCGCTCTTCGCTCTCTCCAACAGCCGCCAGCTTCTCTCTCTTCTCTATTTATGTGCAAGATGCTCTCACGATTCGTGCTGTTTTACTCTCTCACTCTCGCTTCATCTCTGTTTTCATTGAGCATAGTGCGTGTGCGAAGTAAACGCACAACTTTCCATAGTTGTGAAAAGTTTATGGACGAACTGAAGAATCATTGATCTATATAGATCGAAACATCTGTTGTGTTTTTAAACAAACATTTTTTGAATAGAGAAAGAATGTTTAAAATATTATTGAAAATCATTTTTATTTTAAATTGATTTTCATATACATACAGTCTTATTCATATTACGAAAATGTATAAAAATATTTAAAATATTATTGAGAATAATTTTTATTTTAAATTTGTTTTCATATACATATTTTATTCGTATTATGAAAGTGTATGAAGTTATTTAAAATATTAATTTTGTTTTCATATACATATTTCATTCCTGGTATGAAAATTTACGAAGAAATTTCTATTATTCAATTTCTATAAACATAATTTAAATTTTTGTTTTCCATTTGGTATTGAGTTTCATAATTATTATGAAAAATCAGTATACAATTTGAATTTCAATTACTTACTGAATTTTAAATGCATTTTATATAATTGTTTCTGTGTAATAATAATTCTGGTTGCATAACTGCTAGCAGTGCATGTTTTGCGGCTGAGAAGCCGCGATGCTGTCGAGCTGTGCACACTGCGCAGACGCCAACGTATGCGTCAGCGTCAACGTCACACCGGCATAGCAATGCAGGGTTGAGCTGCTGTTGTTGTTATTGTTGCTGCTGCTGCTGTGCTTCTGCTTTCGCTGTTATTCTCGCCGACACATCGTAGCTTGTGTTTTGTAGTTGAAGTTGTCGTCGCTGTTTTGTAGTTGTTGCTGTTGTCGTTGTTGTTGTTGTTGTTGTTGTTGTTGTGGGTGCCGTATGGTGGTCGTGCACACGTGCCGTAGCTTTTGGGGGTTGTTGTAAACACGCCAGCTTCAGCTAGAGCAGGAGAGTAGAAATGTGAGAGAGCTCTGGAGAGAGAGAGAGAGCGTGAGTGTGGGAGAGTGTGGAGAGCAGGCTGCAACTGAGCTGAGCTAACTTGGCAACCGCGTGTCAGGTCTGCTTTCAGTTCAGCAGCAGCCTTTGCAGTGTACGCAACGCCAACGCAGAGCGCGTGTCGTGGTCGTTGTCGTCGCCGGCCACATAAAAACACACAGAAGAACGACAACGACGGCAGAATAGAACAAAACACACACTCACATACTGACGAACACGCAGTGTATAATAGTAATAACAACAACAATAGCAGCATCGCAAGTGTGACAGCGATAACGGAAATTGAGAAACTGCAAATGCAAAATGCAAACTGCAAATGAATGAAAGCTCAGCACAGCGCGCGAAAAGTAAAACGTAAAAGTGCAAAACCGAGAAGAAAAGTGACAATTATTGTTGTTGTTTCGTCGTGCATTTTGTTGAATATTTTTTTTTGTTGTTATTTGCGGACAAATCAAGAAAAGTGTTGATGTTTTTTTTTATGTTGCTAAAAAGTAACACGCACACACATACATAGTGATTTCACAAACACACACACACATACACATATCAACAAGAAAAAGTGGGCTAAAGCAGAACACGAACAACAAGAGGTGAGTGAAAGAAGAAGAAGAAGAACAAAACAAATGCACATTGACTCATCTCTGCCGTAACTGTAAATGACAAATTACGAGTTACGTTTAGTTTTAATTAGACTGACCATAGGCAGGGCAATTCATGTTCGCTTAATCAAGAATGCAGTAGGCAAAGTACGAGTGCAACATTTGCGACTAATGAGCAACCTTAAGGCACACACAGGCAGCAGCAATTCGAAAACAAACACACAAGAAAAAAAAAAAAAAAAAACAAAAACACAAACAAACAAACACAACATCGCAGTACCAGGTGGCTGCGTCGCTGTCGCTGTCAGCGTCAACATCGACGTCGTAACATTGCGAAATTGATTTTTCATAGCGGCCGCCGCTGCTGCTCTCCAAGCGCGCCTCTCTTTGCCGCTTTTTCGTTCTAGCTCTCTCTCTCGCTGTCGTGTTTGTGTTTTTGTGAGAGCGCGATGCCAAAATGTCTGCCAGGCGCGTCGTCAACCTGTCACAACAGCAGCAATTACAACAGCAAGATGTGATGGTGAAGGAGAAGAAGAAGAAGCAGAAATGTAGCTTTAGCGCCATTGTTGTTGTTGTTACGACAACTAATCAAAGCGACTTTTGCTGCTGCTGCTGTCGGCTCGGCTCGGCGCTGACGTTGACATCGACGTCGACGTCGCTGCCAGCTGCTTTGCTTTCGTCATGACCTTCATGACTCATCGTTTGCCTTTGCATGGCGTTGGCCAAGGGAGAAGAGAAGAGCAAGAGAAAGAGACAGGACTGCCAGCCTGCTGCCTCTCTGCTGCTGCTGCTTCTTCCTCAGCATGATGACTACGTGCCGCCGCATGGCCCGCCTTTTTGAGCATACTCCTTCCCCCCCTCCTTCTTCTCTCTGCCTATGCCTATTTTGCTATTGCTTCAGCATTGGTTTTGCTTTCCCGTTGTTTTTTTCTGCTTTCTGTTTTCTGTTTGGTGTTTTTGTTTTTGCCCTTTGTGTTTATTTTTTTCGCCTGCGCATTTAATTAAATAAATTGTCCTTACATTTAGCCGCAGCCATTGTTAATGTGCTTTTCCGTGTCGTTGTTGTTGTTGATGTTGTTGCATAAATTGGACCGCGTCTAATTTATAGTTGGCCATTTTGTTCATTAATTTCGGTCACATTTAATTCGAGTTGTTGTTGCTGTTGGTGTTGTTTTTGTTGCTCATTGTTTGACAAAACAGACCGCACCTGTTTTTCTTTTTTTCCGTTCGCTTTCCGCCGCCTATTGGTCATGTTATCTGAGGTTAGTTGTTAGGTTAGCTGGCCAGCAGCAAAACAGACATTGAAATGTAATTTAATCGCAGCTATTTAGCATATAAACACGCATAACTGGGAGTGCCAAGTCCACAAGAAGTCCGATAGATGATTCTACGTAATCCAATTTTCACTATTAGTTAATATTGTTTTGCATAGCATACTTTTTAGCGCACAATTCTGAGCTTCAGCTAATGAATCAATTTCCAATTAGATTAAATATTTGGGAAAACAAAAATATGAATATATTTATATAATAATAATATTTTTATTATAATAGGAATTGAGGCTCATAACATATTGAAATTATGTAAAAAGTTTAGTTTCGAAATATTAACTAATATATATTAAATTGAGTAAGCATTAATACTCTAATAATAATAATGTTTATTATTGCACTTTCTACATTTATCAAAAAATTTGAAAACCTAAAAAACATTCAACTTTGAAATTCGAAATGATATTTAATAAGCAAATTCGCAATCTTTAAAAATAGAAATGTAAAATACATGTAAAAAACATTTTGCAATACTATTAATAATTTCATTATTTATTAAATTTAAATGAACAAATTCGAAATGTCCGAAAACAGCAATCTAAATACATTTATATAAATTTTGCAATCCTAGAACAGATTAAGCCTTAAAATATTTATATATTTTTATTAAAATTATAATCTCTATGTTAAAAAAAAATTTGAATTATTCTAAAGCTTAATCTTAATCTGAAATATTATAGTTATTTTGTTGAAATAATTTATTAAATTTAAAGAATAGATTCGAATGTCCGATGTCCGAAAATAGCAATCTAAAAATATATTCGCCATATAACTTTTGTGGCAGTTAAACGTTTTAAGCTAAATTGCGAACATAAAATGGAATGAAGTAAAAGCTGCGCTCAAGTTGAAAGAACATTTTTTTTGCACAAGCATTTTCATTGGCAGTTTATTGAGCTGAGTCTAGTTTAAGCCTGAAAAATGCCTGCAATCAGCATTTTCTTTTTGCTGCTGCGCTGCGTCCAAAAGAGATTAAACCTAATGCGCTTTGCTCGTTTACTAAACTAAATACCATTTTTATGTTATAGTATATACTAAATACCATTCTAGTAAATACCATTTTTATAATAATTCTAATTTAAATGTATTTTTTCTCGTAACAAAGCAATTTCTTTTTACTTGCCATTTTTCTTTTTGCCTCGTTATTTTTATTTTGCCAACTTTAATTAAAAATTGAGGTGGGGTGGATATTTTTGTGGCTGCTGAAATTGCATTTGGCATGAGGAATACGTATTATTCGCAAGTTTTTAAGCCCTTTTAATGAAGCGCTTCTAATGAGAGGCGAGAGTGTTTTGCCTGCCCGCATAGAGAGAGAGAGAGAGAAAGAGTGGGAGAGAGAGCGAGAGAGAGTATCGAGGACAAAGTTAATGAAAGGCCAAATGAAAAATGCAAATGAAAAGCCGGCGAAACTTTTCACAACCCGCGTTGTGAGTTGTGAGCGACGTAATAACTACGTATATCAAGTGACTTACATATATCTAAAGTCCGTTCTCTCCCCCCTCCCCCGTGCTCCATCCCCCATCCATCCAACTTCAACTCGAACTTTGACTTCGAGCCAATAATAGAGCTGAGATGTGAGAGAAAGTAAGATGTAATCAAAGGGCAGACGTAATATTAACAAATGACTGCCCATCAATTTGAAGCTTATTTAATGTTGCAACGATTGTCAAGGGGCAGCAACAACAGCAGCAGCAGCAGAAGTCGGCAGCAGTCGGGAGTCACTTTACTTTTTGCCAGCACTGTCAAATTACATAAGTAAGCGACACTTTCCAAAAAGCGTCCTTTCAACAATGAAAAATAACACACGACACGCGTGCACAGAAACACACAACAACAGCAAAAAAGGGAGCTGTCAAGAAATTGATAAGCAAACTCGACTTGCAAATACCCTGTAGAAGCAGTTTACTTTAAATAACTCTGAAAATTCAAACTAAAAGTGATTTAAAACAAGTCCGATGTTCTATAATTAAATTTACTTTAAATATTAGGACTTAAAATGCAAACTTAAACTAATTCAATACAAGTCTGAATTAATTTTATTAAAAAACTAAAAATACTTTTAAATGATTCCAAACTTATATAATTGCATTTTTTTAAATCTTAGGCCGAAAAATGCAAGCTGAATGCCATTCAAAATGAATCAGAATTTATTGAATTTAATTTATTCAAGTCTTTTGACTAAGAAAGGAAACTAAAAGCATTTCAAAATGAGTTCCGACTTTATATAATTTAATTTTCTATGACTGAAGCAAACTAAAAGTGATTCACAATGAGTGCGAATTTATATAATTTTATGACTGCAAACTAAAAATAATTAAAAAGGATTCCCAAAGCTATAAAAATTAATTTGTTTCTTAAATCTTATGACTCAAAATGCAAACTAAAGTAATCGAATTTAGTTAAATCGTAAATTAGCTCAATTTTAAAATCAGGCAATACTTTTGCACTTTATTTGATTACAGGGTATTTAAATAATCACAATGCTAGGCAAAATATACATGCTATATACAAATGCCTGAATAATAAATTATGATAGAGTCAAAAAGCAAAAAAAAAAAAAGAAATACCGTACAGAAAGAAAGTAAAATAGCAAGCAAGCGGATGGGAGGCGCTTCGTGTGTGTGCGTGCGTGTGCGAGTGGGCGTTAGCAAGAGGGGGCGTGGCACGAGTCTGAGAGTGAAGTCTGTGTTGTGAAGTGATTTTCCACAATTTTTCAGTACCTTTTTACTGTTTACTGGTTGCTGAGGGGTTGGGAAATGCCAAGAGTGTGGGAGGGGCAGGGGGGCAGGGAAAGCTTCCACTTTTCCGGCAGACGTCTGCGAAATGAGATAAAAACATTTAGGCCTCACAATGGCATTGTCATCGTCATGCTGTGTGTGTGAAATGCCTCGAGAAGAAGGCAACAAACAACACAACACAACAAAAAAAAAAAAGGCAACAACTCAGAAGCCGCTTAACGCCCGCTGCCCAACACTGGTTGTCTCGCCCCTTGGCTCCTCTCTTCACTCCTCTCTTCTTCACTCCTCTCACATACTTATTTTCTTGCTCTTATCGTTGTCGTCGTCATCTGGTGGTTGCTTCACAGTCGCATTTTTGCGCTAATGATTAATGGCTGTCGTCCTTCCGTCCTGTTGTCCTGTTGTCCTCCTGTATCCCTTGTGTGCTCCTGTCCTCTTGTCCGTTTGTCCTGTGTGCCATAAGTTCTAAGCGCCTTGGGCGCAAAGCCGCCAGAAATGTTGTACAACTTTGTCCAGTGCAGCTGTTGCAAATCTCAGACTCCAGCCAGTGTTGATAAATGCACTTAATACACTGAAGATTGAATAACGAATAACGGATTCAATATGCAAAGCACTCAGAGCTCACTCATTCATTACATTCATTAGGCAAGGATTTGCTAACTGACGACCGACAACTGACAACTGACGTCTCTCAAAGCCATGTTTATACCCGCTACTCAGAGGGTAGAAGGGTATTATCACTTTGTGTCTGCAGTAAATGTATGTGAAAGGCAGAAGGAGGCATCTCCGAACTTATAGATTGAAATTTATTTAGAAATACTGCAATCCGATCTATTATAGTTGGTCTGTATGGCATTGACTGTAGTATAATATCGATATACCAAATATGGGCTTCGGTATATGCTAGTATTCTTGACTACTTCAGTTTGATCTAGAATATTTTGTTCTCTATGGTCTCAATCACAGCATAATATCGATATACCAAATATGCCATTCGGTATATTTTTGTATCTTTCTGGTTAAACGCCAACTTAAGTTCGGTCTGGTATATTTTGTTCTCTATGATATTGATGGTATCATATAACATTGATATACCAAATATAGCATTCGGTATATTTTATTATTTTTGTGATAAAACGCTTACTTCAGTCGGTTCTGGTGTATTTTGTCCTTCATGGTATTAACTGTAGTATACTAACGATATACCAAATATTGTCTTCGGTATATTTTAGTTTTTTTTTTCGTTAAACGTCTTTTTCAGTCTAGGTTTGTATATTTTATTCTCTATGCTATTGATTGTAGTATAAACTGGATATACCAAGTACAGTCTTTAGTATATTTTGGTATTTTTGTGAATAAACTCCCACTTCAGTCCGGTCTAGTATACTTTGTTCTCTATGGTGCTAACTATTGCGAAAAAACGATATACTAAATATATATGTTTCGGTATATTTTAGCGTCTGTGAATATTTTAGGCATATTTTGAAATATTATTGTATATTTGGAAATATTTTGGTACATTTTTGACATATTTTGACATATTTTGGGTATATTTCGATAAATTTCCGGTATATTTTAATATTTTGTGGTATACTTTCGGTATATTTTTAAAATATGTTTATATCAAAAATGTATAGCGGGTATTTCACAGTCGAGTACACTCGTCTGCAGTTTTCCCACTTGTACAAATTAAAATTGACAAGCTCAACTTGGTGGCACACGCCTCTTCTTATATATAATTGTAACGTATATAATATTGTATATGTATGTATTGTATATGTATGTGCACTACACTATAAATAGGCACACGACGGTGACAAAAGCCAAAACGCAAAAGGCCAACACGAAACCGAACCGAAACAGGGCCGGGCCAACATCGGATTGGTGTGGGAAACTCTGTTGCCTGAGAATGCGAAACGAAACGAAACAAAAATGGGGAATGGGAATTGAAGAGGAAAAGGAAGAGGAAGACAGAATAGCAAGCAAGTGAGAATGCTTTGGCGTAAAACGTTTACGGAATTTTAAAATGTTTACTTTACATTCTGCATTTTTTATTTAAGCGAAGCAGGTTTTTCTTTTCTCAATAGATTGATTAGAAGTGTGAGAGTGAAATACCGTTTAGAGCGAAAGCAGCTCACTCTCTACTTAGTGTTGAAGAGTTGTGGCTTGCTATTCAAGCCTTTTTACAAAAGTATTTAAAAGTCCGCAAAGTTTGCAGGGCTTTTAAGCCGCCTTTTGTGGCATTTGCACTGCACGCGTTACGCATACGCCGGGTGTGCTTGCTCTTGCCAACTGCAACTAAATTCGTTGTGGCATTTCCAGCTTCTTTGCGCTAGCGACTTAAATATAATTTGGCAAAAAGTTTATATACTTTTTTACCACTCTATTTAAATTGCATTCACTACGTGAATTTCCGATGCTATATTTCCTATTGAATTGATAAAGTTGTATAAACATGAACAAAAATATTAAAAATATACCAAACTCTATATGTTACAGTATATCAATATACCAAATATAGCATTTAGTATATTTTTAGTTTGGTGTAACTTAAAATTATTACCACACTGTTTTGCTTTACTCAATGGTATATTAGCTAATATAATTTTACATATTTTGCGGTATATTAATTTGGTATATTCCAAAATAAATACCGCAATCTCTTGCTTTGATTGAAAATGGGTAGCGGGTATCTCAGAGCCGAGCTTTCTTACTTGTTCATATAATAGTTTTATATATTTATATCTTAAAATTCTTTAAAATGTTCTTTATTCAAATTTTGCAATTATTTCTTCACTTGCTCGATACATAATCTGCATTTAAGAAATAAGTTTATAAATTTAATAAGCTTTCTCTTAGTATATTTCCTAGTTCGTTCATTCCTGTTCTAAGTCAAAAACATAAAGAAAGTATTTTCATTTAGATATTTCACTATTGTAGTTAAAAGAAAATATGATAAATAGTTGATACAAATTTATTATATATTTTTTCCATTAGAAGAGTCTCAAAAGGAACTATGTATATATATTCGGTTTTCGTATTATATTTGGTATATTATTATGTTAATTCAATATCTTTGCATTCTTTAGTATTTTCTTTAGTTGAGAAACTTTGTTTTCGATCCGAATAATAGAAGGAAGTTTTTCAGCTTATACTTTGAATTATTCCCTTGCTGTTGTAAGTCAACAAAATAAATAAAAGTTTTTTCAATTAGATCGCTCAAATGTCAAGCAAAAGTTCCTCCCCCCTTTTTTTTGCTCCCTCCCTTCCTACCTGAATATTACTTGTGTAGCAAGCGATCCGTATTGGATGATGTTTCCCATGTGAAATCTGCATGTAAATTGCGTTGAAAGGTCGAAGTCGAAGTTGAAGTCGAAGCATTGAACTTTCTTCATATGTGAAGTTGGAGTTAGAGTTGGCTACAACACGTGTAACAACAAGTGTTAAAGCGAAACACACCCCTCATATGTTGTACACCCCCTTCCCCCCTTTAGTCTGTCAGCTGGCCAGCAGCACAATTTGTCATTTGGCAAATGAAAGCAACGTGAGGAGAAAAATGAGAACGTGAAGTCAAAATGTGTTTCGGGTATTTTTCGTTTTCGGACAGGTGAAGTTACATTTTCCTGTTGTTGTTCTATTAAATATTCACCCTTTTTTTTGTTTTTTTTTTTTGTTGGGGAGTACACTGACAAAACGCCCCCTTGTACCGCCCTCTGTGGCAAGAAGAAGAGGAAGAAGAAGTTGAACATGCAAGTTTCGTTTATTCGCTGATGTTTACAAATTTTCACGCCAAAATGAAAAAAGTTTTTTGTTGTTGTCGGTGCTTCAAAGTCGTTCGCAAGTCAGCAGCAAAAATGAAGTTCGAGTTGCCTTCCCTCTCTCTCTCGCTCACACTCTGTCCCTTTCACTCTCTCATGTGTGGTTTGTGCAACATCTCCGGGGAAGGTTGTGAGTATGTTTTGCCTTTGTTTTTGTTTTTGTAGATGTTGTTGGCTTCTCTTTTTTTTTTTGTTCCGTCTCGTTGTCATGTGTCAAGTGCCAAAGTAGTAAACAACATGTTTACGCTGCCGAAACAGCAACAACAAGTACAACAACAATAGCAGTAATAACACTAAACAGTAACAACAACAATCTACAATCTACAAGAATCTGCTCAAGTGGTTTGCTGCCCTTGAAGTCATCGCAAACCAAACTTGCGAGACGCCTTCTTCCCTCTCTCTCTCTCTTTCTCTCTCTTTCTCTCTCTCTCATGTCTCATAACTGGGCTTCTGTTTATTGCGTAACTTTGATTTCCCCAAAGGTTCGAGCTGCTCAATTGACTCATGTTCCAGAAATCGCTGACAACAATTGCTTCCAACTCTTTTGGGCTTCGAATTGTTCAAGGTGAATCGATGAAGTCAACTTTGTTTTCAATTGCAAAACAAATTGCTAGCTTATTGTAAATATTTTAAATATGTTTTCCACTGCTAAAGTGGAATCGTATTTTCAGTGGGAATATGACAACCACGCATATTTGCAAAGTATTTGAATAGTATTATAATTATTATTTTATTAAAATAACGGTTGTATTCCTTCCGACTACGACCTTCAGGCTAATTAAAATACAATAAGTAGTAGAGAGAATTGGATCTCTTGCCATTATATTCTTTATATTCAGTATTTTTGTGGTATATTAATTTGGTGTATATTCACTTTTCTATCGTACTATTGAAGGTCAATCTTTGAATATGGAAAGTAAAGTCTTGGTAGTAGAGATCTGATTTTTATATTTCGGTACATTTCAGTAGTTTTTGGTATATCAATTTGGTATATTCTCACACTTCCATACTATTGAAACTTTTTTTACACACAATTTCGGTATATTTCAGTATTTTTCTGTACTAAAAGACACAGTTCGATACAGTTCAGTATTTTTGGTATATGAATTTGGTATATTCTATTTTTTTATAGGTATAACAATCTGGTATAATATATTGAGGCTCAAGCTTTAGCATAATATCAAACTTCAATTCAGTACAATTCAGTATTTTTTCGGTATATAAATTTGGTATATTCTCACTTCTTTAGCCGCAAAATATACATTTCGGTATATTTCAGTATTTTTCGGTATGTTAATTCGGTATAAAATTTTTTTGATCATGCTATTAAAGATAAAACTTTTAGTATAATACCAAACATACTTTTTGGTATATTTCAGTATATAAATTTTATGTAATCTATCAAAGCTCAAGCTTTAGCATAATACCAAACTTACATTTCGGTATAATTCAGTATTTTCTCGGTATACAAATTTGGTATATTCTCTTTTTGCTATTGAAGCTCAAGCATTTAGCAGATTATTTTGTACTATAAGTAATAGAAATTATAACTGATTACTTCAAATTTATGTGTCCATTTAACTACTTATAAGTTCTTTTACAACGCAGCAGAATAAATCCGTATAACTTTGTCTGCAGATGTGAAGTAATGTTATTAATATTCGAGATTAGTTTAGCAGTTCTTCAAATCACATTCATTTATCTATTAAGATTCATTTTTCTAGTTCTCTTCGATACTTCAGAACAAATAATAACTTATAGCAACTTTTTTTATTAAGAGAGAAACAGAAAGTATAAAATATATTTACTTATTAGCATATAAAAACCTAGGGTGGGTAATATTTCTGTAGTTATTTTCTCTTGTCTCCCAGTTGATTTATGAACTTTAATATTCGTTCGTTACTTCATATTCGCAAGCAGAGTAACATGTGTTGTTGCAAGTTTTTTTTTGGTTTGGTTTATGAGCTTTGCTTGCTTGCATGTTGCATCCAAAGGTCATTAATGTAAAGGCCAGGAAAGTGTTTGTTGGCAACAGTTTGTGCAAATTGCTTATTTATGCTGGAATGCAGCCAGTGTTGGCAAATGCCGCAGACACGCGACAATTACAACCGAAAAGTGCCAAAGAACTTGATTAGTTATGTAAAGTGCGCTTTGCTGTTGTCCCGTCTCTCTCTCTCTCTCTTTCCCTCTCCCTCTCTCTTTCCTTCTCTGCGGTTTTGCAGCATTTGTCCCTAAGCACAGTGTAGGAAAGACGGTGGAGGGGGCAGCGCGGGGTTACAGTTACATTTTCGCTGATTTGGCACGTACGCAGCCTAAAAATGTTTCGCACTAATAAGGCCATTTGGACAACAGATGGCGCTGCTGGCAGCTCCCCACTAAATTGACCGCTGGTCGGCGCCAGCGTGTTAAATTTGTGAATTATGTTAATTTCTCACTCTCGCACTCTCGCACTCTCTCACTCTTTCCCACTCTCTCCCCCATCTCTGTCGCACCCATATGTGACATGTCTAAAAATGTAGTTTGTAGTAGAAAGAACTCACTCCGCTTTTTGCTTTGCTGCGTGTTGTGTTTCACAATTTGTTGGGTGCATCAGTTGACAGTCCCCACGGCACACTCACACACACACACACGCACACGCACACTTGTACGCTTTGCTATGCGTCATCGTCTGGGACACACACAGACAGACAGACAGACAGACAAATGCGTCGCAATGTCGTCACATGTGCGCAACAAATTGCGTCTGCCGGTTTTGAATTTTGCGGTTACATTTCCGTTGCAACGTTTGCCACCGCCGGCATCGATATTCTCATTCAAGCAGAACTCAAGCACTTGGCGGTCGGGTAGAGGAGAGGGAGGAGGGGGCAGCAGCAACAACGTTGACAGCATTTCAAATAGCAAACGCAAACGCAAAAGCCAAAGGCGTGCAAAATAATAAGAGCACAACCTGTCTAAGGCGCAGACAGACAAACACTCTGTGTGAGTCAAACACACTCGTACACACACAAACACACACACACACAGTACAAATCCCAGCAGCTCCAAGCAGGCGCACACTGGGCTAAAACATATTTGATTGGCGTTGAAAATATTTGCTATAAAATTTGCAGAGTTCAGTTGCATACAGACTACAAATAATTGTTATTGATTTTGAATGAGGAATAGAATTTCTATTTATTTTAAACTGCTGCTTGAAACTTTAATAGAATTTATATTAATTTTTTTCAATTCTTATAAAAATAAATAGATGATGATTAGGTTTTCCAAATAATAAACATCATATTATAGTTGTGTGAGCAAATTTAACAATTAATTCTTCATTGTGTTGAAAGTTCAATCAAATTTCAATTTTTTTAGTATGCAGTAAATTATTTATGTAAAAACTATTTGAATCGATTCATAACTTTACATATTAAGGTTAAATTATCTATTAAATTATATAGATTCTAGAATAACAGTTCCCAGTAATTACTTATCAATAGAATTTGTATATCTATAGCATGAAGTAAATTACTTATGTGAAAACTATTTGAATCCGTTCTCAGCTTTGCATATGAAGGTTAAATTTATCAAAAATAAAAGTTCCAAATAATTACTTACTGTATATCTGTCTGTCTGTCCGTCCGTCTGTATGAACACCTAGATCTCAGAGACTATAAAAGATAGAGATATAATTATTTTTCTATCGCATTTTTTATGTTTGCACCAAGAAGCTAGAGTCGCGAGATTATTGGTACATTCAATAATTATAGTTTTTATGAATCCTCGTTGGTTGGGATCGGATAAAAGAGAGTTTTAAATGCTTTGGCTGACAATCTGTTGATTAGTTGGTTTGAAAATTGCTCATTTTGTGCTATACTATTTCTTTGCTTTTGGCACATATTAATACTTTAATAATGATTACTATTCAGAAGTAGAGCTAATTTCTAATGTTGAATTTTGTCACACTGTATTTGCGCGTTGCCCAACACTGATTCGCAGCTCGCTGCGGTTTCGCATGCAGCCCAAAAGTATGCAACGCAAAAAATAGAAGAAAAGCAGAGAGCAAAAAAATAAATCTGTAAATCTGATTTATGTGTTTGGTGCGCGACGCGACGCCACGTGAGAGCACAAAAGAGATGGCAAACAAAAGCAAAGAATGCAAGATAGATAGAGAGAGAAAGAGAGAGAGATAGATAGATAGAGAGAGAGAGAGAGGGAGACGACATGACTTGGAAGTTAGATATCGACTTGGTGGCAAACAAATCGCATCAAATTTTCATCCTTAGAGCCGAATTACGAATTGGCAGATTATGGAAATTGCCACAGTGCCACAGCTGGATGTTGCAAGCAAGTTTATTGATCAGCCGCACACACACACACACACACACACACACACACACATACATACACTCAAATAGCTGGACACTGATGATGATGATGATGATGATGGTGATACATAAGCCTCAGTTGAAGTTGTGATTCTAGTTGTAGTTGTAGACTTCGATGGCTTATGTTATGACTCATGCATGCCACAGCCATAAAACAGAGATGGAGAGAGGGAGAGAGAGAGAGAGAGAGAGAGAGAGGGAGAAGCTGAGTGGAGAATGTCATAATTTGATATGCGGCTAAAGTAATGCCAAGCTTAATACCTGTAGACAAATAATTACAGCAACAAACACAGCCAAGTAATGGTGACAGGAGAGGGGGAAGGCGGAGGGGTGATGCCACATGTAGCATATTTAATGACAATGAAGCTCGTGTCAAGGATTACTAATTAGTGTCTGGACGTTGACGACCAAACGCAATGGATGCTGATGATACGCTTCATGCTCGTTGTTGTTGCTTTTTATGGCTGTGTGTGTGTGAGAGAGAGTGTGTGCGAGTGTGTGTGCACTTAAGCCCGAGATAACAGAGAGAGCGAGAGGGAGGGGGTGGGAAGAGGAAAGAGGAAAGAGAAAGGGAGAGGGCGACACTCGCATTCGCATCAAGAGGCAAGATATTTGCTTTTTAAATTGACTTTGCCGCCCACAAATTGAGTTGTCCGTCCGCCCCCAGCCTCCCCTCTGCAGTGCTACTCCCCTCCTCTACCCCTCCCTTCCCCACATCACCCATCATTTTGTCGTCTGTCTGTCGAGCTGTCTGATAAGCGTCGATGTCTTTGCTTACCTGAGGCTTAAGTGAAATTTTCGTTGATGTTTTTCCATCTCCATTTATTTCTCTTCTTTTTCTGTGTGAGTTTCGGTCTCATGTGTGTGTTGTGGGGGCGTTGCAGGAGGCGTGTCCGTTTAATTGCAGCATCAGTTGGCCAGATTATGACTCTATTCCTTTGGGAGCACAACATGCACTCAAGACAGCTTTGATTAGTGCTCGACAGCTTATAATTTGGAGGCCTTAAATTACACTGAAAAGTGTTTGATAAGCCAACACAAATTACAAGGGAATTGCGTGTATTTTAAAACCAAATTTAAAGGGGAAATCTATAAGAAAGAGCGTGGAAAACACTTAAATTTGAATGAGTTGGAAATAAAACACATTGTGAAATGACTGTGTTCACATTTATTGATGCTATTAGAAGTGATTCATAGTTACGACTATTGTGGATGTGGGTGTGCTGACTAAGTTTGCTTTTTTATGGGCAACTCATGCCTGACAATTGATGACTATTGAGACAGAGAGAGAGAGAGAGAGAGAGAGCTTATTAAGCAATGAAGGGATTGGCTTTGCTGCCATAATGATGATTGAATAATATGTGTAATTTGAAAAGTAGCTAGCAATAATTCGTTGGGTTCAATTCAGCCACAATTTATTGATAACAGTATGTAAATATACCAAATATAGCAATCAGTATTTTTTCAATTAAACTTTAAGTTACTGATTATTAGTACTCTATGGTATATTTTGATTGCAGCGGCATATAAAAATACCAAATATTGCACTCAATATATTTCAATATTTATTGGTACTCCATTATATACCACTCTTTAATTTAATGTTATGTATTAATACTAAATATTGCCTTCGGTACATTTCAGTATATTTTTTGGGGTCAATTAAACATCGATTTACTATTTATTGGTACTCTATCATATATTTTGAATGTTTTAAGAATAGTACTGCATTCCTTTTCTTTGTTGGTATATTTTGAATGAATCAGTATATAAATATACTAAATATTGTCTTCACTATATGTCAGTATTTTGTAGTAGTAATATATAAATATACCAAATAGCATTAACATTTTGTTTTATGTATATATTTGGTATATTTTATCAATAAAACGTACAATTTTTGGTATATTTTGAAAGAAACAGTATATAAATATACCAACTATTGTCAGTATATGTCAATATTTTCTTCAAATAAACTTTGTACTACTTTTTATTGATACTCTATGGTAGTATATTGTAGTAGAAATATATAAATATACTAAATAGCATTCAACATGTTGTTCCGTATATAAATTTGGTATATTTTAAGAATAATACAGCATTGTTTTATTTTTATGGAAAATGGAAAGTAGCTTCCATAGCTGTTTATATTTCAATTATATATGTAGGATGATTTACTATCAATCCAATATTACAAATATAAACAGTATATTGAAAAGAATATAAGAAAGTTATTCGGATTTTATTTCGAGTACTCGCTATTCGTGTTGACTGTAAATTTATCAGCATTTGAGAGCGATGATGAAGATGGTTTTTGTTCGTTTGATGCTGTTGCTCAAGTTGTTGCTAAGCTGATTTGTATTTAATGAGCTGTATATGCGTTGCACACACACACACGGCAAAATGAAAACATTTACATTTTCTAAGGGTGTCTTGACTGTGACTGCGACTCGATGATGTTTTTGGGGAAGCTGAGAGCTTTGGGGCTGCTCAAGTGTCGACTCGTTGGGTTTTCGATTTGGGGGTCTGTCTCAACGCTCAGCTCTCTCTATCTCTCTCTTTGGGGTTTATCACAGCGACTGTGTCGTTGCTCGTCAGTTTGAATAGGCATCAAAATCATTTGCCACAAACCACCTGTCAGTCAGTCAGCCTTCTTCCGCTTCCCTTTCCCCTTCCCCTTCCCCTATTAGCATTGCCATCAACATCGACAACATGCGACGCGATTATTTGCCTTAATGTAATGCTTCGCTGCCGCTTTCTATCCTCGGGCCTCTCACATTTTTTATTTGTTTAGCATTATGCGTTTGGTTTTTCCTTTCCCCCCTTTTCACTTCGCCCGAAATGTGTCTGGCCTCAAAGGCAAGCTCTCGTTTTAACCCCTCGAGTGAAAATTCATAAATGAAATTCCGCAAATATTTTCGTTGGTTGATTTCCAGACTGCAAATGATGCTTGCTTCCTCCTTGACTCTCCCTTTCTGTCTTTGCCTTTAGTTAATGGATTCTTACAGCAGTTTCAATCGAAATCTGACCAAAAGTCTAGTCAGCTTTGCAATTTCAATTTCTTTGGGAATTTGCCTAAATTTGTAAATAAGTAAATCCTTCGTTGAAATTTCCTTAAATTTGAAGTAATGAAATATGTTTAGTAAATAAATAAATATTATTTACATATATTCATTCTTCTGCGAACTTTTTGTTCTCTTTTGTTTTTATTCACGTTTTGTTTTGCCTTGGCTATTCATCTAGTCCTTGTTTTCACCCCTTTGTAATCCCTGAAATTCCTGTTCGTGTTTGTTTTCACAAAGGTTCAGCTGTTGTCCAGTTTGTGTTTTTATTCTATTCCGTTTGTTCTTTCTAAATTAAAGACTGGGCATAGACTCTTACAGTTGTTGTGCTTTATGTTTCTTCCCGGTTAAAGACCTTGACTTTTCCTTTTAATTATCTCCCGGTAGCTCTTTAATTTCTTCCCAAAATAGTTTACATAATTTTGGGATCTTCTTCGTTGGCCGGAAATTTGTTGCATTCAATTTCTTGGCAAGCAATTTCTTAAATTGTTTTGCACTCACAACTAATAATGAGGACGTCGACAAGGATAAGCATAAGCGAGGGGGATAGAAATAAGGGTCGTCCTCTCTTTGAATCTGGCTGAGTCATGGACAACATTAAGTTGCGGTCGTAGTCGTAGTCGTAGTTTTTCGACTCGTACCTCCCCAATTTCGAACATTTACGCCTCCCTCACTCTTTAGTTAGCAGCTGCTTGGCGCGTTTTGTCTGCGAGCCAAGAAAACCGCCATGGACGGACGGAACGACGGACGACGCTTAATCGACTTTGCCAACATTAAATGCGTGTGGTTAGCCTGTGCTTCCCTTTCCCCTTTCCCCTTTCGCGCTGCCCCATTGAAAACTCTCCCCGCATGAAAATGGCGTGGAAAATAGCTGGAAAAAAAAAGTCGCTTTCCCCATCGGAAGCTCAGCTGGTTCTCCTTTTGCTTCTGCTTCTGCTGCTGTATTATTAATGCCCATAAAAATATTATTGCCATTTTTTCGCATTTGGATTTTTGTAGGCGTCATTTCCCCCGCTCCTCTACACTCTCCCCCCCTGCTTTAGCATTGTTGTCCTTTCCCCCCCGCAAAGCGAACGTCTTGTCAAATGTCAGGCGTGAAGTGTTTGTTGATGCGCCGCGTTTGCTTCGTGCGATGATGAGGCGGAAGACGGGTCACAAACGAGTGACACACACACACACAGAGGGGGGTTGAGGGTTGTGTTAAGAGGGGAAGTGGGCAACGGAGAGTGAAGAGCGGAGAGTGGGGAGCAAAGGCTAAGGAAATGCCGGATGTGCTGCGTAATTGGACCCATATGCTTCGAACTGACGTACGAAAAACTGTGTGGCCAACAAGTTGAGTTAAGGAGGAGAAGTAAGAGGAAGAGGAGGAGGAGGGGAGTGTAGCATAGTTTTGGCTGCTTGCTGTGTGTGGTTTGTGGCTTCATCTACTCGTATATATACATACATACATATAAGTTGCGTGGTGTAGTTTAGATTAGGTTCCGTTGAGCCACAATTGGGTTAAGCTAGCCACATGAGCTGCTCAAAATGAGCTAAACAGCAAAATGCAATGTAAAAAGTGAGGTTATGTGTGCGCCAGAAGTGAGGTTAGTTATGAATTAGGTCTAGCTTACAACTGTCTAAAGTAGGAAATTTGCAACAGATAAAAAAAAAAAGAGAGAATACCTGTTTCCTTTCTCTCTCCCTCTATTCTAACCAAAAGTGCAGCTTTTCCACATAAGTGAGGTTAGGCTTAAAACTAATGAAATTAAGCTCGAGCCACTTTGACTTCCAATCAAATTAAATATGAAGACAGTTAAATTGAAAAGTTTTGCCTTAAATTTACTGATTGCCAAATTGAGGTTATGTTTCACAGTCAATTATGAAAGTCAGAAGTATTATTTGATTATCATTTAACTGCATTCAACTGCCAAAAGCTGCTTAACTAACAACGACTGTGAAATGCTGCTCAAGTTTTGGTTAATTGACGTGCCAAAATGCCATCACTATAAAGTGAGGTTATGTTGCACAATTGAGGTTCGAATTTTGGGGGAGTGAAGAACATATTAAATCGGTTTAGGAAGCGCGTTCGATATGCATAAGCGAGCAACACACACAAGTGAATCATATTCATGTGAATAGCCACAACTAACATGGCAAATGGCGATTTACTGTTATGTGATTCCTCCCACTCCTCTGCTGTCCCTTTCCCCTTTTCTATGGTTCATCTGCTCTTGTTTTTTGGGTCGCTTTTCCGCCACTCTCTCTCTCTCTCGTTCTGTGCAATTATTGCCCATTGGCAGCTGGCAATACATTTGGAACTCGGCTCGGTTTTTGGTTTGCCACGTAATGCCCATTTAAGTGACTACACACAAAAGACCTCCCCAGCTTTACCGCCCACCGCCCACCGTCCGCAGTCCGCTGTGCTCCAATCAGTGACGGCAACTGGGGAACGAAAGGCCGCAAATAAAGTGGCGATTGGATATTACAACTTTCCGGTCACTGCATTTCTGCAAAGTTCACAAAACTACAACTGCACTCACGTTCTCGAACCTCCCCTCAGCCTCCTGCCTTCTGCCACAACTTCTGCTCCCACAAGCAGAACAATTTCGAATGTGCGCTCAACTGTAGTGGCAGCAACGGGTTGTGCAGAGCAGAGCAGAGCTAGCTGCTAGCTGCCTCTGAATAACGTTGAGTGTCGTGTAGTCCAAACAGGAAGTGCCACACAGCACACAGAGTGAAAGGGAGAGGGGGAGGGAGGAAGTCAGGCAGAGTCAGCATTTGGCAACATGTGTAGCATTCACGATTGCGAGTATTTAAAACTGAAATCGTCCTTGGCCAGCGGCCACAAATGAATTTATTTATTTTACGGTTTTGTGACCCACCTCAGAGCCACGCCCCCTAACGCTTTTTATTTTTGCAATTTTCATTTGCCTGAACACGACACGGCCAACGATTTATATGGCGGGAACAGAGACAGGGAAAGGGACAGGGAGAGGGACAGGGAAAGGGACAGGGTTGTCACTCGCTTTCGAATGTGTCTATGAGATGCGTCTGCAGCAACCCCCGAAGGAGTCGCTTCACATAACGCTTTCGGGTGGTTGCGACATTGAAATTTATAGACTCTCCGGTTGAGTCAGGTGGTGCACACAAAATTTCAAGTGCTGTGTGGGGAGGATCTGCTCTTGATCTCTGACTCTGTCAGGATATACGCCACATTTCACTGCCTGCCGTCGTCTGCAGTGACTGCTTTAAAAAAATGTGAATCAACAACAACAACACAATGCCAAAAAATATTTAATTAAAATTTATGGCGCAACCCCACAGGGTGCAGCCACCCAAGCGGAGGACCACCTGACGACCCAAACAGAGAAAGAGAGAGAGAATGAGAGGACAGGACGAAAGCCCGCATCAGGAATTTTCAGTCAGCGAAATGCCAAACGATGACACCCTTCAACAAAAACGTTTCATTTCGTGCCCAGCTCTCTCTCTCTCTCTCTCTTGTCTGCACTTCAAATGGCAACGTTGACTTTTGCTTTGCATCATCCGTTCCACTCCCCGCTCCGCTCTTTCCCTTTTCCGTTATGTTCCGTTCCGTTCGCTCCCCATCGGCGCAGCCTACTTGAAAGTTTGTGCTCCCAAATGTCTCATTGACGGCCATTTTTAATGGCCTGCACTTGAGGCACAACAACAAAAATTACAAAATATAAACAAAAACAAACATAAAGTGCGACCTAAGCTTGGCATACGACGAGAAGATACCCTGTAGAGATTGACAGGGAACGGGAGAGAAAGGGAAGAAAATGAGAAGAGAAGAATCCCTACAAGCAAAGAAGTTAGTTCCTTAAACATTACAGTTTAAAATGTATACTGACGAACCGAGTGAAGAATGAAGTTCTATAACATCACAGTTTAAAATGTATACTGACGTACCAAATGAATTCTAAAAGTAGATACCCTGTAGAGATTGATAGGGAACGGGAGAGAAAGGGAAGAAAATGACAAGAGAAGTATTCCTACAAGCAAAGAAGTTAGTTCTATAACATCACAGGCGAATGAAGTTAGTTCCATAACATCACAGTTCAGATTGTATACTGACGAACTTAATGAATTCTTAGAGAGGATACCCTGTAGAGATTGATAGGGAACGGGAGAGAAAGGGAAGAAAATGATGAGAGAAGAATTCCTACAAGCAAAGAAGTTAGTTCTATAACATCAGAGTTTAAAATGTACAGTGATGAACCGAATGAAGTTCCATAACTATCACAGTTTGAAATGTATACTGACGTCCCTAATAAATGCCAAGCTTCTCTTGATAAGCTTATATACCCGCTGCTCTCACTGAGTTCCAGGGTATCCAGAGATGTGAATACATTGGACAGAAAAGTGCTGCTTGCTTTCGGGCTCGCACACAATGCACATGCGAGCCATTAAAAAGTTGCAACCAGCAGCAACAGCAGCAGTGAGCGAGGGAGTACTGCGGTGGGTGGTGAAAAGGGAAAGGGGAATGTTCACTGGTGGTGCTCTTCCGACTGGATAAGTCGAGTAAACATTTCATAAAGCAATTGACGCTGGCAGGGCGGAAATTTACCTGTAATCGCACCGCAGCGCAAACAAATCAATTGAGCGTTAAAGGCCACGCAAGTAGCACCTTCCCCTCGCCCTGTGCCCCATCTCCCTTTCCTCTCCACCGAAAGTGTTGTTACAACAGCTTGGAGCGCGGAAGTGTGTGTGAAACGCGTCGGCACTTTATTGGTAATTGAAAGCGTCTGCCTTCGGTAGTTAATCAATCAGCTAAACAGTCGATCGATCAAGCAATCAATCAATCAATCATTCAGTCAAATGCCTAACTAAAAAGGTCAACGGGGTGTGCGACATCAACATCAACATCAACATCGCCATCGCAAAGGGCTTTTCGGAGGTGTGTTCGAGATTGCTGCTAATTGCAATTAGTGCGCGCGACTTTGACAGCAACAACAGCAAGAACAACAACAATCACAACAGCAGGACGACAACGAGTGACAACAATGGGAGCCACAACAATGCTAGTTACTCTACACAGCGAGGTCAAGCGTCAACGGGGCGGAGGCGGGGGCGGGGGCGAGGTCGAGGATAGCTCGCCAGGGTTAAGGGGTTAACTAACTAGTCAAGGGGTTATTTGATACAACAGCGAAATAGAGTGCTGGCATTTCTTCAGGCAAAACATTGCTGACAATCCCATTAAAGCAGCAACTGCCTGATAAGGGAAACTCTGCTGAAATTGCTGCCTAGTTGATTAGCCCAAGCTCATTAAAACTCGCTTAAAACTGAGTTTAAACTTATTAAATGAATTTACGCTTGATTGTAGCTATAAAAAAGTCAATTTTAAGGCCACTTAATATTAAATTTAAGTACATTTAGCTCAAATTGATGCTAAGCAGCTTTTACAAAGCTCATTAAAGCTCTATATAAGCTGTTTAACTAAATTGTGCATTGATAATTCATTTAAATCGTTGCACTTTATTTGCAAATTTCCACTGTTTTTTTACAGCTTTTTGTTTTAAATAACTTTGTGCCGCATATAAAAATCACATTGATGAAGAACTTTATGCTTAACAAAAGCTTTAACTACTTGTAAATTGAGCTTTTAAAGTTTATAAGCGATAATACGCTGATAAAGTGTTTTTCCCTTTGCACTTTATTTTCCAATTTCCATTGTGCTTCAAAGAGCTGTTAACAGCATATAAAAAGCGCATTGATAAAGCTTGAGCTCAGTAAAGCTCTATTATTATTCAACTAAATTGAGTTTGTAAGTTTATTGATGGAGTGAAAAATTTTACTCGTAGCTCTTTCCAACATCCATTGTTTTTCAAAGAACTTTAAACAGCATATAAAAGTGCATTGGTAAAGAGCTTTACGCTCCGCAAATGCTCAAAGCTCATTAATGAACTGCGAAAACTCTTCAACTAGATTGAGTTTTTAATATTGTTGGCGAAAGTGCATTGAATAGAGTGTTTTAATCTTTGCATTTTATTTTCGAATTGAAATAGTATTGTATTTAAAAAGCGCATTGATAAGAAGTCGTATGAGCTCTATTAATATCTGTTATTTAAATTGATTCTCTCACTTTCGGAAATGAGCTTTTCGGCTATTTAGCTACTTGATGTTGTTCTTTTTGATAAAGCGTTTTACTCGATTTATGTTCGAATTTCCATTGTGCTTTA
This sequence comes from Drosophila sulfurigaster albostrigata, assembly GCF_023558435.1. Lineage (NCBI taxonomy): Eukaryota > Metazoa > Arthropoda > Insecta > Diptera > Drosophilidae > Drosophila > Drosophila sulfurigaster. Next base: position 31,590,319 of record NC_084885.1, read on the forward strand.
AAGAGCTTTTAGCAACATATAAAAAGCGCATTGATTAAAAGCTCTAAAAATATCTCAGTTATTTGCATTGATTCTGTCACTTTAGGAATTGAACTTTTCCGCTTTCTAGCTACTTCATGTTGTTCTTTTTATAGTTGAGTTGGGTTTGCCTTTGATTAAGACTAACGAGTCAAGATTGGGTTAATGAAAACAGTAGTAAGCGAAGCCTAGACAGCATCTGTCAATCCCTACTCAATTACGAGTAATTAGATCTGTGAAATGCGTCGTAAAGAGAAGGAGCACAAAATGTTGTCAACGTGCGAAAAGAGAAAGAAAGGAAAAAAAGCCAAGCAGAAAATGCGAGAATCAGGCAACTTCATTTCCTGGCAAACCTGGCCAACAATCTGTGTCAAAGTGGCGGCAATGCGATGTGGCAACATGTGGCAAATGCTGCTGAGTTGCAACTGTCTCTGTGCTTGTGTTTGTGGCAGTTGCACGAACCGGGCGCGTTGCCAAAGTGCCTGCGGTTATGCGCCAGTGTTTGCTGCCACCAAGGCTGCTTGGCTGGCTTGCAACTTGCTAGTGAAACGAGCCGCATTAACGCCGCCTTTAAAATTTATGATATTTACTCGAGCAGACAGCAGCAAGCAGCAAGCACAGAGGCCACAACGTTGGGGGCAGGCATCCAGGTGATGCCAATGGACATGGACACGTGCCAACCAAGGCTGCCCGCCTCTTCTCTCTCCTCTCTACTCGCCACTCTCCACTTCCACCTTTGGGTTATGCATTTTTTATGGCTGCACATCAAAGGCAAACTAAAGAGACGCCAACAACTTGCAACTTGGCAATCACTGCCATTCTTCGGACCAGGCCAATGAGTAGCCTTTTAAGTGTGTGCCTCTCTGACTCATCGACGTCGCTTGCGCAATTCTCTCTCCTCTCCTCTCCTCCTCTCATCTCATCTTAATAACCCCAACAAAATACTCTTTACATTCTGTTAGATAACTGCTTCTCTTGATTTATTCGCTGTTGAAACGCGGCATAGTTTGATTTATTTCATTCAGATTACAGTATGTAAAAAAGCAATTTTAGATGAGCTGAATTATTATTTATTGCTAGCTTTAGTTGTGGAGGAATTTACTTGTAATCTCTTTTGAAGATTGTTGGCTTTGTATGTTCTTTCAACTTTGGGTTTCTTATTTATTTTATTGTCATATCGAATACATTTTCTTATTACAATGATTTGTTATTTTAACATTCTTTGCTTATTTATTTATTTTATTGTAATAACGAATTCAATTTCTTATTGCAATCAAATGAACCAAAGTGATTTTCAATAATTTATATTCGTCTTTTAACTTTTTCATTGAATTGAATCTTAATCAGCATAATCTTAATTTTTGTAGTTGTTTGTTTCTCTTTCACAATTCAAATTCAGTGTTTTCTATTTATCAATGCTAAACATTTTCTATTTATTTTTTGATGGTTTCTTATTCAAAATTCACATTCAATGTTCTCTATTATTATTATTCATATAATTCTTCCTTTACGAACTTCTGTCAAATATTTTCGTTGTTTTGCTTCGCAATATACCAAACATAGTCTTCGGTATATTTTTGTAATTTTTGGTATATTTTAAGAATAATATTTTTGGTGATTTGCTGCTATTATATTGATTAGCACATTAATATACCAAATATAACTATCGGTATATTTTTAGTATTTTTGGTATATTAATGTGGTATAGCTGTTAATAACGTTGCATTAATATGTGATAACATACCAATATACCAAATGCAGCATTCGCTATATTTTAGTATTTTTGGTAAATTCATTTGGTATATTTTAGGAATACTCTTTTTTTTTTGGTTTGCTTCTATTATATGTAGTACCATATCAATATACCAAATATAGCCTTTGGTATATTTGAGTATTTTTCGGTATATTTTTAGAATAATATTTCTATTGACTTGCTGCTATTTTATTGCTTCGTATTAATACATAGAACTATATAAAATATTACTTTGGTATAGTTTAAGAATAATTTTTGTGCTATTACATTGCTTAGTATTAATATAAAATATACCTTTGGTATATTTGAGTATTTTTCGGTATATTTTTAGAATAATATTTCTCTTGATTTGCTGCTATTTTATTGGTTCACATTAATTTCAATAGTCCAAATGTAACATTCGATATATTTTAGTATTTTTGTAATGTTAATGTTCTCTATTAGTATTATATTTCTCATAATTTTTCGCTTAGTATTTTGGTATATTTTTAGATTGATTTGCTGCTATTAGCTGCCCACCACAAATATCCTCCCAACTTGTGTGTTCTTTAGTGGCAACTGGCAGCTGCTGCGACGATACGTTGCAAGCATGCCTGCCCCAAGTAGTGCAGTGCATTATGCACACTAACCAACTGCCTTGCATTCACTTAGATTGGCCTTTCAATTTCTAAAGCGAATGCCCCCAAGGCAATGGCAACAGCAACAGAGAAGAGAAGAGAAGAGAAGAGATGCTTCTTTACTTCTCCTTCTCTCTCTGTCTTGTAGTATATATAAAGTTTGTTCTTATGCTCGATGCTGCCACAGTGCCGTGCTGCCCGTTCGCCTGTCAACACCTGAGCATCGCTTTCGCTGCTTGCTACTTGCTACTTGCCACCTGCCACTTGCGCAACTTTGTTTGCTGCTGGCTGCTGCTGCTTTACTCCTTTCGCTGGCTGTGCAAATTTTTGTAATTTTCTTAAGTGTTTGTCGTCGTCGTCGTCGTCGTCGACACGAAAAATTATTAGCAACATGTTCTGTCGTCGCTGCTGGATTGATTTTACCGCCGGCGAGGATTACGTGGTGTGCTCTGGTCCCTGTGCTTGGCCCTATCACGCCACCTGCGCCAATCTCCCACGGGACCTGGCGCGTGAGTTACAACGATGCCACGGCCAAGAAGCAGAAAAAGAAAGCATCCCATCTCACTTGCTGTTGGCTGGCAACTTTGCCAGCTCTTCTTCAGCTGCTGCTGCTGCCTCTGCCTCTGGTGTGGAATGGTATTGCCGCAATTGTCGTCAGCTTTATCGCCTGCAATTGTACTTCGAGGTAGCTATAAGTTGTGCTCTCCCCATCGAACAGATGTGCAGCCAAAGTTTGCACTGAGTATGGATTCTAATGTAGCCATGAGATACATTAAGAAGCAGCTAAAAAGTAATGCAGAACAAGTGATTGAAAGACATAGATGTAGACAGTCTAGATGTAAAAATGGAAAACTAAACACATAAAGTTTGATACACAGCAGAGATTGCTGCAAATATTATGACAAGAAAACTAAGTAAATATTTGGAACGAAGCTAGAGATAGAAATCGATTGAATACATGTTAAATAGGCACACAAAAATGCAAAGTATAACTAGAATAGCATTGAATAGTAAATAGTATAATTAAATACTGAAATTGAAAATAATGAATGCTGAAAATAACGAATACTTAAATACTGAAGTGACAAACGAGATATAGATAAAGAAATGAAAAGTATATGATTGGATGTAGTATAACAAAGAATAGCAAATAGTATAATTAAATACTGAAATTTAAAATACTGAATACTTAAAATAGTAGATAGTATAATTAAATACTGAAGACTGAAAATAGTGACAATCTAAGTATAGATAAATAAATAAATAGTATACATATTTATGTATGTAGTATAGCTTAGAATAGTAAATAGAACAATTAAATACTGAAATTGAAAATACTGAATATTTACAATAGTAAATAGCACAATTAAATACTGAAATTAAAAATGCTGAATACTGAAAATACTTAAGTGATAAAAGAAATATAGATAAAGAAATAAAAAGTATAGTATTGTATGTAGTATAGCATAGAATAGTAAATAGTATAACTAAATACTGAAATCGAAAATACTAAATACTGAAAATACTGAATACTTGAATACTGAAGTGGCAAAAAAGATAGAGATACAGAATTTAAAAGTATATTATTGTAAATAGTAAATAGTATAATTTAATACTGAAATTGAAAGATTAGAAAAGTAATAAAACGCTGCAAATATTGGAAGAACAAATAGAATAAAAGCCCGAAAGATATTCTGCATTGGTGATAAATATTGAATTTGCAATTGGTTTAAGTAATCAAAATAATGAAATATAAGAAATAAATTCCACAGAAGTAAAAGCAGATGCATATGTATTGAAAAGAAACTGCAGGTGCGAACACAACAAATGCAAATGAAAACCCAAAATAGACATAGATACATGTGAAAGCCGGAATTATGCAGACAAACTTAGACATCAACAAAAATGAAACAAGTAACGAGGAAACAGTCGGGTGTGCTCGACTGTGTGATACCGCCTAAAGTAATATCATTCAAATATACCAAAATAATATACCAAAAAATACTGAAATGTATTAGTATGCATATTTGGAGTATTGCTGTCAAAATAAATTGATGGCTCTATATCTGTGCTCAACAGTGAGGTAGTATACAAAATGAAATGTACCAAATTAATATACCGAAAAAAAATAAACTGTATATTTGTATACACAAAATTATAGCTCCATTTCGAACTGTCGGACATGTCTTTATCGTCTTTGCTGTTGACGCTGATCAAGAATATATATACTGTATATAAATACTTTGCCGGGTAGCAGGTATAATAAATGTAGCTATGCAAATGTGATTGTTGCAGCTTCAAATTGAGTTGCACATATTATTTGGAATGCACACACATACATACTATAGCGTACATTTAGTATATCTGCTTCGTGTGTGTGAGAGGCATGAGCATGAGCTGAGCCTAAAAATGCAGATGCAAGCACAAGTATTCGGATAGTGAGATGCAGCCACAAGATTTGCATATGCAAGTGGAATTTGGAAATTTCCTAAGCTGCAGATGCAAGATACAAGGCTCAAATATGTAATAGATGCAGATGTGAATAAATAGTATATAGAGTATATTGTATAGTATATTGTATATTGTATAGTATACGTAATGTAGTATAGTATATTGTTTATTAGTTTATTAGTTTATGGCATAGTATATTGTTTATAGCTATACTGTACTATAAACAACATACTATATTAGAATGGTATATTGTACATAGTATAGTATATAGTATATTGCAAAGAAAGATATTTTGCGAGCACGTATCAAGTTTGTGTTTAATCGAAATTATGTTGACATCGTCGTCTGTCATTACAATAATATACTATATTATATTCAATATACTATAAGCACAGTATATTGTATAGGGTATATACTATACTATACTTTATACTATAAGTGCAAACACATATCAAGTTTCTGTAGTATATTATATAGTATATATATTGTGTACAGTATAGTATATAGTATAGTATATTGTGCACAGAAATATTATGTGAGCACAAATTGTGGATATACATATATAGTAGATATTACAGTATATAGAATAATATTTAGTATATATTACATATAGTATATTAGTAGTATAAGTATTAGTATATTTAGTATATATATACAGAGTAGTATATAATTGTAAAGACAAATATTATGCGAGCACTTATCAAGTTTGTGCTCAATCGAAATTATGTTTTCATCGTCGTCTGCGCCACTTAACGTTAATTGCAAAACTCGTGACATTTTTGCTTTGCATATATGCAGGAGATGAACGTCGTTTCTTGAAGCTTGACAAAAGATTCTCGAGGCGTCGTCGTCGCCATTTTTAATTGTAACTGTAATTTAGCCATTGTGTTGAACGCTTTTGATGACGCAGCAACGAACAGAGCGAGCGCCTGAGAGTATGCAACGCTTTTTGTATGTGCGCCCAAAATACCAAGAAGAAGCAGAAGTGTGTGCGTGTGTGTGTGTGCGACTGTGTGTGTGTGTAAGGTGCACAGCTGTGGCCACTTGGCTTACGTATCTTTGTATGTTTGCTGTTGTTGAAAATGTTATTTTTAGCATACAAATTGTATGCGCTCTTCTCTATCTCTCTCTCTCTCTTTTTTGATTTGCCACACACTCATGCTCTCTCTCTCTATCTCTCTCTGTTGCAGATTGCCATCTGTGATGATTACAGCCTGCCTGTAGACTTTGTTAAGAAACGACCGTCCAGTTTCGATCCCTGCCTGGCCGAGGCAATACCAACGAATCCCGAGCATTGGATAGCACCGAGTCCACAAACTGAATTTGTAAGTACCACAAAACTCAAAACTCTTTTATTTCAATTGTTGCCACATCAATTATTTGGCATCCACGTTTAATTATTTGCAACTGCATTCACAATTGAATATGAAACATGCCACTGCAATTGCCTTTTCATATCTGATCGTAATTTATTGATACACAAATTGCAAAAATCAGATTTGCATTGTTTTTGTGGAAAGTTTATTGGCTGTCAAAATAAATTAGGTTCATAAACAAAGCTTTTAGAATAGGGGAAAAATAGCAACATTTACCGGAATTGAATTCACAATTGATAAAATAAAATTGGCTGGAAGAAGTATGTAAATTGAATTAAGCGAAAAAAACTTGAACTTAGAATGAATTACATATTTGTAATTGATTATATACAGATGCAATATTTAAATTCACAAATGTACAGACAAATTGTAAACCATATTTTTGTAGACAAAGGGGGGAAAGAAAAAAATAAACTGCTGCAAAGTTTATTTAATTTGCATTTAAAATTGATGAAACAAAATTGGTCAAAAAAATACACAAATTAAATGAACATAATTTTTGCAATTTACATATAAATTGTACATCAGATTTTTATAGTGAGCAAAAAATAGCAAAATTTGTGCGAAGCTTTTTTATACTACAACTTTAAAGTTTTATAGAAACAATTTTGTATGGGGGGAAAACGAATTTTTAGTATATTTTGCACTATATTGTATATTTTAAATGTAGTATTAATATACTTCGAATAGTATTTGGTATATTTTAAAATGCAATCAGATATATTTTGCAACTGAAATATCCATCGGTATATTTTCAGTATATTTAAGTATTTTTAGTATATCGATTTGGTATATTTTAAAATATAATCGGGTATATTTTGTACTCTACTTTATATTCAGAATGTAGTGCAGTATCAACACACCTAGAATAGTTTTTGGAAATATTTGTAGTATTTTTCGGTATATTAATTTGGTATATTTTAAATATAGTCATGGTATATTTCGTAACCGAAATATCCTTTATTATAATTGTATGGTATATTCGGTATATATCAAAATATAATCTGGTATATTATGTACTCTATGGTATATTTTTAATGCAGTACTATATCAATATACCAAATATAGATTTTGGCTTAGTTTTTTAGTACTTTTGTGATATTAATTTGGTATATTTTTTGGTATATTTTGTTCAAGACGAGTAGCGAGTATCCTACAGTCTAGCAAACTTGACTTTAGCTGCCTTACTTGTTAATTTCTCAATACAAATTAAAAAAACAACAAAGCTATTGAAATTTGTTCCAAGTTTAACTTAGTTTGTATATAAAATTGATAGAAATAAAATTGGCAAAGCAAAAAAAAAACCAAATTAAAAGATCTTAATTTTCACAATTTTCTTATAAATTTTAAATCAGATTTTTTTAATGAGTGAAAAATAGTAAAATTTGTACCAAGTTTGTTGAATTTGCAGATACTATATAAATGATAAATAATATACAGTTGTAGTTGGCTTTTTAAAACAGGTATATTGAATGTATATTAAATCAACTATGAATGATTAGCTCACAAAATGTGATACATTAAAGTTGAAGAAGCAAAAGTTAGCTAGCAATTTGAGTAAGAAAAGAAACATTTCAGTGGCAGTTAATAAGCTTGTTAATGAAAATATGAATATGAGGCGTATACTTAATATATCATAGACTTTTTCTTTGATGTGCATTATTAGTTAAACCCGGCTCTAAACTTGAGCTAGAATTCAGCATTGAGATTAAGAGTAAACTGCAATTAAAGTCGCTTTGTGCGAAAAGTTTGCTTTTCGTTCGTTCAAAGCTAATTGCGAGCTGCATTAAATGAACTGCAAATTGAAAGCTTTTGCAAAAGTTGCCAGCAAACTTAAAGAGTGAAGTAAAGAGAAGTGAAGGAGGAGGAGGAGGTTGCTCTTGGTAAAAAGCAATTAACTGGCCTCGGGCAGCTAATTGATAAACTGCACGCACCGTCAACGATGAGAGAAGGATGATGACGACAGACGACAGACGACGACGACGCATCGGGAATGCGCTAATGAAAAGCATTTCCTGCCTCCCCGACTCCTCACCTCTCCCACCTTAAGTCCAGAGCTCCCCTTTTGATTATTTAAGCGTAGGCGAACAAAGCGTCGCTGCAACAATGCAAAAGTCTATTGGCTAAATATTTGCAAAAAAAAAGAAAGCAGAATACAAAAAAACAGGGCGCATAAAAATGATAGGAAAACAGGCAGAAAAATGGCAAACAGAAAGAGTGAGAGAGAGAGAGCTGCTCGACGGGTGGTCAGCAATAAAAACAGAGAGAGAGGGTGAGAGAGAGAGGGAAGAGAGATGCAAAGTATTAAGAGGGCTGCCCACAAATCAAATGGCGAATGTGAATTTTATGCTTCCCACCCAACCAACAAAAATCTCAGCGCGTTATCTGCGAGAGAGAGAGAGAGAGAGGAGAAGAAGAAGAGGAGCTGAAGCGGAATTCAGTTTTTTATGGCCACATGCGAAAAATATATATTTCGTTGTATTGTTTTGTTGTTGCTGCTGCTGTTGCTTTGTCCTTTTGCATATTGGTCGTAAAGTGAAAGCAAAAGCAACACGACGAGAAGAAAGCGAAAAGCGAAAGCTGTGTGCGCCGCATGAGGCGCATAAAAAATGTTGCCTGCCTCTGCCTGCCTGCCACTTGAATTTCTTTTTATTGAAATTTGTTTAGCCGCCAGCCATGTATGTGTGTGTGTGTGTGTGTGTTGAGGAGGAATGTGGCGCAGTTTGTGGCGCAACTCGATGGGGGCAGAACAATTGCCAATATTTACTAATAGTTAGTTACAGCACAGAGCACAGAACACAGAACGCAGAGAGAGAGAGAGAGAGAGCACATCACGTAGTTGGCATCCATTTGCCATTCACCATTTGCCCATTTGCTGTGCCGTAAACGTTTCACTGACTGCGATTCGTGCTCATAATTTATGCTTTTTATTTGCACACGTAAACGCCTTGCTGCCCTCACATATTCTACATATATGCTGTGTCTCTTTAATCAGCAACATTTTAGTATAGTTCTAATGAGTGATTGTAAGTAAGTGAAGTAAGAAAACTGCAGAGTAGTGAGGAAATTCAAATTTAAAAATAATAGATTCAAAATATACCATAGTCCTTGAGGCAACCTCATTTGTACAAATAAGAAATCTGCAACCAAATGAGAAATTTAATGTACATATATTAAAAAAATACTGAAATGTATATTTTTGGTATATCAATATACTAGTACATTCAAAATATAACATTGCTATTAGCAAATAAATACAGCAAAAAATACTGATATACATATTTTTGGTATATGAATATACTATTTAGTTCAAAATACATCATTATTTATTACCTAGAGGCAACATTATCCAAACAAGTAAGAAAACTGTATTCGAGTGAGCAAATTAATATACCAAAAAATACTGAAATCTGTATTTTTGGTATATCAATATACTAGTACATTCAAAATATACCATTGCTATTAGGCATTGACATTCTCATCTAATCAAGTTAGAAATCTGTAGTTAAAAGAGCAACTTAATATACCAAAAGAATACTGAAATGTATTTTTTTTTTTGGTATATCAATATACTATTACATACAAAACATACCATATCATTTGAACAAGTAAGAAATCTGCAATCGAGTTAGCAAATAAATACAGCAAAAAATACTGATATACATATTTTTGGTATATGAATATACTATTTAGTTCAAAATACATCATTATTTATTACCTAGAGGCAAGATTATCCAAACAAGTAAGAAAACTGTATTCGAGTGAACAAATTAATATACCAAAAAAATACTAAAATGTATATTTTTGGCATATCAATATACTAGTACATTCAAAATATACCATTGTCTGATACATCAAGGCAACCTCATCTGAACAAGTAAAAAAGATGCAATCAACTGAATAAATGTATATTCCAAAAACACAGTGAAGTGTATATTTTTGGTATATTGTTATACTATGAAACTAATATACAAAAGAATGCTGAAATGTTCAACATATACCTCAAAGCAACCCTATCTCAACAAGTAAGCAAGTTGCAGTCGAATAGGTAAATTAGTAACAAAATAATACTAAAGTCTATATTTTTTGGTATATCGATATTTTACACTCGTATATCATTGTCTGTTTACCTCAAGGCAAATTAATATACCAAAAAATATTTATATATACACCGAAGTGTATATTATGTATACAAATATGCCATTAGATTCAAAATGTATTACAGAGTACAAAATATACCAGATCTGCAGTTGAGTACGCAAATTCATATATAATATTCCTAACATTCATAAATGTATATTCCTAAAATTACTGAAATAGATCAAAATGCATATTTAGTATATCGGCATACTATTACATTTAAAATATACCATTGAGTACACAATATACCAGATTGTCAAAACTAAGCAACTAAGAACTTTTCTTTCTTAAACATTTTCTAAGCTTTTCATCTGATTCCAACCAAATTTTTAACAATTATAAAGAGTGTAGGTATTTGTAGGTAACATTTTTATTCAAATTATTTAGCACAAATGCGACAAATGTCTCTTACATTTCCATATTAAAATTATTTTTTCATTGTAGCTAATTTATACAAATTAAGTCTTATAAATTAGAGATTATTTAGAGAATTTGAATCATTAATGTCAACCTCACTCTTAAATCGATTTCTCGTTAAACATTTTCTGGGTTTGAGTTGTCAGAGTTAATTTCTTGTTGGTTTCATTCGCAAATGTTGAATAACCTTTTTGTGGCTCATTCTTTTGGTCGTTCACTTGATGTCAGGTTTATTATCCTCTTAGCTCAATTATCGAATTATATGCGAATGATTGTTGCCTCGCCCATTGTGTTCTCCTCAATGTTTGCATTACGCCCCTTTTCTAAATTGAGTTGTGCAGTTTGCAAATGCATTCATAATTCCGCAAACAATTGATTGCCAGTTGCAGTTGCATTAACTGGACTATTGTATTGATTGGTCATTGTCAATAGAAGAAAGAGAGAGAGAGAGAGAGAGAGGGGAAGAGAGAGGAAGAGAGAGATAGAGTTTTACGAGTTACGAGACTCATGAATATTTGAGTGCTTCAATGAGTGCTCGTCCGTTGTGCACATTCAAATGCACTTCTGAGTGTTTTGCAATAAAAACTGTTCAGCGTGTGTGTGTGTATGTGTGTGGCACACGACCTCTGACCTCTCACTCTCAATTGTCGTCCCTCTCTGTGTCTCTTTTTTACTCTTCTTCTCCCTTCGCGCCTCACTTAGCTGCCACTTGTGCGCTTCCTGCCTCCAGCGCAACAGCATTTAGCGGCCTCTATTGTCTGTCCCCCTCCCTATCTCTCTCTCTCTCTCTCTCTCTCTCTCTCTCTCTCTATCTCTGCACTCAGTTGTCTCCCTCTTGCTCAGTCGCTGCCACAGTTATTAATGTAATTTTATCTTATGACTTTTGTTTTGCGTAAACAGCCGCGACGCGTGTCCATATATAAAAAGCCCCCAGCTATGTGTGCGTGTGTGTGTGTGTATGGATGTGTACGTGTGTGTGTGTGCCACATTTATGCGCTGCATGTGTTGCTCTTTCTTTTTTTAGTTGTTGTTTTTGGTTGGCGGCGGCAACTCACGTTTTAATGGCGACGCGCGCGACATTTTTCGATATGAAAACCTTTTCCAACAGAGGCTGCCTTCTGCCCCCCCTCTCTCTCTCTCTCTACACCCACTCCCTCTCCCCTCGCCCCTCTCTCTCTTCCGCTTCCGTTTGCCAAGTCTGCTCTGCATTGTGAAGTGCAGTTGGTGGGAGCTCAGAGCTCTTGTATTACTCTCCATGGAGTAATATCAGCGATAACTCAGCAGCTTCAACACAACACGTTTTATTTCTGGGTGTGTGTGCGAGTGTGTGTGTGTGCGAGTGTGTGTGTGTGTGCGTTGCGGTCTTTTTGTTTATTTCAATAACTTGGCGACGGCGGCTTTTGTGTGTTTCGCTGCCTGCGTTTGCCGTATTACTCATACGCCGCTTTGTCTAGCTAGAAACTAGAAAAAAAAAACGGAATCAAACAGTAAAAATGCAAACAATAACGGCGCAGTAAGCAGGCGTAACAACGAATTGGGAATGCTCTAAAAACGAGAGATTAGTTAAATTTTAGTATATTTTTAGTATATATAGTATATTAATATACCAAATAGTGCAGCAAGAAAGCGGAACTAATAATTGAGACAAGATACAAATATTACATATTTAGTATATTTAGGGAGATATATAGTATATTTTATATACCAAATGGTGCAGAATGCAAGCGCAACAACGAATTGAGAATGTTCCAAATCCAAGATACATCAAATGCTATAAATTTAGTATATTTTTAGAATATATATAGTATATTAATATACCACATAGTGTAGCAAGCGGGCTCAACAATGCATTCAGCATTCTTTATAAACAATATACAAAAAATACTAACAATGCAGTATATTTTTTTAGAAGATATATAGTATATTAATATACCAAATAGTGTAGCTATCAAGTAACGAATTAAGTATGCTCTAAAAACAAGATACCCAAAATACTAATTTATTTTGTGGAGATATTCAGTATATTCATATACTAAATAATATAGCAAGCAAGCGCAACAACAAATTCATATACCAAATAAAGTAGCAATAAGATACGCCAAATGCACATAATGTAGTATTTAACAAAATGAAACATTTTTAGTATGTTCAAGGAGATAAATAGTATTTTAACAAAAAATAAAATACTTAGCAAATTAATCATTTACTAAAGTGAAACATTTCTCACTTTGTGATGCACAGATTTTGGTATTTTTGTTCGATTTTCATATTTCAAAATTTTTTAATTATTTCCTGTATAATTCTCTTCTTCCTGAAGCTTCGCTGCTCGCAACTCAATTTAAAATAGAATTCTTAGAATTTTTGCCAAAAAATAATCGATACTCATTTCAATAAGTTGGCAATTATTGAGCCGAAAGAGATGGCAAAAAAAGTTAGTCAGGCTCTTAAGCTGAGCATTAAAAAGAATATAAGAAGAAAATATATGTGTGTTTGTGTGTTGAACACTTTGTGATAGACATCTGCATAATGTTGCTGTTGCCTAACAAATCGTATTATGTTCATAAGCAGCCAAAAGACAGCTTCAATCATAACCTTAGCATAAATTTGCATAATCTCCCATTGGCTGCAACCCTTTTGGCTCCATTTTCATTTCCATTTTCTATTTCTATATCTATTTATTTTCGTAGGAGACTTATTACGACTCTTTTGGGGATTCTTCCGTTTGCTAGTTGGTCACACAGTTATGGGACCCGACGGAGCGAGCGTATTAAAAGCACTCGTCATAAGCATTAACAGATAGACAGCTAGACAGCGGGAATGTGAGAAGGAGATAGAGCGAAGAGTGAGAGAAAGGGAGGAAAAGAGAGAGGTTGCTTCGCATTTTAGTTCCTTTCGAAGGTAGAAAACTTTCAGCTCGTTAGTTTGCACGCTTCTTACTGCCACATCATCATCATCATCATCAACATTATCATTATCATCATTCGGCAACGTTTTCATTAACGTTCGCATAAAAATCACGTTGCTGCAGCAACAACAACAACAACAAAGACTGCGATGATAACAATGGGAACAACGACCGTTAGACATTGAGAGAGAGTCCGTCTAACCATTTTGATTGTAGTTTGTCTAGCCTGACAGCCATTCTCCTCTCATGCCACATGCTACATGCCACTTGCAACACACACACACACACAGTTTGCTCAGCCCTCTCACATTGATTGAAAGACACATTTCACATTTGGTAGCAGCCAGCGAGCAGCCAATCGAACTGAATTCACGTTTCCCGATAATCAAGGGCAAATATTTAAAGAGCAATATGTGTGTGCACAATATGTGAATAAGATTTCCAATTCACCATTCAACTTGGCATTCAACCATCCCCCTGGTGAAATATTTAAACAGCGATGACAACACACGCCACCAAAAAAAAATATCGAACATGAAATATGAGCTCGCATTTCACTTTTGGATACTTTGCATTTCATGAGGATTATTGGATTGCGTGAAAAGCATATCGTTGTTGATGATTATGGCATTATCTCTCTGACAAGCACACTAAATGTGTTAGATATCTATTTAACTGTCAATTTAATTGACACGCAAATTAATTGTTATAGCCAACAACAAGTGTATACTTAAGCTGACAATTAATAAAGAAGTTGCCAAAACAGGCGAGAATAGTTAGTTTAGTAAAGTAAATGATGTTGATCTAATAGTTACTATCCATAGCTTAGTAAATTGTCATTTTAGAATGGGAGAATAAAGTAAGATTAGTTTCTCGATCGTTGGTTATTGCCAACTTCTTATTAAACAGCGCTGCCAACTCAAACAGACTATTGAGCTGACAACCTATTCTTGTACAGCGCTGCCAACTCAAACGAACTATCGAATGAGGGTTTAACTTTCGATATATCTTATTGAAAAAAAAACTTGCTACTCATCTTAAGTCTATGCAACTTAGTTTGCTTATGAAAAAACAGGCGAGAATAGTTTGGTAAAGTAAATAGTCTTGATTAAAGCTTTCTATTTAAAAGTTTATAATACTTCTTCAAATATAAATGTATAACGAAAAGGCAATTTTATTAATTTCTTAAAATTCGTTCGCTAACGACGAGCTGCCAACTTCATATAAAACAGCGCTGCCAACTCAAATGAACTATCGAGCTGCTAACCTGTTTTTGAACAGTGCTGCCAACTATAGAATGGGTACTTAACTATCGATATATCTTATTGAAAAAGAATTCGCTATTTATCTTAGATGTATGCAACGTAGTTTGTTGGAAAATAATTTAGTAAAGAAAATAATGACGATTATAGCTTTCTATTCAAAACTATGTAGTAGTTACTACCCAAAGATCAAATAAAAATAGATAAAAAAAAAACAGCAATTGAATTGAATAAAGTTTAGTTAGATTAGTGCCAACTTCTTCTCGAATTAACTATCGAATGAGTGCCTAACTATCGATATATATTAATGAAAAAGAAGTTGATACTTTCCTTAAATGTATACAACATAGTTTGATTGTAAAAGAAGCGACCAGCCGAAAATAGTTTATTAAAGTATATAATTATGTAAATAGCTTTCCATGTGAAACTGTCTTATATCTATAGATGATTGTCATATGAATGAGTTTATTCTGATTTTTAAAATAGATTCCGAAAATGCAATTTTATTGAAGTAGGCTTACTCATATTCATTGTTTTCTGATATTTTGTTAATGGCGAGCAGCCAACATTTTATTGAATGGTGCTGCCAACTCAATCGAACTACCGAGCTGCCAACCTCTTATTGCGCAGTGCTGCTAACTCAAACGAACTATCGACTGAGTGCTTAACTATCGGTGTATCTTATTTACAATAATTTAAACTCTAATACACAAAATTAAGGAACTTTATATAGCAATAATTAACATTTTCATTAGTACTAACACTTTAGCTGCTATTTCAGCAGCAAATGCATCAGTTAGCTTTAAGGCAAACTTAAGCTGAGTTAACTTGGGGGATTTGCAGTAAGTCCGCTGCAAGTTGAATTCATCTCTCAGTCAACATTGAATAGAAACACCTAGAACACATCCCTTGGAATGTGAACCCCATCAGCAATATGCCAACTGCATTGTCTCTGTCTCATTTATGAGTGTCGAGTTGAGAGTTGAGAGTCGAATTATCAGCAACCTGGCAACCTGCCACCGAACCACAAACAATGCGGCTGTTAGGGGCAACTTAAAAGAGAGTGAGAGAGAGTTGGAGAAGGGAAGCAGAAGCAGAGTCTATATAAAGTGTAAATTTGCATTGCATTGGTTTCCTTCTTTCCCCCCTCAAGTTCAAAGTCATTAAAAGTGTTTTTTGTATTTCGTTTGCATCGATGAGGAGCAACAACGAGAACAGTTGCTGACGACGCAGTTGCTGCTTAATTTATGTGTTTCAATTAAAAATTCCTTTCAATTTCAAAGTCCGAGCAACAATAGCGACCATTGCTTAGCCCCCTCTCCTGATTCCCTCTCCTCGCTCCTTCTTCCCTGCTGTTGTCATGGCCGCAGAGAGTGGCATCAATTTCCTCCTTGCTTCGCTTGCAACATGGACCCCAAACCCAAACCGAGGCGAGGCTCTCGTCACATGGCTTGCTACATGTAACGGAAATTTATGTTTAACAATAATGCGCATATTTACGGCCACAACGAAGGGAGAGAACTACAGCGAGAGGGGGGGAAGGGGCACAGTCTGTGTGGCTGCTGTTGCTGCTGCTTATAATGTGTGCACATTAGGGACACGTTAATGTCGTTGTGCGACCTGATGTTGCAGTTTTGTAATGTTCAGCTATTTGTCATGCCAAGCCGGACTCACGCTGGACAGCGGCTGAGTGCTAAGAGCGTCTGACATCAAAGGGAAAAGGGAAAAAGGGGAAAGGGAATGGAAATAGCAACGGGAACGGGAAAGGGAAATGAAAATGAAAATGGCAAAGGATGCGAGACAAGTTTGTGTGATAGATAGTTGAACACGGATTGATGGATAGACAGCCAGATAGACAGATTGAGGAATTGATGAAAGCAACATCACGAACTCATAATCTGTCAGTGCAAGACGTGCAACCTCGCCGCCTGACATTTGAGCAGAGTTTGTGCAGTTTGCAGTTGAATATACGAACAGCAGATTAGTTTATTTCCAGCAGCTTTCAAACTTGGACTTGTTTAGACTATGTTAGGTCCATTTGATTATTTCTTACACGTTTCCACGTGGGTTCGGTATCAGATCTCTGCAAATATTAAAGCCACAGTGCTGAAACTTTGTTTATGTGCTCAAATTTAACTTATATCTGAGCTGAATATCCGTTGCTAGACTTTCAAGCAGAATTTATGAAACTTGGTTGAATATACCAGCTGCATATTAGTTTATTTCCAGCAGCTTTAAAACTTAGAGAACCAAATAAAGGAGTAGTTGTTGTTGGATTGTTTTTCACACGTTTCTACGTGGATTCGGCATCAGATCTCTGCAAATATTGAAGTTACACTGCTGTTTACTCAGCCTTACCTTTTATATGAACTGAATATTTGACTTAAGCTTGTAAGACTTTTAAGCTGGATTTAAGCATTTTAGTTTTATATACAAACTTCAAATTAGTTTATTTTTTAACTTGAACAACCCAAAGAGCAATTAATCTTTGTTTACATTGTTGTTAATCTACTGCGCAACTTTTTACGCATTTCCACACGGGTTCGGCATTAGATCTCTGGAAATGTTAAAGCTACGCTGCTGAAACTTTGCACATTTACTTGGATTGTGCTATTTTTTGAACTGAATATCCTAGTTTGGATTGTAAGACATTTCAGCAGAACTTGTGTTGTTTAGTTGTATATACAAGCAAGATTACATGCGGATTCGGTATCAGATCTCTGGAAATGCTGAAGCTTCACTTCTGAAATTTGGCATATTTGCTCCGACTTAACTTTTATCTCAGCTAAATGTCCGAGTTTTGATTGAAAATTACTGCACAAGCTTTCACACATTTCCACGCGGGTTCGGCATTAGATCTCTGAAAATAGAGAAGCTACACAGCTGAAATTTTGCATACTTGCTGCTATTTAACATTTATCTGAACTGAATATGCGAGTTTCGATTGCAAATTACTGCACAACTTTTCACGCGTTTCCACACGGGTTCGGCATCAGATCTCTGGAAATAGAGAAGCTACACAGCCGAAATTTGGCATACTTGCTGCTATTTAACTTTTATCTCAGCTGAATATCCGAATTGACCACAAATCGAATGGGGAATGCAGCACATTTGTTTTTCGTTTAATTGAAATTGACTTTGCGGCCAGCGCGAATCGAAGGAAGGAACTGAAAACCTAAAAGCGCTTAACGAGTTGAGACCGCTGTCGAGAGTGGTGGCATATGATTGGTGGTTGCTGGTTGTAGGTTGTAGGTGGATGGTTGCATCGACATGAAACACGCACATTTTTCAATTAAATGCCAGCGAATTGTAATTGAAACGCAAATCAAATTAGTTTGCAACCGCAAATGCAGCAACAAAAAAACAACACAACAAACAGCGCGAAAATGTTAACGCGTTCTTTTTTTATCTCCTCCCTCAACGTATTTTTTTTCTTGTTTCCTCATTTCCAGCTGCCATTTAACGAAGCCCAACAAGCGACATTGCAACAGCAGCAATCGACAGCAACAGCAGCAGCACAGGCTGTGCCACCGCCGCCTGCCCCTTTGTCGACATTGCCGAGCCAAGCGGCGAGTGCAGCAGCGGCTAGCACCAGCAGCAACAACAACAACAATCCCAGCAACTGCAACAACAGCAACCAACAACAACAGCAACAGCAGCAGCAGCAGTTGCAGCACGTGCATAACAACAACACGTTGCCAGCTGCACCGCAGCAACATCAGCAGCAACAGCAACGTGCAACGCTGCAGCATCCGCCGCTGCCCAACAGCAACATCAAGCAGGCATCCGTTAAGCTCATCGAGGGCTACTCCGACCCAAAGGATACGCGACAGCACAAGAAAGTCTATCACAAGAAGGCCAAACGTCGCTCGGCGCCACCGCACAAGCGACAGCAACATCATCAACAGCAACAACAGCAGCAGCAGTTGCAAACGTTGCCAACGCCACGCGGACATCAGCAGCAGCAGCAGTTGCAACAGCAGCAGCAGCAACAACAGCAACATCTGCAGCATCGCCATTCCACGTACAACAACAACAACGGCAACCACAAAAAGGACAAGCGCAGCAGCCATTACAATTCAGGTGAGTTCACAGCAGACAGCAGACAACAAACACAGTGGCAACATGTTGTCCAAATGCGAAATACTATATATACATTTTAGTATATTTTAAAGTTGCTTCTTGTGGTAGCAACTTAATTCAGTTTTAGCCCAAGTACAAATGGTTATTGCTGGCAATATACATTGAAGATAATATTGGTGGGATACAACAACTTGTTCTTTTTGAAGTCTTCTTTTTGTAGAGAAACTCAGACGTTGATACTTTAAAGTGTTGTAAAGGCAAACCTCAATCACCCAAGAGTTGTAGTTGTCTAGAAAACATTGCATACTTTGGGGGTGCTTCCGAAAGCTAGTTAATTTGAGTGTCATAGCAGTTAGCTAGTGCTAAGCCAACGAGCCAACGCAAATTATCCAATTAGAAAAGTAGCCAAATTCTCTCGTTTTAATTTTTTAGTTTGTTAAAATTGTTTTTTTTGCAAAACAAATTTTTATTGCAGGGAAAGTGAAGATAATATTGTAACACATGAAAACTTTCTATCTGCTGGTTAATTTAAGTGTCATAGCAGTTAGCTAGTGCAAGCCAACAAGCCACTCAAATATTCAATTAGAAATGCAGTCAAATAGGAAATACCATATGATTTTTTTAGTTTATTGAAATCGCTTTTGTAGTAGCAAAATGGTTATTGCAGACAATATAAATTGAAGACAATACTGTAGGACAAAAGAACTCTCTATCTCCTTCTCTCTCTCTCTATCTCCATCTCTCTCTCGCTCTCTTTGAAGCCTTTTCCTTTTAGAGCAAAGCAATTAGATATAGAATACTGCATAGTTGTTGCTTGACAGCAAGATGAAAGACAAATCTACTCCAGCTATTGCTCTAAAATTTGTTTAATTAGTCGATCGAGGTGTTTTTATTAGGTTTATTAAGTAATTGAAACAGTATAAGCAATTATTTATAATACCATATTAACACTTTGAAAAGAAACTCATTTAGACTTAACATTAGACTCATATAATGAAGAAGTATTCAATCGAAGTGCTGTCTATAAAAAAAACATTTCATACTTTAAGGATACTGCTGAAAGCTACTCAATTTGAATGTCACAGCAGCCAGCTAGTACTAGACAAAATGCCACACAACATATCCAATTAGAAATTCAACCAAATAAGATTTATTTTAATAATTTTTTTATTTTTTATTTTAATTTTGTAGTTTAATACAATTGCTTTTTGTAGCAACAACTTTATGCAGCCTTAACACGAAAATTGAAGATAATTTTGTAACACACGAAAACTGTCTTTGCTAGTTGAGTGCCATAGCAGCCAGCTTATCCAAGACAAAAAACCACCCATATAACCAATTAGAAAAGGAGACAAGCCAAAGTTAAGCAAGGAGTTAACAACAGCTCATCATTTTATTAAACAGCACTGAACTGAAATTACCATTTACATTATTAATAGAAATATGTTGGCAAACTTTAAAGAGCTTGCTTAAAAAGCTTAAGCAATTTCAAATAAGCGCTCTGCGTAATCCTTAAATTACACAAAGCATTGTAACGAGGTTTGCTGCTTCGAAAATCCTTAAATTACACAAAGTATTTTAACGAGGTTTGCTTTTTTTTTGGGGGGTCAGACGCTGTGTGGCAACGTGCTGCATTGCTGAAAGCAGCAGCAGCAGCAGCTAGTGGCAATTAGACGCACTTGCCGCCGCATTCTCTGGGACGTTGAATGTTGGCGTCACTGCGGCGACGTTGCCATCGCTGTTGCGGCTGCAAAGATCAGCGAGGCGTTAAATAGCAACTGGCAGCCCATTCGACTGAGACCGAAAAGCGACGCATTGCCGGGCAGCCAAGCGCCTAATAGACTGCAACATAAAGACACGGACTGAGAAAGGGAGATAGGGAGATAGGACGAGAGAGAGGAAGTTCCGAGAAGATGCCACACTTGGGTTGCCTCATTTGACTACGTCGCAACGTTAGACGTTCTTTTGATTCGCTTGCTAATTTACTTTGGCCTCTTGCAGATTCCTCGGCACCCAAATCCTCCGACGAGGAGGCGGACATCGACGAGGAAGTCGAACGCATACCGCCACCGCCGCTGCCACCGCCACCGGCAACCGCAACAGGAGCCGGAACCGGAGCCGGAGCAAGCGGTTCAGGGGCAGCTGCTTTGCTCAACTCGCCGGACAGCATCTCGGATGATTTGGTGCGTCCGCTGCCGCCACAGTTGCAGCGCAGTCCACGCAAATTAACCGTTGCCCAGGCGGAGCATAGCAAGCGTCAGCCATCGCCCTACTACTACTCGGATCTGCTGAAGAGTCGTGACAAGGACGAGGACAAAGACAAGCAGGAGAAGCAACAACAACAGTTGCAACAACAGCAGCAGCAGCAGCAGACACTCGAGCGTGAGGCAAAGCAAAAGTGCCGCCAGTCGACAGCAAGTGAGCCGCCGCATCAGACGCAGACACTGCTCGGAGGTTACAGGAAGAGTAGCAGCTTGGATGCGCCACAGCAGCGCGAAGAGGAGCACGACGACAACGACGACGACGACGAGGAGGAGGACGAAGACGACGACGACGACGAAGAGGACGAAAATCCTCACGAACAGCAACCGGATCAGGATCTCGATCACGAACACGATCAGGAGCAATCGACACCAAAGCGTTACAGCTTCACCGAGGAGGGCGTGAGGATCATTCGCTGCGAGACACCGAGCACCAGCACCTCAGAGGAATCGGACTGCAGCGAGTGCCTCAAGCGACGCGAGTGGCATGCCCGTGCCTTGGCCTTAGTGCGCAAGACGTGCAACGTTCAGCCGCGACATCAACAGTTGCCCATTAGCAGCGGAGAGTTGCAACTTCAGTTGCAGCATTGCGACGCCGGAGAGGGAGAATTGCTCAAGTGCTGTCCACCACCGGGCATAGGAAGCGACCCGGGAATAGGAATAGGAATAGGAGCAGGAGTAGGAGGAGATCGGAATAGGGATCGGGAGCGGGAGCAGGCGGGGTCGATGCCGCCGCACCGCCTGCTGGGCCCAGCAGCCGTGTGCGGAGCCTGCATCCCGACGCCAGGCAACAACAGCAGCTCCGTTGGCGGCGGCGGACTGGGCGATGAGCTCGACGAGCTCGAGGAATACTTTCGGCCGCGCAGCATCTTCTATGTGCATCCGCATGGCGTGCACGAGTGCGACGAGTGTGCGCCGCCAACAGCAACAGCAGCAACGACAACGAAATCAACTCACAATTCCAATTCCAAATCGCATTCAAAGCCAAACACAAAGCCAAAGCACCCCAAAGTAGGTGTTGTAAACGCACAACGAGAGGAGGAGAGAGCAAAGGAGGAGCAAACGAAGCAGAGTCTCGAGGAGGAAGACGACAACGAGGAGGAAGAAGAGGAACGCGAAGGAGAAGGTGAAGGAGACGAGGAACACGATTCGGACAATATGGCAAGTCGCCGACGGCAGATCTATGAGACGGCATTCGATTGCAAGATTGCCAAGTCCGATGACGATCTCGATGAGGTGGATCGCATCACCAATCACTCGGTGCTGCTGCAGCTGAGCAATGGCAACAACGAGCAGCTCTCGAGCAGCAGCCTGAGCAAGTCAAAGTCGCGACTCGAGTGCAAGCGGGCCAAGAACAGCAAGAACCAGGCGCTGCAGGAGCAACAGCAGCAAACGCAGACGCAGGATTCACCCGACGGAGGTCAACAGGTGCTCCAGGTTCAAGCGGAACTCAGTCAGCTGCAGCTCAGTCAAGTGGATCAACAGAATCAGAATCAACAGCAGCAGCAGCAGCAACAGCAGCAGCAATCGACTAGTGTTGCTGCGGTGTCGACGCAACAGTTGCCGGCACGTGGCTACACGCCGTCGCCCCCCTCGACGGCACCGCTGCCGATCAAGTTCCCCGGCAAACACGAACGCTACATGAACAGCATCAAGAGTGCGCCCAATTTGCCAGCGGCGCAGCCAGCGCATCCGCGATTGCGGGACCTCCGGCTGCCGCTGCAATCACTGCGACAGCAGCAACAGTTGCAGCTGCACTGCGCCAGCAGCAACGACAACAGTCTCACCGACAGCGCCTATGTGAATCCGCCCTCAACCAACTCGAACTCCGCCTCCGTCTCGGCCTCCGTCTCGGCCTCAGCCTCGGCTTCGGCTTCAGCCTCTGCTGTCGCAGCTGGCGCGCGACGTCCGCGCAGCTTTGTGCTGGAGTCGGGACGTGTCTTGGAGCTGCGACGCAGCGCACAACCGCAGCGCCATCAGCATCATCACTCGCATCACCAGCAGCAGCATCAGCAATCGCAGCAGCAACAGCTGCCACACGGCGTGCCACGAAGAACGTCCCGACATGCGAGCGGCCACAACTACAGCTCAACGGAGAGCATCGCCACCTCGAGCAGCGGCGGGAGCATGGAGTCCCTGCGGTCCAGCACCAGCGAGGGTAATCGCAGCACCTCCAGCTCCGAGTCCCGACACTCGAGCTCCCTTAGCTCACACAGCTCGGAGAGCGGCAGCGGAAGCGCCAGCTCAAGTGTCGCTTATCCGCTGCGTGCGCCTCCCGTGTTGCTTCACTCGAAGCTGCACATTCTCAGCCCCATCTCGGACAAGTCCTCGCAGGAACCGGCCTCGGCCAGTGTCTCGGAACAATCGCAGCAGCCGCCACCGGCAACAGCCTCTGGAGCAACAGCTGAGGAGTCAGGGAATAAGCCAAGCACCGAAGTCTCACTCGCTGTGCCGCTGCTGAGCAAGCAGCGCAGCGGAAAACAGACATCGACGACGGCCCCCAACAAGGCGCTTCTACAACTGGCGGACGAGCTACTCGGTTCGGACAGCGGCATCTCGCTGCATTCGCGGGAGGATGGAAAACCGCAGCAGCTGCAGGGACTGCAGCGTCTGACGCTCCCCAAGCTGCAGCTACAAGGCAACAGCAGTCTGCCTCAGTCGGAGGCAAGTGCTGGCGTTGCTGCTGCTGCAACGAGTGGCACAGCGGCTGGCGGAGGTGCCGCAGCATTGCCGCAGGAGTTGCGTGATTTGCCTTTCGATATGCCGAAGTTGCGACGCCGCAAGACGCTGCAACAGGAGGCGGCCTGCACCTCGGGTAGCGCCACTTCGGTCGACCTCGGAGATTTACCCTTCGATATGCCAAAGCTGCGACGACGACTGCGCGCCAATCAGGCGGAGATCAACAATCTGCTGATGCACAGCACCGAGTCGAGTGGCATCTCGCAAGCCTCCTCTAGCCATTCGATGCGCGACGAACAAAAGTTGGCCAGCAAGCTGGGTGAGTAGAGTGGGAATTGCAAGTTATTCCATTCCAAACTAAGTCTCCCTCTCTTTTTGTTTTAGATACTGCGCTATTTCGACAGAATCTCACACTGAATCTGAATGAACCGCGACAGGCGAGCAAACAGTTTGGCAGCCTCGATCTGCGGGGTCTGAGCAGCCACAAGGAGCTCAATATGAACATGAATCTGTGCCAGGGTTACGTCACCGCTGTCGATCTCATCGATGTGACCATTCCTCTCGAACGCCAGGGGTAAGTCCTCAATTATCTACCATTGTGTACACAACTAAACTTTGTTACTTGTTTCCTTATTCTTAGCTGGTATCATGGCGCCATCACACGCATCGAGGCGGAGACAACGCTGCGTCCGCTGGCCGAGGGATCGTTTCTAGTGCGCAACTGTGAATCCACCAAGCAGGACTATTCCCTGTCACTCAAGTATGTCCCCGACAACAAGAATACTATGCCAAGAGTAACGAGTTTGATATGAGCTAACAGCTAAGAATAGTCCGATAGCAAGAGACACAGCTGTACCTAAGTAGTTAGTCTTAAGAAAGCTTTAGCGCTGAACCAGAACTGAGTAGATTGAATCTAATTTAAGTTATTAAACAATAAGCCATACTATATGAGCTCTGTGAACTTATTAACAGCTTAACAAATTTCTAATTTGTTAATTTGCAATTCCAAATTTATAATTTTTTAATTTGCAATTCCAAATTCCTAATTGGTTAAGCTGTCAATAAGTTGGGATAGAGAACATATCGTATGTCTTATTTTAGTAATTAAGGAAGAAATTTGAATATCCCATAGGGTAAAGAGTTATTTTACCAACAGAAATGTTATTTACATGCTCTATCAGAGTCAATATCTTAGACGTTATAGCGATGTCCATTCAAATGTCTGTCTGTCCGTATGATCTTAGAGTCCATAAGAGATAGAGCCACAATTTTGTAGCTGTCGGATATTCATTTATTTGCCTGGTAGTTAAGAATATTTAGAGTTTATTAGCATTATCCTTAATATATACTAAATCAATATTCGTTATGCTAGATATACTAAAATATGCCAACTTCTATATTTCCTATATTGATAACCAAATATAGGCTTTGGTATATTTAGTATATTTGTTATATTGATAGCCTAATTATATATCCATATACTAACTAAAGCTTTTGGTGTATAAAAAATACTAAAATATACCAGCGGCTGTATTTGTTATATTTATAGGCTTTGGTATATTTCAGTGGTTTTTGGTATATTAGTTTAGTATATTGGTTATACCGATAAGCTAATATAAGCTTCAGTATATTTAAGTATTTTTGTTATATTTAGTATATTTGTTTTACTGACAACCCAATACCAACATATACTATTTCAGCATGTTTTTGTGGAGTAGTTTAGTATATTTTAAGAATTATACCGCCAGGACAGCTTTTGTACTTGTCATAGAATAACTTAAAATAACATATCAGAAATGAGTAACTAAGCTGCTTTAAATACTGCCAACAAATCTAATAAACCTTTTTGTCTTGCAGGGGTGCAAAGGGATTTATGCACATGCGGATTCAGCGCAACGAATCGGGTCAATATATACTGGGACAGTTCAGTCGACCATTCGAGACAGTTCCCGATATGATAAGACACTTTTGTCTGAATCGATTGCCGGTGCGAGGAGCGGAGCACATGTGTCTGATAGAGCCGGTTATAGCGCAACTGCTGTAGGCAGCGGCTTAAACAGTCGGAGAAGAGTAAGAACAGAATTCCACAATACATATTGAATAGCATATAAACAAAGTCAAGGAAAGAAGAACAAGAAGATGGAGAAGGAGAAGAAGAGTACTTATACTAATTATACTCGTATAATACAATATATATTTAGTACGTCTATGCACTAGTTATATGCTCTTAGTCTTAACTAAACTGTTTCAACTCGAACTCAAAACTCGAACTAATTTCTGTTTGCAACACAGACACCAAACAAACAAACACACACACACAGACACAGAGAAACGAACTATGTAGTTTAGAGTTAAAGAAGTACGTAGCACTTGCAGACAATACCACAGAGAAGAGAAGAACGCATATTTATACATAGAATACATGATACATAATGATTGATATACATGCATACGATACGATAACACGTTATTAAGCTATACGAGATCCATAAAGAATATAGGAAGAGCACTTGAATCAGTTGATATGATATATGATTTGACATGTTTACACTATAACGATAACGTAGTACACGATAAATGACACGAAAAACTAACACTTAACGATCATCTCGAATCTAGCAATATCACTTAAATATGTACTTACAAAGTCTAAGAATACTACGTAGCACACACACACACACACATACTCATACATCAATCACAAACTTACACACACTTAAAGCCCCGTTTACACTTTCGGGCATCTAAGGCACGTTTACACGATATTACAGAACGATTAATAGTAATAATGTTTAGATTTGCGCTTTTGTCGGAATGTTTTTAGCGGATGCAACTCTAAGCAAATTTGTTGATTAATTTTATGTTCCAAACTAAATACATATATATATATATATGAATATATATATATATATATAGATACATCTATCTTATATACATATACACACACATATTTATATATATATATAGACATATATGAGGCATAAGTTGTAGGAGCAGGCGAGATGTGGAATAGTATCTTTTTTTTCCTAGTTTTAGGCCAGGCATGCAAAAGTAGAACGCTCAAAGCGCTTTTGATTATTGGATATGAGTAGTTTCGGTTAATCGATATGTAGTTTTTCGATAACGATAACGATAACGTACGGCAAAGGATATAGCAACGCATATGAAAGCTCGGTTTTAAGTGTTAGTTTCTAATATTACAAAAACCAAAAAAAAAAAAACATAAAAATCTAAAAAAAAAAAATCGAATTCGAATGAGATTGCAGAGTATATATGGTAAAGCTAAACATATTTAGTACGATATATACACTCACATATATATATTCTTACTATTTAAATATATATATATACAGACACAATATTAAAGAGCAGTCAATGGTTTTTTGGTTCCAGTAAAAAACAAAAGTGAAAACAAACGAAAGACAAAAGAGAAACAAGAAAGAATTGCAAGAGAAGATAAAGTATTTTTGTTCAGTTGATCGGATGATATTATGTGCAATATACAATTACTATATATACATATATATATATTTTTTCATTCTTATTTAAATGAGGTTATGTTTTATCTGTGCCAAAGTACTTAAGTATTATTATGATTACTATGTTTACTCGTATTAGTTGATTAGTTGATGTAATTAGCAGTTTTTTGCATGATTTTTACATTCTTACATTTACGTACATACATTGTTGCCTAATTTCACATTTACATTGTTGCCTAATTTCTAATCTTTGTGCAATAGCATAACTTGACCTTTTTTGCGAGTTGATTTCTCCAACAATTTGTAGCTTTAAGTTGTGCAACATTTGTCTAGCCACACGATACGATACCAAAATGGAAAAGAGCAGAGAAGAATGAGACAGAAATTAACTAAAGGAGAGAATGCTTTTGTACATACTTGAATTATATTATATATATTTAAAATGTAATAACAAATATGATTTCGATTTGCAATACAATTCTAAGCATAAGATTTCCATAATACATAATAACAGAAAGAACAGAACAGAACAGTCATGAAAAGAAGAAGGGAGCAACATAGAAAAGAACGAAAATTGAAAATTGACTTTCCTCCTCCTTCGCTCCCAACCAGAAGAAGTATAGCAACAATTTTTGAGGCTTCCATCAGTAGCAATAAAGAAGAAGAAGAACCTAAGAAGGAGAACAATAGTTGAAGAACACTCACACACATGCATTACTCACGAAATACTATCTACTCGGTATCTATATATCTACTATATAGTCGATTAGTGTGTAGAGTCGGGCAATCGCTCGCTTCCGTAATTCTTACAATCTATATTCGAGATTTCTTCGATTTAGAGAACACTCTTTGAGACATTCTTATTTTTTTATGCAAACACAAACACACTCACACACACATAGACAAACATCACATGTGTTTGTGTATCTACGTATCTTAACTAAACAAACCGAAGAAGAAGAAGAACAACAACAACAACACCAACAAAACCAGACAAAATAATTATAAATTATATTAATGAGAGATGAAAACAATGAACAGCAACAAATGCATACAAATTTAATATGAAACCAAAAACAACAACAACAAATGAACGAAAATGTATTTAATAAAAATATAAAACAAACAAATAAAAACTTGCAAAAAAAAAAATATAAATAAAATTGTAATATGTGTTTTATTATAAATGTGAATACCGATCGATAGAATCCTGCGTCAGGAATGAACAAAATATCACAATTTTAGTAATAAGGATATTCTTTTTTTTACTGTATTTTAGATATTTCCGCCATATCCTGTCCGATTTTGAAAGGACATACTTTTTGGTACTCATATCCCACAGGACTATCGAATTGCATTCAACGATTTTCAGGATTCCATCAAAAATTGTGCCCCAAATTTTTCAACATTTTTCTAAGGGGGAAACATGCAAAAATTGCTGAAAACTCACAAAATCGTTCTTATCTCGGTCATTTGAAGGACGACAAGGATGTCCTTTGGCACACAGACACTACTAATCGAGATCAGTCGAAATGCAAAACAAAAAGGACGAAGGTCCTTACAGGAGCGGAGATAATGAGAAAATTTTCTTCAGCTAAAATTGCCTGTAACTCGGCTGTATCCTGGCGTATCCTGGCGAGTCCTGTCTCAAACGATGGCTATTGGGTAGACCTATCAGCTAGCCAAAGGACATTCGAATCGTCCTTACCGTTTCCGAGTTATCCTGGATTTTGTGTTTTTCGCTTGTTTTCTTCGGCCTTCGCAGCGAAATTTTACAAGTGTTGGATTCCTAGATGAGCCCATATTTTGTTGATGCCGATCGATAGAGTTCGTTCTTACGATGCGATCGAGACATGTCCCGACATCCTGCGGCAGGATACGACGAAGTTATGAGCATTTTTCTATAATTGTGCTCATATGAATTGACGAACCTAAAAGTATGCAACAGAAATTTTCTCGAAAAAGAACATCTCAAATTTTTCAAGGGGGAGGCATGGAAAAAATGACTAAAAGTCCGGAAATCCGCCTTAACTCAGCCATTTGAAGGACTACGATGATGTCCTTTGGCATACGGTTAGCTTTTGACACGAAATTAAAGAATCAATTGGAAAAAGGACGAAAGTCCTTACAGGAGCGGACATAAACGTAATTTTTTGTATACGTAAATTTGTCGATAACTCGGAATTCCTTTGAAGGATCCGGTTGGAACTAGTGTCCATCAACGGCTTTCGGAAAGGACTATCAACATGCCAAAGGACATCGAAATCGTCCTGCCAGTTTCTGAGATATCAAGGACTTTTTTGTTTTGTGTTAAATTTTTGGCATTCTGAGTGCCCCCTAAAGTATGCCATGATTTTTTGAGATTTGCAGTTCCTCAAGCAATTGAAAGGTGACTGTAAAAGTATGCAATGCTTTTTTTGATTAAGAAACTGCGCTGCTTTAATCGCTTGGTTCAAAAGTATGCACTAGTTTAACAGTTTTAATGCTGCAAAATGTTGAAATTAGTTTTGTCGATTTTAACGGTATACATTAATATATTTTATTAAATCGTTTTTCGCATAGTATTGATATATATATATATCGCATATCGTGTAGTAGATACATATTATGGTATTACATATACATACAGATAGAGACGTACTGCTATACATTGTGGCTTATATATGTTAAGGTACTCATCATGCACGTCACGTCGTAGGGGTATTTTTTGTTTGTTGTTTTTTTGATTTAATCAATTTCGTTTTTAAATAAATTATATAGTCGGAAACAACACGAAGAATTATGTACAATAGATCAAATCGGGGTTTGCGTATAACATAAGCAATTTGCATAAATTAGAGGACATCAATTAAGTACATGGACCTTTTAAAAGTAAATCGCGACCACAACAAAGACAAAAAAAATACTAAAAAAAACCATCAATTTCGTGGCGGGGGCGGGGGCGAGGGCGAGGGAATTGTGTATCGTGTGTAAGGGAGGCGAGTTGTGGTTTTCTTTTCGTGCTTGGGACAACATTACAATAATAATAATTTGGTGTGCTTTTCGGTCGGAGCGCCAGTGCGCAGGTGCATTTAGATGGCCGCCTCAATGCCCTCGGCATTCTTCTTGATGAGGCTCTCCCACTGTGCGATCAGGCGATGCGACGATGGCGCCTCCTCCGGCGTCAAATCACACAGCTCCGCCAGCGACATGGCCGGACGCAGGCCAGAGCTGGAACCGTTTGTGGTCAGAGCATTGCCGTTGCCATTGGCGGCAACGTTGAGGCTGCGATTACCGGACGTCTTGTGGCCCAGGAGCTCCACATCGTTGCTGCGGGAGAAGAAGTTGAGTTAGGAGTTAGGAAAATAGTCTTTATCCACTGCTGTGCTTACCTCTCTCTGTCCAGCTCCACTGTGGACTGTGCATTGCGCAATTTGCCGGGACCATAGCAGTGTTCCACCTCCGAATCGTCATCGTCATCCGCATCGGCTTCGTCGTCTGTGCTCAACTGACTGCAAGGAAGAAGATGATTAACTAAAGGAATTTCACACATAATAAAGAAAGTCTTACAGCTTGTCGAGCATGTGCTGGCGGTTGAGCTTGCGCAGACGCTTCAGTTCGGTCTCGCGGGATTTGAGGTCCTGCAGCTCGCGCTGAATCTTCTGCTCGACGGGGACATAGCCGCGTCTCAGCGGACGTCCCTCGGAGTCCCGCTCGATGGCGCCCTGCGACAGCGTGTTGTTGTTGCTGTTGTTGATGTTGATAGTGTTGTTGTTGCTGTTGCCGTTGAGCAGCGGCGAGCCAGGATTTCCCGAATCGAGGAAAGCCATCGCATTGCGTGCATTCAGCTTGAGAGTTTGATTGTTGTTGCTGCTGTTATTGCTGTTGTTGTTTCCGTTTCCGTTCTGGGGCGAGAGAATAAGCGGTGCAGAGGCGGGGGGCGTGACAGAACCCAACTGCAACTTGCCATGGGAGGCAATGAAACGTTGCATGACTCCCTTCGTGGCCGAGTTGAAGGCAAACTGACGCTTCTGCTGCTGCTGTCCATGCAACTGCGGCGTCGAAATCGTGCGCGTCATCAACTTCTGCTGCGGCGGCTCTGGCGTCAAATTGTAGCAATTGGGTCCAATGTAACGTTGCTCCTGTCTGCCCACAATCGTCAGCTTCAGCGGCTGCTTTCCACCCGCTCCGCCATTCGCGGTTGCCGTCTTCTGAGACGAAGCCGAGATGCCGGAATCATCGGAGTGATGCTCATCGAGGGATTCCTCCTTGTGGCTGTTGCTGTTCACACTCGATGCCAGCGAGGGCGTGTTCGAGGGCGATTGCTCCTCGATGGGTACCAGCAACGTTGCAGCCGCTGGCTGCGCAGTCACCAGGACTCCCTGATCCCGATCCCGATCCTGATCGTGCTCCGACTCGAGCAGTTCCTCTTGCTGGCCAACAGGCTCAGCCTCGACATTGCCATTCAGCTTGTAGTTGGCCTCGATCACCGGCGGCGTTCCATTGGAGCTGGCCACCAGCTGGCGATACTCTTCCTCGCGTCGCACCACCTCCTTGATCTCCTCCTGTATGCGTGTCAACGGATCGATTTTCTGCAAAGCACACACACAAACGTGAGGGGGAGAGTTAGGTTTGTTACTGAGTTTGTTGATCGGGCAACTTGAGACTACTTGCGGAACAATGTGCAGGAAGTGATCCGATTACAAATCGATGCGACGGTAATCGAAACTGACGACAACAACAAA
Source organism: Drosophila sulfurigaster albostrigata (assembly GCF_023558435.1). NCBI lineage: Eukaryota > Metazoa > Arthropoda > Insecta > Diptera > Drosophilidae > Drosophila > Drosophila sulfurigaster. The sequence goes on from NC_084885.1 coordinate 31,622,484, forward strand.
AAAAAACAAGTAAGAAAGTTGCAGACGAGTCTGCGCGACTAACAAAAGCATAACAATGCGGTATTATTTTCAAAATATACCGAAAATATACTGCAACAATAATAAAACATACCAAGCCTTCGATATATATATGCTATATTGATATAGTACTAAAATCAAAATAAAGCGCAGCAGTGTGGTATTATTCTTAAAATATACCACATTAATATACCATAAAAAAAAACTAAAATATACCGAAATCAATATTTTACGTATTGATTTAGTGATCCACATAAACTATAGCAAAACAGTTGGGTATTATTTTAAAAATATACCAAAATTACACTACAAAAATACTAAAATATACCAAGCCTTCGGTATATACATACATGGTATATTGATATTGTGCTTTATTCAAAATAAAGCACAACAGTGTGGTATTGAAATATACCAAATGAATATACCACACACATACTAAAATATACCAAAAGCAATATATGACGTATTGATTTAATTCTACATATAAACGATATTATTCTCAAAATATACCGCAAATATACTGGAATTACTAAATTATACTAAATGTTATATATGGTATATTTATATATTACTTCGTACATAATATATAAATATATATAGAAAAATATACCAAAGTCTATATTTGGTATATCGACATTGTACAACATTAAAAACATACCACAAAGTACTAAACATACTAGATTATCAACCAAACCAACTAAAAATCAATTTCAGCAGGCATTTGTTGTCCTACAAAAGTATTAATTGAATTACTTATACGGTTATCTTTTGTCTGATATCAACGAAGTTTTATAAATACTGTAGTTATTATAGAAGTCTCTACTGTTGACCCTGATCAAGCATAAATATACTTTCTGGAATCGGAAGTGACTCCTTCTGCTTGAGACATGCATTTTCTGCTCACACAAAGTTATAATACTGAGCAACAGCTGCTACAAAAAATATATTGACTAAGCTCTTTTTTACTTAACTTCTTCTTTCTGTAAGTAACATCAGCTCATTCACTAACTTTATTTAATATCTTCCACTTTTTAGATTAATATGAACATTAACGTATTTCTAAAGCACTGGCTGCAAAGGTGTTCGGCTTGATTCTTAAACTTATAATCTCTGTTTCTATGAGAAGAACTCTCAAAACTTGCAGTCAACATTCAAATCAAGTCTCATACTTTGTATTGACGATTGGTTTAATTTTCATTTAGTGTCCCTGTGTTGTTAATGCACTTTTTAAGTTATACAGGTTCTTCGCTTAATAAATCATTAAAAAAAAGATTCAAATGAAGTTTGTTTTAGAATTTCGAATAAACATTTCATCGCTGCATAAGCTGTAATAAAGTGCAGCCATAAGTACTACAATTAATATTGTTTTGCATAACAAATCGCAGGCAATTACCCAACAACACTCTGCAATGACGATGACGATGAACGCGTGTCTCTTTGTCGAGCACGCTCTCTCGTCTATTCTCAGTCTTGAGGTAATTGCACAACAATCAGTTGCAGTTCAGGGCAGGTTTCACTGTAATTAAAGACAACTGAACTCTGTCTGTCTTTGTGTGTGTTGCAAGCAACATGCGATGCTGGTGGCATTGTCAGCAGCAACCCGCAGTGTGGCTAATTCTTCGAGAGAGTTGAATGCAACTCGAAGCGGATTTAAAATGCGTGTGCGATCACCGAAAAAAACAACGAAAACAGAATTAAAATGTTGCGTGACATTAGGAGCACAAAACATAAACATAATAAATTAAAAAATGCAAAGGCCAGCAAACAAAAGCGAGAAGAGACAGCAACAGAAACAGAAACAAAAGGGGAGAAGCTGGGGCATTCATTGTTTTGTTGTTGATGTTGATGTGCGAGCTCGTAAAAATGCTAAACACATTTTTCGACGAAAAAAAAAACAATCAACGAGAGTAAAAGTAAAGCTAACAACTGTTGCGGGTTGCATAAAATTGATCCACACTCTCAAAGGCGTGACAAAGGCGACCTCAAAGTTATGACATCGCATGAATTAAATGGGGGAAAAATCATAACATAAATGAAAATGAAAATGGGAAGCGTTTGGCATATGCGGTTGACTGAGCCGTAATTTAATCTGTCGCCGTATCTCACTCTTTAGATACAACGTGTGTGTAGGAGTGTATGGGGAAGGGGAAGGGGAAGGGAGAGTGACGCAAGGCCAATAAACGCATGCGAGGGCAATAATTTCAATACGAGCTTCAAATCACGACTCACAATTCAATTACTTCTTTTTACGGCAAACATTACGTTGGCCTAAGTGCATTTATAAAATCTTTCAATTCAATAAAATAAAGCATTCCACATCAATAATTAATAAGATTAAAGCTTAAACCTATTAACTTTGCATTTGCATGTCAAGTTCATAGCTTAATTTGTCTTAACAGCCACTCTTTGCATATTTATTGCGCTTTGCGGCATATTGATCTCGCTTAACGGCCACACATTCCATACTAAATCTAATATAAACGCATACTAAACACTGTAAAGTTATACTACTTCGTTTGATGTTTGAGTGACCTCAAATTGAGGTCGTTAAGTGAGATATTAAATATGTTCTATTCGTTTAAGTATACATCAACATAATTATACAACATTTTCATCAAATACTTGAGCAATAATTAAGAAGATATGCACTTAAACCAATTAACTTTGTATCTGCATACTAAGCTCATAGCTTAATTTCACTTAACAGCCACTCTTTACAAATGTGATTATACTTTGCGGCATATTAATCTTGTTTAACAGCCACACATTCCAAAAAATCTAATATAAAAGCTTACTAAACAGTGCAAAGTTATCCTACTTCGTTTAATGTTTGATCGACCTCAAATTGCGACCAGTGAGATGTTAAATGTGTTATTTTCGTTTTGTTGCACACCAAAATAATTAAACATGATTTTAAACTGATACTTGCGCAATAATTAAGAAGTTATGCACTTAAACCAATTAACTTTGTATCTGCATACTAAGCTTATAGCTTATAATATATAATTTCACTTAACTGCCACTCAATACTTTGTTTCAATTTATTATCTGGCGACAACACAATAAGCAATATTATTTGCACTTTCTTGGCTCCTCTTTGCAACACTGTAAATTGTACAATTTGACTGCAGTTGAGGCTGTTAAATGAGATGTTTTATATAGTCTATTTCCATTCTAATATTCTATACTAATATTTGAAACTAATTCATATTTGCATTTTATTACCTGGGGACAACACTATTAGCATAATCATTCCCACTTTCTTTGCATCGCTTTACAACACTGCAGCTTTTAAATTTGACTTCAATTGAGGCTGCTAAGTAAGGTGCTTTATATATTATATTTCTATTCTAATATTCTATTTTAATATTTTCAATTATCACAATAATTCCCACTTTTGCGTCGCTTTACAACACTGCTAAGTGAGATGTTTTATATATTCAATTGCACATAGGTTGATTATAAAATATTTCTAACTACCAACACAATTAGCGCAATAATTTGCACTTTTTTGCGTCGCTTTACAACACTGTAAATTGTACACTAGCCAGTTGTAGAGCGATTTCATTAGTGGCAACTCAACCACCATAAAGCGACACTTTAAGCCAGCGTTATCAAGCTAAATGGCATATCAATTGACAATTATTAGCCAAGCAGACACCAGACAAGACGTGACAGCTTGCCACACAGTGTGGCAAAGTGTTGCAAGATGCTTTCACATTAAACCAGTTGCTTTAAGCTTGTGTCATTTGGTCTGCCTGGAAGGGGGAAGGGAGCAAAACCAGGGGAGAGGGGCGGCGGGTAAAAGAAAGGCAGCCAGTTGGACAAATGACAAGTCAATTGGCCACGATTCGAGGAATCCAAGAGGTCTTTATGAAGAATTTGCTGGCTGCATTTAGCGATGATTGAATGCAATTTGTGGTCTAAATGTTTCCCTCACTCAACAAAAGAATGGAAGCAGAAGAGAGACAGAGATTGAGAGAAGCAAGTAGTGTAATAATAGCGGAAAGTCGGTAAGAATTTTGTTAGCTGGCAACATTTTGCGGGTCAGCGCTCAGGCTCAGTCTCAGGTCTTTGGGGGTCTTTACTTGGCGCTCTCTTTGAGGTCTTGGGTCTTTGGTCTCGTGTCTTGGGTCTTCCATGTGGGTGCGTCAACTGTTGACTGTCGCTTCCGCATGGCAATTGTTGTTGTTGTGGCATTAGAAAGCGGAGGCAAATGTCGTTGTCGTTGTCGTTGCTGCTGCTGCTGTTGCAGGCAGTTAGAGCCGCTAAGTAGTCAGAGGAAGACAGAGAAAGAGACGGAGACAAATGCAATTTACTTACATTTTGTCTCGATGTCGAAGCTCATCAATTCGCTGCAAATATTTTCCCCTCAATTTTGTGCGTTAAACGAAACATCAAGGAAAACAAAAACCGCCAAACTGTCGTTTTCACTGGCAACAGCGAAAAACCAGATGCCAAAAAAACAAACGGAAGTTTTGTGTGGCCAGCAACATGCAAAATGCACATGGGCAGCACTGGCAGGAATAACAGCTGTCAAGTGGACAGCCAGCAGATGGCGCTGCTTTAGCTTCAGCTTCAGCTTCCACTTCAACTGCACACAGCGTCAACTTCAACTTCACCTTCACATAAGCTCACATAACGGCAATTGGGGAAGCGCATGTCGCAGAGTGAAGAGTGGAGAGTGGAGACTGGAGAGTCGCTGGCCTAAACTCAACTTATTTGCATGTACTCGGGGTCAACAGCAATAACAACCACCAAAACAACAACAACAACAACCTAAACAACAGCTAAGCGCCAGCGCACATGCAAAAGATCGGACAAGAGCAGCAGACGCCAAATACACGATATGCAAAGCACAAAGCAAATTAGCAGAAACAGCAGCAGCAGCAGCAGCAACAGAAGCAACGACAACAACAACAACAACGAGAACAACATGAACGAACAAGAGCAAGAAGAATTATACAACTACAACAACAACACAGAACGTGACGTGAAACGTGACCGTGACTTGACTGCACGCTCACTCTCTTTTCTCTTCTCTCTGCTCTCTCTCTCGCTGCTGTCCGAAACACTCACACACACACATACATTGCGCTCTCACGCTCTAGCACTTTTACACTGGCGCTTGCTCCACTTCTAGTTCACAAAAACAAAACAAAATAAATGACAGCGCAGCTGGCGTCGCCGTCGACTGCGCTGCTTTGGCTTGGGCTATCGTTTCCAGGCGAGTGATCAGCGCATTAGCATGATATGCTGTTGCTTGTTGTTGTTGCTGCTGCTGCTTATGCGATGATGATGATGCTAATGATAATGATGCTGTACACGTATTTGGGGCAATTCATTTAGAGTTTTTTTTTGTGTTGTTGTTTCGCAGTGACCGACCGACGAAGCTGCAATCGAAGCGTGCAATAAAAAAATGAAATACCAAATTGATATGCAAGCGGCGGGAGAGACAGAGGGAAAAAGCAAAACAATAACAACAACTAAAGGTGGGCGTCTACTCAGATTTTGGCCCGCAAGGCATTTGGGTCAACAACAACAACAACAAAAACAACAACGACTTCAACTTCAAGAGCCAAAGCCAATGATAATATTTAGTGTTAATGTTAATGCCGATGCTGTTACTGTTAATGTTGATGCTTTTGCTGTTATCGATGGCATGCCATAAAAATCACCACAGCCAAAGGGGGCTACGTTCATTGCTGATTCTAACTTCTCGCTTCCACTTCAACACTTTTCTTCATCTCCTCTTTCCTCTACAATTCGCTTAACACTTCGTTCAGTTGTCAAAACTTCTTTTGCTGTCATTTCCAATTGGAAATTTCCAGCTTTCATCTGTTTGCAGCATGATAAGCCATTAAGCCAGAAGCAATAAATGTCAAAAGACGTTAACCAACACTGCCGTGGCATTCCCTCTAACTCTAGATCTCTCTCTTTCTCTTGCTAGCTATCACATTTTTTAGATAATTTATAACCAAAGAACCATTTCTAAGCATTGGACAAGAATCATCGAATCTTATGTAACAGTTAGTGAAATAACAAATGACGTTAACCAACACTACAATCAACTAATGGCATTCCCTCTAACTCTAGCTCTATTTCTTTATCTTGCTAGCAATGCAAATTTGTAAAGAATTTAGCAGAGAATTCTAATCTTCGTAGAAGAGTCATCGAAAATGATGTAACAGTTAGTAAAATGACGTTAACCAACACTGTAATCGACTAATGGCATTCCCATCTCTCGCAACTTCTCTCCACTTCTCTCTCTTTCACTTGCTAGCAATAGAAATTTTAAGACAATTTAGCAGAGTTAAGACAATTTTGCAGTTTTCCAAACTTTGGACAAGAATCATCGCGAATTGTTTTGAAATATCAAATGATGTTAACCAACATTGCAATCAACTAATGACATTATCTCTTCATCTATCTCTCTTGCTAGTAATATAAATATTTGAATAATTTAGCAGAGACGTATTTCTAAACTTTGGTCAAGAATCATTACAAATTATTTAACAGTTAGTGAAATCACAAAAGACGTTTATCAACACTGTAATCAACTAATCCCTGTAACTCTATCTCTCTTCACTTTTCTTTTTCTATCTTGCGTTAGACAATTTAGTAGAGATGTACTTCTAAAATTTGGACAAGAATCATCACAAAGTGTTTAACGGTTAGTGAAATAACAACTAATGTTAACCAACACACTCTCTCTCTCTTTGTGCAAGTCTCCCTAGCAATGGAAATTTTTAGGCAATTTAGCAGAGAAGCATTTCTAAACTTTGTTTAACAGTTATTGAAATAACAGTCACAAATTCAAGAAATATTTTTCGCAATAATTATATAAAGATTTTGTTCACAGCTCGTCCGATTATCTAACCTCAGCTGTCGTAACCCTAACTGTAATTCATTTCGCATTCGCATTTACAGAACTCACGATCTATTCAGCTTCTTTTGCAATTATCTCTCATAATCGAAGTTTATTAGCTATGCTTGCTACGTTGCTTGCTATCTGGAGCATTTGCAGCATTATTATAATGTTAGCATTGCTTTATCGATTATCCTCAACTCTCTCTCTCTCTCTCTTCTTGTGCTTAGAAATCGACACCTTCCCAGACACAGTTGTCAGATCTCAGTTCTCGGTTCATGCAATCGACCCAGTTGAAAATCGTGATCTATTCGCAGTCGATGATCGTCAGCAGTCTTCAATTTGCAATTTGCAATTTGGAAATCTGAGGCGGATGCACTTGAAGCATGTGTCAATTATGACGCCATATTATGAATTTGTGTGTGTGTGTGTGTGGGTGTATTACAATTACCGTTATACCGTTACCAATTGCTGTTATTAAGTTATATTTGCTATGGGTTAGGTCTCGCTTTTTTGTTTTGTTTTTGGCCCCAAACGAAACACTAACTTGAAAATCTCTTGGCCAAAATCTCTGAGCACAAAGTCACGTCTCAAGTGGGGCGAACCATTAACAACCGACTGACAAATTGCTAAACAAAGCAGAAATAGAAATAGACGAAAAACAACAACAACAACAACAACAAAAGTAATATATATAAGCAAATATAGGTTAAGTTTTACTTAAGAGCTGTCGACAGAACCAATAGGATGATGAAGAAGAAGAAGAGAGATAGCTGCTGCTCTTATCGCACCTTTGTGGAAACTACGACGCATTTTGTGTAAAAGTGTAAAGCTATGTGAAACTATTTACCCAAATGAATTGGCGATAAGCGTCACGTCAATTGGGGGAAAACTCATGGTCAAATGCCATCGATAGAGTCGATGGAGGGGAAAATACATAAATACTGTAGCAATTTTTGTTTGTTTTGTTTTGAGGACCCTGCGTGACCTGGCCAAATCACTGAGCGCTGACTGAGCTTGTTTGCCCATTGGCTTTTTGGCCTGCTCACCAAATTTATTGGTCGCTTAGGTCATCAGTTTAAGTGCTCGCTGACGTGCGAATGCGACTCTATGTCAATTGTGGGTGCAGTCTACCACCGACAACCGCAGCATTATAACAGCTATATTCATTTCGCTTTTACGTGAGATTTCCAAGGAACTCTGGGAGTGTCTAACGGATGTATAACAGTTGTTAAAATCTTTATTTGAGAAGTTTACTGTATTAATTGAAATTGCATGCATGCAGAATGATGGCAATAAAAGCAGTTAATAATTTTTAAAATGTATAACAGTCGTATAACACTTGCCGCAATGCCATAATTTTTTTATATGATAAGTTTAGTTTATTAATAGAAATTTCATGCATGCCGAATTATGGTAATAAAAGCATTTAATCATTTTGCCAATGTATAACAGTCGTATAACACTTGCCAAATGCCTTTATTTCTTTATTTGAGAAATTTAGTTTATTTTTAGAAATTGCATGCATGCAGAACGATGACAATAAAAGCATATAATAATTTTGTCAATGTATAACAGTCGTATAACACTTGCCAAAATGCCATCATTTCTTTATAAAATAAAATTAGTTTATTAATAGAAATTTCATGCATGCAGAATTGACAACAATAAAATTATATAATAATTTTATCAATGTATAACAGTCGTATAACTCTTGCCAAAAGGTGTAACAACTTTGCATGCATATAGAGTGTGATAGTAATAAATGTTTTTATTACTTTTGCAAACGTATAACAGTTGTATAACAGCCGTATAACACTTGCCAAAATGCAATCATTTCCTTTCACACGCACCTCAGGCAATTGCAAAATATTAAATCTAACAAATTGACTACAAACTATGGTAGTTGTATAACAGTCAATAGCCAATAATCGGCAGACAACAAATGGAAGCGAATGTTAATCCAAATTATGTCACCCATCCCATGGTAAAGAGTAGTGCTCTTCTCTACCACATTCACCGCATGCCAATGCCCCAGAAAACGTGCGCGGCATTCGTGAAGCAGAAAAAAAAAAAACTTAAACTGAAAAAAAAAGAAGCGTCACTCACATTATGTCATGTATAACAGCAGTGCAACAAGTATAACAACAACAACAACTGCAAGTTGAAGCAGCTGCTTTTGCCCTGGGCCATTGACATGGCCCGTCGCCAAAGACCCGAGAGAGAGAGACAGAACAAACTGGGCAACAAAGAAAAAAAAAACAAAAACAACAATAAAACTGGAACTGAAACTGAAACAAAAAGGCGGCTAGAAAAACGCAGCTAGCAGCAGATACATTTGTATCTGCATCTGCGAGACACGCTTGCGAATGCACATTGCGATTGCGATTGCGTGTCTGCGTGTCTGTCTCACTGACGCTTGGGTTTGTGAACTTGAAGCGCGCTTCTTTTTTTTCAGTTGTTGTGTTGTTGTTGTTGTTTCATTATTATTGGCTACAGCTGCCACGCTACATGGAGCACGTAAAAGATACAGATACAACGATAGATACAGATACAAGCCATAGATAGAGATACTCAACTCTATTCAACTCTGTGTAGAGACGTTTCTTTGGTAATTGCCATGTTTTGGATCGCTTCTTGTTTGTCTCGTAATTAAAACGTTGCTCTTCTTTTGCCTCCACCTTCTCCTTCTCCTCCTCCACCTCCTCCCACCCATTGACTATCCCCGATTCCCTCGCTGCTCGCTGATTGAAATATGTAGAGCCAAAATGAAACAAAAACTCAGCAAAACAATGGCAAATATTTGCTACAAAACTGTATTGAACGTGCACCTCTTTGTGCTTCTTCCCCTTCTCCAATTTTAATTGAGTTGCTTTGTTCCATAGCGCAAACAGACGAAGAAAGATAAACAGAGACATCAAAGCTAACTTGAGAATTGACAGATCCCAAAATGAGGTTACAGCCAAGTTTGCACAGCGCAAGTTGATCAATAGGAAAAAAACCATGTGATGTCACACAATCCTGAGAACTTACAATGGAAAAAAAAAGACAAAGTTCTAAATACAAGTTCGTCTAATCCTGAGAACTTTCCCTAAAAAGATCACCAAGTTCTAAAATCCTGAGAACTTTCCCTAAAAAGATCACCAAGTTCTAAAACCCAAAAATATTCGTCTAATTCTAAAAACTTGCACTGAAGAAAAGACCAAGTTTTAAGTTCAAGAACATTCGCCTTTAGAATTGTGTTCTTGAAATAAGACAACTATAAGAACAAATTCTTAAAGCTAAGAACATTAGTCTTAAAAATGCCAAATTTTCAAAAAGAGATCAAAAATTGTTAAATGAATGTTACGAAATTCTGTAATCAATCGAAATTCCAATCGAGTTTTTATAGTTTTAAGAACTAATTCTAAGAAGTACCAAATTTTCTATCAAAAAATCTAGGTTACAAAATTCGAAATTCCTATACAGTTTTTCTAGACTTTGTTTTCTTTCTTAACTCAGTTAAGCTGTCGCAAAACAATTTCAATTGAGGGAAAAAAGTCCTGAGTTCAAATTCAAAATATTTCCTAAATAAAGTGATCAACATACAGCTGAATAACTCAATGCGCTATTTAAATCATAAAATCGTAAAATAATGAAGAAGTAATAAAATAAAATAAAATATAAAGTAATAAAATACGATTTTTTTTCTTCCCATCTTGTGTCTTTTATTAAATGTTCTTTAAATGAAGATGTGTTTTCTAACATTAAGATTTTCATGTTCTTGACGCACTTTTGAGACCAAAATCTTGAATTCAGAACTTTGTTTTCTGTGTAGTCATGACTTAAGACTGCAAACAGAGAATTTGTCGTTGATCCTCAACAGCTTTGAGAATGTCGGAAGAGTTTTGAAGATGCTGCAGATCACAAGACAGCAAAACTTTTTTAGTGCTTCCTCACAAGTGAATTAGTGTTCAACAAATGGTTTGGATTAAGTCAATTTGCGATTCAGTTTGAACAAAAGAATAATTAGAGTACAGAAAAAAGAAACTGCAGCATTATCTCATTAGCTGAGTAGAAAAGTCTTTCGCTTTTCATTTAAACGAGCCCCGGCCCCGATCATAACTCTCAAGCAGGTCTCCATTAAGCCACACAAAACTAATATGCTTATAACAATATAAAAGTCGTAATGTCCGAAGCATTTGGGTGGCAGGCATTAAGCAGACTTAAGTATAACAATGTTGAGTGCTCTGAGAGAGGGAAATGCTTGGCCCAGTAACCCCAACGAGAGGGAGAGAGAGAGAAAGACTGTGGCCAATTGAATGCAACGAGCAGCGAGTAGAGGAGGAAAAGTGAAACCACTTGAGCGTGGCACTTGAGCGATCGCCCAAGTATCATCCACAGTTATCCATCAAGAGAGGTGTGGGAAAGTGGAGTCGACGTCCGTGGCGGACGTGACAATGATGTTAGCGTCGGCCTTAATGCCAGCATAATGCTAACTATTAAATGCGTTGACCAAAACGGTTTTAGTAATTTACTAGATCTCCTAACTGTTCAGCTCCACCCCCGAAAGAAACCGAAAGAAAAAAAAGAGTAGCTAAGCTGTCTGTCATTCAGTCATCCAGTCAGCCAGTCAGTCAGCATGTGTGAATGGCTTTTCCATGAATGAAAATGCCGGTTGCCTACGGTCAGCAACAGCAGCAGACATCAGTCAACAGATGGAGATCCGCTGCAAGGTCTCGCTAGGTGTGAGCTGCGAGAGGTTTGAAGTGCGCTTTTATGACATTTAGCGGTACGTTAAGCGTCTGTGGGCAACGGTAAAGTGTTTAGACGTCTTTAACACATGCTAACTGCATATTTTGTCTACTTCTGTCTGTTTGTCTGTCTCTGTTTGGTTACTCCGACTGTCTACTGTCGACTGTCGACTGCCCACCTATTCTATACGCTATTTTCTTTGGCATGATCGTAAAAATTATCATTATCATAATCATTATCATTATCGTTAGCATGGCTCAGCTTTGTGAAAGGTTGTGCACACACACACACACACACACACACGACTCGTCGTAAGCCAAATACATCAGTTGGGAATTTGTCATGTGTGTGTGGCGGACGGTCTCACTCGCTGCCTTTCACCCACGTTGGCATGTTGTGAATGAAGTACTAAATAAGTGGTGTACTTTGTTGTTTGTTTATGGGTCGTCTGCGGCATTTTAGCGCTTCATTGCGAAGTATAACAGTCGTATAACAGTTCCTTAGTAGCGAAGAGTTCAAGGTTAACAGCAATTGCAAGCATCCAACTGCATTTTGCAATTTGTATCACACTATATCGAGGTATAACAGCTGTATAACAGACTCTTGTCACTTCACTTGTAAGGGAATACTTGAATAAGTGAAGTACTGCTTGTTTATAGGTCGTCTGTCACATTGTAGCGCTTCGTTGCAAAGTATAACAGTCGTATAACAGTTGCTTAGTAGCGAAGAGTTCAAGGTTAACAGCAATTGCAAGCATCCAACTGCATTTTGCAATTTGTATCACACTATATCGAGGTATAACAGCTGTATAACAAACTTCATTTTCACTTATAAGGCATAATACTTGAATAAGTGAAGTAGAAGCAAGTTTAAGAATCTTTCTGTGTTCTGCAATTTGTATATCAGTATAAGCGTTGTATGACAGATGTATAACAGATTTAAATACTTGAATTGTTTTTAGTTAGAAAATTATTGTACTTTATTATGCATCCAAAGCTGTATAACAGAAGGAGTTACTACGACCTTTAAAGTATTGCAATGTTGAATTTAACAAAAATTGACCATGGTGCAGTAGGCAAGTCGATATTATAACAGTATAATATTCGTATGACAACTGTATATAAGAGTTCATATTAATTTGTAAGAGAGAGTTCCACATACAAGCAAATTAGAATAATTCCATTGATTGCATTCGATGAGAATGAATTTAGTTGAGAAAGTATTAATTGAAAATGAAGTGAAATACATAGAATACTGGAATAGTCTTTAGTAAGCTTATTGTACTGCAATCAGTATAATAGTTGCGTGAAAGCTGTATAACAGAAAGAGTCACTTGCAAATAGGTATGTGAAATCTGTATAACAGCTAAACAAAAGGTGACCAGAGTCCAGATATTACCCCAAGCTAAGCATAACACATTTCAATGGTTGTATAACACATTTGAAACAATTATAATTGGCTACCCGGATCGCGAAAGGTGCACTTAATGCGGGGAATGCAAAGCGTTTTATGTGTAGTACAGTCAACGCGAGTGCTGTTAATCGCTTAGCATGGAGGCGAGCTTGGAGAGTTACACTCTAGTTAACACTGCCCAGTAAACAAAGCGAAGAAATCCAAATTAGCAAAAATTTCAATTTACCATGACTTCAACTTCAAATAAAAAGCGCGCTGGGCAGCAATGCTAATAATTTAGCTTAGCCAAGTTTAGTTTTAGCATTTTTCTCGTTGTTGTTGTTGCTGTTTGCTAATTTAAACAAATGTAGTCAAATTTACGAGTATAATGGCAATATATTTCTCAGTTGGGTTTCCCACGCTTTAGAAACAAAATGGCGACAGCTGATGACAATGGGGATCTACTAGAAGATTTACGAACTACGACAAAATGAAAGAAAGAGAGAGAGAGAGAGAGAGAGAGAGAGAGGTCGCATAGAGAGAGGAGGAAAAGGGAAGTAAATAAACCAAATAACGCAAGACCAAAATGAAAATGCAAATGCAGCTTGCAAAATGGGCAACAACGACATAGTAAGTTTATAGTATATATATATACTAAATGTATTTGTTATGCATGTGGAAATTGCAAATGAACGGAGTGAGTGTCCAACCGTCTTATTTATGTTACTGTGTTTATGTGACGTTGACAATCACCACCAAGACGATGATAATGATGATGATGACAACGATGATGTTGCAGCTGCTGATGACGATGATGATGACGATGGCGCTACTTAGACCGTTAAGCGAAACAATAGTCAGACAGTCAGAGACACAGTTACGACAGTCAGGTGAAGTGACCAACAGCAGCTTGCCACCTCACACCTCGCACCTCGCACCTCAAACAGCGGGAGTGCTGTGCAAATATACCACAGCAATGGCAACAGCAAAAGCAATCGCAATGGCTTCACATCGATACCGCTAAATGCTTTGCAAATGACAATAAAGACACTCACTTCTTAGCAGGCAAATGCAACAAATTAACTTCCTCCATATTACAAAAACCATTTGCAAATCAATTCCACTTACAAACAAATTAGAATAATTCCACTTGGAATTCTCCATTGATTGCTTCCGATGGGAATGAATTTAGTTGAGAAAGTATTCAATGAAAATGAAGTGGAATAATTTCAACAAACTAGCAAGTAAATTATAATAAAACAAGCGAAAATCAAACTCGTGAATAAACTACAATAAAACAAGCAAATAAAAGTAGCAAAAACTTTGTTTTAAGCTAGGAAAGAATATTTCATTTGAAAATTAGTAAATAAACTACAGTAAAACAAGTGAACATCAATAACAATTGTTTCGAATGTGAGAAAAACAAGTAAGCAAAACAGTTCGGTATTAATTTTAAAATATACCGAATTAATATGCAAAGACTATTAAAAAAAAATATACCAAATGCAATATTTGGTATATATTTGTATAGTACTACATTCAGGATTATACCATAGAGTACAAAATATACCAGACTCTTTTGATCAAGAATAGAGTCGGAGATGCATGTGCGGTATTATTACTAAAATCTACCGAATTAATATACCGCAGAAATACTAAAAAAAATATACCAAGTGATATATTTGGTATATTGGCATGGAACCATATTCAAAATATAGCAGAGTGCAAAAAAACGAAATACTGAAAAATATACCAAATGATATGTATAGTATATTTTGAAAGTACCACATTCAAATTATACCATAAAAATACTAAAAATAGTAACCCATTCAAAATATAATAGAGTGGAAAATATACCAGATTGTCAGTCAAAGCAACTAAGTAAGCGATTTTGCGCATACAAAAGTATTTCTTAAAAAACTTATACAAAGCTATAATACCCTTCTACCCAATAGTTATATTGATAATACCAAAAACCTGCTTGCTAACTATGGAAAGGTATTCCAATTACGTTTTGTCGCATAACAAACAAATGCCAACTCTTTTTTTTAACATTTAATTCACTGTCGCTCAAAAACTTACACACAATTCCAATCAAATAAAATCAACTTTTAAATGAATTGATAATAAAAATAAATGAATACATTTAGAGGTGAAAAAAAAAAGAGTCTCTCTGCCTCGCTCTCTCTCTCTTTTGATATTTTCATAATTGATTTGCTTATCGCTCGGAAAAAAACATTCGTTAACTTTACGCCCAAATCAATGTTTGTATTGCTTTTTTTTGGGAGGGGGAAAGAAACTCCCCGAGAATCGATCAGGCAAATTGAATTCATGTTCGAAATGAAATTCTGTTGGCTGACTCAGCGCCAGGGTCGCTTCATCATTATTTTTTTCGCTCTTTTATAATTAGTGCTGGCATTTCAATTACTTTTTGCCGTAAAAAAAGAATTGGTAGAAATAACAGTCAGAAGTATCTTATCTGGTTTCCTTTTGCCAACCAATTGCCAACTCGACTCGAGTTGGTTTCCACCTCCTCCTCTTTCTCTTTCTCTGCAGGTGCGCCATATTACATGACTCTGGTGCAGCTTTATCGCATTCCCATTCGCATTCGCATTGACAGTCACAAAGTTGTATATAAAGTCCGTATAGTTCAGACTAAACACATATTTGTACATGGTGCCAACTCTTTGGCGCAAGTTTCTGTTTGTGTGGAAATCTACGCCTGATAACGCCGCTATCAGCTATCATTTTGTTATCGATAAAAACAACACACACACACACATCCATAGCAAATAATGGTCTCATGGCCCATTTGCGGCTTTCAAGTTCAGCTAGCTGAACCGAGAACTGAGTCATCATCACTCGCCTATCTTTGCAGTCGAATGCGAAAAGAACTTAAATTATAGTCGCATTACACCACAAATTACAAAGACATGAACTCATCATCCCCGAAGGTTTTAGTCATTGACTAACTAACAGCTAATCATATCTACAATTAATAATTATATTTTATTGTACACTCTCCGCTTCTACCCCTTTACCAAATATATATAATAAATTGGAAATCGAAGTCTGCATTTGCAGGTACATTCCAAGTAAATATATATACAATAGAATCAGAAATGACTTGGACTAATGGCACCTGTGATTAGATAAAAAGCCCCGAGTTTAGTCACATTGCTCTGGCATTGAAAGCCAATTGACAGCAAATATGCGTAAGGCAGATGTATTTGCTCGCATTTTTGATCATTTCTAGCCGTATAACAGTCACAGAACAGTAAAAATCTATAATTGAGACTTATAACAGTCGCATTGCAGTCAAATTGAAAGCCAATGTGCGTAAAACAGATGAAGTTGGTCGATTTTGACACGTATAACAGTTAGATTGACATCAAATATGCTCAACACAGTTTAAGTTGGTTGCATTTTTGTTATTTTCATACCTATAACAGACGTATAACAGTTGTACAACAGTAAAAGTTCCACAACAGTTAAATTGAAAACCAATTGATAATAAATATGCAAAAATAGATGAACTTGACATGTATAACAGTGGAATGACAGTTTTATAACAGTGAAACTGGCATCAAACATGTTTAAAGCAGTTAGAAATGGTCTCATTTTTAAACTTTCACCCGTATAACAGTTGTATAACAGTCGTATAACAGTTCTACAACTGTCAAACTCACATCAAATATGCGTAACAAAGTTAAAGTTGGTCACATTTTTGATATTTTCAACCGTATAACAGTTGTATAACAGTCGAATTTTGAACGCCAATCAACTGATTGACACGTCACGAGCTTCGCAATTTGTGATGTGAACTTAACACCCACTCGCCTCACAAATTGCTAATTACCCTACACAGCACCAACATACAAAGCCCTTGACATTGATGAATGCGATGGATTGCATTGAGTTGCATTAGAAAAGAGCGTATGTTTGTTGTGCCGATATCGTGCTGTGTGTGTGAGTGTGTGAGTTGTCATATATTTCGCGGCTAATACGCTTGATAAGGCTTATCGTATTCAATTTAGAGCCTTGACTTATATGTGTATACCAGTTTTTGTGGAGTGTATCTAGAAGTTATTTACGATTCTGCCGCTTCGCTGCGTTCACTGCTTTTCTGCCTTGGTGCTTTGTTCGCCACAGTGAATAGAGAAAAAAAAAAGCAGCCTAACAAATTGCTCTCTAATAACCAACAACAAGCAATAAGCAATAAGCAATGGGGTGTTAACAAATACACAAGAGCTGCATACCTTACTATACTATACACAAGTCTATACGATGGCACCATACCATATCATATCATATCATATCATTCCATTCAATTGGAGAAAGTGCAGAGAGACGACGTCGTCGTCGCCGGTCGCATTGTTAGGCATTTGATGATGGAAAATGCGACACGCTTTTGATTGTGACTTTGGTGTTGGCGTTCGACTTCGACTTTGGCTTCGACTGCGACTTCGACTTTGGCTTCCACTTCGACTCTACTTTGGCTTTGTCGTCTGCCATTGACATTTGCGCCTGTCACTTTCATTCAAATTTCAAATTGCAATTAGGTGGCAACCCTGCGACTTGTCAATAGAGACAGTCTGTGCGAAAAGTAAAAACCCCCATCAACAATGCATCTTTTGTATGCGACGCTGCAACAAATTAAAAAACTAACTTTGGGCAACCTCCGTCTTCGTCTCCGCCTCCTCGATTGTCGCTCGGAACAAATTGTTGTTGCATTCCGACTAATTGATACTTTTACCATATTCATATATGTGTGGCATTTGCAATCAGCTTAGGGAAAAGGCGCAGGTGCTGCCCATAACTAATTGAAACAGAGACAGCCAAGTGAATGATTTATGATCGGAGAGGTGGAGGGGAGCGGAGAGGGAA
Organism: Drosophila sulfurigaster albostrigata; assembly: GCF_023558435.1. Classification (NCBI taxonomy): domain Eukaryota; kingdom Metazoa; phylum Arthropoda; class Insecta; order Diptera; family Drosophilidae; genus Drosophila; species Drosophila sulfurigaster. The sequence continues at coordinate 31,640,383 of NC_084885.1, forward strand.
GGGAAGGGGAATGAACTAAACTTATGACTGGATATATTTGCACACAACACATTTGAGCCAATGGGTTAAGGTTGCATATGCAAAATACATCTGTTATACTACTGTTATACGCTCGGCACACAACTTGAGGCAGGTCGCTTGCTTTGCATACAATACTCAGTAGAAAGTCGTATCAAACATCTGAGAAAATAAATCCATTCATTAAATAGTCTACAAGTCATAAGCCTACAAAAAAAAACTGAAGGAAAAAACTCCACTGAAAGAAAAGACGTGCTAAGATGAAGAATCAAAACTTGAATCAAGTGTGGCCCAAGAAGGTTTATTCTTAAATCAAGATCGAAAATCAGAAATTGAATATTATAATCTTATTTCATGAAAAATCTTAAAATGGAACCAAGAAAGCAAAATCTTACATCAAGATCAAACAATCTTAAATTTAGATTGTTTAAAATAAAACCACAACAAAATAGATGGCGTATTTTTTCTAATTTTAAAGGAAAGGAATTCCAACATTTTAAAATAAAAGAATAAAATGTTTTTTTTTAAGATCGATCAGTTTTTAAATCTCGATACTTCTTAAATCAATATGTTAATCTTTAAATAAAATTAAAATTCTTAAAATTTCAAGATTGTTCTTTTGAAGTTTGAAAAAAATCATATGTTAAGATTTGTTCAATTTAATCTTAAAATAAGATGTTTTCAATTAAGTTTGTTTCAACCTAAAAATCTTCTTTTAAGATTGTTCTTTTTAAGGTCGAAAAAATCTTCAATCAAGATTTCTCTCTATGTAGAAGGAGCAAACCCAATGCCAAAGAAACAACAAACGAACAAAAAGTTCTAAACATTTTCCAGCACGTTCTTTGAAGGAAAAAAAAAATCAGACTGCAGAGCGAAGTTATCAACTCATGAACTGTCTCATTTGCTGTTTCGGTTTTATAGCGATTGCGTCAATCAAATTGTATTTTTTTTCTCTGTCTTTCTTCGCCTCAAAAAACAACAATGTAATCGCACGTCGTGGATCAATAAAAAAAAAACTAAAACAACAAAAAACAGAAAAACACTAAAATTATGGCATAGAGATAAGTCTTACAAAACGCGGAGCGCTGAAATCAAATCATTTTCTAATTGCAGTCTATTTATTAGCAATTATGTTTTGAAGCAATCAGTGAAAATTTCCCCCCGATCGTTTCCTCCGAAACGAACCTGAAACCGAACCGAAGTGGGGAATCGGCATTGAAAATTGTCGTCAGCATGAGATAATCGACGTTTGGTGTTTGGTTTTTGGTTTTCTTTCACTTTGATTTTCGGTTTTATGACAAATTGATTTTGGGGCATTATAAAATCGGGAGTCAGTCGGTCAACGGTAAAGTAAGCAATTTAATTTGATACCCGACTGCATCATATTTTTGTCTGAATGAAGGAAGATGATATATATTAAGACGATATTATATAGTTCAAGTCTCGTGAACTTTCCAAAAAAAAAATTGCATTGTTATAGTCAACTAACGGTAACTCAAAATCAAATTCATGCATTCGAGACATTCATAACATTCACTTTTCAACAGACAGATTTGAATAGCTTAATACTTAACGTCTACGCATGTTTAACGATATCATTTTTAGTTTTATTATTATTATTATTACGATTCGTGGAGATTTCGTAATCTTTCGCTTTTACACCTCTCAAGATCTCGGTCTCAATCTTCCAAGCTTGCCTTCCGTCTCTCAAATTGAGTTCATTGTCAGAACTGAAGCCGGTTTTTTCTTTCTTTCTGTCTGTCTTTCTCTATTTCTTTCTTTATTGCCTGCGGTGAAATTTATGAGGCATAAGTTTAAGACTTTTAAAATTATTCGTTTTTATTCGCCATTGTTCACGATCATAGGCAAAACGATCTCAGTGCACCCGAAAGAAATGCAGTCGAAAGTTTCAAAGACTTCCCCCAAAACAAAATTCCTGGAATCACACTCCGGACGTTCCCAAGAAACTGCGACGGAAATCTATTCATACTAAACCTATTGAACACAAGAAGAAGAAGAAGAAACGATAGAGAAAGAGGGAATTTTGCTATTGAGATATGAGCATTCCACGGGGGAATCACTGATAAGCCGACGCTTGTCAAACGAAATGAAAATTGTTCGAGTTCTAGTTTAAATTTAAATGTGATTCACACACATCATAAATTCTTCAAATGAACTTTGCTAATCAGCAAACCATTTTTGAAAACCCCCCGAGGAAATAGTAACACAAGAACTGCAATTTTCAATCTACTCGGTACTTTCTTTTACTAAACAGCGTCATCGAACGGAAATATTTAACTAGGGGAATAATCTAAATTATTGCAGAAGGAATTTTCGATTAAGATCGGACTTTCCTTCACTTGGGAAATAATGAAAATGATGGCAAAAGGAACTTTCCTTCACTATCACCATACGGAAATATATAACTCGTTAAATAATACAAATTCTTGCAAAGGGAATCTTTGATCAATGCTTAAGATCTCCTCAGTACATTCCCTCACTAGACAAAGTCATAGTACGAAAATATGTAGCTCGGGAAAGGAATCTCCGATCTAAGATTAAGATTTACTCGGTACTTTTCTTCATTGTACAGAAATATGTAACTCGGGAAAGGAATCTCCCATCTAAGATTAAATTCTGTTCGGTAGTTTCATTCACTCGGGAAATAATAAACATTTTAGCAAAAGGAATCCCCTAAATATTCCCAATTCCTTCTTATCTCACATAACTCTAAACACCCATTGTAAACCCTTCGAATCTACTCGTGGGCTTCTTTCACTAGACAGCGTCATCAAACAGAAAAAAATAACTCAGGAAATAATAAAAAGTATTGCCAAAATAATCTATGAAAATTCCGAATTTCTGCTTATACCATATTACTCTAAAAACCCCATTGCCAAAGGTATCTTCAATCAAAGATTAAGATTCTACTCGGTACTTTCTTTCTCGAGATAGGAAATATACAACTCGGGAATGAAATCTCCGATCTATGATTAAGATCCGAGTAGATACTTTCTTTTACTCAGGAAATAACAAAAAATACTGCGAAAGCAATCTACGAAAATTCCCATTTTGCTCTTATCCAACATCACCCTAAAAACCCCATTGCAAAAGGAATCTTCGATCTAAAATTAAGATCTACTCGGTACTTTCTTTCTCGAGATAGGAAATATATAACTCGGGAATGAAATCTCCGATCTATGATTAAGATACGAGTAGTAAAGTAAAAATACTTCAATAGGAATCTCCGAAAACTTCCATTTTCCTCGTATCCAAGATCACCCTAAAAGCCCCATTGCTAAAGGAATCTCCGATTTAAGATTAAGATGTACTCGGTACTTTCTTTCACTAGGGAAATAATAAACATTTTAACAAAAAGAATCTCCTTAAAGTTCCCAATTCCTGCTTATCCCGCATCACTCTAAAACCCCTTTTCCTAGCATTCGATTCTGCTCGACCGCAATTAAGGAAGCAAAACTTTGCAATATTTTGGCTTCAGTTGATTTACGGCCTCAGCTTTGTCTTTCTCCATTTGCGCAGTCTCCTTTTTAAGTGCTGCTCCAATTTCATGCTCCCCTTTATCGGTTTCTGTTTCTGTGTCTGTTTCTGTTTCTGTTTCTCTAGTTGTCATTGTACTTGCCTTGATCTTGGCAGTCGCCTTCTTTTCCTTCTTTTCCCGATTTGCGATTGTTTCAGTTTCAGTCTCTGGCAAAAGGGTCAAAAGTCATCGACCCAGGCATTGACCCCCACCTTCCACCTTCCATCTGTATCTCCACTCTCCACTTCACAGCACACCCTCCAGTCGGTTTCCCTCCCTCCGCTCCCTCCTCTTCCCCTCACCACCTTTGCGGCTCGTTAAGCGATCGCCAGCGACAAGTTTCAAGTTTGGCGCATTTTCTGTTTGTCGTTTGTTGTTTGCGTTTTTCATTTGCCTCCGTTTGATGTTGCTTTCGTTGTTGTTGTTGTGCCCCCCACACTACACTCCACCCGTCCCTTCCCCCTCCCCTCTCGTAATTACAGTCACAAGTTCTTTGGTCCGATACGCCTTTGGCTTCGGGGTCTGCGCGTCTCTCGATCTCTATTACCATCTTCAAACTTCAAACTTTGGTTTCTTCGTTTTTTTTTTGGTCTTAATTTGCTCTGGGCTAACAAGACCAGGTAGCTGACCACAACCACAAGTCTCTCCCTTCCCCCCTCCCCACGCATTTCCCCGCTCCTTCCCGATTTGATTATGATAATTTTACTGTATCTCTCCTCGCCTAATATTTAATTTACATTTATTTGACGCGCAATGTTTAGGCGCGATCACTGCGATCACTGCGATCACGGATCATGTGGCGCCTGCATCATTTCGCTTGACCGGTTTGGCAAATTTTTACTTTCAATTGCACACACAAGACCGAGAAAACAACCCGAAACAACACTAACTAAATTTATACACACAACACAACACACAAAAAAAAGTGGCAAAAAAACAAGAAAATTTACTTTGACTGGTCAAATTTGTCGCCGTCTGAAAGCGAAATTTTAACAGCCCCGCAAAAAAAATGAAAAGAAAAAAGAAACGAGTCAAAGCAGGAGAATGTGGAGAAATAAAAAACTGTTAATTCTAACCGGTTTATCGCAACACTTACAAGCCAAGCAATCCAAATTGGCAGCTAAGGATGAATTTCCTATTATATGAATTGAATCAATATATAAATAATGTTGTATGATTAAGTGGCTGAAACATTCCGAATGACTTCAGAACACAATTCTTTATAAAAGCGTTGGAAAAAACTATCGAAACCCTTTCCGACAATGTCAATATTTTACAAGAAGAAATACTCATTATTTAAATAGCTTTAAAATATAAATAATATTGTAATATTATGAGGCTGCAATATTCCAAATGACTTCAGAACACAACTCCTTATAAAAGTGGGGAAGAAAACGACCGAAAACTTTTCCCAAAATGTTTACTAATATAATATGAGATTCTATTCCGAATTGCTTCAGAACTAAATTCTCTATGAAAGCGGAGTTTTTCGCAAAGAAAAACAATTGAAAAACTTTCCCAACAATTTCATTATTTTCGAGCAGAGTCAAACCTTCGTTCAGATTCTATTTAAAAAAAAATTCTCTATGGAAGCGGCGAAGAAGGTGGCCGAAAACCTTTCCCAAAATGTTAACATTTTAGAGGATAAATTCTCTATTATTTCAATCGAATCAAAATATAAATAATATTGTATTATTAAGTGCTAGAAACATTCCGAATTGCTTCAGAACTAAATTTTCTATTAAAGCAGTGAAGAAAGCGGCCGAAAACCTACTGAAAATGTCAATCCCTATTTGGATTGAAGCAGGATATCAATTTTACTGTATTACTAAGTGGAACTTAAGGACTTCAGAACCAAATTCTCAATGAAGGCGATACTTTTCGGAAAGAAAAGCAACCGAAAACCTTTTCGAAAATGTCAAGACATTAGGGAGATTATATTTAAATATAAAAAAAAAAAAACAAAAGAAAAGCAAATGCATCTCACAAATATCGTTTATGGTACAATAGTTGAAATCGAAATAAAGAAATAATGAAGTGAGAACAGAATTTTGTCATTTTGAGAACGAGTTGCCACTCGATTTCTCGCTATCTCTCTCTCTCTCTCTTTCTCTCTCTCTCTGTCTCTCTCTCTCTCTGGCCCTCATCTCGCCTGATCACAGCTGAGACTCAGATTGGCTCAAATGAGCAATCAACCCGTCGAATCCGTCTTCCGTCTCGCTCTTCGCTCTCCGCTCTCCCTCTTCATCTATCCCCTTCTTTATCGTGTAATTCTTGAAACATTTTTCGTTTAGTTGCATTTATTTGGGTCATGGACAGTCATCTTCTGCTTATAAATTTCCCCCTTCCCCCCTCCCGTGTCTCGCCCACAAGCTTCATCTACAGGTTTTTCGACTTTTACTTGCTGCAACTGCAACGCGAGGCAAGGCTAAAAACAAAAAAATAGAGTCAGACCTGAACAGGCAACAATTTTTTTTATTATTATTTTTTTATTTATTCTGTTGCTTTTTTTGGTTCCGTCTCACGATCTCTGATCATTTCGCTCAGGTTCGAGTTCGGGGCAATTTATGTTATGTGGTTGTTGTTTTTTTTTATTATCTTTCGCCTGTGCGTTAAATGAGTTGTAAAAACAGCTGTTGATTTATGCATGTTGTTGTTGTTGTTGTTATTGTTGTCTCACTCTTCTGGGTCGTCAGTTTTTGTTTATCGAACTTGGCAGCACTTGTGGCACACTTGCTGCGGTTACAGAGATCTTCTTCAGATCTGCTTAGCAATAACAATAACAGCAACAGCAGCAACAACAACAACAACAACAACAGCATCAACATCATCTAAGAAGACCCCAAAGCAAACAATAGAAGCAGAAAGAAAGAAATTTCACTGAAAGCAGCAACAACAACAACTACAAACTACAAAACATTACAACAGCAACAACAACAACAACAATCACAAAATTTTGCCATGACTTTGACTTTGACACAAAAAAAAAAAAAAAAAAAAAAAAGCAAAACTCAAATTGAAGCTAAAGTCGAAGTCAAAACTGAGGCCAAAGCTGCGTCGCTGTCGACGTCGACGTCGTCAAATTGGCGCAGCAATTAAAAGAATAACCAAAGCACAGACTGCGAGAGAGCAAGAGAGCAACAGAGCTTTGGCAACTGTGCAAATAGTGCGAGGACAACAACAACACCCGAAGAAGTGGGGTGGGGGGAGAGACACTGACAAATAAACACGCGTGAAGCGGCAACAAGGCAACAAGTCGAAAAAAACGAGACGAAACAATAATAAATAAATAAAGCCAAATTTAAATGAAAAGCCAAACAAAAAAGCCTTTACAATGAGGCCGTTGTGTTGCTGCTGCTGTTGCGGTGGTGGATGATAGTCAAGAATCAGTCAATGGAACGTCACGGCACAAGAACCAGCAACAACTACCAAGAGCGAGCAACAAGAAGAGACAGCAAAAAGAGTTCAACGCACAGCAGCAAAGTCAAAGAAATTGAAGTTCAGCAACAAAGTTGTGCAGGATGTGTTCGGCAACAAAGCTCCCAATAGCGATAGCCATAGCAACATTTTCTGCAGCAGAGTTAGCAACACGAGGACAAACTTGCAATTGCAAGTCCAGCAACAATGTTGCCGACTAGGACAAAGTCAGCAGCAATAGCAATAGGCAACAACAACGGCTGCGCAGCTTCGCCACATTCTATTGCTGTTCGCATATTTCTTATTCTATTCTATTCTTCTTATAGTTTTCTTTTGTACTCACCTCATCGGCTTTCTGCTGCATTTTGTCGTTTGTGTGTTTGTATTTGTTGTGTGTGTGCGCTGCAAAAATAGTATTTATGGCAAATTAGAAAACACTGCAGTCGACAAAACAAAAAAATAACAACAATATAATTGTATATTAAGCATAAACAAAACAAACGCAAAACAATTTACGACAGAAAAAAAAACAAAAGAAAAACACTTTCACTGCCGAAAACAGAACAGCAGCGTTTAAATAATAATAATATTAAAAATAATAATAATAATGCAATTATTACAATTGTAATTGTTAAACAGTTGCAGCCACCGTTTTGTTTGTTTGCTTGTTGTAATTGTTGCGCGCGCGCAGCACAAGACACCAAAAAAAATTGAAACAGACTTAAAAAAAAGACCGAAACGAAACGAAACGTAATAACAGATCAAATATTACTCGCGTAGTATGCGTGAGAGGTGAGAAAAGAACGCGTAATGCACGACGACCAGCCCGCTGCGCTACAAAATAACAACTGACAACGGCACACAACGTAAAACCAACTGCAAGCAAGCGCAGTGGAAAAGCTCAAACTCACAAACACACACACACACACACACGCACGCTCAGCGAAGCAAAACACAGCAGAGCAGCAGCGAAGGCGCGCAATTGGGAGACGCAGCGTGACCGCACGTTGCTCTGCGCAATATACTGAAATATACTAGCTGTTCAAAAGAGCAAAGCGGTCACGCTGAATACAGGCTGCTAACAAAAATACCAACAATAAATTATTCGAAATAACAACTATAACTGCGATAAAAGGAGTAAAAATAAAATAAATAAATACAATATAAGTTAATATGTCAATATTTGACAGTAAAGTATATAAAAAGAGGTAACAAATTTGAATATTAAAGAGTGCGCGCCAATCGAAAAATACCAAGCAATCGATTAATCGCCAACGGTTTATCGTTGTCATAACGACTGCAAAATTCAACGACGGCAAACAAAAACAAACAGTGAAATTTGACAATTGGTAAATATAAAAGAAAAGAAAATGTTTAGAAGCAGCGCACCGAAACGCACCGGCATCTATCGTGTGTGCGGGGACATGTCCGATTTCCAAATGGAGCTGCGATTGCGACACATTAGCGAATGGCTGCCAGTGCCGAAATTTGAATATACGGGCGCGAATGCAAACAGCGGCCCCCATGTCGACCATTATCCGGAGAGTCCGATGAGCAGCACCTTTGGCGATTTCTTCATCTATGTGCCCCACGACGATCACAATGGCAACTATTGCAACTACTACGACTATTACAATCCGAGCAGCGAATATCGCAAAGCCTCTTCGCGGAGTTACACAAGTCGCGACAGCTATGCGAGTCGCAGCAGCAGCAGCAATGCATTGATGGGCAGCACTGCCACTGGAAGTGGCAATGCGAGTGCATTAACTGGCAGCACTGAAACACGAAGTGTGCCCAGCTCGGAGCTGGAAACGCATTTCGAAACGCAGTCAGCGATCAATGAGGATGATTTCCATGCCCAAAATCGCGAGCTGTGCAACGGCGCCACAGCGAATTTGTGCATTTCGTGGCAGCAGAAGCACTTCAGTCGGGCCGAGCTGCAGCGCTACAGCGACGCCAGCAAGTGTGTGACGACGCTGCAGCGACGCTATCATCGCTGGACGAAGCAGACGATTGAACTGCAGCTGCGCTACAACGAACAGCTCGCCTATCATCAGCAGGCGCACGCTGAGCAGCTGCGGGCGCGCAGTCGACGTCGACGTCGCAGCAGCAGCAAACGCAACTCCGAGGCGGAAGTGGAGGCGGAGGGGGAAGCGGACTCGCCGCTACTCCCCGATGATCCGAACTTTGCGGCACGCACTTGCCTCATACACACTCTGATCGATGCGGATCTGCAGGAGGAGGAGCGGGAGGAGCAGCTGAAGGGCTATCAGCTGATGCGGATCTATGCGCAGCTGCAGCGCGATACGTTGCTCTTCAGCTTGCGCTACTCGCCGACAGAGGGCTTGCTATATGTGTACCCGGACTTTAACCTGAGTGCGGACGATATGGAATACTCTCTGGAGTTGGACAACGATTGCCGACAGCTGTTCGCCTACGGCCTGGAGAATGTGACGCTTCCCCTGCTACAGAAGACCCTGACCCTTAGTCCTTCCCCTCCTCTTCCTGTTCATCTTCCTCCGCCCTTGGAGCTGCATTCCCCACCCGCAACTGCCACCGCCAGCGAACTCCTCACGTATTACGAACAGGAGCGTCAACTGGCCGCCGAGCGTCGACGTCTGCTTCAGTTTGCGGTGCCACCGAAACGCATGCGACGCGTCTCCCTGCTGTTGCAGCTGCACGAGGCTCAGCACTTCGAGCACCCGAACATCCATGTTCGCTACTACGTGAATCCCCCGAAGCACACGCTCCTCGAGCTCGAGCCCGGATGCAGCGACGAACCCTTTCCGCTGCGAGGCGCCACGGCGACTTGCCTCGAAGGAGGCGCCGGGAACTTGGCCAGCTTCTCGCATTGCTGGCAATTGACGTTGCTCTGCGAGGAGACGTTCGTCGGGGCTGAGGAGGAGCAGCAGCTGCTGCACATCTACTTCGAGGTGATCAGCATCGATTCCTGGCAACGCGAACGCTGCGAGGGTTACGCCCACTTTGCCTGCTCGCTCCTCGCTCCGCTTCCCGTCGCCGCTACGCACGGGATTCGGCTGCAGTGCATCCGTCCCGTGGGCAGCTGGCTGGATGCCTTCAATCGCTACTTCATTGGCGGTCGCAAGCTCTTCGACTTTGTCGGCTACTTCAGTTTCCATTCCCAATCCCAGCTTGGTCCTCAGACCCTTCACAGTCGCTTTGAGGCGGACAAAGCTTGTGCCATGCGCAGCACGGGAAACATTTTGTTCAGCGTGCGGAAGATTCAGCAGCGACAACTGCCGCTGGGATATCAGCTGGATGGCGAGGACAGCAACGATGACGATGACTTCGACACGGGGAGGAGAAGCAAGGAAGGCGTCTCCTCAACTCTCGACGAAGTGCTCGCTGCCTACGTCGAGGCAAGGGATCGCATCGAAGCGCTGCTCGGACACGCAACGAGCTGAGCTTCAAAACTAACTTGAGGTTTTAAATCTGACTGAGCTTTTAAATTAAGCTTTGAAGTAGAGACTTTAGCAATTTAAGTTTAAGCTCGACGCACTCTTAGAATTTAAGTTAATTTAAATTTGTAATTATATTAAAATTTGGGAAAGGCTTTGAAGACTTGTATTATATATGATAATAAAATAGTTTATTATGATATTAACATTCGGACAAGCGAGCTGAGTTTTAAGAATATATCAAGGTTTGACATTTAGGTGAGCTTTCAAGTTTATAATTTTAAGCTCTACTTAAAAAAGCTTTGACGAGAGTTTTTAAGTGACGTTAAAGTTCATCGCATTCTTCTTAGCATTTAATGTTACTACTTTAAATTTGTAATTATATTAAAATTTTGAAAACTTTAAAGACTTGTATAATGCATATTATTTATTCTTATTCTGAGCCTTAAAACTAACTTGGGTTTTAATGTCAGACTGAGCTTTTAAATTTAGTAGCTAAGCTTTGTAAGGTAGATTTTAAAAAATCTAGCTTTTCAAGATTCGTATTCTTAGCACTCAAGCTACGTTAAGTTCGTCATTATATTAAAATGTAAATCTTTAAAGACGTTTTTATTAAGTCTTAACTGACTGCATACTTTTAGGAGCAACTGTATTTTAACTACCTTTATCTGAACAAACTAGCGAATGTGAAGTGAGAGAAGACTTCGGAACAAACGAATTGTTCGTATTTCTATTTGTGGCATATAAGTTTATATATAGAGATGCATATCATAAAAACTTACCGTTCATTAAAGTGAAGTGTCGAAAAAGAAGACCAATCCATAGTTGTTATTTGGGAGAAGCTTCCTGGAACAGAATAAAAGTTTAAAAATTAAAGTAAATTTAATTTTAATACAAAAAATGTGTGTTGTTTAATTAAAAATCTAAAGTGATTAGATGTATGTTTGCTTTTAAGAACATGTAAATATTATTGTGTAATTTACAATTCAGTAAAGTAAGCAGAAGAATTCAAATTTAATGCCAAACTAAGAATTCCAAATTAAGAAATTTATAAATTTAATTTAAATACCAAAAATGTATACTTATCAATTTAAAATCTGAAATTTTTATGTTGACTTTTAAGGAAAGGTCTTTAGTATTTAATTATCTAGTATATTTTGGGGGGAAAATAAACTTTAAGACTTATGAACAATCGCATACTTTTAGGCAAAAGAAATACCTCTAATTCAAAATTGAAAAATATAAATTCTAAATGAGAAAGAGAGTAATTCATAATAGCGTAAATTAAAAATGAATTTTCTTTATCTTAAACAGATTCTTAACTTAATATCTAAAAAAAAAAGGAAGAAAAGAACGAGGAAAATGTTTTAGTTTAGCCATTTTATTTACTACTAATATCACTCAGTGTATATACATATATATATTCATATACAATAGATTCATGGTCAAGTTCATGTTGCGTCTTTTCGTATTTCTTGTCTGGCAATTTGCGTAGTGTTTTCTCTTGTAGGTCAGAAGGCGGAGGGCGGGGAAGTCAGGGCTGGAAAGGGGGTGGGGGTGGGGTGGGATAATTTGTTGTACGTCTTTGAGGAATACATATACAATATAAACACTATAAGATGATAAAAAAAATTTCGCTATTTGTTAATGTTTTTTGCCTGTTGTTCTTGTTCTTGTTGTTGTTGTTGTTGCGCGCTTGAGCTTGCGCCTAAAACTAAATACTTGAAGCTTAGGGTCAGAGGGGGGGCAGGGAAAGTAGGTACAATGCAGGGAGCGGGGGCGGGGAGGGAAGTGTCTGCTTATGCCACCGGCAAGTAGAGGCGAGAAGGCGTCTCCAGGGGCTGCGAGGGAGGCTGATAATCGTAACCGTTGCCCGAAGAGGAACCCGAAGAAGCATAGGAAGAAGCAGAGCTGCCAGGACCGAAAGGATTGCCCGATCCGAATCCAGCAGAGTTGCCACCGAAGCCAGAGTTGTCACCGCCATAGGGATTGTTGTTGTACTCCAACTGAGGTCCAGGGGCCGAGTAGCTGTAATCATCGCCGCTCTGTCCGCTGCCACGCAACGGTCCGTTGGCTCCATGATCGGGATTGAGGCTCTGCTGCAGGAACTGGAAGCGATTCTTGTTGCCCAACAGGCTGCTGGGATCGACGGTGGGACGCTGATTGGCCGGTGCCAAGGGTTGAGGTCTATCAAAGTGAGGGAGAGAACGAAATTCAGTCTCAAGCTCTCTTTTCATTCCAAACTGTAAACTTACTCGGGAATATCGAGATCCAGCTCGGTGATGGGATGATAACCGAACTCATCGGCGGTGTAGCGGGTCTTGTAGCGTTTGCCATCGGCGCCGGTGAACGAATACGATCCACTGACCACAAAGGTCTTGTCGTCCTTCAGCTTGCCCACGCTGCTCACCTCAATACCGTTCTGTGTCTTCAGTCTGTCCGAAGAGAGCGAAAGAGAGTTTTCGAGTGTAAGTTAGGGATGTAAATCAGTATCGATAACGAAACTTGTGTTTAGCTTCGATTGTAATGTCATTCCGAGGAGAGCGAGAGTTTTCGAGTGTAAGTTAAAGATGTGAATCAATATCGATATTTGTGTTTTGCATCGATTGAAAGTTAGTGATGTGTATCGATATCGAAATTTGCGTTTAGCTTCAATTTTAATGTCATTTGCCTTCGCTCACGTGAAACTTCTAGCTAAACTCCGACGTTCATTCCTTAACTTGCTTAACTTGCTAAAGCTAAAATACAAGACGAAGTAATCAAGGTTTTCTTTTTCTACGTCAAACTTCGACTCGAAATAATCAAGGTTTCCCTTTTCTCAAAGTCAATCCATTATTGGAGTAAGAGCTCGCTTTTATAAAATAAAATTTGTCCTTTTCTGGGTTAAATGAACATCAACTTTTAAACACTTGCTCATTTTTGCGTAGTTACTGCTAAATTTTAAAATGATTATTTGCATTTTCCATTAAGTTTTCATTAGATATTTAAGAAGAAATTGAAATATATCAGTATGAATTTAAAATTGTTATTTGCAGAAATGAAGAAGTGTTTCCAACTAACGCAACAAATCGCTCTTTATCCTTATTGATTTCATTATTGATAAATGACAATACAAAGACGTTAGTAAATGTTTCCACTTAACACAACAAGTCACTCACTATACGAATCTTTGTCGATAAATGACATCACAAAGAAGTAAAGAAGTGTTTCCACCTGCACAACAAATCTCGCGATATCCTTATCTGGATCGTTATCGATAAATGACATCACAAAGAAGTGAGAAAGTGTTTCCACCTGACGGAACAAGTTGCTCTCTATCCTTATTGTTATTGTTACCGATAAATGACACTATAAAGATTTCAGCAATTGTTTCCACTTTCTAGTCACTCGCTACTCTTATCCTTATCGTTATCGATCGCACTCTTGGCGATGCATTAATCGATTGTAAGCAACTGAACTTACTCGAGCTTGAACTTTTTGCCCGCATTGTAGTTTTCGAGCTTCTCGGTCTTGGCCTTCATCACATCGCCGCTGAAGTGCACCGCTGGCTTGTCGTCATCGATGTCCTCGGGCAGCGTGTAAATGTCGCTGGGATTGTATTTGAAGAGATCCAGATTGCGATCTGTCAAATGCTTAACATCGGCCACCGCGAGCGCCACAAAGCACAAAATCAGCTGTAAAGTGGAGAGGAAATAGGAAGAAGGAGATAGGAAGAGAGGAAGAGCGGAAGATGATTAGTTGATCAATCGCTTCGATTTCGTTACTATGCGTATGCAAGTGTGTGTGTGTGTGTGAGTGTGTTCACATTTATTATGCACGAGCCATAAACGAAGCTGTCACTTAAGAGCAAGCAAAAACGCCAAACAAAAGAATACATAAAACGAAAAAAAAAAAAAAAAACGCTAGACGAAGCAGCAACGGTTTATGGAAATGTATGTCGCGGCGTTTATTTAGTGTTATTATTTTTACGATTCGCCCCATAAATCACTGGCAAAAGTGGCTTGTGGTTTGTGCCAAGTGTCACACGAGTTTAATGTTTTAATGTTTCCATTTTGCATTTTTTGCTGTTATGTTTTTGTTGTGGCTGCAGTCGTCATTAATCAAACGAGCAACGCGCGCGTTTTGCTTGCGTTTTGTCCGCGTCTTTAAACGCATCGCAGCAGCGTCGACGCAGCGCCGCCTTGGCTGCTGCTGCCGCTGCTGCGTCGACTGTCGCGTCGCTTTGTCTCGCACTCTTCGTGCGTTCGTTCGTTTGTCGTTCGTGTGTTCGTTTGTCGTTCGTTCGTTAGCTAGCTCATTAATGCGTTTGTTGTTCTTGTTGCTGTTGCTAGCTCATTAATGTGTTGTTGTTGTTATTCTTGTTGCTGTTGCTGTTGCTGCTAATGCGTTTTGATTTATTTGATTTGAGCTTAAACCGTTTCAATGTTTGTCGTTTGCTTCTTCTTTTTATATTTTTTTGTTTCCTCTGCACTCTTCACTCTTCTGTCACGCCTCAAAGTCACAGCCTCGACATGTTCTTAAGTACTTTGCTAATTGTGCTGCCGATGTTGTCTCCTTCTCACTTGTTCACTCATCTCTTATGTGCGCTGTCCTGCTACTTTGCTAACTGTGCTGCCGTTGTCTCCTTCTCGCTTGCTGTCCTGCCTGCTCTAAGAAGAGTAAAAGAGTGCGCCCATCGCGAAAGCTTTCTCTTAGGCGCTAAATTGTATTTTCATTTATTCGCATGCTTTTTGAGGTTAGGTAGCAGGTGATAATTCACACGAAATGCATGCTCCAAAAAATATGTATAATAATCACTCGAATAATTCGTATTCCTTTCAATACCCCAAACTGTCAATTAGCATACCGGCGAAATTCATTAAGATAAACCCAAAATTCTATTGAATCGTCAAAATTGATTTCTTTAGTTTTAGCTTCGTTTAAGGATATGATTATTTTTGTATAATAACCAGAATTCTACAGAATCGTGAACATTGATTTCTTTAGTTGTAGCTTCGTTTAAGGATACGATTATTATTTCAAAATAAACCATGTTAGTGTTGAATATCTTTTTTTCACTTTTCCACCTTAGTTTTCAAACATTTTTAGTTAATAAAAAAAAAACACTCAAAATCACATTCACTTTCATTTAAAAAAAAAATTGATATTGTATTAGACACATTCGCACATTATTGTCATATTTCAACTTATTTTTATTTATTTTTTTTTTTATTTCAAAGATTTTCCTTGTGAAACTGTTCAACACACACTTGGCACACTTAAAGAAGTTATTTGTGGCAACTTACAAAACTCTTCATGTTTATATTTCTGTGATGCGTTTTTTGTTCGTAGAGTTTCAAAAAAATATCCTAAGTTGTGCTGGGAATCGGAACTGGAACTTGAGGTTTCGCAGCGAGAGAGAGACGTGCGTTGCGCACAGGTTCTAACAAATAAATACAAACGCTGCTACTTCTTGTTTCCTTATATATCGTCTTTTCATAAATCCCCCGTCACAAAAAAAACACACACACTGTACGAAAAAAAAAAAGAAATAGCGCTGCCGGCGTCGCGCGCGCGCTTTAAAAAAAAACAACAACAACACTGTTGGGAAAAAAAGAAGACCTAACCGAACCGGACAACGAACCGATGCGGACATTGCGAGAACGTCGCACAGGTTGTCAACGTGTGGCGCTGCGTCGTGCATACCCTATCGCTATAGGGTATACACGAATTTAATGTGTACTTACAAAACTAATATTTAGTGTAAGCTTAGAAGAGTATTTTTTTAGAGTAAACCTAGGAATGTATTATTTTGTACACTTGTGGAAGTATCAAATGTTACAGCTAAATTAACTGGATTCCAAATATAACTTAAATAAAATTTCGAATTAAAAACTTAATAAAAAAAATAGCTACATTCCAAATATAACTTAAATAAAATTTCAAATTAAAAACTTTCAAAGTGCTATGAGATCATTGAAATACTTTAGAAATTATATTATTTTGTGTTCAATTTGAATGCAAATTTGAAATTTTTGAATAACAAATTAAGCAATTACTTTCTTAAGAGTATCCCTTCTTCGGGCGGACATATTAAACTCCATTTTTGAAGCACTCCTTCTGGCCGGACAAATGAAAATACAATCTTTACTATATGAGATAATAGAATTACTCTAAAGATTGTATTAGTTCAATTCAAATTTAAGAATATCATAATAAATAAATAAATAACTACTGAAAAATTTCTATAAACGGAGAACCTTTTCTTCAAGTGTTTTTTTTGAAGCACTCCTTCTGGACGGACAATAAATGTTCCCTTCAGTAGATAGTACACACTATTGTAACAAAAGAATTAAGCTAAAGGTATAATCATGTAGAATAATAATAATAAAGTGTTTTCACCTAACGCAACAAGTCGCTTACAATCCTTATCTTTATCCTTTTCGATAAATGACACCACGAAGAAGTTTCCACCCAACGCAACAAGTGACTTGCTATCCTTCTTGTTATCGTTATCGATAGATGACACTACAAAGAAGTGAACAAGTGTTTCATCTTTATTCAAAATAAGAAAATGTTTCGATTTATGTTACATTAACTTTAAATAGTGTCACGGGACATTTTAGCCAGAGAAATGAAGAGTATTTACACTTCGACTTTTTGATAATAAAAAGTTGTTACTAGTTATGGGTTGTTGGGTTGCTGGGTTGATGGGTTGTTGGGTCGCAGTTTTCGGCAAAGTCTGCATAGATGTAACTGTATCAGCGAGGCGTAAGCGATGCAGATGGCGATGGATGAAGGAGAGGGAGAGGGACGGGATGAGGTTCGATCGCTCGTTTGTGGTAGGGCGGTTGTTTTACTATATAGAAATCTGGTTTCCAGCCCAAAAGTGCGTGTGTGTGTGTGTGTGTGAGTGTGCGAGTGTAGAAAACAACAAATTAGAAAACCGCCATCATCAAATTAGCATACGCGTTTAAGTTTAATGATTTTTATACGATGTCGCTGTGTGTGTTAGTCTCATATACATATATATATTTTTTTTTTGGCTAGCATTCATTTTTTATAAAGCGTACAATTTTTTTTTTGCTTTCTGCTTAGAGAAGGGGCGGGGAGGAGGGGAGGAGACGCTAATATATGCGACGATGTTGAGTTCGATACGTTCGATTTTTTTTTTTTGGGAGTCCATTTGGAAGACCAGTTTAAGAGGCTGCAGAGCTTAAGCTAAAGTGTTCTTTCGGTGTATTTTGTGTTGTGCTGCGAAAACTGAATTGAATAGTATCATCGATCGGTCGCGAGAGTTAATCAAATTATTACGACTATGGCTTCATTCCATCCAAAAAAAAATACTGAATGAATGATGAACTGAACTGGGAATGGGAATGCGAATGGAAATGAATTTGATAAATGTGCTTCGATTACTGGGATCTATTCGATCTGGGGTTCTTCTTCAGAATCTATACTATGGTATGTGCTTGAGATTGTGTTTGTGTATTTCCCAGATAGTTTCAGTTCGCGTATGTTAATTCATGTCTCGTTTAACCTTCGCTTAATTAGTCCGTTCGCTACGTTCCGTTCCGTTCCGTTTTGGGGCCTTATCACATTTATCAACCGCCGCTCGTTGATCGTTGATCCGATCAGGCCAATGAGACCGAATGGGGCTCAT
Source organism: Drosophila sulfurigaster albostrigata (assembly GCF_023558435.1). Classification (NCBI taxonomy): domain Eukaryota; kingdom Metazoa; phylum Arthropoda; class Insecta; order Diptera; family Drosophilidae; genus Drosophila; species Drosophila sulfurigaster. The sequence continues at coordinate 31,658,417 of NC_084885.1, forward strand.
TTTGAATGCAGATATCTCGACTACGGTATACAAAAATAGACTAACTCTTATAACACAGCAAAATGGTCCCCGTCGAGGCTGTGGGGCATTTAAATCAACTCTAATAAGCACAAATATTGCTAAATTTCATCATTAAAAACACTTAACAACATTGTCACTAACAACAACAACAACAACTCTGCAGTGTTGTCAATTTGCATTGCTGATTGAAAGCGGCACGCTGCAAATTTTAGCATTGACAATAATTCGCATCGTTTGTCAGTATCAAATGTCTGAATCTTTGTGTTGACAACAATTTCTATTCAAACGGGCCTAGATAGCGATCTTTACTTGTTGCCACATTTCAACATAAACATTACACTCTTGCCAATTTTCATTACAATATGCAGATTTATTCATGTTGATAAGTACAGCTCAAAGATGAACAAGATTTACGTTATTGCTATTAAAGTCGTTGGAGACTTTATTGATATCTTTACTTGTTGCCAATTTTCAACACAAACATTACACTGTTGCCAAATTTCATTACAATCAATGCGGAGTTCGCAGATGAACAAGATTTATGTCCTATTGCTATTGGTGCCTTTATAAATTAAGGCAAATGAGCTAGCAGAGTAATAACATTTAGATAAAGTCGATAAAGTGCCTGCAAAGCAAATCCATAAAATGCTACGCGCAGAACCAGAGATAAGCTTAGAGCACCGAACTGATCAGACCGGACACGCAGCGTATGGAAAACATTAATGATGATGCTTTTAATGCTCGTTTATGCTTAATAACCTAAACGAATGCCGCTTGGCATTCATATTTCAAGAATCACAAGAATCGAATAGCTCTAATCTTTATGTTTTTGGTCAGGTTTCTCTGATAAAAAAAAAAACGAAGAAGGAAAAAAAATCAAGCATGCTCGAGTCTCGCAGCATTCCGACCACCGTTTCCAACTGACAAATGATATTTGCTGGTAATTTCAGAATTAATGAAAACGTTAAGCGCTTTCAGCAGCTTGTCAGAGTTGCTCAAAATTTGTCTCGCTTGCTGTGATCATGATCACAACGATGATAATAATAATAACGATAATGATAATCATGTTGTTCTTCTTCACGATGATCGTGTCCATTGCCTTGGATAGTCTGTAGTGATTTCGTTCGTTATGCATAACAAAGTCATGCCGAAAGCAAGCCAACAAACATACAATTTAACGCCCCAAAACACAAGATGGGGATGAGCGAACGAACAAAACTAACGATCGCTGATCGCTTCCAAAACTGATTTATTTGACACGCCCCATTGACAGTTGCGGAGTGATGTCTTCACTCCGAAACGAGTTTACCAACTTACGACTCCTCTCCGTGTCAATTGGTCACTCTCAACAACTGACTCATTTCCATTTCCAATGTCAAAGATTAGGCAAATCGAGGAGGGGGAAGACTTCTTCAAAACGATCAAAAGTGTGACAATAGAAGAGGTAGTAATAAAAAAAATAAATGGGAGACAGCTTTTAAGATAAAGCTGAATTATTTTATAAAAACTTAATTTAATTTAATGGCAAAATGACTAATCTCAACTAAAAGCTGCATAGAAATTAGAAAAGAATACTGCACAGGAAAAAAGGAGTGCTAAAATCAAGATTTTAGTCTCAAAAGTACGTCAAGAACATGAAGATCGTAAAGATAGAAAACACATCTTGATTTCAATAACATCTCAAGTTCTTATTAATAAGAAGAAAAAAATCTTATAGTTTTACAAATAAAAATCTTATAGGATAAACAAAAATTTATTTTTTAACTATTTATTTATTTTTTTTACCATATTCTTTAATCAATTGTATGTTGATCGCTTTACTTATAAAATATTTATGAGCTATGAACGAAAACACTCAAATCTATATAAAAACTTTATAGGAATTTCGATCGATTAGAGCATTTTGTAACCTAAATCTATAATTTTTAATCTTATTTTGAAAATTTGTAATTTTTTAGACGAATGTTCTTAAGAAGAATTTAAGAATTTTTTCTTATTTCAAGCACAGCATTTTTAAGACGAATGTTCTTGATTTTAGAACTTGGTATTTTTTTCAGTGTGCCATTAAGAAATTCTAAAGATTTATGTTGTAGTTCATATTGTTTTAATACAAGATTTATTTTATGACGATGACAGACTGATTGACGCTTAAATTTCAAAAGCGATCAAATTTACTGTAGCTTAAATTCTTCTGAGATCATCCCATTAAATTGCCGCAGCTAAATGGATTTTTCCCCATTATCAGGCAGAATAATGTCACATCTATTTGTGGATTTGCAGTTGGCTCAAAAGAAATTCCCCTGAATGCAGATCAGAGTTAAAAGTAATGCTAGGAATATCTGACTCATGTTTAAGTGGATTGAAAGTTCAATATTGTGTGGAATTTTGGTTAAAAGTCGGCGCATTAGTTAAAATGCAAATATCGATACATTATCGATAACATAACAATTATTGCTCTGTTTTCAGCTAATTTGCAATGTTAATATCCGCAGCTCGACACAACGAAAAGAAAGTGTTTCTTATTTCGTATATTAATATCTTTAGCAAATTAACAGATATTCCAATGAAAACAACAACATCAACAACATCGACAGACTTGTTACGCATCGCCTTTGAAATGCGCCGAATTCGAAGTTCATTTTATTTATTTTTCTTATTCGCTGATCATTGTTGTTGTTGCTGTTGCTGTCGCTGTTGCTGTTGTCTTTCGATAGATAATAAAGAAGGCAATTAAAAGCTCGGATCGATAAATTAGCAATTATGTGGAGAGACAGACAGACGGACGGACGGACAGACAGACCGAGCGATGGATACGGCAGATACACAGAAACAAGATTTCCAAGAACCTAAGCTCGATAGCAACATTATTATTGCGCGACGCGTATGTAAAATTATGTAAAGTTCAAGGCGTGAATGATTTGTGGGCATGGAATCATTCGCTATATTTGTAAGCCATGACTAACCCCGCACTAACTAAGCGTAGATTAATGCGATTCGCCACATTTACATACAAACACATATTTACCATACCACGCACTCAAAGCTGTAAGTCAAGGTAAAAGAAAGAGACGGATATACGCTTGAATGTGCTTTCTATACACATTCCTTGCTGCCGCATCAAAGCTGCTTGCTATGTAACTCAGTTTTGGTCACTGCTACAACTCTGTGCTGTAAGTCAAGGTGAAAGAAAGAGACGGACGTATGCTTTCTATACACATTCCTTGCTGCCGCATCAAAGCTGCTGGCTATGTAACTCAGTTTTGGTCACTGCTACAACTCTGCGCTGTAAGCCAAGGTGAAAGAAAGAGACGGACGTATGCTTTCTATACGCATTCCTTGCTGCCGCACCAAAGCTGCTGGCTATGTAACTCAACTGTGCTGCGCCAAAAGCTGCCTGTCAAGTCAAGTTTGTTGATCACTTTTATTCTCATTGCAATTGCCTTCCATTTAACGGTACATTGTCGTAATTACCCAAACCGGACTCTTAATTAAATATATATAGCTGGCAATTAAGTAAAATATTTATTCAGATGCGACTCGATTGCCTGATTTCAGCACTAAATTGGTATGTGAGATGCCAATCTAGCGCCTAATAGCTCCCGGCATTCCAGATCTGGCTACAGCTGTCAGATTTGGAGCATTTTGTGGCTTATTAATTTAAATTATTATAATTGATATTTTATGGCTGCATTTGCACGCCATGTGCCGGCTCATTTATTCACGATTCCCCCCCCACCAAAGACAGCAAAAAAAACACAACAAAAAAAAAAAACAGATTCGATCCAGGCTTTTGAAATTTAATAAACTGGTCAATGTTGTTGTTATGCCTTTTGTCGACAGTTTCAAGCCATAAATAATATCTAACTGGCTATATAATTCGTCTACCCGTAGGCACTGTACTAAATTGGGTAGCTTAGCGGAATAGTAATCAAGCGTAGGCGCTTTACAATGCCCGATCGAATTTCTTCTGTCTTAAGAAAATGTCTACAAATTCCAAAAAAAGCATATAAAAATATATGAAGGCTTTTCGAGGAAGTAACTGCAATCAAATAACAGATGAATATCATCGTTAAAGATTTCATTGTTGCCAATTTTAAATTTTAAACATTACACTGTTGCCAAATTTCAGTACAAACAATGTTGGTGGTTATAGTTCAAAGATGAACAACATTTATGTTATTGCTGTTTTAAGGATTTTATTGCGATATTTACTTGTTGCCAAATTTCAGCATAAGCATTACACTGTTGCCAAATTTCATTATGGCAATGTGGAGTTAAAAGATGAACAAGATTAATGTGCTATTAGTGTTTGTGACTTTAGAAATTAAAACAAATGAGCTTGCAGAGTAATAACATTTAAAAAAGTCGATAAATTCCTGAAGCAAGCCCATAAAATGCTATGCGAAGGACCAAAGATAAGCTTAGAGCACCAAACTGATCAGAAAACTGTTCAGACTGGATGGAAGCAAAGGAATGAACTCAATATGTAATCAGGTCGGGGTATGTAAAGGTCGACTAAAGTCGGCTTAAGGAAATGCACAGGGCAACGCCAATTAGAACGACGAGAGGAGAATGAGAAAAGACAAAAAAAGGCAAAAATAGAAACAAACTGTTGATTTTTGGCAAACGACAACGGGCAACAGCAACAGCAGCATTGGAATCAGAATCCGAATCTGAATCCGAATTGAAATCAGGTTTTGATTTCGATATTGATTTTGGGTATTGGTTCTGGTTCTCTGTGGTCTTTGACCGGTTATGCATATCAACCATATATTTATTTTTTTTTGTTCACGTCATTTTTTTTCTGTTTTTTTTTTTCGTCGTGCCTCAATCATCTCTCCTTCTCCTCCACTGTTTGCTCCTTTTTATGGCTGTTTTTATGTACGCCGTGTGTTTTCTACTCATTTTATTTGTTGTTGTGGTTTTCGGTTTTCGTTTTTTATTTTTCGCATATATTTATAATGCCTTACAAATAAATAACCAATCGAAATTTGCATAAGCTAAATAGAAAGCTAAACACGTTTTGCTTTTACCCGAAACGTAAAGTTTTTTTTTTTTATAGTTTATAGTATTTTTTTTTTTCTCGAAGCTATGATTGTGATATTTTGGGTAGGTGGATGATCGTAGTACGTAGGCAAATGTATGATGATGTTTTCGGCCAGGAACACATCATAATTTATCCATGCGAACCAGTTCTAAAAGCACTTGGATTCTTGGATTGTCATCTCGTTTGATCGTTCGTTCGTTCGTTTCGTCAATGATCTCAACGCATGTGGGGCGTGACGACAGCTGCAACACACAGAACACATAGAATCAGCTGGTAATACCCAAAACAAATGATCAAGAAACCCACTCTTCTTCTTCCTAATGATCATCTTGTACTACTTGTCGGTTCGTCAATTCAAATTAACACGCGATAAAAATGTAAAATTCAGCAATGCAGCGATTGACACGACTAGAAAAACACCCTGTATTCAATTTGCAAAAATCTTTCTTAAATTACAGTTAAAATAAAAGCAAAATATGCTTGATGAAACTGTGTTAATTAAAGGTTTGTATGACATAAGTTTGAACAAGTCAAAGATGAAGCATTTCACACGTTTTCTTTTGCGCATCAGCAAACATGAAGTGAAACAACTATTTTAATAAATCCCAAATTTCATGCCAAAAATGTTCTAATTTCAAAAGTAAACAAATACCAAAAGAACAAACACAGAAAATTATGAATTTTTCCTTTTTTATTTATAAGTATGCCCCATAAATTTTTGCCAAATCCAGCTAGCGAATTAAAATGACACGGAACAAAGACATTTCGCAGCGAAATCGTATGAAGAACGTCAGGGAAGTGGGAAGATTGGGAAGATCGCAATTTAATTATACCCTTATTTATCTATTTTATGGCTAGAGGGTATCAAAGACACACAAAGACACCCATAAAACTGTTCATTATGTTTATGATGTATGTGTCATTGTGTGCGTGACTTGTCTGGTTGTTTTATCTTTTAATTATAATTTGCATACTAATTATATTAAAAGTCTTCATTGTGCGATTGTGATGCATGCAGAAAATGGAAAGACGGTTCGACAATTCCCACCTCCGCCTCAAGATTAATAAAATAGAAAAAAATATAGTGTTTATAAATCATATTAATACAACAATCGAGATCAGTTCAGGTGTGCAATTTGAATTTGGATTTTACGAGTTGTTTATTAAACAATATTTAAATTTATTCCACTTTTCCGCAACGCTCACTAAAAATTAAAACAAAAAAAATCGAAATTATACTGACTAAATCGGGTTTTTCGACAGCAGTCTATAGCTCGTTAATTTCGGTGTGAGTGGGTTCTAAAAATAGCCAAGTCAAAGGCTATAAAGATAAGCTTCCAATAAAATGCAAGTCACAAGATTAAAAAAAAAAAAAATGTCGACAAATTCCAAGAAAGCATAGAAACATATTTTAAGGATTTTCGAGGAAGTTTGTGCAAACAAATAACAGAGGAATATTATGTTTATTGAGGAATATGATTTTATTGCAATATTTACTTGTTGCCAATTTTCAACACAAACATTACACTGTTGCCAAATTTCATTGCAATAAATTTGTAATTCAAAGATGAACAAGATTTCTGGGTTATTGCTGTTGGTAAATTTATAAATTTAGGCAAATGAGCTTGAAGAGTAATAGCATTTAAAAAAGTCAATAAAGTATTGAAGCAAATTCAAAAAATTGTTATACGAAGAATAAGAGATAAGTTTAGAGCACTGAACTGATCAGAAAACTGATCATGGAGCATGAAAAACATTGACAAAAAAATGAAAATAAACGAAAAGGAATGAACGGAAGACACAAGATCCAATAAAAATTTTGGACTATAGTAGTATAGTATATACATATGTATTTCGAAACTATCCTAAAATCCCTGATAAATCAAATATATAAAGTGTCTTCATGATGAAAATGCAAATCTATTAATTTTACAAGTCTAGGAAAAATCAATAAAAAAAAAAAAACAAGAATAACTAATGATCAAGTACATTAAATACTAATATGAGCATCAATCAAGAGAACAATCAGAAATATTGACTTACCCACAATAAGCTATTAAATAATCCAGCATTTCCAAGCTGAGAGATTCTTCGTTGATCCATCAATCAATAATGTATTAAAGTGATTGTATCGCACGTATCGCGCACTTCAAAGCAATCAAATCACATCACATGAAATCAAATCAATCAATCATTCCACTTGACTTCAATTGTCACTCAATCAGCAATCCACGAGGAAGCCACAAATTAGCTAGAACCACGGGGAGCTTCACACTCACACTCACTCTCACACACACACACACGCGCAATTCGTGATTGTAACGAACGCACACATTTCCGTAAAAGGCGAGCAGCTTTCCATTAATTTATTACTATTCCATTACCACTCAATTTATCACAACAGCTTCTCGACTTTCCAAGGGCAACTGCAGCCATAAATGCAGAGAGAAGAGAGCAGCATCAACGGAAGTCACAAAACTCGAAAAAAATATAAATTAAATGAAGCACACATCACAGAACAGAAAAAAAACACAAAAAAAAGAGCTGAAGACACTTGCTCCACTTTGAAAAGGTTTACACTGCCAGACAGAGCGACTCCAAAAGCTCACACAAGCACACAAATATACATACATACATACAAGCATACGAGAGAGAGAGAGAGGAACAGCAAAAGCAAAAGCAACAGCGCGTGCGCCGTTTGACAGCAGCGCAGCTTCGGCAGAGACGGCAAAGCGAAGAGAGCTTACAGTTAGTTATGACAGCGTGTGTATGAGTTCGTATGTGTGTGTGTTTGTTTGTGTGTGGCCCAGCGACGCGTGCGCCGCATGCGCAGCTTACACTTCATAATTTATTTGCTTTTGACTTTGTGTTTGTTATTTGTTATTGTTATCGTTGTTGTTGTTCTCCTTCGTTGATTTGCTTTTATATAGCTTACACATGTCGCATTTAGCCTTTTTTTGGAGTTAGCTTTTTTTGCTTTCTTTGTGCAGCGCGCATTTCGCTATAGCTAAATTATGGACATTTTATCGTTCTTGTTTAGCCGCAGCTTTGACTTTTTTGCATTTGTATGTGTGTGTGTGTGTGTGTGTGTGTGCGCTGAGCTCCATCATAATTTGCACCTGCACGAAAAACCGCACTCGCAAATTAGGTTCATTAAGGCGCGGCAGGTGGCACAGTGGCTGCAAAAAGTCAACAGCTGCATCACTGAAATAGTCAACAATCATTTTAAATTTCATTAATAAAATAAACATAAAAGAACAGATGTTAAATTATGAAATTATGACGAATAAAATAAAGTAGAATAAGAAAAGCTATTTTTAATATAATAATAAATAATAATTTTAAATTTCATTAATAAAATAAGCACAAATCGAACAGGTATTTAATTATAAAATGATGACAGATAAAATAAAGTTAATAATAATAATAAAAGCGATTTTAAGAAATTTCTTTAAAGATTTTTTTAGTTTGTCATACGTTTTTCTAAAATTTTAAATTAATTTTATTAAATTTAAATCTTTTTGAAGTATAATGAAACAAGAGAAGCGATTTCTCTAGAGATTTTGTAGTTTATCAGACTAATTTTAAAAGTGTTTAATTAGTTTTATAACTGAAGAAGTTTACTATAGTTAGTAATATAATATTAGGACCAAAGTTAGTAATATAAAAATAAGAATCTTAAAAAAAAATTGATTCTAACTATTTCTCTGGAGATCACTTTCAGTTGATCAGAATATTCCTTGCTATATTATTTTGGATCTTTTTAAAGTTATGTGTACTGAAGAAATTTACTATGGTTGGTAATATAGAAATTATAAAAAATCATTTTAAATTTCATTAATAAAATAAACAAAAAAACAGGACCCTAATTGTAAAATTATGACAAATAAAATAAAGTTATATAATAATAGAAAAATCCTTTAAGCGATTTCTCTAGAGATTTTGTAGTTTGTCAGAAAAGTTTTAAAATATATGAAACTTTTTGAATGTAGTAAAGAAATTTCTTAAAGTATTATATTAAAGATTCACTATAAAGAAAATAATATTAAACGGTTTTTTTATAGGTAATATTCAGTCAACCATAGTATTCTTTGCTAGATTGCTTAGATTATAAGTCTGGAAGCGATTTCAATAGAGATTTTTTAGTTTGTCAGACTAATTTAAGTTTTAAAATGTTTGGATATTTTTTTTAAATATATATACTCTTCAGAAATTGACTATGGTTGGTAATATAATTATAATAAACTATAAAGAAAATCTATTCAAACGGTTTCTCGACAGCTAACTTCCAGTTAACTAGATTATTCATTGTTATATTGCTTATTTTATAAGTCTTAAGTATTTATAGAGTATTTGGACAACTGCATATAAAATTTGAGAACTCTAGCTTTGGGCGAGAATGAGTTCATTGGGTTCAGAGCGCTACAGATGACTGGTTTCAATCGAGAAATGATTGAAGATGTGTTTGCTTTTGCACTCTGACTGTGTCTGCGTCTGCGTTGTTTAATTTGTGTGGAGGGGTTTTGTGATTTGTTTGGGATCGGTTTATAATTGGTAGCTTAGTAGATCCGCTTTGGTGGTGTTTATTAACTTTGCGTATAGACTGTCGTCGTTCCCCATGTCATGCCATATGGCAAAACAAGTTTAGCCATTAGAAGCAACGCTTGTATTTTGTATAATCGACAGATGAATAGACAATATCTAGACACACACACTTTTTCTTCATCTTCATCTTCTTCTTCTTCTTCTTATAACTCTGACCCCCGTGAGTAATACATCATTTGGGTTCTTCGATCGTGATCATGATCGTGATCGTGATCATCATTGTTGGCACTTTAATGGACACAAATCGATTTGAATCGATTGGATTCGTATCGAATTATTCGACATTTCCGCCTGCTGTTGTTGCTGATGCTGAATGCTTTTGCTTTTGCTGCTCACTTAGGCGCAGCAATTTAAGAATTGACAGCAGATCTACCAATTAATCTAACATAAAAACATCCGAATGGCAATAAAAACAAAAAAGCAGACACTAATAAAAATAAAAATACAAATCGAGTATCCAAATCCAGATAAATTGTTATAAATGTCTTTACGAATTAAGTTCATAAATTAAATCGAAGCTACAAAAACAAACAAAAAAAAGAAACACAAAATGTCAGCCATAAATTTTACTCTGTTCCAATAGTTGAAAGTTGTGTGTTGAGAGGTTTTTGATACCAACTACTCATAGGGTAAAAGGGTATCACAACTTTCTGCCTCCAGCAAATGTATCTTTAGGTATGAACCAAATAGTATATCGATATACCAAATGTAGTCTTTGGTATATTTTGTGTCTTCAAAAAACGAATCTTTAAATGGGTCTGAATTGTTTTTGGTTGACAATTTGGTATATTTTGAACCTAATAGTATATCAATATACCAAATATAGTCTTTGATATTTTTTTGTATTTTTCAGCATTATAACTTTGTGCCTTCAGAAAATGTATGCTAGAGTGGGTCTTTGTTGCATTGGTTAATTCTCTGGTATATTTTGAACCTAATAGTATATTGACATACCAAATAGTTTTCGGTATATTTTGAGGCTTCATCAAACGTATGTTTCGTTGAGTCTTAGTTGCTTCTGTTGACAATATGGTATATTTTTAAATTAGTATATCGCTATACCAAATGTTGTTTTTGACATATGTATTTTACTTTTATTTCAAAGAAGTGGCGGGTATCTCACAGTCGAGCACACTCAACTGTAGCTTTCTTACTTCTTATTTATGTATTTGGCATCAGGAAACTGACAAATTCAACGAGACTCGTGACGTTGTACGTTCTACATCTACATTCTCTTCTTCTTTAACGCGTTCATTTTTAAAGAGTATTCACACTGCATTGTCAACTAAGGGTCTTACTTACATTAAGTATAATGAAATGGGAAACAACTTACCAAAAATAACTTTGTATTGATGCTGCGAAATTCCAATTTAGTCCATTTTTGTAAAACAAGCGTATTCAAAGTTCGTTGCGAGCTTTTAATGTGCTTCCAGATGATTAATGAAGTGAATTTAATTTACATATTTCGGAGCTTTTAATGTGCTATCATCACACGCCAGAAAATTAATAAAATTTATTCAATTTACGCTTTTTCTTCATGCCTTGAAATTCCAATGTAATCCATTTTTGTGAAACAAGTGTATTCAAAGTTCGTTGTGAGCTTTTAATGTGCTTCCAGATGATTAATGAGGTGAATTGATTTTACGCTTCACGCTTGATTGTGCAAAAGGTGAAAGGGTATTGCGCAGTCAGTATTACCTCCTGCTGTGTCTTCTCATTCTCCGTTTCATGTGCTGACAATGCGGAAGTCAGTTGAGTTTCCTTTTCAGCTTTGACTTTATTTTTTGACTGCCCAAAAGTATGCATCACAATTTTTTAATGCGCTGAAAAGCACGCTGTAAAAATGTTTCGCTTTTTTTGGTTTCATTTTTTGCTTTTTTGTTTTTTTTTTTTTTATTTAGGATTTATACAATAACTTAACATTTGTTTTGCTTTTGGAATCTGGAAATATACAATATTAAATATTGATTTCTTGTTGCATTTATTTTTGTTGTTTAGTTCACTGATTTCATGTTTTTTTGTTGTTGTTGTTGTTGATTTGCTTTTCTTTTCTTGTTTTTTTTGCTTCTTTTTGATTTCTTGTTCTTCTCTTGATTTGTATTCGAAATTTAATTAGCACATATTTTTCGGGGATTGCTATTACATATATATCTTTTGTTTTTCTTTTCTTGTTCTTTAATAATTATTATTACATTTATCAAATGCAGCACTTTAATGCTTAGGCTGAGTGTGTGTTGGTGTGTATAAGTGTGTGTGTGTGTGTGTGTGTGGGTTTGTATCGGTGTATTGAATCGGTTCTCGTTTATCTATTTGGTTTAGCTTTCTGTAAGTTATTTTTTCTTTAAGCGCGACATTCTATGTGTGTGTGTGTGTTGGTCATTGTGAATGTGTGTGTGTGTGTGTGTGTGTGGGTGGGTGGGTTGATGTGACATACATACACACACACACAGATCTAAGTAAATCGCAAGCACAATTCAAATGAGGCTGCTGAAAATCCACAAGCAGGAAAAAAAAAAACGAAACAAAAAAAAAGGAAGCCTGAGAAAACATGAATTGGGAACGCAAAGTTTATTTGTGTGTGTGTGTGTTGATTTCTGTGCGTTTTTCATGCGTGACAATTTCAACTGGGGTAATCGATATCGATATAACGATATATCGAGAATGAAGACAGACAGAAAGTTATAGAAATAGAGCTTTTTTGCTGTTTAAGGTTTCATTTTAATACAAATGCAAAACTGCATTTTAGCTATGTATATGTGTGAGTGTGTGTGTTTATATTTGTATGTATTCGTGTGTGTGTGTGTGTGTGTCTAGTTTTTGTATATTTTGTTTAAGGTTTAACATTTAATTTAATTTCTTTACTTTCATCGTCATATAAATAAAAAATAAATACATTTTTTGTTTTTTTCTTTCTCTTTTTTTTCTTTTCTTGTTCTCTTTTATGCATGCAGGCAAAACTTTTGTTTTTTTTTTCTTATTTTTTTTCTGTTTATCGTTTTCTCATTTTTTGTTTGTTTTTGTTTTTTTTTTGTTTATCGACTTTTTAAATGTTCTTTAAAAAGCTGCACTAATTTTACAAATACGAAAAAAATATATATTATATATATGTATGTATGTATATAAAGTCGAGTCACATTACAAAAAAAAAAAGGAAAAAATATTTATATACGCATATACATATATATATATCGATTCATATATATACGCTATATAATCAGCATCATCATAATAATTCAACAGCTGATCTCTCATGTTCGTTATATGATGTCTCAACTGTTAGCATCGGCTTTGCACTTACATATATATATATATCCAGACTAACAAATATATAGACACACACAATATATACGAAATGTGTGTATATATTGTGCATATATATCATAGTTACAATTTCATTAAATTTAGGCTGCGACTGCAACGTGGGTTCGACAGCGACAGCAATAGCGCGCATTGAGTTTTTAGAGTGAGTCGGCAATAGCAGAAGCAGCAACAGCAGCAGAAGCAGCGGCAGCGGCAGAGCCAGCGACAACAGCAGCAGCAGCTGTTAAAAGCATTTAAGAAAGTCGCTGTTACAGTCACTGCTATGGCTACAGTATTTAACAGAGCCGCTGTTAAGCTTCGCTGTTAATGCTGTTACTGCTGTTACTCCAGCAGCAGCTGTTACAGCATTTAACATAGTTGCTGTTAAGCGTCGCTATTACTGCAGCAGCAGCTGTTACAGCACTTAACAGCTTCACTGTTAAGCGTCGCTGTTACTGTCTCTGCTTTTGGTTTTGCTTCTGTTGCTGTTTCATTTCTATGTATGTATGTTTGTATGTGGGTTTTGTTTGTTGGTTCTGTTCAGAGAGCTTGCGTTTCGTTTTCTCATTTAGCTATTTTCATGGTTGTATGTGTGTGTGTGTGTAAGCAAGCGAATAATGCAGCAGCATTCAAATATCAACAGCTTCGTCAGTTTCAGTTTTTAGCATTTAACATTAACATTAAATATGATACGCCTCCCTCCCTCCCTCCTGCTCCTCCATCTTCTCCAACAAGTGATCCTTGCTTGCACTTGTTGCCATCCCTTTCTCTCTTTCTTGTTCTTGTTGTCGTTCTGTATGTTTTGCCTCTGTTTTTGTTTGTTTCGCTGTTGTGTTGCCTCTCTGCTTCGTGTCTCGTTGTTGTTGTTGTTGTTCTTCTTCTTCTTGATTATTGCACCACACAGCAGCCCTTTTTCTTGTTCTTCTTCTCGTCGATAACCACGTGACTAGCCGAAGTTGGTCCAGGTACCACTTGCTTTGAGACTTGAGCCAGCGAAGTGACGCCATTATTGCTCTCTCCTCCACCTCCTCCTCCGCCTCCGCCACCCTTTCCATTGCCAGCCACCGCCGTTGATTTGCCACCTGCCCCGCCTCCTGTCGATCCTTCCACCTTGCTGCCGTGGGAATTTGTACCATTTTGTGCTGTCGCTTGATTCTGCGAGAGCTGCAAGCGAATTAAATTTCATTAATGCAAAAGTACAACAGAGAAATATTCAGTTGTCAGCGAGTAAACTTAAGCGAGTAATTGGAATAACGAGACATTCAGCTTTCAGCGAGTAAACTCAACTTTTAGCGACTCAAATTTCCCAGTTCAACAAATAATCTGAAACAAAACTTCTAAACGATTCGCTATTCATCAAATTTTAGACATTAAGCTTGCAACGAGTAAACTCAACTTTTAGCGAGCACAATTTACCAGTTTAACGAATACTCTGAAACAAATTAGCTAATTCTAAACGCTTCCTTTTCCTTTCATTTTTAAGTTTCGATTTCAATAAATTATTATCTTGATAGAACAAAACTTAATGAAGAATGTAAAAGCAAGACCTTTCGGCGAGTAAACTGAACGAGGAAACATTCACTAACGAGACATTCAGCTTTCAGCGAGTAAACGCAACTTTTAGCGAGTCAAATTTCCCAGTTCAACAAATAATCTGAAACAAAACTTCTAAACGATTCGATTTTCATCAAATTTGAGACATTAAGCTTGCAACGAGTGAACTCTACTTCTAACGAGTAAAAATTCCCATTGTAACGAATCTTCTCTATACAAATAAGCTTAACATAATCAACAGTATTTCTAAACGATTTGACTTTTTCCTTATATTTTGTTGTTTTGATTTTAATAAATTATTCACTTATTAAACTTAGCTTTTGGCGAGTACTGTTTAGTGTGTTTCGATTTCAGTAAATTATTTATTCAACAATTATTCAACGAGACATTCAGCTGTCAGCGAGTAAACTCAACTTTTAGCGACTCAAATTTCCCAGTTCAACAAATAATCTGAAACAAAACTTCTAAACGATTCGCTTTTCATCAAATTTCCGACATTAAGCTTTCAGCAAGTAAAGTCGACTTTTAGCGAGTACGAAGGAATCAACGAATCTTCTAAAACAAATTAGCTTTTTCTAAACGATATGCTTTTCATTAAACTAGTTTCAATTTCAATAAATTATTCTCTTATTTTTCGCTTTTGTCGAGTGCACTAAACAGAGAAACTTTCACTAACAAGACATTCAGCTGTCAACGAGTAAATTGAAATTTTAGCGAGTAAACTTTCCCAGTTTTCTCTACAAATAAGCTTTACACATTCCATTAGTATTTCTAAATGCTCTAAATAAATTATTCTCTTATTAAAATCAAGCTTAATGAAGAGTACAAAAGAAGCAAGAGAGAAACATTCACTAACGAGATATTCAACTTTCAACGAGTAAGTTCAACTTTTTGCGAGTAAAATTTCACTTTTCAACAAAACTTCCAACATATTAGCTTTACATAATTAAAAGTATTCTAGCTATATTTCTAAACGATTTGATTTGTATCAAATTTTTGGTTTTGATTTCAATAAATTATTGCCTATGCATTAAAGTAAACTATTTTTGCTTAGCACATTGCTTAATATAGAGTGATGTTATAATTTATTGAGTTTCAACAAATTGTTTGAAAACCTTTATCTTTAATCTTCTATGTTGGGAACATAATCTAATCTTCAAGATTGTAAATGTGTTTGTTTTTAAAGTAAACTATTTCTGTTTAGCACATTGTTTAATATAGAGTTCAATTATAAGACTAAGTATGCTATAAAGTTTAGCGCTGAGACGTGTTAAATTGACAAGTATTACTATTACTATTATTATTATAACATAGATAAGAAATAAATTTATAACCTAGTGTAAATTTAGTAGCGCTGACTGCTTTAGGCTAGGAATTGAAAAGTACCTAAATAATTTCTCTATTTTTGTAATGCTCAAGGAACACAAAACTAAGCGCTGTTTAGCTATAATTACAATATTAAATCGGAGAATAATTGACGGTGACTGAGCTTCGTTTTTAACTGAAGATTTCAGAAAACTAATAGGCAACTGACAAGCTAACATAGTTTAAAGAAAGATGACGCCTCTACTCTAGTTGAAGTTGGGTACTGACTTCTAGCTTTCCAAGTTTATGCGTCTTTTCGTTGGGTGCTTCCTTTCTCAGCTCATTCAACTTTTCGTGGGTGACAGATAAAATGAAGCCTTTACTCTAGTTGAAGATGGTTGCTGACTGCTTGCTTTCCCCTTTCATGCAACTTTTCCTGAGTGACAAATACAGATGATCCCTCTTCTCTATTTGAAAAAGGCTGCTGACTGCTTCCTTTCCCTGTTCATTTGACTTTTCGTGGGTGACATTTGCTTACATTTGTTTTGGTTACACTCTCGCCGATTGCAGTTGTTGCGCCGTTGCAGTTATCATCGCCATGCTGTGCGTTGCCATTGCCTATTGTACGATCCTCTGTGGGCGTGATGGGTTTGCCACCTGTCAAGTCGCATAAAAATGAAAGAAATGAATCCAAGAGAATCGAATGCATAAAAAGAAAGAAACTTACCACGTATCATGCTAACAATTTCATCAGCCTCTCTGGATAGATCGCCGCCTGGACGAAAAGGATTATCCCAGCCGGAATCAGTGCTGCAAAAGTACAAGTTGTTAGTTAGTGTTGGTAAACGCTTTAAATGGAAGTCGACTCACCTCTGCTGTCTGTCGTAGGCTGGTCCTAGGCCTCCAGTCGGCTGCATCGTCGCCGTCGCCATTGTTGTATAGTCTAAGTTACAATTGTAGCTACTAAACGTATTATCTAAATTATCCGCAAAACTCGTCAACGAATAATCGTTGCTTGGTGGACAAATCTGTTGCGGTTGACTGCTTTGGTAAATTGAAACGCGAACTATCGAACGTTCCGATCTGAAATGAGGCACAAATACGCAAAAAAAATTAAGTATATGAAAAGAGGCAAGACAACTATCGAGAGAGATAGAGAGAGAGAGAGGGAGAGGGAGACAGACACACACGCATTCCTAAACAGCTTCGTCACATTTTCCCCCCAATGTCAATTAAATTAAGTCATTTGCCAATTGCGCGTCGCCAGCGATTTGAACTTTTCATTCAATTCAATTTTCACGTTTTCAATTCGTTTCATTTCACAAATGGAAATTGACAAGTCTCCGACCGCAAATCTCGGCGCGTGCCTTTTGCATTTTGCATTATATAACGCCCCTGGAGAGTTGCTCTATAACTGCCACAAGCTGCATGCCACATGTTGTTGCAGCTCTATTCAAAGAGTGTCAATCAACCTGCAACTGACATCTTCCTCTTTCAATCTTGCACAATCTTCCAGCTTGAGCTTCTCTTTCTCTAATTGGGAATTGCGGCAATGAAAATTCCCAATTTAGTCACAGCAACAAAAAAAAAATGTGCAACCAATTCAGCAAGTTTTCAGTGCTGCCAAATGCCCATGAAATAACGGCAATGTCAACGCTGCATTCAACGCATTGAAGATCGTATTATAAGTAATGAAACATTGAATTTTCAAATATATAAAATACTGTACAATAAATTTAAAACGTATAATGAGGAATACAAATTTAAATAAAATTGAAATTTCAATTTCAGTCACAGGAAAAAAAAGTGCAACCAACAAGATTTCATTAAACACATTAAAAATCATGTCATAATTAATGAATAACAGAATTTAAAAATGCATTTTTAAAATAAATTATATAATAAATTTAAATCGTATTATAAGGAATACAATAAACAGAATTGAAATTTTCTAAATTAATCGCAGCAAAAAAGACAATTCAACAAAAATAATTCAGAAAGTTTTCATTCAATGGATTAAATATCGAATTATACATAAGTAATAAATTTAGATTGTATTATGAGTAAAAAAAATTTAAAAAAATAAATTGAGTTAAACACATAAGAAAGCTAACAAAGTCGAGTGTGCTCCAATGTTAGATAGATTTTAGATTTTGAATGAAAGCAAAATAGTGCGGTATTATTCTTAAAATATACCAAATTCACATACCGCAAACATACCATAAAAATACTGAAAATTTACGATTTTTAATATAAACAAAAAACAGTGCGGTATTGTGCACAAAATATACCGAATTAATATATCACAAAAATACTAAAATATACCGAAAATCTATATTCCGCATATTGATATGGTATAATATTCAAAATGTAACAAAGACCACAAAATATACCAAATGCTATATTTAGTATATTGATACCACATTCAGAATATACCATAGAGTATAAAATATACCAGATTGTCAGGCAAAGCAATTAAGATACGCATTAAGAAAGCGTTTTTGCTCATACAAAAGAATTTCTTATATAATTTCGACATTTTTTATGTTTATGTTAAGAAACTAGCAATTAGTTATATAATTTAGAGTTTACTATAATATATCTCTCATTATTCAAGTTCTTAATTCTTCGTGTAATATATTTCCTATTATTCAAATTCTTAACTCTTCGTTTAATATAACATATTTCCCGTTATTCAAGCTTTAAATTCTTAGTTTAGTATAATATATTTTTCATTATTCAAATAGAATGTTCTACATAAATAAATAACAATTCTTTTCGACCATATCTCGTGTTTACTCAAACAACATTTGAAAGAGATTTAGAAGTCGGATAAAGTTAACACAAGTTGATAAGAAATTGGAAATTTAAAAGTGCAAAACTGCGCTGGCGAAGTTTGAGTAAACGTTATGATATCAGACCTCAGGCAAGAGAAAGGCGAAGAGGCGAAGAGGGCAATGCAAGGTGACGGACAGCGAAGCAAGGTGGAAAGTTGAAAAGTGAAAGAAATAAAAAGGGTCGAGTTGAGTTGAGTTGAGTTCAGTTTCCCCCTTCTTCATAACTACATAGATAGAAAAAATAAACAAAGGGCAACCCAAGGCTACAAAAAAACAAAAAACAATAAAGTTGTGAGTCATTTCTCACCGGCAAATCCTGCGGTGATTTTTATCATCTGGATTGCATAAGTTGGACTGTTTTATGTTAATTACTTGCGGTTTTTTCTTCTTCTTTTCTTTTTTTTTTGTGCACGTCAATCACACGCTATAATTCACAACTGGTTCTGGTCGCAAAAAGAACGAACGAGAAAAAAAAAAACAATTATAAAGGTAACTCACTTTACGGCCAATTTTCTTGCTCTTTTAACTATTTCTTTTTTATGGTCTATTCTTTTGCCTCCGCTTTTGTGCTTTCTATTTTGTCGACTGTTTCGTTGGCTTCCCAGAAATGCGAGTTAAGTGAACTAAGAACCGATATTTTAAAGTCTTCTAAGCTCCAGTTGTGTCTGTGTACGTTTCCATCAAACAATCTATTCTGCTTCCCCCTCTCTTTCTATCCCTCTCTCACTCCATAGCCATTATCTGATGATCTTTTGTCTGCCCGTTTTAGGCTATTCTTCTGCTCATTTTGCCAGTCATTTTTCAACTTGTAACACAAAGCAGAGAAATAGAAAAAAATTAAGAAAAACATGAAAAATACAAAACTTGGACAAATGTTTTAAACTATCAACTATCGATCAACAAGTTTTAGTTTTGTATCTGTTTTTTACACTCTCAAGAGTAAATAGTGAACTTGTGTTGTGTAGTCTAGTGTTGTTGTCAGCTCATTGAGCATGTGAAGATTACGTCATGTGCCGAAATTGATATGCGCGAATGCGACAACAATAACAATAACAACATCAACAGCAACAACAACAATAACTGTAACAAGCTCAGCGACAAGAACTTACAAGCAACAACAACACAAATAAAAACAAGTTTTTAAAATGTTTTTCGAGTGCTTTTTCGTTTGGCCTCGCTTCACGAAGGGCGTGAGGAAGGGAGGTAGGGGGGGCTGCTTCTGCTTATTGTCGTGTTTCTCATCACAAAACTTCCTTTGAAGTGTTTGAACACGAAAAAGTAAAACCAAAAACAACAACAACAAAAATGAAAACTACCAAAAAAAAAAAAAATAATACTTGTTGCTGTGCGTGTGTGTGGGAGGGAGACAACAACAGAGGTGTTGGCAGACGAAATGCAGCGCGAACTTGAAGCTACTGCTGCTGCTTCTTCTTCATCTGCTTCTTCGTCTGTTTGCTCTGCTTATAACAGTTGTTCTTGTTGTTGCTGCGCTGCCCGCGATGAGCGCATCGGCTTTGCCGCCAAAGCAGCGCAGCGCAGCTTTCAATTAGTCTGCAGACGTCACACACACACAAACATACACACATACGCATATGGTCAGTAGCACACGCAATGAGAGCAGCAGTAAATTAATTTAACAAATTACACATGTATGTGTGTGTGTGTGTGTGTGTGCCCCACCCGTTGCTGCTGCTGCTGCGTTTTAACAAAAATAATGAAATTAAATGTTAATTGAATATTTTTGCACTTGACGTCAAACGACGCAACAGCAGCAGCAGCAACAACAACAACAACAAGCAGCCATTTATTTTGCATGCCAATTGGGGGGAACGAAACGAAACGAAAAGCAACGAAAACGAAACGCCTGCAATTTGTTTTTGCATGCGATAAAAAGGCAGCGCTGCATTGCGACGCAAACTGCGCTGCTGCTGATGTGTTGTTGTTGTTCTCCTTCTTCTTCTTGTTGCCCAGCAGTCGGTCGGCATTTCATTTTTGAAAATTTTAAAACATATACACCGCACACACATCACATGGACTTTATATTATAGAATTTATATTATGTGTGTGTTTGTGTGTATATATATAGAAATAACAACGTCGCAGCAGGCACGAACACAGCGTCTAAACTTAAAGCTATGTCTAATTTATGTACAAACAAGGCACTATATTTTAACACACACTGTTAAAGCCGATACATCACACACGCATACACACTTGTACACTTGCTGCTAGTCGGGCAGTGTATTTTAATTGCGTTCACAGAGCATTAGCAGCACACTGAGCGAGAGCAACGCTGAAGAGAGAGAGCACAGTGAGAGCGAGCGTAAGTAGGAGAGCGCTTACTCGTGGGGAGTGGCTGCTGAGGGGGGGTGTGGAGTGGGCGATGGGGTGTTGAAGTGGCGTTGGCGGGCAATGTAGGTGTGTACGAAGCGAGGAGGGGAAGGGGGGGAGGTGGATTGGCAATCGCGGACTCGTGTGTATTATTTTTTGCGATGAACTCACTGCGCGCATCCCACCATGGACAACAAAAACAACAAAATAAATATAAGAGCAGCAGCAAAGCGTAACACAGAGTGTGTTTGTGTGTGTGTGTGTGTGTGCACAACACACAAATTACTTTCACATTGTTATTTGCCTATTTCAATTATAATTTGTATTGTATACAATATAGTATTTGCCAGGCCACTTTTAATTGCGTGTTTTCCACTGTGCGCTCGCAAAGCGCATTTACCAACACTGTTGGTGGGAGTACAACCTTAACACCCAACCCCCACCTGCCCCCGTCACTCTTCCACCCACTGTCAACCACTTGCACTCACTGACTGCGCTGCTTGCATGTGTTAGTGTGTGCGTGTGCGTGTGTGTTTTGTATGCGTGTGTTTGTGTCCCTCTTTGGCACGCACGATTGACTTTTGCATTTATATTTGCTTTGCTTTGGTGTTGTTTTTTTTCTATTCACTTGGCATTTTTGTTGGCATTTTACAATTTGTTAACAAACTAATTCACGCACTTGACAAACTTTTTGATTTTTTGTTTTTTTGGACAGCTGCTTCTTCTGCTGTGTTTTTCAGCGTTCTGCTTCCTCTTTGCGATTCTACGCGCGTTTTACTTTTGCGACCACCGTTCTCGATAGTTAGCTCCGTCCTCTCTCTCTCTCTCTCGCTCTCTCTTACTTGTTCTCTCTGCCCTTTGCTCAACGACGGCAGCGACGCGACGTCGTCGGATTCGGATTCTGCTGCTGGGGTTGTTTGAAACAACAACACAACAACAACGTACAATTTACAAAATTTCAAATGTATGATGATGAGCGTAGTTAACTTTTTTTTCTTTACTTTTTAAGCGCCCCGCACGTAATTCTCGTTTGTTGTTGGCTGTTTGGCGTTGTCGTTGCGTTTGCCTAGCTAAACTTGCAAGCTTGCTGCTAAAAAGTAAAAGATACAATACACACACACACACACACACACGAATGTTTGCAGGAGCACACGGCGCTCTCGCTTGAGCCGCTGAGAGAGCGTAAAAGAGAGCGCGTTCTCTCGTGAAGTTCAGACGAATGGCGTTGCCACCTTACTGCATTTAAGTGTGTGTTTATTTGTTTTGTTTTCGTACTGCGCACAATTACCGTTTTATATTTATTTACTTACAAATTGCAACAATTTAAATGTCTTATAACAAATAAACAAATTTCGATTTGTATATTTTTTTGTTTACAAATTAAATGCAATAACCCAGTTGGAAACCTGTTTGGTAAATGCTTATCAAATCTGATTGGAGATGAACTCATCAGGGCAACTAAAAAACACAAAAATAAAATGAACAACTAGCCAAATTTAGAAACAAGCGCACATTATTGGCTGGAATTTCTAGCAAATGCGCGCAAAATTCGCCAATTTGGCCAAACAAAAACAAACACGAAATTTGGCAGCTGTTAGAACAAAAACAAACACAAAAACAACAACAAGGCGAGAAGGAAAAGGCCAACAAACTGCGTCTTTTATTTCTGTCATATTGTCTGTTGATCTTTTATGCTTTGTTGTTGTCAAGCTGCGCATTAACAAGAGAAGAAAGACAACAAAAGAAACAAAAGAGGCAACGCACATTGTAAAATTGTAATGAAAACAAACAAAAACTAAAAACGGCAATGCGCACACACACATCTGGCAACGCTATTAAACCAACAAACATGACATCACTTTTTTTTTGCGCACTCACTAAAATGCCAAAGTAATATGGAGCGAGCGAGTGAACGAGAGAGAGCGATCCAATAAGAGAGCAACGCAAGCTCGCTCTCAATCGAATGTTTTGCGTTCTCTCTGCCGCTGCCGCGCGCTCTGCTTATGTTATACACAGCAGCAGCGAGCGGTGACGGCAGCGGACGACGACAGCGTGAACAAAAATAAAAATAATAACATAAGAAACATAAACACATAACTATATAAAAAAAAAAGGTACTCGAAGCGCCGTCGCGCTGTCGACGTCGCAGTCGGGGAAGCTGGGCTGATGAATGCAAAGCGGCAGCGAACATGTGAATGTGGGAGGGGGTGGGAGGGGGAATGGGGAGCGTGTAACACACAAAATTGAAAACGGGAGCAGCAGCAAGAATTCTTTTTTTTTATTTTATGTTATGTGTATTATTCGTGTGTATGGTTGGAGAAGGGGATGGAGATGGCAGTGGGAAGGGGGTGGGGAAGGGGAAAGAGGAAGCTCTTGTGGGCGGAGGTGGGGAGGTTGCTGTGACAGTTAATAAACGGGGTTGCCACACTGGTCAGCGACAGACAGAGCGACGCGATGCTGCCAATTGGGAACGCTGTTCGTCCGTCCGTCCGTCTCTCTGTCTGTCTGTCTCTTTCTATTGTTGTCGCTGTCGCCGTCGCCACAAACTATTCAGAGCAAACATGCACAAGCACGCACAGAATGTTTCATACTATGCTTTGCTATGTTCTCTATGTAGGTAATAAGGCTGACTGGCAACACAGCAACAACAAGTAAAGCAACTACAACAACAGCAACAAAAACTACAACACGCACTGCTGACCAGCGACACAATTACACGTGGCTGCGTGTGTGTGTGTGTGTGATAATGGCTGCCTGCTGTCCCTCTTCCTCTTCCTCCTCACACCCTTTGGACACTTTGCTGCTACTGCTGCTTCTTCTTGCTGCTATGCATGTCAAGTGTGGCCACCGGAAAATCAATCGCCTGACTGACAATTCAACACACTCTTACACACACACGCACACTTTCTTACACACACATGCACACACACTGAATACTTTCACAATAGCTTTGCTCGAATTTCAAGACATTCACTAAAAATGTGCCCAAACATTAAGAGGTGAAAGGGGAGAGAGAGAGAGGGGGGGTTTCGTTTCGCCTCATCTCACCTCAGCACAGCAATGATCACCTTCACCTCATCATCGCATCTCTTACAAATCAAACCGTTGATGTCGTTAAAAGCTAGAAAAGAAGCTAGATGAATTTGAAAATAAGCTATATTTGAAGCTATAAGCTAGACGCAAATTTTACAAACTAGAACTCGCTTATAAAAAGCTAAACTGGCAACACATTTACAGCCAGAAAATGCTAGATGATTTTGAAAATAAGCTATATTATTTATTTATTTACATGTTAATTATTATGCCAAATAATATAATAACTAAAAGAAGCGAGTGCTAGCTACTAATGCCATCGACTCTTTAAGCTGTAAACTAGATGCAAATTTTACAAGCTAGAACTAGCTTCTAATAAGCTAAACTGGCAACACTGCTAGCACGCCTCTTCCGCAGCCTCTCTCTCTAACAGCACCTTCCCTCATCATCACACATTTCACCTCACGTCACCTTTAACAGCTGCCATTCATCTCATAAACATAATCGATAATAACAGCAAACGCTTTGTTCTTGTTCTATGCCTTGTCTTCCCCCCTCCCCAGACACTGCCTTTCCATACATCATTTATCTTTGTGTAGATTTGTGTGTAAAAGAAAGTTCTTCTTCTTCTTCTTCGGATGACATCACGTTGCGCTTAAAGCGGCCAACCGGCAAATTAAAGCTCTCTCACATACGACAACGACAGCAAAGGTCAGAAATAAATAAAAATCAGCTTGGCAGCTCCAAGTGTGTGTTTAAGTTATCGATAAGCTCGCTGCTATCGATTAACAACTGCCAAAAAGGTAAACAAAGCTTAAGCGCTGCTTGTGTGTGTGTGTGTGTGTTTGTGTGTGGGCGTTTATCGATGGGCAGCTTAATTATTTGTTGTAGGCGCTTGCGTGGGTGTGGCACGTTGATTAGACAACACACACACACACAGATGTATGCAGCCGAAAAAGATGTGGGTCAACAACCACCAAATGGAGTTGACCTACATCATGCTTTAAAATGCACACACACACACACACCAACTTCAAACGAAGCATTATGTAATAAATGACGACGATGGCAGCGCAGTTTAACGGTATTCATTGCGGCCGCTGCTGCTGAGAACGTTCAACTGCAGCGCCGGCGCAGACAGCAAAACAAAATGAAGAAAACACAGTTAGAGCAACTCCAATTGGAGTCGTTGGTGGTGTCCGCATGCAAAATGCTTTCCAATTGGAATGGTTAAACGGGAGAGAGCGAAAGAGAGCGGGTGCGAGAGAGAACGGAGCCCCAAAGAGAGAGCGTAAACATTGGTAAACAGAGCGACGCATCCTGCTATCTTTTTAACTTCTCTCTCTCTCTCTCCCACTCTTGCGTGTGTTTTATCGCAAAAGGAAGTTTTAAAATGCAAAACGTAATTATCGATTAAAAGTTGAATGGCTAAAAGACGGTGGAAGGGGAAGGGGGATTTTCTGTTTGTTTTGCGGGGCCAATGCGCTGCAAAAAGTTCATTGCATGCAATTTGGCACGACTATTTAATGTATGCAAGTGTGTGTGTGTGTGTGTTTGTGCTTAGACAGAGATCAGCTTATGGCTTATTTGGCTTACGAATTGCCCCAAAAAAGTGAAAGCTGCCAAAAACTCATTATTCTGATTACATTCTTTTTTTCTGATGAACAAAAAGTAGACCTAAATTTTCGAGAGCAAAATGCATAAAAAACGAAACAAAAAAACAAGTAAAGGGTTCATTAACATTCGAGGCTAGATTTTTAACTAGAGATGAGAGCGTGAGTTAAGAGCAGCAGAGCAAAAAAGCTTTCACTCAAGTATTAAAAATAAACTGCTGCATATCATAAAAAAGAAGAAAGAAACCCAAAAGAAAAATCTAATCAAATTTGCCAAATTAGTTCAAATCGTTTTTATTGCCTAAAGGCATGCAACTTAATTGTTACGTCACAGCTGCTGCTGATCAAAGGCGCAGCCATTTTGTTTGTACACATAGTACATATCTCTTTCTCTCGCTCTTTCTAATTGCCTACTTAGTGCATTGTACTTACTCTTCCTGCACTTCGATGCCGCTGTCGTCCATATTGAGTTTCGCATAGTCACCATAACTGTTGTTGCTATTAAGCGTCGCGGTCGCTGCTGCTGCTGTTGTTGTTGTCCCCGCTGCCGCCGCTGCGGCTGCTGCGGAGCTAAGCGTCTGTTGCTGCTGCTGCGGCTGACCAGCAGCGTCGGCAGCATCGAAACCAAAGCTCGGCTCCACGTGCTCGGACAGCGGCGTCGGCGTCTCAAAGACCAGCGTCTCAACCATTGAGCCTTTTGACGAGCCAAACGAAACGCTGCAGAAAGAGAGAGAGAAAGGAAGTGAGCAAAGGAGCAGAGATATTTGCATAATGCGTTATCAGCGTTGCCAATTCAGCTATTTCTCTGCTAGATCTGACGGTTTTCAAAAGCAAAATGTGGCATAAATTATAAACTAGCGGCTAGAGCGAAATATAGCTATTTTTAAGCAATTCTGACGTAACTTTGGCTTTTATAAGTCATGTATCTTTGTGCTTTATGATAATGAATTTTTGATAATGATCATGAATTGCAAATCCTTTAGTAACTCCAGCCAATATTCAACCTGAATGATATATTTATTTGCTTACGCAATTCTTCGAGGAGGAGTAATTGCTTTCGTTTTTAATTTTTTAATAATGAATTGAATTTTTAATTATATAAAAACATCAATATGCCAAAAGAGCTTTACATTTATCGGTTTATAAAAACAAATGTTGTATACCATCATCCGTCAAAACTTCAGTTGCAGTTGATAAAATTGGCAAAATACTCAAAAATACTAAAAAAAATAAATAAAAATGAAAAAAATTTGGTTTTACTAATTTATCGTTATGTTTTAGTTGGCCGGTGTTAGCTTTTTTCATAAGTTATTTGAGCTTTATTATGAAAATGAAAAAATTTTGGTTTCACTAATCTATCGTTATATTTTAGGTATCAACAACATTTTCTAGCGGTTTTTAGATTTTTAATAAGTTATTATTTTTAGATTTATTATGACCTGAAGAATTGAAAACGCTGTGCGTAATTAGACTCAAAAATACTTTATTTTTTTTAAATGAAAAAAAAAAAAATTGTTTCACTAATCTATCGTTATGTTTTAGCTATCAGCAACAATTTCTGTCTGTTTTTAGCTTTTTTCATAAGTTATTATAGCTTTATTATGAAAATTCAAAACAAAATTTATTTCACTACTCTCTCGTTATCTTTTAGCTATCAGCAACATTTTCTAGCGGTTTTTAGCTTTATTATGACCTGAAGAAATGACAACACTGTGCGTTGTGCGTAATTAGGCGCAAAAAGGAGCAAAGGAAAACAAAACAAAAAGCTTTTATTGTTGTTGCGTAGTTACCGTTTGAGGCCGACGCTTTTGGTGCCCAGCTTGCTGAGCTTGGGCTTTTTCTGATTGGTTGTTGTTGTTGTTGTGATTGGCGGGCGGTTGAATTTATCACTTTGATCGCTGGAATCAGCGGCGCCAACTGTTGTTGCCGTCTCCTCGGACAGATCCTCGATGTCGCTGCGGTTGCTGTTGTCGTTGTTGTTGTAATTGTTGTTGCTGCTGCTGCTCTCCAACAGCAGCAGCTGATGCTCCTGTTGTTGTTGCTGCTGATCGTTGTTATCGTTATTATTATTATTATTCATGCTCTCGTTTTCGTGTTCTTGTTGTTGTTGTTGTTGGCGGGACGGATGCATTGTTGTTGTATGCACAAGTGGCAAAGCCAGCGACAGCGAAGTTGGCGGCGACGTCGACTGCGGCGGCGGCGTTGTGCTGCCCAGCAGCCTACTGCGCTCATCATCTGCACTCGCAGCAGCGACGTCGACTGCACTAGACGTCGACGTCGACGTTGACGTTGACGTTGACGGCACGTTGGCGAGCATTGCTGCGGTTGAATTGAGCTTTGCTTTGTTGTAGTTGTAGCTTTCGTTAGTAGTGAGATTCAATTGCTGTTGCTGCTGTTGTTGTTGTTGTCGTTGTTGCTTATGCAGATTCACAGATGGCGCCACTGTATCATTTTGTCGTCGGCTTAACGCCAGCATGCGTGAGTCGTGCGTGAGTTGAATGCACTCACGTTTAATGATCACTCACGATCACGTAAAAAACACACAAAACAAAACAACAAAAAAAGAACGGCAATAACAATGCGACAACGTTGGCAATGTTTCACAGTTGTGTGCTTTATTCACTCTCTATCTCTATCTCTCTCTCTCTCTTTTGCTCGCTCACTCTCTGTTACCGCTTGATTGAATTTAAACCGGACGCAGCGCGGCAAACGTCGCTGCTCGACGTTAACGTTATAATGACAACGACAACGACGACGACAATTCTTGCATACGAATGCTTCTCTGCTCTGCTCTGCTTTGGCTTTGGGGTCGCTGCTTTGTGGCTACTGCGCCTTTTTTGTATCACCTTTTCTTTCACATACACACAGACACACACCAACACTGACACACATGGAGAACGAGAGATAAACGACTTAATTTCCGCAACACAAAATTGAATAGACTTTTGAATTTCCTTCCACACACACTCACGCTAAATATTTAGCACCCAAAACAACACACAACACAAACAACAACAATGTGAAGGATGATAGTAAGAGCGCGAGGGGGGGAGGGCGGGAAGAAGATGCAAAACGACGAACGACGCTCGATAATTGCACTTGGCACTAAACACAACGAAATGCGGCGGCGACGACGACGACGACGGCAACGGCGGCAGCAGCGGCGACTGCTGTGTTGCGCATTTAACACACGTTTATAAATAAATATGCTAGATATGCATAAATCCGTTACGTTTCGTTTTTTTATTCTTTGTTTCTTCGACTCGTGTTGTCCTGTTGCTACTTATTTGATTGCGTTCTTGCGTTCTGTTTCTTCGTTTTTTTTTGTATTTTGCTGCGCTTCGAATTTCAGCCACTGTCTCGCCGCCAGTGTGACTGAAGTGTCGTATTCAAATAAGCCGACTGCATGGAGTTCATTTGTGGTGGGGGGCTCACCTTAACAGTTGCTTGTGCTCCGGTCACACTGCTGCAGACAAAGTTGCGCACAGTTGGCAGCATTGCGCTCAACAGTTACAGCAAGTTGGCAGCACTGCCAAAGAGTTTGACTTCAATTTTAATGCGTTCTACTTTTTGTTATTATTTTATGCGTTTATTTTATAGTACTTGTTAATTTAATGTATGTATATGTAGCTAATTTAGTTATTTTTCTTGTTATTTTATTTGGTGGCTAATTCATTTTTATTACGCACCTAATTTATCGTATATTATTATATTATTAATGGAATGCATTTAGTAGCTAATTATTAAACAATATTTATACGCATTTCAGAAAACAAATTGAAGACGTGTTAGTTTTGTATTTGATTTATTTTTGTCAGTTACATTTTTGATTAATTATTTGATTATATTAATCTACTGCGATTAAACATATTATTTATTTAATTTTTTTAGTTTTGTCTATTACATTTTGTTTTTATTTATTTTATTAGATTAAGTTTTTGTGCTAACACATATTATGTTTTATTTTTGTCTATCACATTTTTTTTTTATTTATTTTATAAGATGAATTTATTGCTCTTACGCATATTGTTTATATTATTTTTGTCTACATTTGGTTTTATTTATTTTTTTATTTACATTATTTCTGTATTATTGTCTAAAACATTTTATTTTCTTTATTTTATTATTTTATTATTCATATATATTTTTTTTTTTTGTCTATTACATTTTGTTGTATTTATTTTATTAGAATAAATTATTGCGCTTAAATGCATTAATTATTTTATTTCTTGTTTTTATGCTGTAGTATATATATATTTAATTCATTTATCTAGTTGTTAATTAATACAATTGATTTATTTCAGTTATTTAATTTTATTACATTATTTTATTTTTTCGAAATCTATTCGCAATAAATCGAATATGCATATTCACTACACAATCGTTTTGCCACTAGGTGGCAACGCCGCTGCGGCTGCAGCGTATACAAAAGCGGTACGGCAACGCTGGCATAGCCCAAAAATTTTGTAGTCCAATTTTGTGTGTTTTTCTGCGTAATTCTGTAATATGGCTAATTCGTGGCTCGCTGCACAATATTAAACGCGATCGCTGGCTGTGTGTGTGCACGAAACGAAGACGAAGACGAAGAGGATAGCAACAGTTGGAGCAGTGTGCAATTTGGCTGGCCGTAGCGCACACACACACACAAGCAGGCGAGCGAGGCCAACTCCTCCACCCCCCCTCGCCCATCGACAAACCAAGCGCCTGCCTGAACAATAATAATAATAATAGTGATACTTAAAGTGGAGCCAACGATGTCGGAGCGCAAGCGTTATCACAAGGATAATGCGCCCACCGACGACATTATAACGCTGATCAATCTGGTGCGCCAGAATCCAGCGCTCTACAACTACAAATTGCAGCCAAATCAGCGACGACGTCCGGACATCTTAAGCGGCTGGATGAAGGTGTCCCAGCAAATGGGCAGTAAGTTGTCTAGTGTTGTGTTGTCTTCCGCTTCCATCTAATCAAGTTAATCAATCCTAGATAAGTACAGCGTGCAGGAAGTGCGACGCAAATGGAAAAATCTGAGGGACACTTATCATCAATATCGTCGCCGGTCCCCGAAATGCATTGAGGGACGATTGTCAAAGTGGCGCTATGCCAAGCCACTTGATTTCCTCTCCAAGGTGTATCAACCGAAGTTGAAAGCTCAGCGCAATGCGCTCGCTGCAATGTTGCAGATCAAAAAGCAGCCCGATGATGAGGACGAAGACGAGGATGGGGATGTGGGGGATGTGGATGATTTGGAGCACGATGTGATCGATGAGGATGGCAGCGGTGCTTTGGCCAGCCATCATCATCACCATCATCATCATGGACACAGCTCGCAGATCACTTTGGTGGGCGGCGATGAGGCGGAAACCTTTATACTGACTGCCTATGAGGAGAGTGTGGCCGATGACAGCAATACGCATCCGACGCATCATCATGGCCATCATCATCATCATCACCAGCAGCAGCATCAGCAGCATCATCACCATCACATTCCCGACAGCCATCAGCAGCATGTGCATCACCTGCAACACCAGCAACAACAACAGCAGCAACAACAACAACAGCAACAACGTCATCACGATGGCAGCATCTCGAGCATTGAATTGTCACAGATAACGCAAGATGAGGACGACGATGACGTTGATGGCGAAGTGGAGGACGATGACGATGTTGTGGACGATGAGCTGGATGAGGATGAAGTGCAGCAACACGATGGTACCCAAGTGGTGGACATTGTGAAGCACGAACTGGACGAAGATGCCGCCACAGGAGCCGAAGTTGACTACGAGGAAGTGTGTTTGTATGAGGAGGCGAGTGGAGCGCATTGTGGCGATGATGTGGCCGATAGCAAGGGCTTCCATTACATCGATGAGTTCATCGAGGACATTGAGCCGGAGACGCACGAGACCCAAAAGGAGATCACGTGCCACATTCTGCGTGCTCATCACTTTGCCAGCACAACTGGAGGTGGAAGTGGAACTGGAAGTGGGAGCGGGAACAGTGGAGGAGGAGGAACAACAGTAACAGCGACGGCCACAAATAGCGTGCTTGCTGGCGGAGTGATTACGGCGGACACGAAGCTCAAGAATCTCACGCTGGTGACCACAACGAATGCAGCAACCACGACATCATCATCATCGACAAAAGAATCGCAGCAAATTGCGCTTGTCGATGTCACCGAGGCAACGAGCACCAGCGTCACAATTTCCCAACCCGCCGCCTGTCAACTGAATGCCACAACAGCGGCGGCGACAGCAACTCCTTCGGCTGCTGCTGCTGCTGCTGTTGTCAGCACGACGTTGCAACCAACAGCAGCAACCACTTTGTGCAATAGTTCAGCGGGTCACTTCAGCAGCCCGACGACGACGATACTCCAACTGCCAACGTTGAGTTGTGGAGGCACTTCCATCAGCGTTGCCTCCAGCAGCACGCTCATCAAAGAAGACGAACTCCAGCAGCAGCAACAGGTGCAACAACAACAACAGCAGCATCATCAACAGCAACAACAGCAGCAACATCAACAGCAGCAACAACAACAACATCAGCAACAGCAACTCAAGCGAGATGAGCTCGATTTGTTCTTCGATTTCCTCAAGAAGAAGATGCAATACTTTAGCAAAACGCAAATCACGCACATCCAAATGGAGTTCCTCAACTGCGTCAGTCGGCAGGAAGTCGCCGCCGATCTGGAAGCCAAGGATTAAACGGAGGAGAGCGCGCGTTTTTTCATCAGATTTAAATTACTTACCTTTTTTTTAATATAATTATTTAGAATTGTAAATCGGTCATTTTTAAGTTTTAACGCTTTTCCTCTCCTTGTCCCTGTTCCCCCATTCTCCTCTCTCTCTCTCTCTCTCTCTCCCATTCTCCCTCTCTGTCCCACTCTTCCCCAATTCTCCTCCTCTCTCTTTCTCTTTTAATATAATTATTTAGAATTGTAAATCGGTCATTTTTAAGTTTTAACGCTTTTCCTCTTCCTCTCTCCCTTTCCTTGTCCCCCATTCTCCCTCTCTCTCTCTCTTCCCCAATTCTCCTCCTCTCTCTTTCTCTTTTAAGTGTTCGTTTTTAGCCTTAGCTCGCCAATTTGAACGTAGTGTTTAGCGTTAACGATGCCTCGTCTATACCTTGTGTATAACCCCCGCCCCCCTTTGAACCCTGCCACGCCCCCCCCCCCCAAACTGTGTAATGAATATAATTGTAAAATAAAACTAATCACATTTCTCGAAAAATGTTTTACAACTTGCTAAACAGAAACAATTCATCAGTCAACTTGATTTATAACGTTGCCACGCCCACTGCTGACGCCTTCGCCGTTTAACGAAACTTGAAACTAGTGAGAAAGCTACAGTGGAGTGTGCTCGACTGTGAGATACCCAATAAAAGCGAAACGGTGCGGTATTATGCTTAAAATATACCAAATTAATATACCGGAAAATACCAAAATCTACATTTGGTATATTGATATAGTATTGCATATAAAATATAACAGTGCGGTATTATTCTTAAAAATATACCAAATTAAAATACCACAAATATACTAAAACCTACATTTGGTATATTTATATAGTATAAAGTTCATAATATACCACAGAGTACAATATATGCCAGGCTCCAGTGCTGTATTATTTTTTTAAATATACCAAACATTATACCACAAAAATACTACAAATACTGAAGGCTATTTTTTGGTATATTGATATAGTATTACATTCAACATATACCGAATATACCAAATAATATACTGCAAAAGTACTATCAAGTACGAAAGCTAAGCAAGTCGAGTGTGCTCGACTGTGAGATACTTAATAAAATCGAATACCAAACTAATATACCGGACAATGTCAAAGTTTATATTTGGTATATTATTATAGCGTTACGTTCATAATATACCACAGAGTACAAAATATACAAGACTCGTGTGTGGTATTATTATTTAAATATACCAAACAATATACCGCAAAAATACTAAATAAATATACTGAAGGCTATTTTTGGTATATTGATATAGTATTACATTCAAAATATACCATATATACCAAATAATATACTAACAATTACGAAAGCTAAGAATGTCGAGTGTGCTCGACTGTGAGATACCCTGTACCCATTTCGAATAGAAACCAAAACAGTTCTAATGCTTTATATACAATAATTAATTTAACAATATTTATTTTGAATTCAAGGCATATTCCGTAATTAACTAATTTGTGCATTTGTATTATATAACTGCAAATTTTCTTTACTTCTAATCCGTATAAGCAATCTGGTAACAGGCTGTAACAAGTCACAGCCACACAGAAAAAGTAAAGTGTAAATAAATCAAAGCCATCACCGCTTGTTACGATAAACAATAATACAAACAAAAGGTTTGTTGTACTGAGCGCAGTAATAAACAAAAGCAACAACTCAGAAAAACTCTTTTTGGCGCTTTGCATTCAAATCACAAATCGAAAGCAAAGTTATCGATAGGCGACTTGAGTTCAAGTGCGATTTATTGCGTTATCACAAAACAGGACACAGCTATCGAGTTGGTGAGTTATCGATAACAGGCGCCAATATTTAAATTGCTTGAACTTTTCAGTAATTGAATTCGAATCGAGTCGAAAAATGAAAAATAAGTTATTAAATTTCACAATTTTTATATTTCCATGAAAAAAATAAAAGTTACACTTTCAATTAATTTAAATTTACAAAAATAACAATTCAATATTTGACAATTTTTGTATTTCCATGAAAAAAATAAGAGTTACTTTGAATTATTTTAAATTGAAATAAATAATGAAATATTCCACATTTTTTGTATTTCAATTGCAATTAAAATAAGTCTTAAACAAAAATATTTAACTCTTATTTTTTATTTACGAAAATAAGCCAATTTAAAAAGCAAAATAAATCAATAAACTCTTATTTTTAATTTCCTAAGGAAGCCAATTTAAAAAGCAAAGCAATGCTATTAACTTTTCATTTTTTATTTCGTAAAAGAAGTCAATTTCAAAAGCAAAATAATGCATAATCAGTTCCAGCTTATTATCGTTAGGATAGTTTGTAAATCAAAGTGTGTTTTTTAAATTGTAATTTTCAGTGCTTCGATCGTCAAGGATCAAGACTTCGGCAACAACAATAGCAACAACTAGTGACAACAATTAGAGACAGGGAAAAATTGAAGAGGAGAGGAGAAGGAGGAGATTGTAAACAAAACTTAAACGAAACAACTTATGCGACTAGCTGAGATTTAGCTAAGACGCCGTCCAATAAATACATATTCATCATATACAAATACATATATAGCATATACATATATATATATATATATCAATTTAGCTTAGATGCTCGAAGGTACACGTGAATCCATCCAACATCCAGATCTCGTCGTTCACTCAAATCACGCCGCTGGCTGAGGTTGCGATGATGATGATGATGAAGATGGTGATGACGCAGTCGCTGTCTCGTTGCGCAGCTTGGCGATGTGCTCCGAGTTGAAGTAGATGACGGTGATGGTGATGTCGTCGCGATACAAACGCACCACATCCTGAGGCAGCGACAAATAATACGAGATCTTTGAGTGCTCAATGCCATACTCGGTGGCTCCTAAAGCATGCCTTATCAAGTGTGTCGCCGCATTCTGATCGATCGGCTTGCGCGTCAGTCCGGCTCTGAAAGCGAACAAACAATAGAGTTCATTTTGGGATGGCACAACTTCGGTATAAAATTTAAAAATGGTTCGACAGCCTTCTCGGTAGTGTTCCTATTACAATTATTTGTAAATCATGTAAAATAGAAGTAAACTATATTCTAGGAAAACCTCAACTAAACACTTCAAAACCTTACTTGTAAAAATGTCGACAACCTTCTTGGTAGTACCTATTCTATTGCTATTAATAAAAATGATGGATATTCTCTCCAAACAATGTAAAATACAAAAAAAAATGTACTCTCTACAAACCTCAGCTAACTGTTTGTTAGTATTATTATAAAAGTACCGACAGCCTCCTCGGTAGTATCCATTAGTACCTATTACAATTATTTGTAATCAATGCAAAACGGAAATAAATTATATTCTAACTTTTCCTAACTTTCTACTCTTATTTCTTATTCTACTCTACAACAATGCAAAGTAGTTAAAAATTATATTCTAGGAAAACCTAAGCTAACTGTTTGTTATTATTTTTAAGCAGTGTTATAAAAAGCACCGACAGCCCTCTCGGTAGAACCCATTCTATGGTTTTTAGTTACATTACAAGTAAGTTACATTCTAGAAACACTTTGAAGCATTAAGCTTTAAAATTACCAACAGCCTTCTCGGTTGTACCCTTTTCAATAACATTTAGTTGCAATATTAATTGTAAAAATTAATTAATTATTTATAAATAATGCAATATACTACAGAAGACATATGTTTGTAAGCATTATTAGTGAGTTGTGCTATAAAAATACCGTCAGCCTTCTCGGTAGTACCCATTCTACTGATCACAATACTCATTCCATCAATTATGTAAACATTTCTGAACAATGGAATAATCAAAATACACTCTATAAAAACTTAAACCTACACAACTTGAAGCATTATTCGTAGGTTGCAAAAGTGCCAACAACCTTCTTGGTAGTACCAATTTAACTGCTTACAATATTCATTCTATCATTCATACATTCTATGTGAATATTTCTGCAAACCTATTCTATTCTTCCGAGTTTTAAAAGCGTCAACAACCTTCCCGGTAGTACTCTTTTAACAAACACACAAACAGTTTTAACTTCTTTACTCACTTGCGCTCCGCTAGCTGGGCGGAGATCTCCTTCAGCTTGACATCGCCACTGGGGAGACGCATCGGCTCGAGGATCTTCTTGGAGTTGATGTGCTCACCCACCAGACTGACGACCTCGCTGGGCGTGAGGAAATCCCAGAGGCCATCGCTGGCAATGACTAGAAACTTATCGTTGACGCCCAGCTCGTGCTGCTGGACATCGGGGCGTGCGGTCAGGTACGGCGGTGTATAATAATTCGGTGGCATCACATGCTCCCCAAACATGGGCACCACCTGCTGCTGCATCGTCTCCACCGGCCACTTGTATCGATAGTCGCCAAAGGCGCGCAACGGCGCCAATTGACTCAGCAGTCGACCATTCCGTATGATCGTCTCGCGCTCCTCTCGCGGATGCTCCTGGAGAATGCGCTCCACCTCCTGCATGTTGTCCGCATTGTGTTCGCTGTTCAGCTTCTTCGGTTGCCACTGATTCGTCTGCGGATCGAGCACTCCGAGCACAGCTCCACAGTCCCCTGTGCTGGCCACATGCAACTGAAGTCCCTCCAGGTGCACCAAACAGGCAACGGCGCCTAAAATAAGGGAAGGAAATGAGTATAAAGGAAATAAGTATATGGTATATTAAGTTATTGAGAAACTCATAGTTGCCCTCTTCTACAGTATTCTTAAGCTGAAGAATGTTATCCCCAAATTTAGTAGCTTCAGATGTCAATATATGGGATATAAAAGAGGCGGACGCAAAGAAAGATTAATCTCACTATAAATGATAAATAATTTGCAGCTTATTATAATTTCGATATTAAGATACTTATATTTTACCTCTTCTGCAGTATTCTTAAGCTGTGTAGCAACCAAATTTATTACCTTTAGCTGATATAGTCTTTAAGATATAGAAGATAAAAGAGGAGAACAGACAGAACGACTGTTGGATCTCCGTATAAATGAATAGTTTGCAAGTTTATGATAATAGAAATTTATCATCTTTTAACAAAGTTATTAAAATGAATTATCTTTTTATTTATAATTTATTTTAGGGTTTAGAAGAAGGGTTTGTCCTTACAGCATTCTTAAACTGCGTAGGAACCAGAAAAGAATATAAATATAAACGATTAAAGAGGCGGACAGACAGAAAGACGGATGTTCCTATAAATGAATGGTTTGCCAGTTTATAATTTAAATTTAGTTGCAGCTATTAAGATACTCCTAGTACTCAAAGCTTTTAAGCTGAAGAGTGTAATCAACAAATTTATTTGCCTTAGCTCCTATAGTCTTCAAGATATAAGAGATACAATAGGTGGACAGACAGAACGACGGAATAGATATCCATAGAAATGATTTGCAAGTTCAATATAATTTAGATGCAGATTGTTCCTAGAGAATATCATAAAAATGATTACTACTTTTTTGACATAGCTTCTTTAGGGGGCTAAGAGAAGGCGTGGCTTAGTTTTAGACCAAACGAGAACTGAAACTTCTTCTACAATTTTGGAAGATGTTTTACTTACCGGAGAGCGCAACGCTCATGGTGCGCACATCGTTGGTGGCCAAGGCTTCGAGGGCCAAATCCTCGTCTAGTTGCTGGAAAGCCTGCTCCAGCTCGGTGGCGACATCGCGCTGCGGCTCCGCACTCAGACGCTTGATGTACTGCTGGAAGCTGTTCTCGTAGATGGGACGAATCTCGCTAACGAAATCGACATTGTCGTTGTGACACTTGAGGAACGATTGGCTGGTGCATCCTTGCTTCATCTGCTCCCGCAGCACTTGGCGGGGCAACGTGCCCGCGGAGATGTAGCGGAGAAGGCGCTTGGAGACCACTTGACCGCAAGCAGCACCGCCGTGGCCATCGAAGACACCGCAGATGAAGCCGTTGCGATGGAGGAGACTGGCTTCAGTGCGTGAATCCTCGCAGGGGGAATTGGAACCGAGTTGATTTGTTTCGTAGCTGCGTATGATGCCGTCCAGCGGGAAATTGTAAACGAATTCATTTTCGCGTAATGCCAAATTCACCTGCACATATAACAGAAACAACAACATCGTTACAACAACAATAGCGAATGATAAAGGATTAATCGATAGTTCTTTTGGCTGCGATCGATAATTGTACTCACATCGTAGGGACTCAGCTGGGGAAGCTGCGGCAGCAGTCGGAGAGCATTGAGACTGAACTCACGCACATTGTTGCGCACGTAGCCAATGGCGTCGTGCAGCACAAACTTTAACATCTATGTGTGATTCGAAATACTATATGCTATGCTGGATCTGTGTGTGTTGCCTTACTTCTTCCTTCCTTCCAAGTGCGGTAACCACACACGTTCTACTGCTTCTTCTGGTTGTTGTTGTTGCCTCTCTTTTTTTTATTTGATTAATTGTCGCGCAAGGCAGTTAACGGCAATTTATGGGCGCTTTGGTGCTGTCTCTCGGTTGCTGCTGCACAAGTTGCTCTTTATTGCTCGGCCTTCGTGTTCGATTTTATTGTACATTTGTGCAGCACAAAATTGAAAACAATACGAAAATAAAGCCGAAATAAAACGAACTAATGTCAAATATGACAGATAGCGATGACAGAAGCAGCGCACCGAATATCGATAAGGCATCGATAACACAGCAAATGTAAACTAATTAATTAACTACGTTAAATGTTTGTAAACAAAATTTACTAAAAATAAATTATTTTTTTTCGGTATTCAATTTGCATTTTTGTGTGCTTACGCTAATTCAATAAACAAAACGCAATTGCGCGACAGACGCAGCGTTGCCACTAAGTAGGCAAATGAGTATTTTTTGATAGTATTTATTAATAGAGCGCTTGATTAATAAATACAAACAACAACAATCATTATTAAAAAAATAGTTTTAGTGTTTCTCATATTTTTAAGCCATTTTAAACAAATTAATAAATAATTTAAATTCGCGGCAATGGCAGCGATGCCACTGACAACAAGCATGAGTAATTTGCTGGCAGCCCTGGAAACCAACCCACACACTTGCTCTCTCACACACACACACTCATACAATGACAGTAATAGCTGTGCGTTAGAAAAAAAAACAAACAAAACAGTGCAAAGCAAGCAGCTGAGTTTAGTTAAATTTAATAAACAAAAAAGCAACAAATTGATTTATACGCTAGCAGCACGTTCAACGGTGAATTAATTAACGCCAAGAGCACAAGTCAAAAGCAAAACGCAATTGCGCTGGACGTGCAACAACAACAATAACAACAACAGCAGCAGCAACTAGAGCGAAGAAGAAAAGCAAAAAGGACAAAGTTAATTTGCGCATTAACGCAAAAACAAAAACAAGAAGCGAAGCAAATACACAAAAGTCAACAAACAACAAAACAAACTAAACACGATGGTTGAGCCAATTTTTGATTATCAATTTCGCTTAATACTCATTGGAGACAGCACAGTGGGCAAAAGTTCGCTACTCAAATTCTTCACAGATGGAAAATTTGCCGAGGTATGTTATGCGTATTACTTGAAAGTGTTCCTTTTTTTTGTTGTTTTTGTTGTATGTGCTTCTTAGTGCAACTGTGTCAAGTGCAATCATAATAATTACATAATTAAAGTAGCGCACAATATATTCATTAAGACAAAGGCAAGCATCTTTCCTATGTGCCCCCGCTTCCCCCCACCCTTCGTCATACCCCACCCATAATCGCAGTGTCGCAGCGAATGGCTATATGGGTGTTAGTGTGTGTGTGTGTGTAAAGTACTGATAATGCAACTGCCTAGGAGCACATACAACAGTGGCAACCTTGAACATGTAGCGCTTACTTTTGAACTCAAGTAAATGTGTTTTGATTGTATTTAGTTTGGGTGATTAACAAGAAAAATTAAGATAAAATTTAATTTCGTGTTTGCACAATCTTTTTCTTTCACTTCTTCAACTTCTTGTCCCTCTCTTGCTCTTTCTGTGTGAAGTAGCAATTGTAAAGGATAGCAATTTTCAACAAGAGTGGCAACGCTTAAGCACACTTGGCGCTTAGATTTTGAATTTCAAATGTGGAAATAAAGCAATTTAACATTGGAATGTTAGCTTAGCTATCTTTTAATACAACTTTGTGGAATTAAATGTAGCTGCATTTATTATTATATTATTGTTTAAATTTTCAATATAAGTTAAACTATATTTTTATCCAAATATTTGTTCTATAATTTTAAAATTCAACTAAATACACTTGCGATATTAGCTCAACTATCTTTTAATCCAAATATTTATACTATTTTTTTAACATTCAATGAAATACACTTCCAATATAGGCTTAACTATTTTTGGAATCCAAATATTTAAACATTCAACTAAATACAGTTGCAATAATAGCTTAATTACATATCTTTGAATCCAAATATCGATTTTATTTCTTAACCATTCAACTAAATACACTTTTATTGCTCTCTTCTCCAGCTCTCGGATCCCACAGTGGGCGTGGACTTCTTCGCCCGCCTCATCGAAATGAAGGACGGCACACAGATCAAACTTCAGCTGTGGGACACCGCTGGCCAGGAGCGTTTTCGTTCGATCACAAAGTCATATTATCGCAACTCGGTTGGCGTTCTCCTCGTCTACGATATTTCGAACTACGCCAGCTTCGAGCATATACCGCTCTGGATGATGGAGGCGCGACGTCACATTGAGCCGCATGTTCCGGTCTTTGCACTCGTTGGCTGTAAATTGGATCTGGTTAATTCGGGTTCGGGGCATCGCGAGGTGTCCACTGAGGATGGCCAGGGATTTGCCAAGCTGCATGGCTTGCACTTTGTGGAGACATCGGCGCGGACTGGGGCCAACGTTGAGGAGGCATTTCGCATGGTCACCCAAGAGGTTTATGCCCGCATCCGATCGGGCGAATATAAAGCCGAGGATGGCTGGGATGGCATCAAATCTGGATTTGCGCGACCCAACAGTCTGGACTTTAATCTCTTTGTCGCCGAGCCCGAGAAGTCCTCCTGCTGTTGATGGGATGATGATGATCATCGTTGATCGTGATCGTTGCGTTTCCAAT
Source organism: Drosophila sulfurigaster albostrigata (assembly GCF_023558435.1). Lineage (NCBI taxonomy): Eukaryota > Metazoa > Arthropoda > Insecta > Diptera > Drosophilidae > Drosophila > Drosophila sulfurigaster. The sequence goes on from NC_084885.1 coordinate 31,699,825, forward strand.
CCAGCGGCAAACTTTGTTTAGTTTAGTATACATCAAATTTTTTTTCCAAAACCAAAACCGTCTCCTACATATATATGCAGAACATACAATATGTTTTATTTTTTCTATGCGATTTTACATATTATTATTTTGTGTATGTCGATTTGATAATTGTATGCTGTCTTTATTTGTTGACTCGTTTTTAATAGTGCACCAAAAAAAAGAAAAAAAAAAAACAACAAAAAAGAATGAAAACAAAATGTATTTTTGTTGACTCATAGTTAAGTCCAATCTTATATATTTTTGCATTTTCCCGGTAAAAAAAAAACCCAGCCAAGACTCTTCTACACTGATTTTCATAATTGTTCTGTTCAGCTGAGTATTGTGCTGCATCTTATTAACCTATATACAAGAGAAATACTTCAATGCATGTGCGTGAACATGTGAAACAGAAAATAAGAAAACAAAATTAAAAAAAAACAAGGATACACATATACTTGAACTTGAAATATAAACGTTTTTATTGATTAAATTTGTTGGCTTTTATTTCAAATTCAGCGGTCAACTAGGCTTAACAGTCTGGCAACGCTGCCCAGTGGAATGGCAGTTCAGCTGCTCGCAACGAGTATCGATTACTCGCTTAGCTAATCAATCAATATTTATTACTTGAGTTGATTTCAATCAAATGATAATTAGTCATAATTTGTTTTATTATTTTTTTTTTGTGAGCTAACCAAGCAACAGCAACAGAGTAAACTGTGAAACAGTCGTCAGTCGCAGCAAGCATCGATGCTTGGCAGTATATCGATAGGCAAAAACATATGTGATATCGAGACATTTGACTGTCAAAAGCAGTCTTTTTTTTTTGTTTTTTTGTAGTGTGATACCCCGTACAGCGCGTGCCACTTCTCTAATTTTCGTTGGCCAACAAGAAAAAAGAAAAAGGAACACACACTCACACACATTCAATAACAACAGCAGTAATTTACACGAAAAAAGAAGAAAAACTATATATCTAGGTAATAATGGGTAACGTGGTAGCGGCATCATCCGGCATCGAGCCAACGGCGGCGCGCAGCAACAGCGTTGCGGCAAGTCTCGGGCTGCCGGAACCAGCGCAACTGAGCAGCAGAAGCGGCACAGATGGAGGAACAGCAGCCACATTGATTGCGGCCGATGTGGGCGATGCGTCCAAGGACAACACACTCGAGAATCCCGGCACCGTTGAGGAGTTGCACAAGAAATGCAAAGGTATGCGATTCTCATTCATGAGCAAACCCAAAATGTTTTTGCCATTCTGATGACATAACCTACAAGCATGTGAAACGGGCTGAATGTGGGGAGGGGGGGTTAACCCAAGTGCGTGTATGTGTGTGTGTGCGCGCGTACGTGTGTGAGTGAGTGCGTATGTATGTGAGCGTGTGCGTGTTTCTGTCTCTCTGTGATTATGTATTATCAGTTGCACCTTCGATGTACTCATTCATGTGCATGTTTATCGTTATCGATATGAGTGGGGGGCCAAATTGGGTTTTGACCTGCGAAAAACAGCTGCTTGGCAAAGCAGTGGAAACGGATCGCGCTATGTTTTGAACTGCTTGCTTCCTTTAAGCGCAGCTTAATTCCGCCGGTTATTTTGCCTGACATGTCCAACTGGAATTTCACGCATTTCGTGTCGAGTCATGCGTTGACATCTCAGCTGCATATGGCGTGCAGAAATTATGGATGACTTGTCTGCTTCCCTTGAGCGCAGTTTAAATGCGAATTTAAAACAGCCGCTTAACAAAGCAGTGCTCCGCATGAACTGCTTGCTTCCTTTAAGCGCAGTTTACTTGCGACTGACATTTCGGCTGACATGTCCAATTGCATTTTCACGCATTTCGTGTCGAGTCATCCCAGCTGCATATTGGGTGCGGAAAACATTGTTTCCTTGGCAGCGGAAAAAGGAAGCATGCTTGTAAACAGTTTTTGATGATATTCCAGTAGTATTTGAACTGCATAAAACATAATTGCTCTGCAGCAGAAATGAGACATGAGAAATGTTGATACCCCAGTTGTATTTCAATTTCATAAAGCATAATTACTTTGTAGCAGAAAAGTATGAAGGCTTGTTTTGCAATTTATGGGTGATTTGATAACTGTGAAATCTTGTTTTGTACTCTATTTTATTCTATTCTATTCTAATTCCCTACATAGATCACTTTCTCATCACAATATCACTCTTTTAACTCTCCTTCACAGATGTACAGGCCATCACATTCGAGGGGGCCAAGATTATGCTGAACAAAGGGCTGAGCAATCATTTTCAGGTATCGCACACGATCAACTTGAGCACCACAGTGCCAAGTGGGTATCGCTTTGGGGCCACCTACGTGGGCACCAAGCAATACAGCCCAACGGAGGCATTCCCCGTGCTCCTGGGTGACATTGATCCCTCTGGCAATCTCAATGCCAATGTCATACATCAGTTCAGTTCGCGTCTGCGCTGCAAGTTTGCCTCGCAGGTAAGTTTTCGACTTGCTTGCTTTAACAAGTTAAAGTCTCTAATATTTATCCTTTTGCAGATTCAAGAGTCCAAGGTGATGGCCACACAGCTGAGCACAGATTATCGAGGCAATGATTTCACCGCCTCGATCACTCTCGGAAATCCGAGCATATTCACCAATTCCGGCGTCATCGTTGGCCAGTATCTGCAGTCGGTGACACAGCGCACAGCTCTCGGCGCTGAGGTCGCCTATCAGTATGGTCCCAATGTCCCTGGACGCCAGATTGCCATCGTCTCTGCTCTGGGACGCTACACCAACGGCGACTCGATTTGGTCGGGCACTCTCGGTCCCAGTGGATTGCATCTGTGCTACTATCAAAAGGCCAGCGAGCAGCTGCAGATTGGCGTCGAGGTGGAGACAAGTCTCCGCATGCAGGAATCCGTCGCTACGATTGCCTACCAAATCGATTTGCCCAAGGCCGATCTGGTCTTCAAAGGTACCTAAAAGTGTTCTAGAATGTCTATAGGATTATATATATAGTTATATTATAGTTATGTCTCCCTTTCCGATGATTATGATGTCGATGTATAGATATTTATGTCTGTCTCATTGAATAAGGATTATGATTATGTCGATGTATAGATATTTATGTCTGTCTGTCCGTCTGTCTAATTGAATCGGAATGATTCTAATTATGTTGATAAGTAGTCAATTAAGTTTGTTAGGATATTATAGTTATGTATGTCTATAATATGATTCGATCCGATTTCGTTGTGTAGACATTTCATTTGTTAGGATATTATACGTTTGTCTGTCAGTCTGTCTGCCCAGTTAAATCGGGATGATTATGATTATGTCGCTAAGTAGACAGTTTAGTTTAGTTAGGATATTATACTCATATCTGTATTTCTTTCCATCTGTTTAATTGAATCGTGATGATTATTATATTGTCGATGAATAGACATTTCATTTGTTAGCATTTTATACTAATGTCTGTCTTTCCTATGATTTTATGTATAGACATTTAGTTTGTTAGGATATCATATGTCTTTCTTTCCGTTTCTCCAAATGAATCGAGATGATTATTATGATGTCTATGAATAGTCATTTCATTTGTTAGAATACTATACTAATGTCTGTCCAGTTAAATCAGGATCATTATGATTATGTTGATGTATAGAAATTTCATCTGCTAGGATATTATAGTAATGTCTGTCTGTCTGCCTAGTTAAATGAAGATGATTCTGATTATGTCAATGAATAGACATTTAGTTTGTTAGCATGTTATACTCATGTTTGTCTTTCTTTCCATCTGTCCAATTCAATCGAGATTATTATTATGTTATGTTATTCAACAACATTTCATTTGTGAGTTTTATACTCATCTCTGTCCATTAAAATTGAAGTGCCATATCTTAGTTAATTGAAGTTAACATTTGCTTTTAAAGCTGTTCGAATTCCCTAGTAACTTTTCTTCATTTCTAGCATTAGCTTTAGGAAAGGAAAACAAGACATTTTGAAGTGTTAATTTAAGTATTCTTTAGTAATCTAAATTCAAATTGTAAAGTTGATGGGAATATTCTTAAGCTCATACGACAAAAATGGACCTTAAGAATATTTTCACCAACTTGAAATTTGAACTAAAAATACTTAAATGTCGCTAAGTTGACATAATTTAAAGTTAAATTAAAAATAGTAATCTTATCGAAAGTGCTAGAATACTATCTTATCTATATCTATATCTATATCTATATCTATATCTATATCTATATCTATATCTATATCTATATCTATATCTATATCTATATCTATATCTATATCTATATCTATATCTATATCTATATCTATAACTATATCTATATCTATATCTATATCTATATCTATATCTATAATTATAGCTCAGCGAATTTCAGAGTTAAATTTTAACTAAAGTATAGCTAAAGTAACATAATTCATGTTACTAACTTGAGCAGCAATCGAAAGTGCTAGAATACTATAAACATTGTCTATCCGTCGTTCCGTCTGTCCACTCGAATTTATAGCTATAACTCAGATAACTTCAAAGCCTCATTGAAATTAAAGTATAGCTAAAGTAACACAATTTAAATTACTAACTTTAGCAACAATCAAATACTAAAAACATTGTCCGTCGTTCTGTCCGTCCACTGCTATAAATAACTATAACTCAGGGAATTTCAAAGTTAGCTCTACTTTAAACTTGTACTTACTTTTATTTTTATTAATATAATGAATCTCGCTTGTTTTGCAGGCTCCATTGACTCCAATTGGCACATTTCGGGAGTGTTGGAGAAGCGTTTGCAGCCTTTGCCATTCTCGTTTACGCTGAGCGGGCGCATGAATCATGTGAAGAACAACTTTAAGCTCGGCTGTGGACTGATGATTGGTTAATCGATAGATCGATTAATCGATACCACACACACACACACGGAGAAAGAGAGTCGATAGCATTCACACACACACAGTTTTCACAGAGCAATAGAAAGGAAGAAAAAAGGAAAAGGATTTTTGGAGCATGCTCAACACACACACACACACACATGTATAGTTATATACACACACACACACACACACACACACACAACTGCAGCAAGCCAAGCATAATTGTTCATTTGTTTTAAATCTGACCTCATCAACGCTTTTGATCATTTGACATTTCCAACAACAACAACAACAACAAATTGTAAATGTAAAAATTCGAAAGCTCCCTAGGCCACGCCCCCCCAGCCCCCTTTCCACCCTCCCCTTCAGCAACTAGAAGCAACAGCGACATGAGGCAACTAAGAAAAACAAAAAAACGGGTGCAAAATTTATCAGCAATTAGTACAAGACGAAGAAGAAGAAGAGAGGAAGCAGCATAGAAAGAGATGGAAATAAAATGTTATGTTATGTAAAACAAAAAAGAAACATTTGAAAATACACAAATTGTGCTGTATTCAAATCAAACAACTAAAACAATAAACTTAAGTTGTGCCCATCCCCTCATCCCTCATCCCACTTCCCCCCTTTCACCCCTCTACACATTTCCAATTCCATTACAAAACCAAAAAACAAAGAAAAAACCAGATGAAGAATGAAACAGTTATCTAATTTCTACACTTAAGATTGCTTCCTAAAAAACACGAGAGAAAAATGAATTTGTGGCGCATTTACAAAACATTTGTTCCTCCTGCCAGAGCCCCAGTCGTAAAAAGTAACGAGTAACCAGTAACGAGTGGAAAGAAGAACCAGCAGCGTATGAAGAAAAAGAAACAACAACAAAACGGAAAATGCAAAACAACAAAAACTGCTTTAAGTTTATAATGCTTAAATTATAAATTAGTTTCTAGTTACACAATGACACATTTACATACATACAACAAAATTTGTTAAACAATTTGAAACCAATGTTTTTTTTTTTTCGTGTGGGCGCAAAACCAAAAAAAACCAAACAAACAAAACCCAAAAAAAAAAATAAAACAAAAAACGCAAAATATGTTAAATATATATGCAAGTTTCTAATTGTATTTGTAATTTGCCAGCTGCGAACAACAACAAAAAAAGAAAACCCAAAAAATAAACACAAAAAAACATGTAAAATTTATCTTTGCATTTTATTTTGTAGTGCTGTCTCTGTCGCGCACGTGTGCGCACCGGTAAATGCCACAGAAACTGTGCTAGCAGGCAACAGTGACTGCAAAACTGTTGTTATGTGGCTACCGCTAGAGATCGCAATGCTGACAGTAGGAATCAAACTGTAAGCAATTTCAATATGTTGCTCAAACTGTAAAACTTTTTGCCAAGCCAAGCAAAACAAAACCTAAAAACATAAATGAAACAAAAAAACGTTAAGTGTGTTAAATATATACGCATGTTTCAAATTGTATTTGTAATTTGCCAAGAAAAAAGAAAACACAAAAAACATGTAATTTGTCTTTGCATTTCATTTTGTAGTGCTGTCTCTGTCACGCACGTTCTATACAGGGAAGTAACACACAAACTGTGCTAGCAGGCAACAGTGATTGCAAAACTGTCTTACTATGTGGCTGCCGCTAGGGATCGCCATTGTGACGCAATGCCAACAGTGGAAATCAAACTGTAAGCTAGTTCAATGTATTGCTCAAACTGTGAAATTGTTTCACTTGCTGTGCGACTATATTATTAAACTTTATTATTTCATGTGCTTTTCCATTTCTTGTTGTTTTTCTCTTTTTAATATTTCTCTTTCTCTCTCTTGCAAAAAAAAATGGTAAAGATGAAAGAGGACAAAATTCAGTGTTATGCAATGTAATGCCACCAAAACTGTAGTTGCAAATCAAATCGAGCTACTCAAACTGTGATATGTAGTGGCACTCAAACTGTTCTGTTTTCGGCACAGTTTTAAAGGTGAAATGCACAAAGTTGAAAATTTGCAATAATATTATGAGCATTTATTTTGCTATGCATATTTATGTATGTATGTCGCTTGTATGCAATGGACAGCTGCAATAATAATAATAATAATAATAAAAATAAAAGACTTCGTTGTTTGGCATTCTTCCTGCTGGAAGCTTTTATCAAAAACAATTTTTGCACTAGTCAAATAGCAAACAACAATAACAAGAACATCAACAGCAACAGCAACAACAATAACAAACTTTGTTCAATCAGTAAGAGAAAAACGTTGTCGTCGTTGTCGTCGTCGTTGGCGCCGCCAAATATTGTTTAGATAAGAAAATGTTCCACTGCACGTATGTGTGTGTGTGTGTGTGTGTGTGTGTGTGTTTTACATGCACATGCAAGTTGCCGTTTGTGCTTTGCTGTTTGCTTTGGCCGCACTCTCATTCACTCTCACACCTTCTTGCCATCTCTATCCCCCACTCCCCCCTCACTGTAACAGTCAACGCTTCTTTTACATGCTGCCTGTTTTGTGTTTTTCTTTTCTGTCGTTCTCTCTTCTCCATTTTTTGCTCAAATGCAATTTGAACTTTGCCAAAAAGAGGCAACAACAACTTTCATATTGCATATTATGCCAGCATCAAGCAGTGCAGTGAGCAGTGTGCAGTGTGCAGTGTGAAGGGGGAAGCAGTGGAGCTTAAGCACTGCTCGAGCACTGCTTTCAAATTCAATTGCACGCACTCATGTCCACTCCAGGATGTGTAGGGGATGACGGGGAAGGGGGGGTCAGCTAGCCAGATAAGACAAAGGCAAGAAAACTCATTAACATATAAAGTAGCCGCACAAAATCTCAGTGAGTGTGCTACTATGTGCTTGTAATGCGGCTAATTACAAAATGGCGTCTTGCAGAAGCAGCAGCAGCAGCAGCAGCAGCTTAAGTGGCCGCTAAACTGTGTTAAGCTTTAGCTTTAAAATCGTTCCCCAAAGCTCTACTAGATAAGTAATTAGCGCGCGCACTTTGCGCTGCCCTGCCACGCCTCCTCACCCACAAATGTTATGCAATGCCGCCCATGGTCATCATTGTGCGTGGCACACAATCGGCTTTAACTAATTAATGAAAAGTCGCGTTGGGTATATTACGTACATACATATATGCATAATTCGAAATCAATAATGTAAAACTGGGTAAGTCCTAAGGATCGCAATTGTCAATGCCAGGGCAGTTGCATCAAAGATAATCGATAACACAGTGAGCAAGGATCGTAATCGGCGATAATTAAATCACTCTGGCAGCATTGTAATCGGGTGGGTGGGCAAGGATCGTAGTCGCCGATAATCGATAACACAGCGATAGTGAAAGCAGTTTGGCAGCCCTGCAAGCAAGCAGGCGAAGAAGCAGTAAAGTGTGTGCGCGAATTACTTCGGTGAAAAAGTTGTTTTCAATTACATAAATTTCGTGGTGCGTTCAAATAAGTATGTATGTAAATAAACTGTGCAAGAAATGTGTTAAAAGTGTGGAGAAGCAAAAGCAACGTAAGTAACATAAATGTAAAATGTTCTAAGCATGCAAACACACGCACACATGCCAGCGAAAAAAAAGTGGGAGGGAGAGAAAAATAGTGTCTGCTGTGTGTGTGTGTGTGCGTGTGTGTTTGTGTGAGCTTGCACTCGCATTTGTGTCTGTTTTGTTTTGGGGCAAATCAGTTAAATCCCATTCTTTAACATTCATTGTCTATGCGCAGCTAATTGGCTGGCGTGCTTAAGCCGTCTACACTGTTTACAGTTAGCGTTCTGCAAGTGTGTATTAGTATGTGTGTGTGTGTGTGTGTGTGCAGTGCTTTATGCCCTTTTGCTGCTGATTGGCCAATTAAAACGAGCGCTTAATACAAATTACAAAATTAACACGCTTAAAGCTTCAACTGCACTAAGCTCTCTTAGCACTGACAACCGGCAACCAACAACAACAACAACAACAACAACAACAACAACAACAACAACAACAACAACAACAACAACAACAATAACTAACAGCCATGCAATTGTGTTTTGCAGAAAGGGCGTTAGACTGTCTGCATGTGTATGCGAGTGTGTGTGTGTGTGTGTGTGTGTGTGCTGCTGTTGTATGCTTGGCATATTTACGCCAACTTTAGTTATTTGAATTACGTGACTTCAGCAACAGTTCTATGACTGAGTTAAACAGCGCAGAGACTGGCACACACACACACACACACACACACACAGACACGTGAGCACTCTCACATACACAGACACATTCACCTAGAGCTGACTTAAACTTTGTGCAATTTTTTAAGCACACACACACACACACACATACAGGGAGAGCATATTACTTACGTACATACTTATAAATACTTACATACTATCTGTCTGTTGATTACACATGCACGTAAAAAAATATTGAAGCAGCAGCAGCAGCAAAGGCAAAGCCAAAGAGTGGGCGAAAAAAAAACACGCAGCAGAAGAAGAAATGCAGTCACGGCACGAAAGTAAATACTCTTTGCTTTAGCTTTAGCTTCAGCAGCCGAAGCAGCAGCAACAACAATTTCCATATTGAGCAGCTCTTTAAGTCGCTCTCAATTTAACGCTCTCTTTGCATGCGGATCTGCTTTTGCAAGATGGCGGCGCTCTTAGACTTTCTTTGCCTGATCTGCTTGCCAGCTTTTAAGCATAATTTGAATGTACGAAAAATTAGCTTTCTTCTTTGCGCTTTGGTTTGATTGAACTGTTTGCATTAGGGTAACATACTGAAGACACACGTCAACTCTCTTGCAAGTGTATTTAAGTATTTGGTGTGCTTTTTCTCTGCTTCCATTTACTTCTTAATAATTGCAAGGTAAATCGCAAGTTGCACTCAAAAAAGAAGAAAAGTAAATACTCTTTGCTTTAGCTTTAGCAGCAGCAACAACAATTTCCATATTGAGCAGCTCTTTAAGTCGCTCTCTTTGCATGCGGATCTGTTTTTGCAAGATGGTGGCGCTCTTAGGCTTTCTTTGCCTGATCTGCTTGCATAACAAGCAAGCAACCCTTAAGCATAAGTGGAGTGCTCTCTTTATGTTTTGTCTCGCTTTGGCTGATCTGTGGCTACACTTAGCTGTCAGCTCTCTTTCTGCAAGTGTATTTAAGCATTTGGTGTGCTCAAGATGGCGACCTCAAACTGCTGCTGCTGTTGTTGTTGCTGTTTCTGCTATTTTTGGCTTTGAGTTTTGTAGCCTTAAGCCAAATAAGTGTTTTAGCAGACGGGCAGAGGCAGCGGCAGAGACGTCGACGCTGCAACAGCCGGAAGTTGCTACGACAGCTGCAGGAAACTCTAACTCACTTACACACACACACACACATACATCCAGAGCACCTTACTATCTATCTGTGTGTGTGTGTGTGTGCGTGTCTGTTCACGTCGCTGACTGTTTCTCACGCCCCTCTTCGTTGTGGAATTGTTGAAAGTTAGCAATAGATTTTTAACGGAAGTTGCACATGTGCGCACGTGTTTTCTACCAATGCCTGCCCCCTCCCCCACCTCCCTCTCTCTTTCTCTTACACATTGCCGAAACTCAATTCACGCCACACACGCTGTAATTAAGGGCTGTGCATGGGCGTGGCACATCATCATTCAAGCGCAGCAGATTAGGCCAACCGATTGCCTTTACCCCCCCCCCCCACACACACACTTCTTGCCACGCCTCTCACCCGCGCCCCCACCCCCGCCCCCGCTCTGGGCTGCGTGTGCGCGTCTACTTAACGAGAATTTATCGTCGTTGCTGCCGCTGACATATTTACCACTTTAGCACTTTGCTATTGCTCCAAAGATCCTCCAGCAAGCTTCTCCCTTCTCCGTCTCCCTCTCACTCCTTGCTTTCCTACTTGTACATGCAATTATGGCAGCAGAAAACGTCTTGTCCAAGTATCCAATTCGGTTGCTGACTGCGTGTAATTTAATGGAAAAAATTGCCAAGCAAAAGGATCTCTGCACTTGAAGTCCTTCGTCTCCTCCTTTACTCTCCTTCTGTCCATCCTTTCCCTTCCCTTCCCTCCTCGCAACTGCATGCGATTAACCCGAACCCGAAAAATTAATGCATTATGAATGTAAGCTGAGATTGCGCCACACTAACTGCCTATTTATCACCAGCCGATGCACACAGAGAGAGAGGGGGCGTGGAGGAGGAGGAGGGGTGAGAGGGAGAGGGAGCATAAGCCGTCTGCTGTTTGTGTCACGCATCGTTGTCGAGGCGTAAAATGCGACAAGGCAGACAATGATGACAACGACGGAGCAAGGATAAACAACAACAACAACAACAGCAACAACAACAACAACAGCCAAAGGCAGAGAAGTAAAGTGGCAACAGCTGAGTGTGCTCGACTTTGAGATACCCGGCAAAAACAGTAGGACTGTTTTTCTTCCTAGAACTTTTATTTCAATTTAGAGAAAACGCTTTTTGAATGATGGCTTTTTGTGGTTTTACATAAATGTAGAAGAAGATGAAGTAAAGGAAGAAAAAGAGGAGGATGAAGATGAAGATGAAGAAGAGGGGAATGAGGGGAAGAAGAATAAAATAGAAAAGAAAAAAATAGAAAAGAAAAAAAGAAATGTAGAAGCAAAGGAAAAAGAAGAAAAGCAAGCAGAGGAAGAAGATGAAGAAAAATAAGACGAAGAAGAAGATCAAGAAGAAGAGGAGGATGAATAAGAAGAATAAGATAAGAAGATGAAGAAGAAGAATAAGATAAGAAGATGAAGAAGAAGAATGAGAGGAAGAAGAAGAGGAGGACAAAGAAAAAAAAGAAATATAAGTATAAGTAAAAGAAGAGGACGAAGCAGAGGAAGAATAATAAGAAGAAAAAGAACTAGAAGAAAAATGACTTAAATAAAACCTTTTATTTTTCTCATATATTTTTTAATGTTAGTTTTTTGTGGATTAGAAGATTAGAAAAAATAAAAGAAGTAGAAGTAAAAGTAAAAGAAGAGGACGCAGAAGAAGAAGAAGAAGTGACAACAAAGGAACAGAATCACTTTGTAGCACCTTGAAAGTTAAATTTATATTATCTATATCATGGTCGCGCCCTCAATTATTTGTGGCCTTTTAAAATACAAGAACAAAATGTGCTAAAATCAAGAATGAAATCTTGAATCAAGATTCTTTGTATGTAAAAATTGAACCAAGAAAACTTATTCTTATACTCGTATCAAAGTCGAAAATCTATAAAAAATTTATATTGCCCAATCTTTTAATTGAAAATTTCTTGTTTCATGAGTGGAAAAATCTTAAAATGAAACCAAGAAATCTTAAGTCAACATTTTTCAATTTCGATTTCATTCTCTCTGTGTACGAACTTTATTTAAACCACAATCAAATAAACGAAACTGTGCTTCCAAATTCGAACCATTAATATTTAATAAGTTTTCTCTATATAATCTTGATCCATCCTTACATAAATCTGTTATGATTTAACGTGATATTTTATTTACATAGAATTTCAGAAAAATTCTACGCCAAGATGTTTTTCTTATTGAATCACTTTACTTTTACTTCTAGCATCAACTTTGAATGCCTTGCTCAGCTTTCAATACCGGGTATAACTACAACAACAAAGGAGATAGAGAAAGAGAGAGAGAGAGAGAGAGAGAAAGAGTCTTTGCTTGAAGCATTTGTGGCTCAATTGCACTATCGGACAGAGTTGCCTGTGAAAGTGAGAAGCTGCATTGACTAGCTCTCCTTCTCTCCCTCTTTCGCTCTCTCTCTGGTAGTAGTGGCGCCACCTGGCGGCTATTGTTTGCCAGTTATGTAAATTTATGATTATTTTGCGTGTTTCTGGCCATGATGAAGAGGCTGTCAACCCAACAACAACAAGACCTAACAACCAACCATCCAACGAACGAACGCAGCAGCAGGCCTAAAGACAAAAAGACAATAGAAGAGCCCCGGAAATAAAAAATGCTGCAATATAGTGTGTGATGGAAAGTATGCTATATATTTTATGCAACACAACAACAACTTGATAAAAGACGGGGTAAGTACAACAAACAACACTTGACCAGATTTGAAGTTAACAATATAAATCAAAGACAATCACAGAAGCAAATAATAAACAAGAGCAATAAATGTTCTCAACACACATCAACAAACGAATTAATAGCAATAGACTAGGGAATTTATATAGAAAACAATCTTGTGATTTAATATAAGTATGTAAATAATAAAGATTTATCATAAAGTTAGAGGAGCAAGAAAAGTCAGCTAGGATTAACAAGATATCTAAAAGAGAAAATGAAATATTTAATTTATTGACTTCAATTAAGAAATATAAATTATAAATTTAAATTTAGATAGGAAGTTTTCTTAAAAAGTTTTGTTTCTTTACTTAAAATTGATTCATAAAACGATTACTTCCCCAAAGTTCCTAAAATAACACATTTTTTGAGGTTATGTATTGCTTATAGATTGAAGATAGACGGGAGATTAAGTAGAAAATTAATATAGAAAGTAGAAATTATGATTTATTATATATTTATTAAAAGTTTTTTAGGTTAGTTATTGCCTATAGATTCAAAATAGACGGGGGAATACGTAGAAAATTAATACAGATAACATTTATTTATAAAAGAAGATTTATTATATAGTTTTGAGAAGCAAGAAAAGTAAGCTACGACTAACAAGATATCTAAATAAGGAACTTAATTTAATATTTAATTTTTTTTTTAATTTCTTGATTTCTATTAAGATATATAAATGATATATTTAATGGGGAGGTTACTGATATGAATTACTTCACCAAAGTTCCTTAAAAACACAGCTTTTGAGGTTAGGTGTTGTTTATAGGAAATTTATTTAATATTTTTATATATGTATGTATATAAATGATGATCTTAATTTAAAAACGTAGTGGAAAGTTTTTTTTTTTTAACTATTTTTGCTTGTTTAGGTCAAACAATGATTATTTACAGTTTTTGAGGTTAGGTATTGGTTAAAGAAATACTAAATGAAGCAATACTTATTTCACATTTCAAAAAGTCAAATTATTTAAATTAACTCTATCAAATTGTATTGTTACTAAGAGAGAGTTGTTTCTGCTTTTATTTGCTTCATAATTGCAAGGCAAATTAGAAGAAACACGAAAGTAAATAGTTTTTGCTTTTGCTTTAGCTTTAGCAGCAGCAGCCAAAGCAGCAGCAACAACAATTTCCATATTGAGCAGCTCTTTAAGTCGCTCTCTTGCCTGCGGATCTCCTTTAGCAAGATGGCGGCGCTCTTAGGCTTTCTTTGCCTGATCTGCTTGCCAGCTTTTAAGCATAAGTTGAATGCACGAAAAATGAGCTCTCTTCTTTGCGCTTTGCTTTGATTGATTTGTTTGCATTAGGGTAGACACACATACATAGCTGTCAGCTCTCTTGCGAGTGTATTTAAGTATTTGGTAAGCTCTCTCTCTCTCTGCTTTATTTACTTCTTAATAATTGTAACGTAAATTCGCAAGTTGCACTCGAAAAAACTAGAAACATGAAAGTAAATACTTTTTGCTTTTGCTTTAGCCTTAGCAGCAGCAGCCAAAGCAGCAGCAACAACAATTTCCATATTGAGCAGCTCTTTAAGTCGCTCTCAATTTAACGCTCTCTTTGCCTGCGGATCTGCTTTTGCAAGATGACGCCGCTCTAAGGCTTTCTTTGCTTGATCTGCTTGCACAGCTGGCAACCAACCCTTAAGCATCAGTTGAGTGTGCGAAAAATGTGCTCTCTTCTCTGTGCTTTGCTTTAGTTGAGCTGTTTGCATTAAGGTAACTTACTGTGAACACCCATACAAACATAGAAGTCAGCTCTCTTGCAAGTGTATTTAAGCATTTGATGAGCTCTCTCTCTCTCTGCTTCCATTTACTTAATAACTGCAAGGCAAATTGTGCAGTCGGAGAAACACTTGACGTCAGTTTAATCAGCGAATAAACGACTCAAGTGCCAACATTATTAAGCTGGGAGTAAATTAAATGAGCGAAAGAAAAACTAATTAAATGCGAAGCGAAACTCGTAACGTAATGGAGGAGTATACCCAATGGGGGAGGTTGGGAATGTGCAGGGTATTTGGCAGCAAAATGAAGCTGTTCATAAATAAATGTTTATTGTCTTTGCGATTGATTCATGCACAAAGCTTTTCTCTCTCTCTCTCAATGGTCATCTATCTAGCTGTAGCTATCTCGCTCGCTCTCTCCCTTTTGCACACTTAATCTGTCCCACTCTTTATCGCTTTATCCATCTCTGTTGGAAAATTAAGATTCAATTGTCTGAATTTCGTAGTTGTCAATGTTCATTACCCAGAATGGAGCACAAAACGTATCAAATGTGAATGCGATTCAACAGAGCTGATGAAGATAATTTTGGTAGTCAGTGTGCGTCAGAGTGTGTGTGTAGCCATTGAACTCGTCGTTCGTCTGAGAATGTTACACTGACACTGAGACTGAGACGATTGCTGAATGCTCATCAGGCGGGGATTAGAGGCGTTACGCCACGCCCCCCAGCTAGCCCCTTGCAGTTGCAATTGTTGTTTTTGCTCTCTTGCTGCATCTGTGTGCACTTCTGTGTGTGTGTGTGTGAGTGTGCTTAATGGACTTCGTATGTCATTTTCGAATTGCAATAGACTTTGCAGCGCAGAGCAAGAAAAAATGTCACCCACAGACAGAAGAGGACAACGCACACACACACACACACACGCACACACATACACACATACGCATGCTGTTGACAGTTGTCACTGTATGTGTGTGTGTGTGTGTGAGTGTGACTCAAATAGCGCTAAATGACCGCAAAGTGTTTTCATTATTTGTGGCTGCCAACAATTTATATCGTTCATTTAGGAATTTCTCTTTACACACACATTCCCTCTCCCTCTCTCTCTTCTTTGCTTGTTGAAGTCTTGCTTGACTGCAGGATACCCTGTAATCGCCAAAGTCATTATTTATTTTCATCTTCATAATTTCTTTATGTTTCTTTAAATATCCAATTAAATACACTAATATTTTTGTTTTTATTCGCTCTTGGAAAATCTTGTTCCTTGCATGACTTTTGCTTCATCTTTGTGAGGTTTTAAGGATAGTTCTAATATTGTAATCTTTACTTCTTTCATGTCTTTTTAAATACACACAACATACCCAACAAATACTGCTATTTAGATAACTTTAGCTTCATCGTTCATATGATATTATAATATTTGAAAAGCACTTTCAATTTCATGTCTTACTTTCGATAACTATTGCTTCATCTTTGTGAAACTTTAAGAATAGTTAACTTATATAATGGTCCTTCAAAGACAGTTTCAACTTCATGTCTTATTCATATTCTATAAAGGAATATAAAATAAAAATATTGTTATTTGTATAAATATCATTTATAATCTTTAAAAAGTGGTTGTTACTCTATACCATAAAAAAAATACTGCTTTTTAGATTACTATTCTCCATCTTTATGAAATTTAAGATATTTCACATCATATCGTAAACTTCGAGAAGCAGTTTCAATTTCATACTTTACAACTAAGATTATTTGGATAATTCTTGCAAAACTTTAAGAGTAAGAAAGAAAAGAAAGAAAAGTTTCCACTTAATATTTTAATTCAAAGTAAGTTATTTACTTATAAATATTGCTTTTTTTTTATGAAACTTTAAGGACAGTTGATTCATAGTTCGTATTTTAATGTTTGAAAACTATTTCGTATTTTTAAAAACCCTCAATGTATATAAAAAATACTGATATTTAGATAACTATTGCTCTGCCTTTATGAAGCTTATGATAATTCATATTTTAATGTTTGAAAACTATTTCCTACTTCATCATTGTGAAACTTTAAGAATAGTTAGTTCATATCGTATTCCTTCCAAGACAATTTCAATTTCATGCCTTATTCATATTCATAATATAATGGAATATAAATCAAAAATACTGTTATTCGTTTAACTATTGCTTCATAATTGTGAAAGTTTAAAGATAGTTAGTTCTTCAAAAGTAACTTTTAGTATTCTAATTTGATTGATTTACTACAACTTCAACTGCCCTCGTAGTCATCTCAATCAAGTGTCTAGTCCAGCGCATTTGGCGCCTTTTGCTACAGCTTACAGGATATATTGAAAAGGGGGAAAACGCTTAAAGGAAGTAAGCGAGAAAAAAAGAGCGCGTTGTGTGAACCCTGGACAAGGCAGGACAATTGGTTGTGTGCAGGAGTGTGGCCATCATTGTGGCCGTGACAAAGTCTGTTACTCCAACTCCAACTCCAACTCCAATTCCAATTGCTCCGACTTCGATTCTAGCTTCCTCTCTTTGTCTGCTTTTGGTTAGAGCTACATGTCCACATCTTCATTATCGACTGACCGACTCGATGATGTGGTCATCATCATCATCATCGGTTTGGTCTCGTTGTATTCACAAAATTGTCAGCGAAACTTTTGCTGCAACAATTGCATATTAAGCAAGTCAATGAACCGGTTCGGAATGCGGTTCGTAAGCGGACCTTAAGTGTTGCAACTTGCTTTTTTAATGGTCGGCTATGCTATGAAGTTGCACGAATCGAAGGGACAAGAAGCAACAGAAAGTTTATATAAACCGGTTCTGAAGTATAGTTCCTAGAACTTAAACGATTTATCTGTTCTATAAAGGGATCGATTTACTTTTTATATTCATAAGAAGACAACTCACAACATTTTCTTCGAATGGTCGGTAAAAGTGCGGCTAGACAAAAAATAAGAGAAAGTTGATGAACCGGTTCAGAAGTGGCTCCGATGATTGTAACTTTCGATTTGGCAGTTCTATAAGGCGATTGATTTGCCGCTTAATTGGTCGGCTAGACGAAAAGTAAATGAATAAATAGTTGGAAGAACCGAATAAGTAATAAGGAACAGAAACTTTATAAACCGGTTTGGAAGGTGACTCTGATTTAGCTGTTCTATAAAGGGATCGATTTAGCTGTTAAACTCCCAACTTTTTAATGGTCGCTAAAGTGCGGCTAGACGAAAAATAAATCAACAAACAAAAAGTTCATGAACCGGTTCAGAAGATGTTTCGATGAGTGAAACTGTCCATCTATCAGTTCCTTAAAGCAATCGATACATCACTTAAATCAGTTTATATGTTAAGTTCATACAATGTTGTCGAAATCTACAAAAAAAAGCATGAGTTATTGGATGCAGCATGATGATACCGAACGATGTGGCAACGCTGTCAATATAATTGCTTGGTGTCAAGAGGCATCAAGCGTATTGCATTTTCAATTTGAACTGCGCATCGAAATGGACTCGAGTTGAAGTTACTAAAGTGAAAGTTAAATTAATTTAGTGCGTTACGTTTCGTGTTCGATTCATTTGATCTGTCGACGAATTGACAGACTCAGTTGCCGCTTGCAACAAGAGAATAACGAGAAGGGAAATCAATAGAGTTGGCAGCCCAGCGAGCCGAAGTGGACAGTGTTTTGTGTGGAGTTTATAAATGTCTATGACGATGACGATGGCGATGGGAGTGGAAATGGGATTGGGAATGGGAATGGGAATGTAAATGGCAATGAAGCTGCTGTTAGAGTTGCAGTTTGAGGTCTGACGATAATGGTTCTCATCAGGGGGGAAGCGGGCACGGGGGCGGGAGCGGGGGCGGGGATTAAGGGCAAAGGAGCGAAGCATCTTTGTCTGTGTTTATATCCCGGGCCCGAGCCACTGCATAGAAGGGCATTATGAGTGAGTTGGTTAGAGCGACTGAGGTCGAGACATCTCTGACTGAGCTAGATAAGCAAAATTTTTTGATAAATGAACCTACGCTTATTTAGTTGTTAAAGAATTTTGTGTTAGGGTTTAGTATATTTGATTGTTCAGTATTTAATGTAGTGGTATATTTAAATAGAATTTTTTTTATTAAAGAATTTTATCGAAGCGAATTAAGGGGTGATTTATAACTTTCACAATTTGATTTTATATTTTATATATCATTTATTGTCGGTATATTTACAGTATATTTATTTGTTACATCATTTTGAGCAATTGCATAACAATCGGATATCAATGTTCGAAAATATGTATTCTATGATATAGTAGTTAATATTAAATAACTTATGTTACGGTATATTTTTCTATCATTTATTGTTGGTATACTTGTAGTATATTTATTTGATATCTGATTTTGATCAATTGAATATCAATTCGATATCAAAGTTCCCAATGATAGTTATTTTGCATTCTGTGGTATATTTTAATATCAACCTATACTATGATATATTTATATATCATTTATTGTTATCATATTTACAGTATATTTATTTGTTACATCATTTTGGGCAATTGCATAACAATCGGATATCTAAGTTTCATAGGATGGTCATTTTGTGTTCTATGGTATATTTTAATGCCAACTTTTGTATATATCATTTATTGTTGGTATATTTGTAGTATATTTATTTGTTACATCTTTTTGGTCGAGCTGCTTTTTTTCTCATGATACCAAATTGAATTGCAATACGATATCAAACTTCCAATGATGGTTATTTAAATATCGTTTCTCCTTAACCTGGATTTATTCTTGGTATATTTGAAGTATATTTATTTAGGTGGTTTATATTAGTGTTCAATGCATACTAATTCTCAATTGATTTGCAATCCGACCTCAATGTTGCAACGTGGTGTGATACTCTATAAAATAGAATTGATGATCAATTTGTATTCTATGATATATTTGAATATCTATTATATGTTATGGTATATTTAAATATCATTTATACTTTACTTTGCTATATTTGTAGTATATTTATGTGGTATATCAAATCGATTTCTTTTTGATTCCCAATTGAGTTGAATTGATGGTCATTTATTTTGTGTTCTGTGATATATTTGAATGTCTATACTTAAATACTATTTATACAATGTTCTATCAATGTTGGTATATTCTAAGTATATTTATGTGGTATATGTTTTTAATCAAGCCACTTTCACTCAGATTTCTTAATGAATTGCAACGTAGTGTGATAGTTATTTTGTATTCCATGATATATTTGAATGTTTATTATACGTTTTGGTATATTTAAATACCATTTATGCATTGATTTGATTTATTGTTGTGTTGTATAAGTTATTAATTAATTATCTTTCATTCCGATTCCCAAATAAATTGCAATCCGATATCATATTTGCAACATAGAGTGATGGCTATATCATATAGATAATATATTTAAATACTGAATACTTAATGTGATATATTCTGTTAGTATTTTTTCAAAATGCGTAGCGAGTATTTCACAGTTGAGCACACTCGAATGCAGCTTTCTTCGTTGTATTTGTGCCTGTGTCCGCAGTTAACGCTTCGCTTCGAGTGTGCTGCTCCATCGATGAGGCAAGCACTGAGAGTATCTGCAACTGTCTGTGCGGCAAGTATGTCTGTGTGTGTGTGTGTCTGTGTGTGTGTGTGCAGCATGTGCGTCGATGCAAGGAATTTTAGTTGATAACGATTGTTGCTCTTGTTGTTGTTGTTGCAGTTGATGATGGTGTCGCTGTCGTGGTCGCCGTCGTCGTTGTTGTCGTTGTCGTTGTCGAGTTGCACTTGCAACTGCAGCATGAGGCAACAGTGAGGCAGCGAGGCAACAGTCGTCGCATTGGGGCAACGTTGCAACGTCGGCAATTGAGTGTTTGGTTTTGAATCGCAAGTGTCAATTTAGTAAATGTTTATTTTATGCGACACTTGGGCGTTGTTTGCCACGCCCACGCTGATAACACTTGCAGCATGGCTATGAAATGGGGGGCGTGACCCTTAATAATACCCGGTAGACATCAAATGAGCGAAGCGTAAGCCCATTAAATGTTAAATATACTCCACACAGCGAATCATTAATGATGGGTATGCTAAGCAACGCAATCGAAGCAGATACTCCACAAAGTTTTATTCTATTATTGAGCTGCACATTATTCAGTGAGGGGTCTAACATTTTTAAAAAATATTCTATGTTTCTGTATTATATTCAATCTTTCCAATATTAGAACAATATAATAATATATTTGCTATTTGATTACAATGTTGGCTTTAAGATCTCTGCCCTTCATAGAATAGCGCTCTTTAGAGCTACAATAGAAGTCAATATTACACAATCTTCACTTGGTTTCATCTTTTTTTTTATAATATGATAAAGGGTCGTTGTAAGTCAATACCAAACGTTCTATTTTTGGTTTTAATACACTTTTTTTGAAAGGGTCTCTTCAAGTCAATAGTTCCACATTCTTTTTTGGGCTTAAATATGTTTCACGTTATCTATATCACAAATACTTTTTTTGCATATAATTTTTAAAAGGGTCTTTGAAAGTCTAAAAACCTTCTTCTGTAGGTTTTAATGTGTGCTCTTATAATATGCCTCACACATTCATCTCCTGGTTTCAATATGAAAGTTAAAGAGTCTACTCAAGTCAATATCATAAGTTCTTCCTTTGCCATTTTTTTGAAAGGGTCGCTGCAAGTCGATACTTTATACATTGTTTATTTGGGGTTAATGTGTTTCACATAAAATATTTGATGTAGTATCTACGGCAGTCAATATCACAAATTCTTCTTTTGGCACTTCTTTGGCACTTTTCTCTGAAAGTCAATAGTTAGACATTCTTCTTTAGAAGTTAATGTGTTTTATGTAATATGCTCTATAAACTGACGAAAGAAGTCAATCTTACACATTCTTCTCTTGGTTTTAATCTTCTTTTTCTTTACATTTTAAAGAACGTTTTGTTGAAAGGGTCTCTGCAAGTCAATACTTATACATTCTTCATTAAGCTTAAATATGTTTCATTTAAAATACTCTATTGAGGGTCAGTATTAAACATTCATCTCTAGGTTCTTAATATGATAACTAAAGGGTCTCTAAAAGTCAATTGCATACGTTCATCTTCTTAAAAAGGGTCTCTGAAAATCAATAGTGACACATTCTTCTTTAACAGTCAATGTGTTTCATATAATATGCTTTGGTTTTAATGCACATTTTTTTTAAAGGGTCTCTGCAAGTCAATACTTATACATTCTTCATTCAGCTTAAATATGTTTCATTTCATTTGCTCTAGTATTAAACATTAATTTCTAGGTTCTTAATATGATAACTAAAGGGTCTCTACAAGTTTAACTTCTTGAAAAGGGTCTCTTTAAGTCAATAGTCACACATTCTCTTTTTGAGGTTTTAATGTGTGTGCGCTGTTGATAAGCCGCGAAATTGAATGCAATTGCAATTGTTCGCAATTGAATTGCCATTTTGTTAAGGCGCCTTTTGTAAGTAGTCTCTCAAAGACTGTTTCAGCTTTCCCCTTCTGCGCTCTCTCTCTCTCTCTTTGAGATGCAGTCATAAATTTAAGCGTTGTGCTGCAAATGCTATTGAAAATCAGCTGGAATAAAATAACTTGCAAGTTGGCGCTCGTAACTCGCCCTAAGTTTATTCCACTCAATTGAATTGCAATTTTAGCGTGTGTTTCTTTCTTCTTCTCTGCTTTTTGCCAGCTGATAAATGGCGACAACCAAACAACTGTGAAGCGTTGCGAAATCTAAATAAAATGTCGAGTTATGGATAAATTTAAACATTTAAAAGATGTCTTCTTTATCTATATAAAAAGAAGTTTAATTGTACAAAGAAATTGTTGATTAAGAGAATGTTTAAATTAAAGTTTTCCTAAATTGAATTTTGTTGAATTGTTGAATAATTATAGATAAAAGTAAATATTTAAAAGATGTCGATTAGTAAGAGTTTATTTTTGAATTTGAATACATTTTGAATATATTTTGTCAAATTAAAAAAAAATTGTTGATTAAAAGAAGGTTTAAATTGAAGTTTTCTTAAAGCTAAAATCAGCGCAAGAATTGAATTTTGTTGAAAGCAGTTTAGATATAATTATAGATAAATGTAAATATTTAAAAGAAGACTTTTTGAATTTGAATATATTTTTAATACATTTTGTTACATTCAAAAAGAAACTTTTTAAAGTTTTGTTTAAGAATTGAATTTGGTTGAAAGCAGCTTACAAAATTGATAGCATAGATATAGTTATAGATAAATGTAAATATACCAATTAGATAAAGATAAGTCTAAGTCTACAAAGATATTGTTGATTACAAGAATGTTTAAATTAAAGTTTCCTTAAAACTAAAATCTGCGTAAAGAATTGAATTTGGTTACAAAATTCATAGCATCGATATAATTATAGATAAATGTAAATAGTTAAAAGATGTGGATTAGTAAGAGAGTTTCTTTTTTTTTATTATATAATAATAATTTAAAAAAAATTAAATAATACAATTTAAATATTTTTGTCACATTCAAAAAGGAATTCTTTAAAGTTTTCTTAAAGCTCAAATCAGTGCAAAGAATTGAATTTGGTTGATGGCAGCTTAAAAAATTGATAGTATAGATATAATTATAGATAAATGTAAATATGGTGAATAGCTAAAGATAAGTCTAACTCTACAAAGAAATTGTAGATTAAAAGAATGTTTAAATAAAAGTTTCTTTAAAGCTAAAATCAGCGCAAAGAACTGAATTTTGTTGAAAGCTGCTTTACAGAATTGATAGCACAGATATAATTATAGATAAATGTAAATACTTGAAAGATGTCGATTATTAAAAGAGTTACTTTTTTGAATTTGAATATATTTTGTCACATACAAAAAGTAACTCTTTAAAGTTTTGTTTAAGAATTGAATTTGGTTGAAAGCTCACAAAATTGATAGCTCGCCTAATCCGTCAGAAGCTGTGACAATCTGGTATCTAAAGAGCGTCTACTTAAATTATATGGACCACTTTGATGGCACAGCGAATGTGTGAACTAGTTTTTTTTTTCAGTTGCCATTTGCCATTTGCATTTATGGGGGGGGAAACATTGTAAAGTGCTGAAAAGTGCTGCCATGGTAAATGTTGCTAGGCTCATTAAGCAAGTTGCAGCCTCAGCTTGAGTTGAGTTTGAGTTTGAGTTTCAGTCTCCGCCTTCGTCTCCGCCTTCGTCTTCGTTTTCGCCTTGGCTGTAAATGGACAAATCTCGTAGTAGGAAGAAGAAGTGAAAGCCAAAGCCAAAGCTAAAGCTAAAGCTTAAGCTGAAGCTGAAGCACATAAAACGTTTATGCGTACGCACATTTTGAGGGCTTAGCTACACTCTATTGATGAGATCAGAGATATTTAGGAGCAGAGCGGGGGGAGGGGGCAATTTATTATGCCATGAAGCGGATGCAGTGCCAAGAAGAGGAGAGGAAGGGGAGAGGAGAGAACTTGGCACGCTGCAGTCTCACAATAATTGCCAACAGCAAGTAAATCCGACGCTTCATTAGTATCGATTATGCGTTTAATGACCTGCCCAACCAACTGTGGGTATTATCAAGACGGAGGAGGGGAGAGAAACAGAGAGAGAGAGAGGGGAGAAGGGAATTTTCGGGTCATAATGATTGTCGCCATAAATGTCGGAAAGCGTCAACGAGTGCTGCAGACATTTATTGAATAAGTTTATTGATTTATATACGAACACCAAAATTTGCAGTGCATTTTCATTGCAAAGGAATGGGGTATGCTCGACTTGCAGGCACCCTGTACGCTCTAATAATATGTTCATTATAGATTGGTAATATTACAGAGGGTTTACATTGAATAAGAATGGAGCATGCTCGACTTGCAGGCAGAATGGATTATGATCGACTTGGAGGCACCTTGTAATATATAATATATATTCATTATAGATTGGTAATATTATAGTGAATTTCTATTTCATAAAAATAAAGTTTTCTCAACTTGCAGATACCCTGTACGCTAAAATAAATTAATCTATTTTAGATTGGCAATATTATAGAGTCAGGGCATTTCCATTTCATAAGAATAAAGCATGCTCGACTTGGAGACACTTTGTATGTTAAATTAATAGTTCAATTATGGATTGGTGCTATTATAGAGACTCGACTGGTGTCGTTGGTAGGATTAATAAATTAAACTACAAGAGTTTGAAGTTACAGTTGCAAAGTGCTTACAATATATACTTTACTTTAGTATATCGATAGTTTTACACATCGATAAATGCTAAATCATATTACTTGTATTAAAGTCTAACTGATATTCATTCAAATGCTGTTTTTTGGTAGAGCCAATAAATGCAATTGCACGACTTTTTAATAATAATATTTTGCTACCTCCCTTTGGTATATCGATTCACATCGATAGTTTATAAATCATGTTACTTATATTAAAGACTTGCCGTTAGTAACTTAAGCACTGATTTTCATTGTGCAAATAAGTGCAAGTGCACGACTTTTCAATAATAGTTTTGTTTTGCTACCTAAAAAACTATAGATTTTTCTTTGACTATCGATAGTAATTATTACGATTTTTTTTTCAAAATAAATCTTGCTTGTATTGTAACAATAGGGTTTTATCGATTTTTCTCGACTATCGATAGATAATATACACGTTTATTTTAAGATAAATCTACTTATATTGTAACACTTAGGTTGTATTATGTGTCAGCTTAGAATATGCATTTGCTTTGGAACAAATTTAGATTCATTTCTTTGTATTGCAATTATGATCGACTATATATACCCTATACTGCAGTCAATCTAAAACGCAGCTGGTTGAGTTATGCCTTTGCTTCTGCTCGTCTTCTCACATCAGATGATGTCTCTAAGTGTCCTAAACAGTTTTTATAAAAATCTGTTTTACTACCTTAAAAACTATCGAAGTTTTTAACTATCGATAGTTATTGTACGCATCGATTATTTTAAGATAATTCTGCTTGTATTGTAATATTTAGGTTTATAGTGAAAACTATCGATAATTATTATACTCATCGATATTTCTTTGCATTGCAATTATGATCGACTATATATACCCTATATTGCAGACAATCTCAAACACAGCTGCTTGCTGAATTATGCTTTTGCTTCTGCTTTCTCTACTTATATCTGATGATGTCTTTATGTGCCCTCAACAGTTCTCACACTCTGTCGAAAAGTAGCAGGAAATTTTCATCTGTGTGTGTGTGTGTGTGTACATGTGTGTGTGTTTGAATTCAGCTTGTGCATGTGCATGCAATTTGCAAAGTTTTTTCTGGCTATGGCGTCAATAAAACAAACGATATTCTATAAGAGAAACTTTTGGCAGTTGCAGGTTTTTTACTTTGAGTCACCATAATCAAACTTTGGGCATTTACACCAACTGCCAGTGTGCCCAGACTGCACGCAGGCCCAGGTTCAACAAAAACTCCTCTCACACAATCCGCAATCCGCAATCCACAATCCGAAGCATAGCAAGTTTTGCCTGCTTTGACAATGAATCCTCGTACGATTTCAATTCACTTTGATAGCAAGATTAATGTGCAAAGAAGTTATTATTAATTGAGGAAAAACATTAATTATGAAAGAAATAACTTTAGCAGGAATATCGAACAGTGTTTTGATTCGTTTTCATGATAAATTTGTGTCGTTACAAGCGATTGATTATTTCATTTATTAATCCATTCGCACTGCTTTGAATGTTGCTTAGTGGAACTAGTTCCGATGAGCAAAGCAACAAAGATTAATTGATATATTGATTGAGTATAGCTTTGAGATTTGTTAAGAGTTGATATGCGATATTCAAACTGGCTTGATTTCAATTTTGTCACATTTAAATGGCTCTGCAATTAACTAGTTCAAATAAACACTGTATAGAAAGATATTAGGTGAACTAGTTTAAATTAACACTGTAATGAAAAAGATTGGAATGTAAAATAAAAGTTATCTGTATAGAATTAGTTTCAACCATTGAGAAATGGATGACAGATAGTAAATGAAAGGCATCAAAATAAATGGAGCAAATGTGGAACTAGAACTGGATCCAGAACTAGAAGTAGAGCTAGAACTATTTCTGAAACTTCAACTAGAACTAGAACTGGAATCAGTGTGGATTCACATATCAAAATAGTTTTTACAATGACAGACATTAACATATTTTGAGTAATTGGGATCTACAATTGTAAAGGGAACGGGAACGGGAACTGGATCTAGAACTGGAACTGGAACTGGAACTAGAACCAATATACATTCGCATTGCGAACTACTTCCAATCATTGAGCAAAGAATGATAGATAGCAAATAGCAGACATCAAGCAAATGTTGTACTGAAAATGGAACTAAAAAGGGAACTGGAACCAGTATGATTTTGCATTGAAGACTAGACAGATATCAAATAATAGCCATCAAGATATATTGAAGAAATGCGGAACTGAAACTGAAACTGGAACGGGAACTGGAATTAGTGTACTTTGGTATTGTGAACTAGTTCCGTTAAGAGAGGAATGACAAATAGCAAATGACAGACATTCACGATACATTCAAAAAAATCTGAAATATATCGAGAACTGGAATTGAATCGATTTGCGAACTAGTTCCAACCATTCAGCACATGATGACAAATAGCAAATAACAAATTCTTCAAGATATATTGAAGTTATGGAACTGGCACCAGAACTGAAACTGGAACCAGTGGGCATTCGCATTGCCAACTAGTTCCAAAAATTGAGAAGATTGACATACATTAAGATATAATGAGGTTATGTCGAACTGGAAACAGAACTGGAACTGGAACCAGTTTGCACTCGCATTGCGATCTAGTTTCAACCATTGAGAAATGGACGATTGTAAATGACAGACATCAAGATATATTTAGGTTATGTGGAACTGGAACTGGAACTAGAACCGGAACTGGAACCAGTGTGCGTTCGCATTGCAAACAAGTTCTAAAAAGTGAGAAAAGAATAAAAGAATAGCAAATGACAGACATCAAGATATATTTAGGTTATGTGGAACTGGAACTGGAACTAGAACCGGAACTGGAACTGGAACCAGTGTGCGTTCGCATTGCAAACAAGTTCTAAAAAGTGAGAAAAGAATAACAGAATAGCAAATGACAGACATCAACATATATTGAGGTTATGTAGAACTGAAAACAGAACTGGAACCGGAACTGGAACTAGAACTGGAACCAGCGTGCGTTCGCAATGCGAACAGCAATTACACACTGTTGCATTTTGTATGTGGCTCGTTTCAGTTTCGTTTCGTTTGGTTTCGTTTGGTTTTTGTTTCTTTTCGTTTTCGTTTTGCTGGTCAAATGGTTTTTCATAAATTTTTGAAGCGCATTTTCATTTGAGAGGCAACTTTTGGCCCCGAGCCAGAGCCTGGCCAAAAAACCCAGGATGCCTTCCAACCACAGACAGACAGACAGTCTCTATATGTGTGTGTGTGTGTGTGTGTGTAAACTTTTGGCTGTTAAACTTTGCGTAGTATCAGTGGCAGAGGCAACTTGCAATTTTGAAGTGGCTCAAAGCGAGAGCTCGAGTGGCGTTTAGAAATTTGTTCACAACTCGTCGTCATCATCGTCATGCTCATCCCTTAGTCTCCTTCTCCGTCTCCGTCTCCGTCTCCATCTCCGTTTCCATCTCGGTCTCAAGTCCTGATCCTTGTCGACATCTTGGTGCTGAGCGTCCTTGGTGAACGTCATGCTCCTGGACTCCTTACAACTAGTTGCAATTTGTTTGCAAAAGTTTTAACACCATTTACTCGGTTTCATATGAAGACAATTAAGCGAACGATTAAATTTATATTATCAGGGGATACGGAGCATTCCAGCATCTGTCCTCACTTTGTTTCATTTGTTGTCTGTCTGCTCTTTCCCTTTCCCTCCGAAAAACTTTTGGCCTTGTAAACAGGATTGCATAACGCAACAACAGCAACAGAGACTGAGACAGTAAGAGATAAACTGAAGAGTGGTTGGGTAGCTTTCATATTCGCATTCGCATTCGCATTGAAAGTTGGCATTATTTTTTCAAGGCCCCGTTGCCGGGGCTCATTAAATACGCATTAAAGTTTAATTATAAACATTTTGCGCTTGCACTTGGCTCGCAGACCCGAAAAATGCTCCAAATGGCCGCAGCAACAAGGACAACCAGCGAAAACGCGTCGAAAAGCGCAGCGAAAGTCAAAGTAATTTGCTCCCCACTTCCCAGTCTCCATTCTCACCTCCCTCTTTTGCACTCTACAGAGAATGTTGAAGGGTTTATTGACAGCTCGAATATCGCTGCTTGCTCAAGGAGAGTTAAGGTTATCTTCGGAAAGAATAAGAAAGAGTTATAGAAAACAACTAAGAAAGCTACAATGCGGTACAAAATACTTGAAATATACCAAAGGCTATATTTGGTATATTGATACAATAGAACTACATTCAAAATATACCAAAGATATATACATTTCAATTTCATATTGAGATATACATTTTAAATTTACCATAGAGTGCCAAATATACCAAAATATCTGCCACAGCAACTAAAATCCGTAGTATGTGAGTCTTTCGCCCACACAAAAGAATTCCTTTTATAACATCGACAATTTTTATATCACTTTATATTGCAATCAAATTTTCAGGAATCATAAGTAATAAAGAATCTGTACAAACAATAGAAAATAGTATCATAGCTTCGTTATTAAAAAGGTTATTACTGAAACTCACTCTATAGTTTACTTGAGCAAGTTTCTCCTTACACGCTAAAAAACTAAAAAAAAAATGTAGCATACTTTACAGCGCAGACAATTGTTAGCAAAGCATTTACATAAATAGGGAATTGAGAGTCATCTACGTTGTGTTGTAACGGAAGGGAATACGGCGCGTATTTGGGTCTTCACCTTAGTTCATTTATGTGGCTTTGTATTTTTACCAACCTGCTGAGAACGTAACAGCAAAGAGTCGAATTAAGACTCTATGAGAGTTAAGATTTCGAAAATAAGAATATACAGATTGAAAGCTAAGGCTGATGAGATGTAGCTTGGATCACATTGAAGATGTGCAAGCTAGACAGAAGGAAACTTGTTACGATGTTCTTTAGAAATCTTTTTTAGATTATCAATTATAACAATGAAAATTTTGACATTTTTGTCTACATATTATTTGCATAATAACGTAAGGTATTTCAGTACAATAAATTAATAAATTCAGCTGAGAGAAGTTCTGAGAAACTGACAGCAAAGAGTCAATTTCAAGTTGAAATAACGAAGATTTGGACCAAAGACTGATGAGCTGCAGCTTGAGTCACAGTCACATTCTTCAATATGTATGTGAATTTAGTTAGAGGGAAGCTTGTTGCGTTTGTTTTTGGGAATTTTCCTAACAAGTCCGGAGTTAAGGAAACCCTGGAGCATTTCCTCTGTGAATGTTCCGCGCTGTCCCGACTCCGGTTGAAATATCTTGAATGTGTCTTAACGATCTTCCT
Source organism: Drosophila sulfurigaster albostrigata (assembly GCF_023558435.1). Taxonomy (NCBI): domain Eukaryota; kingdom Metazoa; phylum Arthropoda; class Insecta; order Diptera; family Drosophilidae; genus Drosophila; species Drosophila sulfurigaster. The sequence goes on from NC_084885.1 coordinate 31,729,908, forward strand.
GAAGTTTCTTTTAAGATGCGACTTCTGAGACGAAGCTAACTTCCACCGTTGCAGCTAGGGACTTCCTTAGATCTTTGTTCCTCAGGTCCTACCTAAGATCTTCCTTTACTTGAGGTTCATTCGTTGTAATCCTCTTGACTGCAGATTGTAGCGCAGCTCATAACGTAATGGCCACATTTTGCATGTGCCGTAAGAGTCCTCCGCTCCCTCTCTCTTGTCCCTCTCTTCCCCCCTGCTGTCCCATGTATACATCATGTATATTCCTGGCCCTGGGTCTAGCCTCGGAGCGCGTTCTTTTGCAACGTTGACTGTTCCAAATGACTTTTATAAATGCCATGAATATATACTATATATATGTTTTTTCCCTTGGTTTTAGCAGACTGAGCGAAGATGCGGGGAGCGAGAGCGGTAAACATAATTTTTAACGCAGCATTTCCTCTGCTGGGGGCACTTTGCAACATTCTGTTCTGTTCGGTTCTGTTCTGTTCTGTTCTGTTCTGCTCTGGCATGGGCAGTGACCATTTAACATTACACAATTCGCACTTTCGCACTCTGGCTGCAGCTAATTTTGTTGGGGAATGCGGAACACACACACACTCACAACAAGGCTTGCATCCCAGTCTCAGTCTCAGTTTCAGTCTCGGTATCGGTCTCAATCCCCAATCTCAATTCCAATGCTGACCTTTAAAGTTGAGAGAAGAAGAACTAAAGGGAGAAAACAAAGTGCTAATAAGCCCGGCAATTGCCTTTAAAGTGGGCAAATGCTTTTGCCTTGGACAATGCCGATGCTTATCGCCATTTAATGGGCCTCCCCGCTTCCTTCTCCTTCTCCTTTATCCATCTGCCTTCTTCTGCTTGCTGCAATCACTTGCCACAAAAAAATCTGAGATACAGATACAAAAAGGGGAGAGAACAGACACACATTCAATATCGTTTTACTTATCGTTTGGCCATAAAAATTGCCAGCGCAGAAAATTGTTTAGTCCTTTTGGCATGTCTGGCACTTTGAGAGATTGGCCAAGGGATACGAATACACTTGGACGACGCGACCACAGGGCTCAGGGACAGCTGATGGGGGTGAATGGGGCAAAAGGGAGGGGGAAAGGGCTAGCAAGTGATACACTGAACAAAAAATACAAAGCATTGACTAAATTCCATATCTTGACGTTCTCAATTGCAATTCACTGAAACGAGAGAATATTTTTGGTTAGAAATGCATATACCAAATAAATATACCATACAAAATAAAAAAGTATTACGCAAAAGTTATAAATATACCGAAACCTATTTTTGGTATATTGATATACTAATACATTCAGGAATATACAAAAAATACCAGACTATCTGGTATAATTATTTTTTTAAATATACCGAATATATATACCACAAAAATACTAAAATAAATACCAAAGTCTATATTTGGTATATTTATAAATACACTCGAGCTTATACCGAATATTATTCTTATTATTCCGATATTATTCTTTTAACATACCAAATTAATATACCACAAAAATACTACCAAATATACCGACGTCTATATTTGGTATATGTATTTGTAAAGTAATACATTTGAGTTTATACCAAATATACTAAACTGTTCGATATTATTCTTATAACATACCAAATTAATATACCACAAAGATACTAAAATATACCAAAGGTCATTTTTGGTATATTTACATATATAGTATTACAATCAAGTTTATACCAAATATATCCAAAGCCTGCGGACTGTTTGCTATTATTCTTAAAATATACCAAATAAATATACTGCAAAAATTCTAAAATATATACCGAAGGTAGAAGTATTGCATTTAGGATTATACCATAAAGTGAAAAATATACCACACATACTTAATCAGGAATATATTATACTACATATTTTTATCAGATCGGAGATACCTTTGGGCACACAAAAATACTAAAATCTACCGAAGGATATACATATTCGGTATATATTGATACAATACTACATTTAGGATTATACCATAAAGTGCAAAATATACTAGACTGTCTTGATCAAGAATATTCTATATACTTAATGGGATCAGAGATGCATTCTTCTCTACTCTTTTATAAAATTGGTAGCGGGTATTAAAACTCTACATAGTTATTAAAGTAAGAATATATTCTAAAACTCGAATAGATCTGATGAAATTTATGGACTAAAAAAATTTCAACGTCATAAATTAAAGTCAAATGTTGTGTCCGACTAAATTTACAGTCAAAATCAATCAATATTCAAATTCATTTTCATGTTGCACTCAAAATTTCTCTTCTTACATTTGTGCTAGTAATTTTGTACAGTGTAGCAGTGTCTTTAACTATTTGTTGTGCGCTCTTTGAATGTGGCCAGCGAGTAAAGCTGGCAGAGATTGAAGCTCTGGCTGCAACTTTGGCTTGGGATTGGAAATTGGGATTGGACTCGATTTTGGTTTTGGTGTTCGTCTTGGGTTTTATCGCGACACTGTTCTGCTCTGCTCTATTCTGTGTGCTCTTGGCACAGTTTTTTTCCTTTTGGGGTTTGCCTCTATTTTTTATGTTTCCGATTTCGATTTATTTGCAACCCAAATCTTCGATGAAGATGGCGATGAAGATGATGATGATGGGCAAGTTGTGGACGATGATTAAGATGCTCGCTTCATTTTTTGGTCATTTTATTGAGCTGGTGTTGAGCCTAAGCGTAGCGTAGCTCGCAGCAACAAATGCAAATGTCGAGGCAAAAATAATTATACGATGAGGCAAAACATTGAGGAACAGCGAACGAAATTGGGCGAAGGAAAAGTTTGTTTCCTGCGGTTGTCACTGGCAGCGGTTGCTGGCAATTAAAAACTTGCCAAATTCTGTTGCCTTTTTATTGCTGCTTGCTGCTTGCTGCTGTTGTTGTTGTTCCTGGCAATAGATTTGATTTAAATGCAGCTGGAGAGAAAGCGGAGTGTTTCAATCAACGTCGTCGTTGTAATTCGCATGCAAATTGCAAAACTTAAATTAAATGTCAAAGGTCGAAAACAACAACAACAACAACGACAATGAAATGTACAAGAAAGAATACCTTGTAGATTTGCTTTACAATTTTCGTCTATAAAATCATTAGGTGACAATATATTGTTGGGAAATATTCAAAATACTTAACAAAGAACACTTGAGATTTTAGTTCAAAAACCAATTTACTACACAGCAAGAAAAAAGTTCTAACTTTAAGAACAAAACCTTGATTCAAGATTATTTTAAGTCAAACTTGAATCGAGAAGGCAAATTCTTAAATCGAAATAAAAATATTTGTGGAAAGTATTCGAATTCATTACAGATAACAGTTTAGATTGTAGTAGAAAATCTACTTACTACACAGCAAAAAAGTTCTTAAATCGGGAATAAAATTCTTCAATACAATTCTTGAATTTGAGAGCCTTTCGATCTTAAAACATGATTTTTTATCTTCGTATGATAAACGAAATTTTGCTGTAAATCTTTTTGAATCTAAAAGTTCTTAAATCAAAATTGTAATCTACGTTTTAACCTAGATTTCTTATCCCTTTGTGTATGAGTCTAGATTATATAAAGCCAAAATTGAATCAAGAAAGTAAATTCTTGAATCAAAATAAAAAATTCTAGTACACAATTTTGGCATTTGAAAGCTTTTCGATCTTAAAAAAATGTTGTAATCTTAGAACTATGATTGAACGGAATCTTTATTCAAAATGCATTCAGCCTAAAATTCTTGTATGAACATTTTTTTAAAGTTCAAACAGTTCTTAAATGAAAGCTACTTTTCAGTTTTGATTTGTTTGCCTTTGTGTATTTACTATATTGAAATTGTTTTCTGGATTAGCAATGGCACAATAAGTTAGAGAATAGAATCTCCAATAATTTTATATTAGATTATTTTAAGTGCCATAGAAAAGATTACTTTGGTTTTTTTTTGGGTATCTCAAGATTAGCATTATCACAATCTTGAGATACCCAAAAAAAAGGAAGAGAAGAGGAGAGAAAGATAATGCTTAATGCTTTTTAAGCAGAGAGTTGTGAAAATTGATAAATTTAAGGCAAACTGAAACTGCTTCAAATTGAAAGTTTGATTTATTTAGTGAACTTAATACATATTTTAATGTTGTAATAGCTTTGTTGTTTTACTTAGAGAAGGTATCACAAAATTCTTTAAAAATAAGGTATGACGAAACTCTAAGTCGTTAACAGTTGAAGTTAAAATGCAGATGCAAAAAAGTTGGAGAGATTTAAACTATTCATGTACTTTATAGGGCTAAGAAATTGGAAGTGGAGTTTGGAAGCAGTCAGCTTTTGAGAGGCAAGAAACTAATGAAATAAGTAATTGCACAAAGGCGTCAGAGCAGAGCAGCGGCGCAGTGCGGAATGAAATGGAATGAACTGAGAAGGAGAGAGGAGGAAAGGGAATGGGGAATGGAATGGGAAGGAAATGGGAAGGGAACCATAGAACTATGGTCAGACGGTCAATTAAACGGCTGCACTTGATTATTAAGTGATTTATATTAAGCACCTGACTTAGCCTGGCATTTCGAACTCTCGGCAGTCAGGCAAAGGGAATGAAAGGGAATGAAACGGTCAGAGACAGGCCAAACACACCGAACACACCTTTCTCTCTCTCTCTCTCTAGGAGGTGGCAGCTCAATTTGTAATTTGTGCTAATGAGTGCGTTAATTTAACGCCTGATTAACGCAACAACCGAAGCTACCTGCGGCCAGCTTTTGGCTTTTGGCTTGTGGTTTGTGGCTCGGTGGCTTTTGGCCAAATAGTCAATAGAGCAGGTTAGAGTTAAGGGCAACGGCTTACGCAGGAGCTTAACACGACCTCTTTGACTTAATTTATTATCCTCGTCCAGTCCAGTTTGTCGCTCAGCCTCACTCCGTGTCTCTGTCTCTCTCTCTCTCTTTCACTGGTTCCACTTACCGGCCGTATCATAATAAATGATTATGTGTGCATTTTGCGGCTTAATTATGATTAATTGTTATTTCTGCCCACTTTGTTTGTACTTCAATGGCTGTTTAATGAAGTGCACATAAATAGCATGGAAAATATAGACTCACCTAGCGGACGCAGGTGACGTTTTGCAACGCACTGAGTGTGGAACAGTGGAAATGGAACAACGAAAAGGGAATGAGATGAAACAGAAAATGTGTATGTAGTGTAAATTTAAAGTTAAGTCAGAAGAAACTGCAATTCTGTGGAAATCGAAATCAGTGGAAACGATTGGTACTTTAAATAGAACAAATTTAATAGATGAGAAATGAAACAATTGGAACTGGAACACGAAAAGCGACCTCTTTAATGGGCAAAATAATGCTAAATTGGAATTGCGAACAATAAAGACATTTGAGGTTCAACGAGAATGTTTGGTATGTGGAACAGTGGAATAGAACAAAAAAAAATGGGAATGAGATGAAGCGGAAGATATGTCTCAAATTAAGTTTAAAGAAAATGCAACTCTATGGAAATCGATATTGAGGCATAGGAGAAACGATTGGAATGGAGAGCAAATAAATAGATTAGAAAAGCAACAATTGAATATGGAACAAGAAAACAGGCGCGTAAAATAAGTAAAATAAATTAAACTGAAATGCAACTCAATTGGAATTGCGAACAATAACGACACTTACTAAGATTGCAGTACAATGGGAACAATTGGTATGTGGAACAGTGGAAATAGAACAAATAAATATATAAGAAATGATGAAATTGGAATAGAACAACAGTAAAATACAGTTCATTTGAATTATTAAGACACTCTGCGACGTTGTGGTGTAATTGGAACTATTGGTATGTGGAACAGTGGAAACAGAACAAATAAAAGAGAATGAGATGAAACAGAAGAAATGTTAAGTAAAAAGAAAGTTCAACTCTGTAGAAATTGATATTGGGGCACAGTAGGAACGATTGGTATGTGGAACAGTGAAAATAGAACAAATTAATATATAAGTAAGGAAGCAATTGGAACAGATCAAAAGTAAAATACAGTTCAGCGACATTGTGGTGCAATGGGAACGATTGGCATGATGAACAGTGGAAATAGAACAAGCAAAAAGATAAGATTAAATCAAAATGCAACTCAATTGGAATTGTGGTACGATAAAAACGATTGGTATGTGGAACAGTGAAAATAGTACAAGTAACAAGCCAAGTGAAAACAAATTAAATGAATCGAGTCAAAAATAGGAGATAAAAAAGAAACAACAAATCGATTAGATGAAATAATAGTGAATTTAAAGAAAATTAATCAAAGCAAGTTTGCTTAATTACAGTTTTTGCCATGGGAACGATTGGAATGTGGAACGTCCAAAAAATATTCAGCGACTACCTTAAGCTGAGGTGTTGACGATAATGAAACAAAGCAGAGATAAAATGGAAGGGGGAAATCGAAACAGAAAATAAGTAAGAACGAGTGGAACGAGACGAAATGGAACAAAGAAAAGAGAAGTGAACGCTTCGTTTATGTGCTGGGCAAATAAAGATGCCACTGATGAAAGATACACGCAATAATCCCCGAGAAGGAGAAGTGAAGGAGAGTGAAGTGCCAGAGTTGAGTGGAGTGGAGTGGATACATCGATGGCCACTTCATAATCGCATTGATAGCACCGCTAAGAGAGCAACAACAACAACAACAACAACGGAGAGGGGAGATGAGATAAATAAGGAGAGAAAAGTTGCCAGAAGACGAAGCAAAAGTTTTGCTAGTTACTTTTACAGTTATTATTGAAAGCTGGCTGGCAAGACAAAAAAGCGAAACTTTGGCTTATTTCATTACGCCAAACTTTTCATTACGAGCCACAAACACACAGAAGAAAAACTCCTAGAGAGATGGGACATTACTCATACGCAGCGTAGTGCGGCTTTTATCAATGCGAAAGTTTGTTGGGGCCACAAAACAAAAGTAAGCGAAAAACTTGAGCCAAACGAATGTGAATGCGAATGCGAATGTGAATGTGAATAGTGTGAGTACACTCATTGAGCGTATCATGTGGCCAAAAGCAGCTGAAAGCCGAAGCCATTTGAAACGTCAAACAAATTGAATTGAGGCTCGACTCGGTAATAGCGCTGATAATTGGCACCAGCAACAAACTTGTCCCAACACAAAACTGTCACAGAGAGAGAGAGAGAGAGAGAGAGAGAGAGAGAAAGAGAGAGAAGAGTGAGACAGATAGAGAAGAGTGAGAGAGTGAGAAACGTAGCAATTGAATTGCGTTTGACGTGTGAGCTTTTAGGGTTTTTTATTACATTTATGAATAGGGAAGAAAGGAAACCCCAACTAAAGTCCTCAACTGACCTCAACCTGTAGTTATTGCAGTGGTAGAAGAAGGGGTTGCGGGGGGGGTTTGTGAGTGCTTTCTGGTCTTAGATTTCATCATCGTCGTCGTCGTCTATTCATATACATTTGTGTATATGAAAATTGATTTGTTTGATTAATGCACCACAACAAATGTCGTTTTGTGTCGGACGCGTGTCCTGTTTTGTTCCACAGGACACGCGTTCCCTTCCACTCCACTCCACTTCCCACTTTGTCCCCCTTTTGCTTTCGCTGTTACGCCGTCTTGTATCTTTAGTTTATTAATTGCCATCTAATTGTGGCTTGGCATGCAAACACTGCCTTCCCTCTTTGTCTAATTGAAAAAGTGACCAGGGGCAGATATAGGAACAGGGAGAGGGAAAGGAACAGAGAGGGGAACAGCGGGGGAAAGTTGTGGTAAGCGAGTGCGTTTTTGTGTGTGCGTGGGCAAAATGCAAATTAATTTGTGCCGCAAACTTTGAATAAATAGAAAAAATTAAATAGAAAACAAGTTAAAGCGTATACAGCAGCGAGCGTGATAGACTTGCAAATACCCTGTAAAGAATATTGATTTCAAACAGTCTTCAGCTACAAATTTTCATAAAAACAATTCAACTTTCGTTACATTTCAAAGTAACTTTGTTTTATATAAAACATATTTATTACAAAAACGATGAACAAGAAAAAAATTATGATCGAAATTTAAGTTGTTTTTTAGTTTGACTTTTTGTGAGTCACTTAATCTATTCTCTTTTTGATCGTTTGAACGATTTTTGATGCTCTTTCATCGAGCTGCCAATCTGTTTTTATTTAACAGTGCTGCCAACTCGTACAAACTATCGAATGAGTGCTTAAACTATCGATCTATTTTATATACAATTTCTTATGCCCCGTTTTTAGAACCTCTCAGTTTTTTTCACATTTGATCAAGTCTCGTTTTGGCGTTTCCACAGCCACAAATGGAAAAAAATTAACGACGGTAAATTTCTTAGTGTGTAAATAAACTTTTATCACAAAATTTTTAATAAGTGAGCGATTAAAATCATCAAAAAACTTAAGTAGAATGATTTTTTAAAATCAGTAAAGCAGTTTTCATGAATTTTTCTTATACATTTTTGTATATCGCGTGACTGTCTATCGAAAATTGGTGTTCGATATTTCTACGTTAGTGTTCGATATTTTCACATAGTTCACAAACGTAGAAAAACCGAAAACTCGAGTTGTGGAAACTTATTCTTATTCGTTCAGAGATTGGAATTAAGCTCGAGAATAAATTTATTAAATTTTATTACATCTTTCTTTATTTTTATCAAAATTTAATAATTAAGGGAATTCTGCATTTTATGACTGTATCAACAACAAATATTGAGCTCATTGTTAACCAATTAAGTCATTCAATCAATTCAGTTTGTGTCAGCGAAACTACCCGCTATGCATACTTTATTACAGGGTATTCGAGAGTGAAAAAATGAATGAAAGAGGGAACAAACATTTTCACACTATAACCAAATTAAAAGTTGTGCAAACTAAAAACAATTTGTAAGCCAAAAGTTGCCACATTCAACAAGAGGGCAGCCAGTCCACGCCTGAAGGGGCATCTTGTTGTCGAGAGTGACGAGCGGCGAGTGGAGAGCGGAGAGCGGAGAGAGAGCGACGAGTGGAGTGGGGCAAGGGGTAACAGAACAGAACAGAAGAGAACACAACACAATTGTGCTGTTGTTGTTTCCTGATTTTTAGATGTTCGCCCTCGAGGCGATTTTTGAACTCATCTCGTTTCCTTTCACGCATTTCTCGCTTCTCGTTATTGCTGCCACATTCGCACTCGTTACTTTTGACGTTCATACGGTCTCGCCGCTTTTATCTAATCAAAACAGTTGGCGCCTTGCTTCAAAGCGCCGCGGGCCACCAACAACAAAATTTTGTTATTTGATTTTTTCATGTTTCGCTTGATTTTATTTCGCCTTTGTTTCGTTTTGCGTTGCGTCGCGACGCCTCGCCTCGTTTCCGAAGCACACAAATCGAATCACTGGCGTCAATTGAATTTTCATATGGCGCCAGCTTTTTTTGTAGGCGGCTAAAAAGCTGAAAAGCTACAATGCTGGGATTATTCACAAAAAAAAACGAGTCAGAAGACAGAGCCAAAGACAAAGAGAAGAAGAGAGATTGATATACGTGCTGTGGTTGATATGCTAAGCAAGTGCTTCAAAAGCGTTGCTGATGGAACATTTAAGTGCAGATTGATTGGTAAAGAAATGCTAAGCTTATCGATACCGATAACACATCTAATTGATTTCGATAACTAAATAAATTCTCTGTTTATTCAATCAACTCGAAAGTTTATGTCTGCTATTCCAACTGACTTTCCGTTATTCGAAAATAATAAACCTATCGATGCCGATAACTTAAGTAAAGTAAGATAACTAAGGAAAGTAAAAAAAGTTCTCCGATGATTCATTCAATCAACCCAAAAGTAACTTAAATTTGGCAACTGCAACCCATTTGCTTTGTGAATAATTCATAAAATACAGTTATCGATACCGATAACACTTTACAATGTCACCTCTAAGTGATCTATTGATTTCAATAACTAGATTAGGTTTCCCTTCATATAGTTAATCAACTCAAAAGCAACTGGTAGTGTGGAACAGCAACAGAGTTGCCTTTGCCATTACATATCGATAACGATAACACTTGCAATGTAATCTTCAAGTAATCCATGGAATTCAATTACTAGGTCAAGCTCTCCGTTCATTCTTTCAATCAACCCAAAGACAACTTTAAATCTGCAACAGATTTTCCTTGCCATTTATCGATTAAATAAACTTATCGATATCGATAACATTCTGAAATTTTATGTCTAGATAATTTATTGATATCGATAAGTAAATAAGTTTTCAATTCATTCATTCAATCAACTCATCAGCAAGTTGAAGTAAAAAAATAAACTTATCGATACAGATAACACTTTCGATAACTGGGTAAAGTTATCAGTTCATTAATTTAATCAACCCAAAAGCAACTTCAACTCTGCAATGGCAGATTTACCTTACGATTAATCGAAAAAATATAAAAAAGGGGGACGCGCCACGCCCATAAATACTTAATATAAAATACAAAATTCAAGGCAGACGCTGACAGGTTAATGTCAAATCGTGCAGCCAAAACCAAAAAGCCAACAAACTGAGGAGACAGTTCAGCTGGCAGCTGTAAACTGAAGTTGAACGACTGTAAAATACCCTGTAAAAAGGGAAGTAAAACTATAGACAATGAAATATTTGATATGTATTTATAATTAACAAGTGATGCTTAAGCATTGATTTGATTTGCATATAGATACAGTTATTTTTAATGTCAACTAAGCTACCCCAAAAGTTGCACCTCAAAAGTGCCAAAAAGTGGCAAAAAGAATAAAGTCAAACCGAAAATGTGGAACGTCAACAAAGCGGCAACAAAGTTTGTTGTCGTCATCATCAGCAGGCGGGGTGGCAACTCTGCAGCTGAAGCTGAAGCTAAAGCTGTCAGCTGACAGTTATGAGAAAAAGTAAAGCTGACGAAGACGTCAGCCAGGCAGACAGTCAGGAAAGCAGTCAGCGAGGCAGCGGGGCAACAAATTTGTTTAGTCTTAGTCTGCCAACCGCTCTCTCTCTCTCTCTCTCTCTCTCTCTCTCTCTCTCTCTCTCTTTATCTTCCTTCCTCTTGCTCGTTCGTCGTTCAGCTGCAGGCCATTTTGGTAATGATGGCTTAACGCCCGCTGCGACAATGTGCTCGCTTACTTTGTCCTTGGAGAGGGCATGATAATTATGTCATAATGTGTGTAACGTCTTGCGGCACACTTTTGCAGGGTATCAGGCATAGGAATATTGTTCTAGGAATATGCAAAACAAGTAAGATAAGAAGAGATACCCGCTACCCATTGAAAATAAAAGCAAAACTCTTTTAAAACACACCAAATTAATATACCATAAATATATACCAAACGATATATTTGGTAAAAACAAAACAATTTTTTTCCCAAACAAAGTATTTCTTAAAGTATACCAAATATACCAAATGATATACTGCAAAAGTACTGACATGTAACAAAGCTAAAGTCGAGCGTGCTGCTGTATTAATTTTAAAATTTACCAATGGCTGTATTTGGTATATTGACAGAGTACTAAATTCAGAATTATACCATAGAGCACAGAATATACCAGACTCTCCAGATCACGAATATACTGTATACTTCATGGGGTCGATATTATTTTTAAAATGTGCCAAAAATATGTAATATTTAAAAAATACTTAAAATATACCAAATTCGTTAATTGGTATATTCATATAGTACGTGCAAAATATACCATAGAGTGAAAAATATACTAGATCCGTAGTAAATAAACGAATTTCTAGAATAATTTCTACAATTTTTGCTTGAAACTTATTTACATCAAAATTTCCTAAAGAGTATTTATAGTTCGACTTGCGACAGCATTTGTTTCACACTCGCTTTTTTTAAGCGTGTTTCTTGTTGTCTTCCTCTTTTTTTTAACTGTGAATCCTTGCGCGAGGACGCGACGTTAACAGAGCATGTAGCGGGTTTGCTTAGCGGGGTTGGATTTGTGGGGGGATTGCGGGAGGTGGAGTATCAACCGCTAAAAGGGCGTTAAGTGTTTTATTTACCCTCAAAATATAATTTATATAGAGCAGCGAGTGTGTAAGAAGCGAGAGAGAGAGAGAGTGAGAGACAAGGAGTGAGGGATTTGTATTGCGACGCTTTTGGGGAAAGTGATTTAAATTTTAAGGCACTTGCTGCGTTTTGTTTGTTTGTTCTTTTTTATTTTCTGTTGTTGTTGTTTTCTTTTTCATTGTCGCAATTCGTTCATCGGTTAACATTTTGAGGTTAGATTCGACTTTGAGGTTATGTTGAAGCGTTGATTACTTTTCTCATTTCCCCCTCTCGAAAATTGACTTGATGACATTTTCTGGGTAATTTGCAGCACTCACGCACTTGACACCGCTCCAGATTAGACTTCTTCCTTCTCTCTCTCTCTCTCTCTCTCTCCTTTTGGCTGTATCCTTTCACGATTGCGGCCAATTATTGCGTCTTTATCGCAAACAGCAAACAGAGAACAGCAAAAAAAAAAACGAAAACAAAATGTGTTGAGCATTAATTCTCTCTGCCTCTGGGACTCTAAGCTGGTAATCGGCTGGCAAAGTAAATTAAAATATTTTAATGAGTACAATTTATAAGCAGGAGCTGCCTCTGCTGTGAGTCCTTAGCCGCTTGTCCTTTGCAAACTTCTTGTGGCAACTTGTTGCGACGACATTTAATTATTGGCGACAGGATAATCAAGTAAACGCGCCAAGAATTTCAATTTCATTTAACGGTTTAACACATTTTAAACAGCCTCCGAAAGGATGAGGACGAAAGCGTATCCTTTCGACGCTGATGACAAGCTGGGGAGGGGTGAGAAGGGAGTGCGAGAGATGTTAAGCCTCAAGTGTCATGTTAACGGCACTAAACGAACGACAAAACTGGCTAAAAGGACTGCTAAGAACTGAACCAAAAGGGGTTTTGTCGCCTTCCTTCCTTGATCCTTTCCCTCCATTTCACATTTCCCATTTTTTGGGTCTTCAGCCTCCTTCATTGCTATCATTCAACAATTAGTAATGAAAACAACACAACAGAACAGAACAGAAACAAACAACGAGAGACAACAACAACAATGTGGAACGAGAGCAGTCAGAACAACAATTAACATAAACATAATGCCCGCAAAGACAATTATTTCTGGTCTGCTGGAACGGGGGGAAACGAAACGAATGAAGGAATTGTGATACATTCCAAAAATGCAGTACGGGAAATGAATGGGAATAGAACGAAGCCAGTAGAATAAAATGAATGAGGGAAGTGCAGTGGTGTAAGCAGTGGAACAGTGGAATGGAACGAAATAAAATTGAAGAGTGGCAGCGAAACGAAGATAAAACGAAGCGTGAAGAATAAAATGTGATAAATAGCTACAAGACAGTGGATTAAAACAAAATGGAAATGGAATGGAATGAAATGGAATTGAAGAGAGCCAGATAATACAAAATGAGTTGCAAAAAAAATATGTAGATAGTGGAATGAAACAAAGTGGATGTGAATAAAGCAAGTCAAATGAATGAAACAAAATGGAAATGGAATAGAACGAAATGGAATTGAAGAGTGGCAGCGAAACAAAGATAAAACGAAGAAAAACGAAGAGTAAAATGTGATAAATTGAAACAAGACAGTAGAATGAAACATAATGGAAATGGAATGAAACGGAATGAAATAGAATGAATTGAGTAGCGAAAAAATTATGAAGACAGTGGAATGAAACAAAGTGGATGTCGACAATGCGAGCCAACTCGAAAATGGAACCAAAAATGATAAGTGCGCAACAGAACAGTGGAATGAAACAAAATGGAAATGGAATGGAACGAATTGGAATTGAAGAGATTCGGCTAAATTCAGATAGGACAAAGCGAGTAGAGTAAAACATGAGAAATGTGCAACAAAACAGTGGAATGAAACATTATGGAAATGAACAAAGTGAGCCAAGTGGGAAATGGAACGAAAAGGAGTTGAAGAGAGTCACCAAAATGAAGACAAAACGAAGCGAGTAGAGTGGAACATAATAAAGGTGCAACAAAACAGTGGAATGAAATGGTAATAAAATGGAACGAATTGGAATTGAATATGGCGAGCAAAATGAGAATAGAACGTTGCGAATAGACTTGAAGATTAGATGGGTTTGTGATTGTCTGATTGTCATTAAAATAATAAACCATGTGAATACGAATGCAGTTACAGGGATCGATAAGGAACAGTGGAAATAGAATACAAAAATTCGTAGGCATGTATTAGAAATGATGGAATGGAACAAGCGCTTGGTAAAGAGTAATGAAATTGAAACAATTTAAAATAAGTTCAATGGAAATGTTTTGCAACTGCTTGAAATTCAATGAAAGCTCGAGGAGAGCGAGATGAACAAGGGAGGGGAAGAAAGAAAGAAAGAGAGCTGGCAATAGAAAGAGAAAGGGAAAGGGAAAGGAAGAAGGTAGTTGCTCAAGGACATTTGGCAACAACAAATGGCGCACACGGTGTAAGGGCGTTTGCTCTCTTGGTCACATGAACGCACACAAAGACTCGACACACACACACACACATCCACACACACACACATGCACACTTATGCACATATGTAGATGTGTGGCTGGTTGGTCGCCATCGCCATCGTCGTCGCCATCGCCATCGCATTTGGCTGTGGGAATGTAATTAGTTGCTCGAGGTGCTTTAATTAAAATGTATATCCTTATTGTCCTGCCCACGTCCTCGTCCTCGTCTCCCTTCTGCTTTTTGGCCACAATAGCTAGCGGGTTATGGGCGAGTGGGGGCGGGGCACGTAATTGTTCTGTGTTACAATTAATTATGTCAAATGGCCACCGCAAAGCTAAAGCAACTGCTTCTGCTCCTCTTCCAATCACCGAGTCTCGCTGGCCACTTCAGCTTAGAGCCAGGTGTGTGTGTGTGTGTGTGTGTGTGAGAGGAAATCAAATTGAAGGACCAAACAAGCAATGGCATAAAAATATAATACGGCAGCAGCTGCGAGAATTGAAACGAATTGAATTGGATTGAATTTCGATTTGATTCAATACGGATTGGATTGCGATGCAAGCTGAAACAGTAAATTGAGAGAAACTGAACTGCAGCTGAAACTGTGCAGCTATGCAGCTATGGGCTTGTCAATCAATTTGCATATCGATGACCTAAACATGAAACCTTCCGTTCAATAAATAAATTTCATAAAGGTAAAATGGCCCGCGGTCAACGAAAATGGCGAAATGTTGAGCGCTGTGTTTACAAATAGCTGAAACAAAGAACTAAATATTCAATTACAACATTCTCGTTGCATGTTGAACAATGATTAAACTCTGGCCAACTCTGTGCACAGATATTCACATTCACATGCCTAATACTATTATTGTTCATCATTGCGTCGAGCAGATTGGATTCAAGTTGACAATAATTGAGCTGAAATTTCAATGAGCTGCACATTGCCATTGAAAATATTGAAATAGCAGTCCTCGAACTATGATTGAAATGAGACGTAAATTAACTAAAAAGTAGCTTGGGTGAATTCTGTTATTCAACTGACGTTTAACATATATCTTAAAATCTTAGGTTTTATATATAGTACACAAGTAACAAATTTTCTTATCTCTCCTCAGCGAGGAGTAACCCTTCTTTATTATAATCTTTATTTAGTCTATTTTTATCTGGAATAATTTTTATCTTCTTCTTATACAACACAAGAATATTTGACTTCCTCAAGTGCATTTTGAAGTATTATTAAATTATCATTATCATTGTTATATATACTGAAATTAAAAACTTTAAAATCTCTCCTCACTAACAATAATACTATCGTACATTATTATACTAATAATAATCTGGCAACTCTGTAATCACCAATTACTTATACATACATATTTAATAAAGTCAGTTCTTATGCACACATCACACAACGCAGACACAACATTATTGGCGACGAGGAGAAAAATTCGAAGAAAAATAAAATAAAAGTGAATCGTGTCGCGTAGTCGTTGATATTCATCAAGATGCCGGCAGATGACAACTTAATACAAGCAATTCTTGCTCAACAGCAAGAATTTACAACAGCGATATTGCAGCAGCAACGCAATTGGATGCAAGAAATATTAGAAAAGAACGCAGCTCCAAATGTGAGTGATTCAAGCCACGCGGGTGAATCTCTATGTCCTCCATTTCATGTATTTGACAAAGAAATACAAAATTGGGAGTCATATCTCGAACAATTATCGCAGCACTTTAACGCATATTCGGTCAGTGCAGATCAAAAACAAAAAGCTTATTTTCTTTCGTGGTGTGGTGTAACAATATTTGAACTCATAAAAAATCTGTTCGGCACTAACAATTTGAACACATATACATACAAACAACTCACAGACAAGCTCACAGATCATTTCACAACGAAACGACACATTGTGGCAGCTCGGTACGAATTCTTTAAAAGAGGAATGCAACATTCACAAACACATAGAGAGTGGGTAGCCGATTTACGCGGGATCGCTCGTGAATGTCAGTTTGTATGTAAATCGGAAGGTTGTTTGTCAAAATATGTAGATGAAATGATACGAGATCAGATCATAGTACATACTCCATACGATGCAGTTCGTGCATCTGCTCTTCAGAAGTCACAGCCAACTCTGGAAGATGTGCTCATAGTTGCAGAAACCTATGAGACAACGACAAAAACCGTAGCAACGCTGAAAGAAAATGTTGAAAAAAATATTCCACTTAATGCAGTAAACGCGTATTCAAAGAACTCGAGAGTTACCAGCTCAAACAAAACGCATTAAAATCGTGCTCGGGTTGTGGACATTCTCACAAAAGAGAGAAGTGCAAGTTTCGCGATGCTGAATGCCATAAGTGCGGTAGAAAAGGACATATAGCTGTCGTCTGTATGTCAAAGCAAGACAAAACACAGTTGCGAAATAGATTCCAAGGCCAAAAACAAAACAAAAGCGAAACAAACGAAATAGAAGCATTAGAAGCAGTGAACAGTATTACAGGCGTAGTAAAAGTGAAATGAACAAAAAAGTCATTGATCTTGAAATACTTAAACAAGTGATTTCATTTCAAATGGACTCAGGAGCAACAGCTTCTGTAATTAATTCAAATACATATGCGCTTTTAAACAAACCAGTATTGCACAAGTGCTCGCGAGTGTTACATGCGTTTGGACATACACCAATTCCATTACTCGGAGAGCTGCACACTGTCGCGAAGTGTGGCAAAATGAAAAGAAATAATCATAATTGTGGCAAATGTGGAACATTCGACCAATCTTTTCGGAATGGATTTATTCAAAACATTCGGGTTTGATATAATGCCAGTGTCGAACATTAATGAAGTGCGCAGTAACGAAGTGAGTGACATCTGCAAAAAATATAAAGACGTATTTGAGTCAGCAATGGGAGCTATCAAAGACTTCAAAGCCAGCATAGTCCTAAAATCGTCAGCAACGCCAAAATTTTACAAAAGCCGCCAAATTCCTTTCGCACAAATTGAGCAATTCAAGGCAGAAGCAGACAGGCTCACACAAGCCGGAATATGGAAACCAGTCAAGTTCAGCAATTGGGCATCCCCAATTGTTCTAGCACCAAAACCAGGTGGAGCAATTCGGATTTGTGGCGACTTTAAGCAAGCAGTAAACGCACAAATCGATGTGGAACAGTATCCGTTGCCTACAAAGGAATCTCTATTTCATATCATCCGTCATGGTAAGCAATTTAGCAAAATAGATCTCAAGGATGCTTATCTACAAATGGAACTGGATGAGGAATCCAAGAAAATCATGGTCGTGAACACACCGCTGGGGCTTTTCCAATATCAGCGTCTTCCATACGGGATAGCCAGCGCACCAGCAATCTTTCAAAGATATTTAGAGCAACTTCTAAAGGGGATAGAAGGTTGTGGAAATTATCTGGATGACATCATCATCTCAGCGCCGACCAGTGAAGAACATTTAAAGAGAATAGACCAAGTTCTAGCAATCCTTCAGGAAAATGGAATTAGATGCAAAATCGCGAAATGCTTCTTTTTCGAAGATGAAATTGAATATTTGGGACGGAGAATTAGCGCACATGGAATTCTTCCAGACAGCTCAGGCCTAGAAGCGGTTAAACTACTGAAACCTCCTGAGAATCTGCAGCAATTGGAAGCATTTATGGGTAAAGTAAATTACTATTGCAACTTTATTCCAAATTATTCGCAATTGGCTGCTCCCATGAACCAACTTCGCAGAAAAAATGTAGATTACACGTTTGGACCTCAGCAGCATAAAGCATTTACGGATTTAAAGTCGCACATTATCAATGCAACGCAACTAGCCCACTTCGACGAAAATTTACCGCTAATACTTGCAACTGATGCATCATCGTTTGGTATTGGAGTAGTGCTTTCCCATCGTCAGCATAACGGCACAGAAAGACCAATAGCTTTCGCTTCAAAAACTTTAGACAAGCACCAGGTGAAATACAGCCAAATCGAAAAGGAAGGACTTTCTATAATCTTTGGAGTAAAACGATTTCACCAATATTTATATGGAAGAAAATTTACGTTGATAACAGATCACAAGCCACTTGTAACTATTTTCAATCCAGGCAAGCATCTTCCTTCGATGACATCAAATAGGTTACAACGTTGGGCTATCATTCTTATGGCATACACCTTTGAGATTCAATATCGTGCCACAGCAGCACATGGCAACGCCGATGCTCTTTCACGCCTTCCAGTAGGTATGGACTCAGACTTCGACAAAGAAGAGGAAGCCTGCAACACGGTTCTTGAATCGTCACCGCCCATTAATGCTGACACAATTCACAAACACTTAAACAACGACAAAGTTCTCAAACAAGTCCTACAATTCGTCACTAAAGGCTGGCCAGGAAAACTTCAACCGAGTCAAAACGATTTGTTGCCATATTTTAATCGTAGGTTTGCAATCACTACTAACCGACAACTACTTTGCTTACACACAGATGCCAGTCGTGTAATTATACCAGCCGATCTTCGCGCCCATATTCTGCAGCTCCTGCATGAAGGACATTGGGGCATTGTTCGTATGAAGCAGCTATCCAGGCAACATGTTTGGTGGCCTACCATTGACCAAGACATCAAAAATCTTGTCAATTCTTGCACCATTTGCAAATGCAACAATCCAGCACCGCCGAGAGAATATCACAGTTGGCCGGAAGCATCAACAGCTTGGGAACGTATTCACATTGACTTCGCGGGACCAATATTCGACGCCATGTGGCTAATTTGCGTAGACGCTTTCTCACAATTTCCATTTGCTGTTCAAATGCCGTCTACTACAACCGTCCACACGATTGCAGCACTATCCTCAATCTTCGCAATTGAGGGATATCCAAAAACAATAGTGAGTGACAATGGACCACAATTTACTGCTGACGCCTTCGCAGTATTTTGCAAACAAAATGGAATACAGCACATTACTACAGCACCGTTTCATCCCGCATCCAACGGATTGGCAGAGCGTTTTGTACAGACTTTCAAATTTTCTGTAAAGAAAAATTTATCTGATGGTTTGACAGTTCGAGAAGCAGTGACCAAATACCTCGCATCCTACAGGTTTACACCAAATGCCCAAGGAAAAACCCTGCGGAATTAATACACGGTCGACCAGTTCGAACATTATTGAGCCAAATATTTGAGAAGCCTGTGCAACACAAACATGAAGACACCAAATACAGAGTTAATCAGCCGGTCTTCACTCGAAACTTTTCAAGGGAGAAAAGTGGATTGAAGGAATAATTGATCGTACACTCGGGAAAATGATGTACATAGTTCGCACCAAAAGTGGCTATGTTAAACGCCATTATAATCAGCTCAAATCAAGATCCTCAAATGATAACGACGATGACAAATCAACCGACTTCTGGTTTGTACCTGACATCCCTACTAAAAGTCCAGAGTCTCAATACCAAGATGAACCGCTAAACTCATCATCCGCTCAGAAACAAGCCCCTGATACACCAGCAACCGTAACCCAACAGAGCAAGGAAGTTCAACCAGCACGACGTCCATCGGGAATACCAGTCCGCCAAAGCACACGAGTTCGCCAAGGAGTTAACCGATTCCAGCCAAAAGATTTTAGAAAATCAAAAACTAACAATCGCTCTTAATTTAGGGAGGAGATGTGTTATATATACTGAAATTAAAAACTTTAAAATCTCTCCTCACTAACAATAATACTATCGTACATTATTATACTAATAATAATCTGGCAACTCTGTAATCACCAATTACTTATACATACATATTTAATAAAGTCAGTTCTTATGCACACATCACACAACGCAGACACAACAATCATGTTACATTTTAAGGATCTTATCTTATTTGTCTTGCATTTTTTTATGATAAAGTTTGAGTCTTATAGTCTTAGGCTTCTTCATGTTCATGTTTATCTTCATGTTCATGCATGAATAGTAGCTTTTTAACTTCACTGTTAGCGTTAAAGAAATAACATATTTTAAATTCAAAGTATTAAAAAGGTTTCTATGATAATCTAATATGAAAACACAATATTTACTTGGATTATCCCAAAATCACTTCAAATCTTTCCCTAGATTTGCAGTCCGCTTCTTAAAAGTATATTATATTTCTTCTAATGCATTATCAATAACTTAATTTCTGCTCTTTAACTTCTTCTTTACTTTTAGCATTAAGGAAATATTTGAAATTCAAATTAATAAGAGAATATATTAGAAAATGCAATTTTTTGTTTAATATGAATTGAATATACGAAAACACAATATTTTTACTTGGATTAATCACTTTAAATCTTTCTCTAAAGCTGTAATCCAAATATCTACTTCTTAAACCTCTATTATATTTCCTTGTAATGCATTATCAATATAATTTTTATTTCAGAAACTCAACACTTCATACACGTTATTAAGAAGTCGTCAATATATCAAACTATCATAGACTGCATGTATTATCCTAAGGTCACTTTAATATTTCTGAATTACGTATTTTAATTCTCATACATTTTCAGATCATTCCGTACTTAAACTTAATGACTGTAAATCATCACGAAAGCCGCCGCATTGCCAGCTTCGTTGGCGGACAACAGCCGACTGTTGGCACTTCAGCGACTGGCGGCGCTTTTTATGTTACCCAACTAAGGACACGAAGGACTCGAAGGACGAAGCAGCGACTCTTATACCAAACATAAAACTGGGAACAGTTTCAGTTCAACTCTCGATGCAATATCTAATATCTCTATGTGCAAATGATGTGTAGTCCCTAAAATTCTGAATAATCTGTTTATTATTATATTTATTTTTGTCAATTTATAAGCACTTTTTGTTTACAATTCTGTTCAAAAACCTAGACATTAAACAAATCTTGTATACTAAAAAAGACGAAGTATTGGATCTTTAGATAACCTTATACTTTTTTGATGTCAATCGATGGAGTTAGTCCTTGTGATCCTAGCAATACAAGTCCATTGAAAATCAGTCCAGATATGACCGAGATATAGCTTGTTTTCAATATATAATCATTCTTACACCCTCAAAGTATGCTACAAAAATCTGTAATAAAATGTTTACAGAAAAAAGGATATATCTCGGAGATATCTTCAACGATCCTCGCAAGTCCTGTGCCAATCAAAGCGTATTCAAGAGGACTATTGTCCTGCCAAATTTGATCCTGATCGTCCTTGTGGTTCTCGAGTTATCCTTGAATTTATAAATTACGTATTTTTAATTTTCCAAACGGAACGGAAAAATAATAAGTTGTTGATGCCAATCCTTTGAGCTGGTCCTTACGATCCCGGCAATGTGTGTCCCTTGAAAATGTGGCAGGATATGGCCGAGATATAGCCTTTTTTCTAAAATTTACCCATTTTGCAACCTGAAAGTATGCAATAAAAAATTTAAAATTGCTTTAATGAAATTTGTTAGAACAACAACTACAGCACACGTAATGCAACAACAACTTTTGCCATCGTCGGCCGTCAAAAATTACCAAGTCAGCAGGTGAAATACCAGGCGAACAGAAATCAGCAGCAAGCAGATGTACAGTAAGTGGAGTGGCGTCATCTATTGGTCGTCTTCGCAATGACTCTTCTAATTGGGTCACCCCCAAAGTATGCTACAAAAATCTGTGATAAACTGTTTATAGAAAAAAGGGTATATCTCAGACATACCTTGCGAGTCCTATGTCAATCAAAGCGTACTTCAGAGGACTATTTTCCTGCCAAATTTGATCCTGATCGTCCTTGGGGTTCTCGAGTTATCCTTAAATTTCTAAATTACCTATTTTTCATTTTATAAACGGAACGGAATAATAACAAACTTTTGATGCCAATCGATGGAGTTGGTCCTTACGATCCTGGCAATATGTGTCCCCTGAAAATTTGGCAGGATATGGCCGAGATATAGGCTTTTTTCTAAAATTTACCCTTATTGCACCCTAAAAGTATGCAGTAAAAAATTTAGAATTGCTTAGCGCCAATTTCAAATTTGAATGTATTCGACCAAAAAAAAATTTGTTACAACAACAAGTACAGCACAAGTAATGAAAGCAACAACTACTTTTGTCATTATGGTTGTTGTTGGTGGCCTCTTGATGCTATCGTCGGCCGTCAAAAAGTACCAACTCAGCAGGTGAAATACCAGGCGAACAGAAATCAGCAGCAAGCCGATGTACATCAGGTGGAGTGGCGCCATCTATTGATCAATTTCGTAATGACTCTTCAAATTGGGTCACCCCCAAAGTATGCTACATAATTTGAAATTTTTTCAATGCCAATTTAATATTTGCAATTCAAATGCATCCTGAAAGTATGTTTTAGTTTGTTTCCAAATAGTTGCAGTAGCTTTTAGCGCGCCAATTTCAAATTTGTAATTTTAAAGATGTCGACAAAAATGCAAATAGATTTCAATTTAAACAACGATTTTTTATTTTATTAAATTATATATGTATATATATTTGTGTTTGTACCTCAGATTCAAATGCGTATTTACTTTTATTATTATTATAATTATTTATTAATCAAAGATACATAAAATTAAAAATGCATATTTTTAGATGCACTTTTTTGTAAGGAGTATGAATGCATAATTGTATATATTTATTAATATTTAATATTTCTAAATAAAACTATTAAAAAGAAGGACTTGGAGGACGGTATGGATGCCAAAATTCTTTCAAAATCTGGAATGGATGCCGCACTTCTCTTACTTGCAACTGGTTGAGCCGTTCCGCAAGTCATCCTGAAAAACAAAAGAAATTTTAAAATAAATAAATAAACTTGGCAATATCAAATATCAATCAAACGATTTAAAAAATAAGAAATTTCAAAATAAATAAATACATTTAGCAATTTTGTTTATTCAAAAATTACAATTAATTAAAAACATCATACACAAAAGGCATGTAGAATTTTCCCACTACCCTTGACATTCAAGTGAGGTGCAACATGTGTCAGTTTTATCTTAATTTTATGTATTTTTATATAGGTTACCCATAGAGATAGAGATATCATTTTTGTCCGACGGAACTTGTTATGTTTCTGCGCCGATCAAATATGGTTTAAATATTTACAATACAATTAAATATTTACAATACTTTCGTGGTGGGAAAAATCTGCATTTTGAATGCAGTATATATTTTATACATTTTAACAATGAGTAGCGAGTATCTCACAGTCGAGCACACTCGACTGTAGTTTTCTGACTTGTTTAAATCATAGATTTAAATTCCAGTGTAATTTGTTGTTGGGGGAATTTGCTAGCTGCACTTGTCGCGTATTTACTGCTTGTTGATTCAGTGTGTTTGAGATTTCAGTTGCCTTATTTTCCGGCTCCGGCTCCGGCACCGACTGCGAGCAACTCCGGGTTGGTTTAGTTTGGCTTTGGCTTTGGGTACTTTGGTAGTACAAGCAACTACCAACTACCAACTAGCAACTACCGACAACAACCGAGCGACCAAGTGACTGGGGCGCTTTATTTGAGTTACGTGACCCTGCGCCATTGAGCGCTGAAATTTCTTGCGACATGAACATGCAACTTCGTTCGCCACACACACACACACCCACACACCAGCACACATAGCACACACACTCTGTTGCATAACGTATGTGTCTGTTGCGCTGTCCGTCTGTCCGTCGGTCCGTCCGTCCGGTTGTCTGTCTGTCTGTTTGTCTCTTTACTGTTTGTTGATGGGGAGTCATGGCAGTCAGGCAGCAGGCAGTCAGCGCTGTGTCCAACTCAAGGAGCTGATGTTCTGGCAGCAGCAGTATCCTGGCATGTCGTCCTCATCGTCGTCGTCGTCGTCGTCGTGCGAGCTTGTTAAGTTCATTAAGGTTGAATAATAACAACAGTAACTACATTTTAAAGGAGTTGTCAGAGAAAGCGAAACGAGACAGCGACAGCACGAAGAGCGGAAGAGAGAGAGAAAGGAGAGAGAGAGGGGAATTCTGGCATGCATGCATGTGTGTGTGTGTGTGTGGGTGTGTGTGTGCTCAGGTGTGCTACGACGACTTCATCTTCAGCCGTGTTCCTGCTGCTTGCTTTTTGCCTTCTACCTTCTACCTTTTGCCTTTGCCTTTACTTTTGCCTTGCCTTGGTTAGTCCTTGTTGTTAACTGCTCTTATTACAACTTATTTTACTTATGCTTGTTTTTACCAGCACAACAACAACAACAACAAGCATAAGACGAACAACAACAGCAGCAACACGAACAATATGAACAACCAGGATAACCAGGACGACAACTGAATGGTTGTAAAGTCTTTTGTTTTTTCCTTTTTTGGCATTTGCTTCGACTTAAAGTTGCATTTACATTGAAGTCACAAAACTCTTTGGTCTCCCACACATACACACACATACACACTTATGGCCACACATATACAGAGTACATTTGGGCTAATCCTTGACTCCAACAACAGCCTCCATTCGCCTTCGCCCTCGACGCCTCTCGCCTGCTGTTTGCCTGCTTCCGCTTGTACGCTGCGGGCACAGCACAAACATCTTCAGTCAGCGAGTCATTCAGTCAGTCAGCCAGCCAGCAGAGTCACTAGCAATGGCCGCGTGACACGACAGATTTCGCAACTATCGATAGTCAGCAATGACAACGATAGTAAGTAAATAGTCATTGAATAAAAGCTATTAATTAAAAGATTGTTGACATACTATGACAAATTAAAAGCAAAAATACATCTTTTGAATATGAAGCACAAACTTGATTTAATCATTTCAACGTAATCAATAATAGTTACCGCTGTATACTATCGATAATATTACTTTTACTGATGTTTTATTTAAATTAGAATATTTCAGACAAGTTTCAAAGCAAGCTTGACTTGAGAAAAAAATATATGATAATATATGACACCACAGATGCCATAACTATCGATAGTCAGCAAATTACATCGATAGTAAATAAGAAATTTATGAATAAAACAAATCAAATAAAAGATTAATGCTTATGTTGGCATTAGAAAATTCTATAATATGCATGACATGCATGAATTTAAAGGATAAAGTTGATTCAAGTATTTTAAAAATAGACATCGATGATTACTATCGATAATATCAGCACCTTATTTACAACTACTGCTGATTTATGTAAAATAGATAGTTTCACAAAGCTTACTTAGCTTGAAAGAATGCTTCATTTAAAAAAAATATATATGGTGTGAAGAATAAACTCGATTGAAGTATACAAATGCTGTCAATAATAATTATCGCACTTTACTATCGATAGTTTAGCAGTTAAAAGATAACTTGAAAGAACGCATGATTTGAACAAATATAAACTATTTATATATATGTATATATTTAAGCTAGTATTTAAAACCCCTAAAAAGAGAAATTAACCTGTACTTGTTATAGTTATCGCAATTTACTATCGATAGTTTAGTAGATAGTTTTAGATTCGTTTTTCTCGTTTCAAAGAATGTTTGATTTGATCAAATATAAGTATGTATTTAAGCTAGCATTTAAAATCACTTAAAAAAGCGAAAATTAATTGAAAACCTGTAAAGAGAAACTTAATTAGCAATGCCTTTGTGCCATTAAGTTTTGAAAATAGCAATGAAAAGTGCAGCATTGGAAAATTGCTGGACTCTAAAGCGTGCTTCAAAGCAAACGTTCTGTCACGAGCATCGCTCGCTGCCCAGCTCTGAGCACAACAACAGCAGCAGCCACAGACAACATGTGGAGAGCAAGAACATCAGCAGCAGCAGCAAAAGCAAAAAAAGCAGCAACATTATTGGGAGCAGGCGAATAAAAAAAAAAAAAGCAGCGAAAATAATCAAGTTTCCGACAAACATCAACATGACGCCAAGATAAAAACCTTCAGGATGCGCCAACGCCAACGCAAACACTGACGCCGCGGTCGCAGTCGCTGTCGCAGTCGGCGTCGACGTCGCTGCCAGAGCAGATAAGATAAGACACATCAACAGCAGCAGCAAACGGCAGCAACTGAAGCTGAGGCTGTAGCTGAGGCTGAGGCAGTTGCTGTGCCATTTCTATTACTATTACTGTACATATGTGGTTGATGCTGTAATATACCCTGGAATACGACTGACAACGGCAAGAGGGTAGTCCAGATCAGAGAGAAGACAAAGAACAAAACTATATGAAAAAAAATTGGATTCATAATTGAATTGAGAACATAAACTTCTAACTCTATAACCAAAGAATTTCAATGAAATCTATGAAAATTTTTGTTCTTTAAATAAAACCATATTAAGAAACATTATTCTGAAAAATGCCAAGCTCTCAATATAAGAGCAAAATTAAATTACAAAAATCTGCTATCTATCGAAATTCCATTAAAGTTTAAAATAAAATATTTTTTTGAAGAAACTTGTTTGAGAACTGAAATTCATCCTTTCGGAACGAAATCTTATTTTAGAATGAAATTTCTCTTTTCAAAGTAAAAGTTTTATTTAAATATTGAAATTCCACTTTTAGTACAAAAATCTTGTTTTGAAATTATTCTTATTTTCTGAACTTGTTTTAGAATTGAAATTCCTGTTTTCAGTACAAAAATCTTGTTTAAGAATTGAAATTCCTCTTTATAGTATACAAATCTTGTTTAGGAATCATCTTTTAAGCTTGGGTACAGCATTTCATTCTTATTTAGTTCCTAAGCCACATTACGTATACACCCTGTTTCGTTATCATTTCATACTTAAATTACTTGGCTTTTCGTACAGGGTATCTGTGCGTCGTGTCAACTCATTTTCGTGCATTTTTCGGTGGCTCGTTTGGCACTAGATTGGCTGCTTCTCCAGCTTCTCTTCAGCTTCTCTCCAGCTACTTTTGCTCTCAAGTTGAGCCTTAGCCTTTCGATTTAGCCAGCGCTTGGCTTCAAGTCTTCTGTGTTTGCTTTGAAAAGTATATTGGATTGGCTTTCCCTTCCGCCCCCCCCCCCCACCCTCTTTCCCTTTTCCCTTCTCCCCTCTACCCTTTGCGCTTTCATTTAACCCATGCAGCAAATGTTGCTTGAGGCTCTGCTCTTCTCTTCTCTCAGCTGCTGTTTTTGATGCTGACGTCGGCGGCCTTTGCTTTGCTTTGTTTTAATTTTTTAAGCGGCGCATTCACGAGATAAACAATCGTAAAAAACAATCCACGAAAATTGAAGACAAGCCAAACGAATCGAAATAACGTTGATGCGTATTGAAATACGGCAATAGTTAATCGAACGATAAATCATGAGAGTTTAAAATGATTTTTTTTTAGATGCTTACTTAAGTTGAATATAATGCAAAAATAGCATTCTAGTTATAGTAAGATTCAACTGCGCCTAACGAGGTAATTAGCCATTTCAAATATACTAAAAATATACCAAAAATACACCATTTTGAGTAAAAGCAAGACTGTTAATAATTCAAAAATATACCAAATAAATATACCAGAAAATATACAAAAAATGTGACATTTTAAATGGCAGACAATCAGTATTAATTTTAAAATATACCAAATAAATATACCACAAAAATACTAAAAATATACCGAAATTAAAAACATATTGAATAACGCCAACTCAGTATTAATTTCAAAACATACCAAATAAATATACCGAAAAAATACTAAAAATATACCAAAGGTTGTATTTAGTATATTGGTACTACATTCAAAATATACCATGGAGTGCAATAGAGCAGTTGATTAAACTAAAGAATATGGGAAAATGACTAAACCAAAAGACATCAAGCAATAAAATTCTTAATCCAAGAACATTCTTAATTTGTCCAAGCATAAATTTAAAGATTACAAATCTTGTTTTCGAACTGAAATTCTTGTTTTCTGTTGCCTGTAGAAAACTGTGGACAGTAAAGGGTTAAGGTTTTTAGATGTAGCTTAAATTGAGGATATGAGGATATATTATATGATTTATATGATTTAATCTACATAATATAAATATGTTTCTCATTTCCAACTATAATTTCTAGTTTCTCCTCACTCACTTCTCTCACTTCTTTCGCTGCCTCTCGTCAAAGGTCAGTTGGCAAATATTTTTGTTTTAGACAGTTGATGGAAAAATGTTGAAAGTGTTTTGTCCATACAAAGCTCGCTTCAATATTTCTCTTTCTCTCTTTTTTTTTTTTCTCTGGCCACAATACTATACTGTTGCCTTCTCCCTTCCCCCTCCCCCGCTGCTGGCCGCAAACAAAGCCACTTCGAATGTTAAACAAAATTATAACTGAATTCGTACCAAACACAAGCAAAAAGAAAAAAAAAAGGTTAGTTGCCAATACTTACACACACACTCATACACAGTCACTCACACTCACACATACACACATACTCAGTCACTCATACAAACTCGCACTCAGCGTGGCTCTGCAAAAAAAAAAGTGTTGCATACATCGAGGCGCTGTTTGAATTTCTGCTGAAGTTAACATTTTTATAATTCCATTAAGCGGCAGCTCGTGTGTGTGTGTGTGTGTACTCATGTGTGCCTGCATGTGTGTGGGTGTGTGAGTGTGTCTATTTAGCTGTGTGTCTGCGTAACTCGAAGCTGCCCATGTCGCACTGACAACAACAACAACAACAACAACAACGACAACAATGAAAGGTAACCAAACGGTTCCGCAAAGTTGGGGCCAAAACTTTTTGCATTCATAAATCATTTCTCGCTCTCAGCCTTGCCACGCTCTCTTCTTTTTTCTCCTATCTCTTCTCTCTGCTCTGGCGTAGGCACTTTTAAAGGTGGAAAAATACTTTTCGCTGAATTTGTAGAAAATTTTGTTGCGGAAGCCAAGAAGGAGAAAGAGTTGCACACTCAACTACACTCCACTCGCCACTCTCTACTCTCTACGTATGTGTTGCCATTCGAGTGGCTGCTGCCTGCCCCATGTATCACATGCCACACACACACAAACACACTCAAACAGTGTTGCAACTTGTTGCCCACCTTGGCGCCTTGGGTTACACAATGCGTTCCGCTTCTCTCGGTTCTCACTTCTCTCGCTTCTCTTCGCTGTCGCCGTTTCTGGCATATCCCTTGTCATTTTTAATTTATGCACCGAATGAAGGCGAACCCCTGAGCTCTCCTCCCTTCCCTTCCCCTCCCCTCCATTCCCACCTCTTTCACTTTGCTTTTCTACCAGAACTTTGACTAAACTTGGGAGCTTCTCCTTCCAGCTACTTCGCTTTTGAGGCAGATAGTTGACTTATGGCCCATATCAGTGAGACTTTCCTTTGTCTACCCTTTCCCTCCTTTCTCTCCCTTCTTTCCTCCGCTCCCACCCCTACCCTTTCACCTATTGCGCAGCATGTGGCATACAATTTAATTGCGGCTTTTGGGCACACAATCTGCATATGGAAGGTGTCTCAGGAAAACGACACCTTCAAAAAGATTTCCCACACCTCCAGTTGACCAAAACAACCGAAAGGAGTTCAAAGGGAAGGGAAAGGAACAGTGCAAAAGATTAGCTATTTTAGGAAATGAATACTAGTAAATGACTAGACTAACTTAAATATACGTTTTAGTATCTATTACTAAGGTAATTGTTGGCAAATTTTCTAGAGAATCCAAAGTCAAGCAAACATTAATGAAAGTTCTGCGAAAGATAAACGAAATTGTTCTTATTAAATTCTTAATATAGGGATGAGGAACAGTGTACAATAAAAGATTAGCTATTTTAGGAAATGAACATTTGGAAACCTTAACCCTCTAATGGCCAATGAGTAGACTAATTTAAACGGAAGCTTTAGACTCTATTTCTAAGAAAACTTTAAACATCTTTTCTAGACTTGAGAATGGCAAATTCAGCCAAGTTTGGTTTGCCTAAAGCCAAGCAAACATTTACAAGAATTCTCTAAAGACTAGACAAAATTCCTAAGCAATTTAGTTGGAATTTGAAGAATATTTAGATACGAAATTAAATTGGAATATTCATATTTAATATTGACTCCATATAATATAGTTAACCGAAGAAACCGGGAAGAAAAGATTCATTTACTGCTGCAACTTATAACTTGAGCGATTTTCATTTGGAGCAACTGCCAAGCTGAGACTCTAGTTATCATTTAAACAAGCGGACAGACGGGCAGCAGGAAAGCTAATTGAGGTTATGTTTGGTGTGAAGGTTCCGAATAGTCTCTAACAACAGAAATGATACACTGAAAATAGACCAGTTTCTTAAATCAAAAACATTCGTCTTAAAAATTGTGTTTCTTGAAATAAGAGAACTTTAAGAACAAACTTAAACATAAAGCATTAGTCATTTCATTAGTACATACAACATTATGTGACATTTTTCTTCTCAGTTCCCAATATACTACTATATATTTCTAGAAAGAATTCAACTCTACTTGATCCCCGCTCTTCTTCTCTTTACCACACTCATTATGCTAAAGCGTTGAACCTGCATTTGTTTTATTGTTGCAGTGATTTACTAAATAAATCGAAAAGTCTTATGAATTTTAATTAGACAGACAGAATACTAATTGAGGTTATGTTTCGTGTAAAGGTGCAGAGAAGTCTTCAATAACTGAAATGTTTAACGATTAATAAGCGCGAGTTTCATAATTTCGCCGCAACACGAGTTTTAACATATTTTTTATTTATCTCAACTTGCCGCCGCAGATTACAAAGCAAAAGCGGACAGCCACAGAGGCCGCAGCAACTCAACCACAACAGCATAACAACAACAAAAACAATTGCAGTTGCATGCAGTCTTCTCTTCTCTTCTCTCCGCTCTCCTCTCCACTCGCATTTCACTGATGTCCATCACAAACGCTGCCCAGGGAAGCAGAGAGAAAACAGGAGAAGACGCGGCAAAAAACGAAGCCGAAAGCGAATGCGAACCCGAAACTGCGAAACTGAACTGAACTGAGCTGTGGCTTTATAAAATAACAAGTTACTCTACTCTGAGGGCCAATCTACTTGTTATACCCTATAATTTAAGAGCAGCAGAGGAAATAGGAAAACTGGCATTTTCGTAAATATTAATTTCATTCATTGATTCGTTTTTAACAAGCTGTCGGGGAGTTATAAGTAGATTCTTCATTTAAATTATAATTTATGATTATAAAAATAACTTAAAAAGCAAGCAGCAGGAGAGGAAAGAAGGGAAACCTCCCAATTTTGAAATACTAATTTCAGTCATTGATTAATTTTTAGCAAGCTGAGAAATTGAGGGAGTCCAAACTAGATTCTTCATTTCAATTATAATTGAAGATTATTAAAATAACTTGAAATTATCTATATGATTATTAAAATAACTTGTTATTATCTCTATGATAACATCTGAGGAACATATTAAACTAAATAGCTACGGATCTCCACAGTTCTATACTCCGCACCTCTTACCTAACTACCTACCTTAATATTTACTATAAATGCCAATTAAGGAATCAATGCTAGACTTTTCAGTTGATAAAGTCTGATGATTTACGACAAAAATAGTAACTAAAATCAAAGAATTTCAACAATAAACTCTAACTTTGATTTTAAGAATACCCGAAAATTGGGAATTTTCGCAACACAGTGACTAATAGAATGACCGCTAGTATGGACTTACAGTGATGTCCAAACAAGCATTACCATAAGAGACAGAGAGAGAGATGAAGATAGAAAGCGAGAGAAAAAGAGATTGAGATAGAAGATAAAGAGAAAGAGACAGGTAGAGGAAGATAGACAGAGAAAGCGAAAGAAAGAGAGAGATAGATAGGAAGATAAAGAGAGATAGATAGAGAAATATAGAGAAAGAGAAAGAGGGAGAGATAGAGAGAAATGTAGAGAGAGAGAGAGAGATAGATAGAAAGATGGAGAGAGAGAAAGAGAGAGAGAGACAGATAGATAGAAAGATGGAGAGAGAGAAAGAGAGAGATAGAGAGAAAAATAGAGAGAGATAGATATAGAGAGAGAGAGATATATATATAAAGATAGAGAGAGATATATATATATAAAGATAGAGAGAGAGAGAAAGATAGATAGAGAGAGAAAGAGCGAGATAGAGAGAAAGATAGAGAGAGAGAGAGAAAACGAAAGAGAGAGAGAGAGATCGAGAAATATAGAGAGAGATCGAGAGAAATATAGAGAAATATAGAGAAAGAGAAAGATAGAGAGAGAGATAGAAAGATAGAGAGAGAAAATGAGATATTTAGAAAGATAGGAAGATCGAGAGAGAAAGGAAGATAGAGAGACGGAGTGAGAAGAAAATAGAATGAGATAAACAGGGAGGAAAATCAGTGCTTAAAGTCGAGACACAAGAATGCCCACGAGTATACAGTGGCGTGCAAGTGTGAGTACATGTTTGCAACTACTGACTTTGGGTTCGCATTAAAAAGTTATTAGTAAAGTAAATGAGTCCAAATTTTTTGTGTTTATTCTTTGAATATTTATTAACAAAATCTTATACAAAATATACCAAAAAATACTAATTGGTTTATTTAAGAAATAAAAAACAAAAAAAACTCGCATGTACTCAGTTATGCTCATTTTGAACACTTTTCACCAAACGTTTTTTTTTTAATACTTGGTCCAAAGATCGATATTTGTAATTGTGATATTTATTAATTCTGGTATATTTTCTACCAAAGTTGGTAATATTTATTTTAGAATAGCTCTCCATTCGTGCTGGACTCGTTGTTGTATCTTGCGCTAACTTGCTGGTACTGATTCGTAGAGTCCCAATCATTTTCTCATTATCGACCACAAATTTTCGATCGGATTGAGATCAGGACTTTGTGCTGGCCACTCCTTTAACTTAAAATGTTGTTTTGCGATCCATTCCTTGAAGATTTTGGACGTGTGTTTTGGACCTCCATCTTGTTGAAATGTGATGTCTCTCCCCTTATATGCCCATTTGTCAACAAAATCGCAAATATGGGTTTGCAAAATATCTGGAAAGTCTTCCTTTTGCATAGTATCATCTATTTTCATAATTGGTTCAACGCTCCACCAAGTAGAACAGCTCCAGGTCATGACATTTCCTCCTCAGTGTTTCGCAGTTCCTTGTACGTGGCCTATCTGCAACGACTCTTCTGGCTTCTTCCATAAATCTTGGGAATTGGACGACTGGAAAATAGTTATATGGTCTTATGAAACGAAATTCAATCGATTCCAGTCGGATTGTAAACAATATTGTTTGAAGAAGCCAGAAGAGTCGTTGCAGATAGGCCACGTACAAGGAACTGCGAAACACTGAGGAGGAAATGTCATGACCTGGAGCTGTTCTACTTGGTGGAGCGTTGAACCAATTATGAAAATAGATGATACTATGCAAAAGGAAGACTTTCCAGATATTTTGCAAACCCATATTTGCGATTTTGTTGACAAATGGGCATATAAGGGGAGAGACATCACATTTCAACAAGATGGAGGTCCAAAACACACGTCCAAAATCTTCAAGGAATGGATCGCAAAACAACATTTTAAGTTAAAGGAGTGGCCAGCACAAAGTCCTGATCTCAATCCGATCGAAAATTTGTGGTCGATAATGAGAAAATGATTGGGACTCTACGAATCAGTACCAGCAAGTTAGCGCAAGATACAACAACGAGTCCAGCACGAATGGAGAGCTATTCTAAAATAAATATTACCAACTTTGGTAGAAAATATACCAGAATTAATAAATATCACAATTACAAATATCGATCTTTGGACCAAGTATTAAAAAAAAAACGTTTGGTGAAAAGTGTTCAAAATGAGCATAACTGAGTACATGCGAGTTTTTTTTGTTTTTTATTTCTTAAATAAACCAATTAGTATTTTTTGGTATATTTTGTATAAGATTTTGTTAATAAATATTCAAAGAATAAACACAAAAAATTTGGACTCATTTACTTTACTAATAACTTTTTAATGCGAACCCAAAGTCAGTAGTTGCAAACATGTACTCACACTTGCACGCCACTGTAGCTTTACAGTGGCGTCCAATTACAGGGTAATCAGCAGTCACTGCATCAAATGAATGAGCACTCGATTCAAGCTTGTTGCTGTGGTTGCGTTTGCGTCTTGGCCTAGGGGCAAAGCAAAAGAGAGAGAGAGAGAAAGATGGAGCAGGGAAGAGAGAGAGAGAGAGAGGGAGAGAGAGAGAGGGGGAGAGGAGGCGCGAGATACGCAGGCCAGCGGCGCTGCGTTTTTTTCACTTGCTCCATTTTTTTTTATTTAGTTTGTGCATTTATCTTTGCGCTTTGGGATTGGGATTGGGATTGGCTGCAATTGTGGCCGAGTGGCTGCGTGTGTGCTGCAGCTGCAGCTGCTGTGTGTGGCATGTTAGCAGCACAGCCTTGCGCCGCAGCACATTCGGTTGTGCGCATAAAAATTAAAAATTTCATTAAATTCACAAAAATGCTTCAAGTGGAAAAATGTAATATCCTTTGGGGCACAAAGGATCTGCATATAAATGCAAATGCCGCCGTCGACGCTGCCGCGGCTGCTGTCCGCATCGTCGACTGCTGTCCTGCTGCCCGTTTGTCCGTCCGTCCATCCGTCTGTCTGTCCGTCCGTCTGTCCTTCAGTCTGTCCTGCTGACTGGTAAAACGATATGTTGTCGACAAAAACGGGTGTGAAGGATATATCTGCGTGTCTGTGTGTGGCTGTATAGCTGTCTGCATGAATGCACACTGCCACACGTCTCTCTCTGTCTGCCTCTGCCCCTTCCTTCCTTTCGTTTTCTCTGTTCTGTTGCAGCCGTGTGCTTTTGCGTAATTATTGTGCGCATTTGATAAACAAAAGAATTCGCAGCTAACACCAAATTCCCTCAAAACTATTCTTTGATAAACTATTCCTGATCTATGCTCCTTAGAATTCCTGACTTCTTTGCCTTTCCACTCCTTCCCTTCCCTTCTCATCCCTTCCTCTTCTTGTTGGTATTGACTCTTGCGTCTCCGACCTTTTCAACTCTCTTCCATGTTTCGTAACTTTCCCTTCACTTACGGTTCCTTTCCTATCACTTTCTCTCGCTTCCTATATCTGCCTTGCTCACTTCTCTCTTATTTCCCAACATATCGTCCCAAATTCTCATAATAGTATCCTTTGATAAACTATTAGTGATCTTTGCTCCTTTCATTTCCTGAGTTGCTTCTTTCCCTTTCCATTTCTTTCCATTCTGTTCTGTAGATTATGTTTCCGACCTTCTCAACTCTTTCTTCTGTCTCTTAGCTTTCCCTTCACTTACTAGCCTCTTCACTTCCACTTCCTTCCGGCATCAGCCTTGCTTACATCTCTCTTATTTCCCATCATATTCTCGCAGCTAATATCAAATTCTCATAATAGTTAATAATTGGTTATCTTTGCTCCTTTCGATTCCTGACTTGCTTCTTTTCCTTCCCATTCCTTTCACTTCTTTCTATTCTGTTCCCATTCCTTCCTCTTCCTGTAGTCCTTATGTAGATTGTGTCTGCGACCTTGTCAACTCTGTTTTCTGTCTCTTAGCTCTCTCTTCACTTACGGCTTCTTCCCTCTTCATTTCCTTATTTCCCAATATATTCCCGCAGCTAATACCAAATTCCCTTAAACTATTCCTGATCTTTACTCCTTTCGATTCCTTCCCATTGCTTTCCTTTCTCTCCCTATTACCCTTGACTCTCATATACATAATTGTTCGACCTACTCAACTGTCTTTCCTTGTTTCACAGATTCTTCCTTGTTCTCTGTTCTTCTCACTCTGCTTAACTCCTTCTTACTTCCCAACATCTCCTCCAACTCCGTTCCCTTTTCCTGCCTTCTCTCTCAACTTGCCTCTTTTTTTCTTACTGTGTTGTCTTGCCATTTCTTTACCGCCTTCTCCCCTGAGGCAACTGATGAGCTCGCACATCGACAATAATTTGCTTAATAAGACGTCAACAGATTTCCACACATCTTCAACACACACACACACACACACTCACACTCATATAAACACATGACTGGGAAAAATGTCGTAGAAGTCGTCGGCAAAAAGTTGCTAAATTAAAAGTTTTCGCCGCAGTCAAAAAAAAAAGCGAAGCGTACAAACACAAAATAAAAGTCACAAAACCTTTTTAACTGCTCAAGCAGACCCCCTTTCCTCTCCTCTCTCTCTCTCCTCTGACCTTTCACAACTCGTACATGCAAATGCTCATGCATGTCTGTCTCCCTTTCTCCCACACTCCTCACACTCGCTCCCTAACTTACTTCTTCTGGTTATTGCGACTGGTAATTATGAGGCTTGTTAGGAAAACTGCGACATTTCCAGCCGACAAAATACTTATGGCACCCAACTACGTGCGTGCATGTGTGTGATATACATATGTATGTATATGTATATAAATGAAACGTTTTGCATTCCATTTGCAAGTTGGAATTGGAATTGGAATTGCACAAGTCACAAGTTGAAAGTTGCTCTAACTAACTCTAGTTCAATACTCAACTGTGCCACAACTGCTATTGACTTTTTGACTAACTGATTGACTGCCTGCCTGCTTGACTGCTTGACTGCTTGATTGACAATTCAATTGCGAATTGAGTTTCGTTCGTACAACACTAAATTCAAACTGTTGACGGAGTTGCAACTCACAAGATCCCTTGCAGAAAGTTCTTAAGGATTCTTTTCCCAAAAGTATTCCAAAAGAGACTTTAGCTTCAGTGAGAAATGAAAGATCATGTGCTTCAAACGAATTATCACTTGTTCGTCTTGACCCGACCTCAAAGTACTCATACGGTATAATGGAATAAAAGGGTATTCCCCATCACAAGCTGGTTACTGTAAACAAACAGACTATAAGGGTTTAACTTGACCTTCCTTTAAACTAACTCTTAGTCATTCCTCATCACAACCTGGTTAAAGATTTTGCAGGACTGTTGTATTTCTTTGTCACGCTTTTTCTCCTCAAGAGACTTTTCCGTGACTTGACCTTACGAAATTCCCTTAAACGAACTGAGAATTCTGCCTAATCAGAAGAAGCTTAAACACTTTCCATAATTTAATTGACACACATTGTGAAGAAATATCATAAATATATACTTCCCTCCAAAGTATTTCGTCCTCAACCAAAAAACTTCCAGGAATTTTGTGTTGACCTAACCTTAAGAAGTTCTCTTAAACAAACAAGAAACTATTCCTAATCAGAATCAGGTAAAAAAAACGTTTCTAGACATCCTTAGAACGCATTTATTTGCCATTCTGACTTTTAGGAATTTTCCCTTGACCTGACCTCAAGGAATTCTCTTAAACGAACAAGGAACTATTCCCAATCAAAACCAAGTAAAACGCTTTCCTAGTTTTAATTGATACGGCTAGCAACAGATATACCTCGAACGCATTTATTTGCCATTCTGACTTTTAGGAATTTTCCCTTGACCTGACCTCAAGGAGTTCCCTTTGCTCCTAGGGAAGGGAATGTCTGCGCCTCGAGTTGTTCGCCATCCCAACTGCATAGCCTTAGCATGTGCGACCCTTAAGTGACCTCAAAAACCCTTTCGCACTGTCCTGCTGTCTTACGCTGCTGATCCGCTAATTTGTCAAACCAGCCACAACAGCTTATCCTGGCGGAACGATCGCAATTACAGAAATAGGACGTCGAGTCAAGTGTGCGTGTGGCAGCAACAGCAGCAAGTGTTGCACGCTGCAATTGGCATTTGGGACAGGACAGTTCAAGTTGTTCGCTTGCCACAGCCACATGCCACACTGCCGTGAACTGGTGTTGCTGCCGCTGCTGCTGCTCTTCTTGGGCTTTTCCTTGCCCCGGCACAATTCGAGTTCGAGTTCGAGTCCGAGTCCGACTCCTGTGATTGCCTCGGTGCCTGTGCCCAGCGTATATCACGCCCCTGAGCTAATGAAGGCGGCACTCAAAGTGCTGGAGAGGCATGTGAGTCAACGCTACAATGCGCTGGCCATCATAGATCTTTCGCACTCGGTGGCGGTGCAACGTCAGCACAGGCTGGCGATCAGCTATCTCCTGAGGCAGCTGGGAGAGCGTGTGGCATTGCAGCTGCACCGCGATGCCCTCATCGAGGATCCGAAGGATCACATTCTCTTTCTGGTGGACTCGACGCGTGCGTTTCGTGGTCTGCGTTTTCACTTTGCCAAATCCCTGTTCGACAGGGAGTTTCACTTTCTCATCGTGCTGGCTCGGAGCGGAAGAGAGCACGAGGAGGAACAACGTTACGCTGCGCTGCGGGATATATTCGCCACCTGCCTCAGCTTCCATGTGCTGAACGCTGTTGTGCTGCTCGAACAACTCGATGGCGTGGTGCTCGTCTACGGCTATCGACTGTATGCTTCGGGGTGCCACGATTCGCTCACTCCCGAGCTGCTTAATCGCTACGAAGGCGGCCAATTTCAGGTGCACAATCAACAGCTATTTCCACGTCCCATGGGCAGTTTGTACGGTTGTCCCATCAACGTCAGCTGGCATCCGATGCCGCCGTTCGTCATGTTCGACGGCAACTCGAGTGATCCCCAGCATCGAGCGGACCTCTCTCGCCTTAGCGGCGTCGATGGCGTACTCCTCAAGAAGCTTGCCGATATCTATGACTTTCGCATCAATCTCCTGGCGCCCTGTGAAAACAAACGAGTCATCCAAACGGTGTCGGACGGGACGTTACATACTTTCGGGTTCTTCACTCACTCCGACGACTGCTTCCAGGAGCTGGCCGACCTCAACTCCTCGGTGGCCATCGGGGCGCTGAGTGCATCGCATTTCTCGCATCGCGAACGCTTCTCCACGACGAGTTCGTATCACCAGAGCGCTCTGATCTTCGTGGTGCGCGTGGAGCACATCATGGGCGCTGTCAATCAGCTCGTGCAGCCTTTCTGCGGAAGCGTCTGGTTCGCCTTGAGTCTCAGCTGTCTGCTGGCGTTGCTTTTGCAGTGGGCGTGGCGTCTACGTTACCGTCGCTTCGATATGTCTGCCAGTGCGTTGCATGTGCACACCACGCTCCTCGGGAATCCCCTGGAGACTCCCGCTCTCCCGCATGTGAGCGTCGTGCGTGGCCTTTTAGGGGTTTGGCTGCTGCTCGCTTTGGTGCTGCGTGTCGCGTATCAGGGCAAGCTCTATGATGTCTTTCGGTTGCCGTATTTTCCACCGGTTCCCGAGCGTATCGCGGACTTGCTGAGTGGGAATTACATCTACTTGGCCCCGGACTACGCCGACTACTTTCCGGTGAATCGGACGCGTCTCAGCGCCTACAACTTTCTCACTCGCTTCGCGCAGTTGGAGAATGCACCGCCGGGTGCAAAGTTGACGACGATCTCGTTGCTCGACAATCTGGCGCATTACAATCAGTTCAACTGGCAGACGAGTCGTCTCACTCATGTGCGAGAGCACATCTATCTCTATCAGCTGGTCATGTATTTGCGTCGCCATTCGATCCTCAAGTTTGCCTTCGATCGCAAACTCAAGCAGCTTCAATCAGCTGGCATCGTCAGCTATGTGAATCGATACTTTGAGCACAGTTTCGTTCATGCTCCCGTCACGAGATTGACCCACGAGGTGGTCGCCATTCGACTCGAGATGTTCTGTGGCCTCTACTTTGTCTGCTACGTCATGCTCACGTTTGCCGTCCTCATCTTTCTCCTCGAGCTGCTCAGTTTACGTGTGCGCTGGCTAAGGCGATACTTTGTCTAACTTGTAAGCTACATATTCGAACATATCTGGGCTTCGCACTTCTCACTTGCTCACTCAACACTTTGCACCGCTCAATAAATAAGGCACCCAGAAGTTAAAAGAATGTTTTTCACTTGCAAGGGTCTCTGAGAGTCAATAGAGAGAGAACTAAATTTTAAGAAGAGGGCCTATGGAAGTTAATACTTATGATAGAAAGAATCATGGTTGACCAGGAACAGAATTTAAATAATCATTGATGATAATTGACTGCACTTTAAGCAGCAGATTACCAATAATGACAAAGGGTCTCTAAGAGTCAATACTATAAACGAAGTAATCACATGTGCTGAAGAGTTGAAATTATGATGAATATAATTTAGTAACTAGTCCTAATAAATTATCACAAAGGGTCTTTAAAAGTCAAGACTACATAATAGATCCTATAAATATATAATAAATGATGAATAGAAAGATTAATAGAAAGAATATAGAAACACTCACCACAATAAATAAAGTTGTTTAAATGTGTGATGTGTTTAAACGAGTTCCAAATGAGTAAAGGGTCTCTGACAGTCAATACTGCAAGTAAAGTAATCATAAATGATAATGAAGTAAATTTTAATTCGGAGAGATAAAAAAAGGTCTTTGACAAAAGTCAAAAGTTATCATAGATGATGATAAACTGAAATTGTATGTGGTTATGATGAGAAAAGGGTCTCTGACAGTCAATACTAAGATGAAAGATAATGATGAACTGAACTTTTATCTTTCTCACTCTTAACCAAGTTAAAATGGTCTCACTTTAAGCAAGTGTAAAGGGTCTCTAAAGTTAAAACTATAACAGAAGTTGATATAAATAACTTTAAGCTGCAATTTAGTCAATAGTTTGTAATGTTTGTTGATCAGATGGCTTATTCTGGGGTTACAAGTTGTGTGGACAAAAATTGATTATTCTAAAACAGATTGTTTAACAAATTATTAATAATTAATAGCCAATTATGTTAATTTCAACATTGATCAGAGAGTAATTAAAGCTCATAAATTGCTTTCACTGATCACAGAGTATTTCAAAGTCAACGAACTCAATTACAATATTCGATGTCCAGCTGAGTTTGGCACATGCCACATCCAAAGGGGCATTCAAAGGTTGTAAGTGACGAGTGACTAGTGGAGAGGGGTAGCGGATACGGAGGGGCAACCGTGTGTGCCCCATTTTGTGGCAAGCTGCTGCTTGGTTAGTCGTGGTCGGCAAATAACAAGAGTCTTGTTTTCATGCACATTTCCATTATGACACCGCCACGAGCATTTGTTGCAGGCGCACACAGTGCTTGCCACAGAGTGCGGCGTCCTCGTTAACCAGCAACAGCAGCAGCAGCAGCGGTGGACAAAAAAAAAAGAGGTGCAACAACAACAGTGGCAACTGCAACAGAGGTCGGACGACGCGGAGCGAGCGTGCAACTCATTAGCCTACATGGCCGCATTTTCCGCCTACATACATGAAGTACACAGTATGTGGGGCATGCCTCATGCCTCATGCCTCATGCCGCACGCCGCATGTCACAAGTGCGGCACACAAATGTGGCAGCCAGCGGCAACTCGCTTGCTTGCTTGCTCCAACTCGACTCTGTTGCAAATGTTGCCTCGGCTTGCTGCATATTTTGTTTGCTTAAATGCCGGAAGTGTTGCTTGCCACACAGCAGCAGGCAACAACAACAGCAACAGCAAGAGCAAGAGCAACGAGTGTGACAGCCACGCTGTGGCAACTGGCAACTGGCAACTGGCCCGACTGGTTGCAAGTAACAAATGTTGTCAGCATGTCGCCTCCCTTTACCGCCAAAAACATAATCAAAGCTGGGTGACGAACACAATCATGTCTGTGCGTGCACGATCATGTTCACGCATCGAAATTCAACAAATTCTTCTGTGCGTAAGTGGGTTAAGCAGTTGCACATTGCTTTCTCATTACTTAACTAGTTATACATAATAGTTATAAGTTATAACTTGTTCAATTAGCAAGCTAAACTTTTATTTTATCGCTAAGAAATAAGAACTCTCTACTTCTTTAATAAACCCAACAAATTTCTCAGAGCACAAATTCAAAATTTGGTATATATAATAGTAACTATGGACTTTATGTTTCCTGAAAATTTGGTTGCGATTGGATAAAAATTATAAAAGTTATTTAAGAAATGCTTCTTTGACTGACAATCTGGTTTATGTGGTATATTATATGGTATATTATTTGGTATATTTGGTATGCAATAGTAACTATAGTCTCTATGTTTCTTTATAAAAGTTATTTAAGAAATACTTCTACGGTTCTTAGATGATTTGGCTGTCCATTTGGTTTTTTGGTACTCTATGGTATATTATTTGATATTGTGGTATATTAATTTGGTATATTTTGGAAATAATACCGCACTGTTTTGCTTTTATTCAGAATGTGTAGCGGGTATCTCGAAGTCACAGTATTTGTTTTAATTTGAAATTCTTGTCTCAAAAATAGTTCTGAAAGTTTTCAAATAGTTTTGAACACCAAGATTTACAGTTTACTTTTTAATCTAGAATTGATTTTTTACAGTATGCTTTGTCTTTAAGTTGATGTGCATTTTGTTAAGAGATTAGTTTTCAGCTCAGCGTTCAAAAGCAAGAAAAACAGAATAAGGCAGTTAAGCAAGAATTTAACTTTCGATGCTTTTGAACGCTGAAGTTTTAAGTCTAAATTATTATTGCCATATCAAAGAATGTGCTTGCTTTATCTTGTGGCTTAATGATCGATAAAATATGGAGACTTTATAAACTAAGTAATATATTTATTTAAACTTAGCTTGAATTTGCAACATTACTTTTAATTTCTATTCAACTCTTCACTAAATTATTGGCATCAATTTAAAAGCATTTGATTTGAAGATTTACTCGATTAAGATGAAATATTTGCCACTTTCGAATATGTGAAGCCAATTTAGAGTATTCTAATTATTTTGAATGAATTTAAGTTCTGAATTGAATTCAAAGTGATTTAAAGTATAATATTGAATTCAAAGTGATATCAAAAAACGAAGTAATGAATTCGATTTCCACTTGTTGGTGAGTTTTGTCTTGGCCTTTGACTTTGGATTGAGTTTTGTCCCGCTGCATTTGCCACATGTCATCATCCAACACATGCCTTTAAACATCTTTACAGCTTCTTCTCCTATTCCTACTCCTACTCCTTGTTCTCCTCCTCCCACCCCACTTCTCCTCCTCTCTCAGATTGCATTCTGCCTACACATTGTCAGCGTATGAGATTCCCACCAATGGGCACACACTTCAGCTTCAAACGTTCCAGAAGCTGATAAGCGCTGATAACAAAGGTAAACAAAAAGCGGAATTTTCCTCCCCACCTTTCCTCCTCACTCTCTTTCGCCCACCCACACCTGTCCCCCCTTCCCCTCGCCTTGGCAGCGATTACGTTTGGCGGGAAACGTTGCAATTCGTCGGCTGCCGCTTAAAGCAAAGCGCATGCGTTGGCCGAGTTTGCGCGATTGCCCAACGATTGCCGAAGTCTTGCCCCTGCCACTTGCCACTTGCCACTTGCCACCAGCCACATCATCGACGTATAAGAGTCAAACACACAGCAGAGAAAACACTGGGAAATTCTCGATATGTGGAGCACAAAGTTCTGAGTGTTCTGTGTGATCGCAAATCAATCGAGCTCATTAAACGACTCCAAAAAATTAACCAAAATAACGCGGACAATAAAATTTGCAATTTTAAATCAACGCAGCGAGGGCAGCTCGAAAAATTACTGAGAAATCATATGTGATGATAACTAGTCTACTTCTGAAATATACCGAGATGTTAATATGATAACACGTGCAGTTAAAAATGCTAAATAACATACCAAATACTGTTAAAAATACCAAACAAATATACCGAAAAATACTTAAATATACTGAGATGTGTATATTCGGTATATTTTTGTAAAGCGTGCAATATATAAATGAATATACCAAATACTATTAAATATACCAGATTACGAAAAAATACTAGCTACCTATCCTCAATAAAAAATATACCAA
Source organism: Drosophila sulfurigaster albostrigata (assembly GCF_023558435.1). Lineage (NCBI taxonomy): Eukaryota > Metazoa > Arthropoda > Insecta > Diptera > Drosophilidae > Drosophila > Drosophila sulfurigaster. The sequence goes on from NC_084885.1 coordinate 31,773,891, forward strand.
ATTCTATTAAATATACCAAATTAATGTATCGAAAAATGCTGAAATATACCAAAGTGTTAATATGATAACACGGGCAGCCAGAAATGTTAAATAACATACCAAATAAATATACCGCAAGAGACTTAAGTATACCGAGATGTATATTTGGTATACTTTAAAAACCCGTGTAATCAAAAACATAAAAGAAAATACTAAATACTATTAAATATACCAAATTAACATACTGAAAAATACTTAAATATACCGAGATGTATATATTTGGTATAATTTTAAACAGCGTGCAGTAAATATACCAAATTACGGAAAAATACTAGCTGCCTATTTTCAATAAAACATATACCAAATTATATTAGATATACCAAATTAATGTATCGAAAAATGCTGAAATGAAAATGTTTATGCAGTCAGAAATGTAAAATAACATACCAAATAAATATACTGAAAAAAACTTAAATATACCGAGATATACATATATTTGGTATACTTTTAAAACCCGTGCAATCAAAAACTTTAAAGAATATACCAAATACTATTAAATACACCATATAATAAAACATTACTAAATATGCCTAATTAAAATAACAGAAAAATACTAAAATATACCAAAGGCTATATTTGGAATATTGGAATAGTACTTTACTTTTATTTTTAAAGTTCTAAATGTATTGATCTTGTTTTAGTTTGCTTTCTTGTCAAAGAATTCTAAAAATATACCAAAGGCAATATTTGGTATATTGAATAAGTACTTTACTTTTAAAGTTGCCAATTTAAAGTTTTAATTTGCAAATATAATGCTTTCCTGTCTCTCTTTCACTTTCATCAAACTTCTCTCGCAGTTGCAATTAGGTGCGATAACTGTTTTTGTTTTAGCTTTTGCTTTTGTCTTGGCTTGCAGACTTGGCCTTGGCTTCAGTTGGCTGATCTGCTTATCGCAGTCGCATTTTCAGCGAGCTTCGCACGCGATCTGAAGATGATGATGAGCTATAAAAGCGCATCGAGTCTGCTTGGAGAATTCAAACAGTTCTCAAAGTCGTCAAGATGCAGTTGGCATTGCTCTTCCTCTTGTTCATCAGCTGCTTGCTGTGCCTCAACTTGTGCTCATCAGCTGACTTGCCCAGCAATGCTTATTTGCCACCAATTGTGGCAGCTTCAACTGCAACATCAACGGAGCAGGAGCATCAACAGCTAACGGAACAGCCTGAATTTGTTTTGCAGCATCAACTGCAGCAGCTGCAACATTTGTGGCTGCCGCTGCAGCATGAATACGCTCTGGACTTGCCACTGCAGCACTACTGAGCCATCAGCTCGACTAGCGTATACCTGGCATTGAACTACAACTTCGTTATAAGCTACAAAAGTATCCGACTACTAACTGCTCTGTAAAGTTCAATCAAAATGTATGACAGTCTATTTTTCAACTGTAATAACAACAAAGAAATTAAATCAGTACTCGACTAGTGTATACCCTACAAAAGTATCCGACTACTAAATACCATGTAATAAAGCTCCATCAAAATCTATCACAAAGTTTATTGTCTTTAATCTTTTCCAACTGCTGCAACAGCAAAGAAAAAAAGTATAACAAATAACTACTCGACTAGTGTATACCCTACAAAAGTATCCGACTGCTAAATACCCTGTAAAGTTTAATTGAAATTTATATATTCTCTTTCTCTATTCCTTGCCAACACTCACAACAACAAAGAAATAAATATGTATAGGTTCAGTACCGACTAGTGTATACCCTGTAATAAAGAGGAATTCAAATGTATCTACTCGTTTGACTTTAAGCCTTTCCAACTGTTGCAGCAACAAAAAATGTATAGGATATAAATATATTGGACTACTAAATACCCTGTAATAAAGTTCAAAAGAAATATATCTCTTCTTTGTCTTTATTCAAATAAAATGTAAATATTCGTTTGTTTTTTATCTTTTCCAACTGTTGCAACAATAAAAAATGTATAGTATATAAGTCAGTACTCGACTAGTGAATACCCTGTAATAACGTTCAATGCAACGCATCTATTCTATTTCTTTAAATATATTCTTTGAAAGCATTCAAAAGGTTATAAGTTGCAGCACATGACTGATCGACTAGCGTATACCCTGCAGTGTTACGAAATTATATCTTGATTGATTTCCTCTAGCACGAGTAACGTTAACTTTTGATTACCCGCAGTTGTCAGGTCAAATGTTGCCCTCGCTCTCTGCATTATAGGGTATACGATAATAGTTGCTGCAACTGTGACTGCAATTGACAAATAGGAAAAGTGGGGAAGTCAACTCTTTTGTCATCGGTTGCACAACCGCAACTTAATCTCTGTCCGCAGTCCAAAGTTGCTCTCTCTCTCTCTATATATATATATATATATACACTCGCATGCAGTCAAAACTTTATCCATGCACAGATGCGTATGTGTGTGTGTGTGTGTGTGTGTGTGGTTTAATCAAGTTTCGCCACTTAAGTTTGCGCTCAGGTGGAAAACACTCAAAAGCCGCCTGACCGAGAACTGAAACTGAACCCGAAAACCGAGGAGACCCAACTTCCTCAACTTCCTCTTCTCTTCTCTTCCCTCTTCGCTTCAGTTTCAAGCCACAAAAGTTTGGGTCTGTCACAGTTTTTGGCAGAACGGAGCAGGAAATCGAAAGAGAGAGAGAGAGGGAGAGTGGGACAAAAAGTGGGAGCCTTTGCTTCGTCTTCAACCTGTTACGCATTTCGTGGTTGCTGCATATGCCAGTTCATTGTTTTATGACCACTTCTCTTCTCTCTCTCTCTCTCTCTCTTTCTTTTTCTCGCTCTGTTTCTATTTCTCAAAGTGTCTCTTCCACTTCCTGAACAGTCTAGAGTAAGGTGCTTGCCTTGCTATTTTTTTTCGCTACACTCTCCCATTTTTTTCTCTTCATTTTTTTGTTTGCTTGACAGCAACTTTAAAATCAATTAAATTGAGTGTCAGCATGATTGCGCAAAATGATTGTGCAAGCAGCGAGTAGAGTTCTTCCCTCCTCTATGTATATCTATATCTATATGGCTGGCTGACTGGAGCTACTCATTAGATTGATGGAATATGTGCTCTCTCTCTCTTTGGGTCGACTAGCAAACAAAAGCGTATCCAAACAATTTGCTCGAAATTAGATTGATTAAGATTACTATTTCACACATTTCACAATTCCATTTGCATTTTCATTTCCATAAGTTGGCAACTTGATTGCTTGATTTGCTTCAGGTGAAGTGTGTGCACCCTCAAGTAAATCAACCGAAACAACTGCGACTACATACTATATTCAAAAAGTAAAATAGTTTCAATTGCTAGTTGAAAATTTATCTCTTTTTGCATTCAAATATAACGATATTATAAGCATTGAATAGAATATCACTTACCGCATTTTTGAATTCATTCATTTGCTTGCCATCAACAGTTTTCATCTGTTTAGGAACAAGTAAAAAAATCAATGTGAATATTATTAACATTATTATTAGCATTAGCATTAGAAATATTAAACATAAACGCAAATCAGGTAAGAAAGAGAGTCGAGGCTACTCGACGCAACCTGTTCTCAATACAAGAATTAATATACCGAAAAATACTGGCTACCTGTTCTATACACAAAATATACCATATACTATAAAATATACCAATTTAATATATATATGTATAATAAGAAATAATATACCAAATACTGTTAAATATTCTAAATTAAGGTACTGAAAAATACTGAAATAAACCGAGATGTATATTTGGTATATTTTTATAATACGAATAGTCAAAATATAAAATAAAACGCCAAATTATGTTAAATATACCAAATTAATATACCGAAAATACCCTAAAGTTTAAGAATATACCAATTATATTCAACATATTAAAGTATTGTAAAAAAAGACCAATAAATGTATATTTGGTATATTTTTATAACAATTGCTGCTCTATTTCTAATAGTCTCTGATATCTAGGCGTTCATAAGGACACAAAATATTATGTGAATTTCACAGAATTTCGTAATCAGCATGCAGAATAAAAACATATCAACATTATGTTACAATGTTCCTTGTGTAATGCACCTTAAATTGAGGAGTAGCTGAATCATAAAGTAATAAGTAAAGGGTATGCACAGGGTATACAGGGCAAGCAGAAAATGAGGCGACAATTACACGCTGAGACAGAGCGAGAGAGAGAGAGAGAGAGAGACAGTGAAAGCGACTGCAAAAGGAGTCGCAACTCAATTGACAATTGTTGTTGTGGTTGTTGGTGGTTCTCTTTCTTCTTCTTCTTCGTCTTCTTCTTTGGCGACGTCTGTTCATTGTTGTTGTTGTTGTTGTTGTTGGTGTCCTCGTTGTTGTCGGCTGGCGGTTGCTGTTGTTGTTTTTGTTTGTTAGCTTCATTATTTGCCAAGTAAAAGTAATGAGACTTTTGTTGCCTTGTTGCGTTGCACATGAGTGCGCCTGTTAAGCTCTCTATTGACACACACTCGCACACACACACACACATACACACATACATACACAATGCATTTGCAGAAAATAAGGTTGCCGCACTGAGCACCCCCCCACTTCAGCACCCCCCCCCTGGTAACCACCGTTCGCAATGCATGTTGTGCTGGCCTTTTGTGTGCTGGGCAAACAAAAGCGCAAAGCGTTGACAGCCACTGGGCCGCCAAGGGGTCACACACAACCAACAACAACAGCAACAACAACAGCAACAACAACAACAGCAAGAGGAACAAAACAACAACAGCTGATGGCGGGTATGCTCGACGTTAAAGTATAATTGTGTAGATTTATATTTTCTTTTTAATTTCTTCTATTAATTGACATTCTATTTATTTTATTACTAGTGACCCAACTTTTACAATTTTCTCTGTTTATACTCGTATTTCAATTCATAATTAAATAATTAAATTGCATTACAGTGAAAACTCCCTTAGTGGATATATCGATTAACAGGATATTTAATGAGATTGGTTGCACCACAAACTATTTGAAATATCAGAGCAACTTTACCACTCTTAAGCTGATAAACCCCCCTTGGCTGGACAAAAATGTATGTGTGTCCAAGCAAGAGAGTTTTCACTGTATCTCCATTGAATGGATTTCAAATTTCAGTCACTTTTAAGTTTACTACCCCCCTTGGCTGGACAAAAATGCATGCGTGTCCGACCAAGCGAGTTTTCACTGTGTCTTCATTTAAAATGTTTGGTTGCAACACAAAATATTGAAAATTTCAGAAATTTTCCTATTTTAAGCGGACATATCTCCCTTGGCGGGACAAAAATTCATGAGACAATTTTCTCTATACCAACATAGCTATTGTTTCATATGTTATATGTTATAACTGTAGTTTCATACATTTGAATTATATTTTTGGCAATTCTAAAATTTCCCAACATTTTTCGCTACACTTTTCCGCATTTCTACCGAATTTCGTCACACATTCACTTGATCCCAGGATCAGAAATTAGAGTTATATGTTAGATATCATCAAAATTTGACTCACCAGAAAGAAATGTCAGGAATAATGGCAAAGTTTCACATACAGATGCTAGAAAAAAAATCAAATACATTTATTTTGTTTATTTTAGTTTACAAACTAACGAGATATAATAAAATATTATACATCAGAATAAATTTCATATGCTCTCTATTTTTGCTGATCCATTTCTGATCTGACTGACGAAACAACACAAAAAGTAAGATACAACTATGAACTCAATATAAAATATTTCACTGTGCAAAAAGAAGTGCTCAAAAACTGATTACGCAGCTCTCAAATTCTGTGGAATATTTTGAATGTAGTACTATACTGATATACCAAATATAGCCTTTAGTATATTTTATTATTATTTTTTTGTATATTTTTAGAATATGGCATATTTTGAATATAGCATATATGAAATAAAGTATTTTTTAATTGTTTCGGTATATTAATTTGGTATATTTGTAGAATATGGAATATTTTGAATAATATGTTAGTATATTTCAATATTATATTCAGTAAATGTATTTGGTATATTTTCATTTTTATATGACATATTTTGAATATGTTAGTATATTTCAATATTATATTCAGTAAATTTATTTGGTATATTTTTAGAATAAAGTTTTATTCAATAAGGGGTAGCGTGTATCTCCTCACAGATGTCCCCCACTGGTGGGCCATTTGGAATATAGTTACAGGGTATAGAGGAGAGCGAGGAAACTACCATTGAAAGCAAACAAAGTAAAAGCATTTGGAAGTGTACGCCAAAGGCTGAATGCAGGCAGAGAAGAATAAGTGAGAGAAAGAGAGAGGGAGAGAGTGGGGAAGGGGAAGCAAAGTGCTAGAATTGAGCTTCAGCTGGGCAGCTGTTGATAAGGAGCAAAAGAGCAGCAGCGAGTGGGTAGAGGGGAGGGGAAGGGAGGGAAGGAGGGGAGTCGAGTGCATTCGCATTACCGATAGAAAATAAATTAATTTTCATAATAATTGGTCGGACTCGGCAAATAGACATCAACACTGCGCCTCGCCTCGTCTGGTCTAGGAACACGTTGAACTGTTTTGCCGCATTGCCGCCAGCGAGGAAGAGAGTTAGAGAGGAGAGGCAGAGGGGGGTGTGCTTCCGGCAACCCTTTTTTCGGAGCGCCAATAATAATAACATTGTTAACACAACGTGCGCATGTAATAAAATCGTTTATTGAATTGGCCATAAATTCTCGTAGCTCGCCTCTTTCTTCCTCTCCACCCCCGCTCGCTAAACTGAACTGAAGTCAAAAGTTGGTTGCAGTCACTTGGGAGGCAGAAAACCAGGGCGGGAAACAAGGGGGCAAAGTGTGGCGTTCGTTGTGTGTGTTTGAAAAGTTTAGAGAGCATTTTCAGCTGGCTTTTCTATTTCCCCCATCGAAGACAACTCTTGCAGCTTAAGCAGCAGCTTCTGCTTTGCCTCCTTTCGACAGGTGGCAGCTAAAGCAGCTCAGGTTCAGGATGGAAACGAGAACGAGGGCAAGCACTTATGACAGCTCCTAAAACTGGATCAGTCTGCTTTTTTAGAATTGACAGATAAAGCTGATTTTTTTCGATTTGAAAAGCTGATCAAGCTCAACTTGCATGCCAGCTTTGATTTCACCTCAGGTATACTTTTTACTCTCAAATGTATGCTATAAAATGTTAATTATTGTTGCAAATCAATTTGTGATTAGTTAACTGACGAAACTATCGAACGTACAGGCCAAAAAGTAAGCTCCACCTGCGGACTTAATTCTAAATATTTCGCTGTGCAAAAATGCGGGGTTTCTTCAGCCTAAACTGGCTACGCTGCTTTTATATTCCATAGTATATTTTGACTGTAGTTCTATATCGATTTAGCAAATATAGCCTTTGGTATATTTAGCTATTCGTTGGTATATTTTAAGAATATGGTATATTTTCTATACTAATTTACCAGACATTAGCATTGATATATTTTAGTATTTTTCAGTATATTGATTTGGAATATTCATTCGGCATATTTTAAGAATCTGGTAGATTTTGAATACTTTACTACATCTAATTACAAAATATGACCTTTGGTATATTTTAGTATTTTTCTGGTATATTCATTTGGTATATTCAAGAATATGGTATATTTCGAATGTACATAAATTTTGGCCTTTGGTATATTTTGTACTTTTTGATATATTTTTAGAATATGGTATAAGTTGACTGATTTACCAAATACAACCTTTGGTATATTTTAGTATTTTTCAGAATCTGGTATATTTTGAATATATTTATTACTATATCGATTTACCAAATATTGCCTTTGGTATATTTTAGTATTTTTCGGTATAATCATTTGGTATATTTTGAATGTATACCTTTGGTATATTTTGTACTTTTTGATATATTTTTAGAATATAGTATAATTTAACTGTATTACTACAATGTATACTGATTTACCAAATATAACCTTTGGTATATTTTAGTATTTTTGGGTATATTCCATTAGTACATTTTTAAAGTACTTGACTGTAGCTTTCTCACATGTTTTTAAGTTTTGACACACATTGTGAATTTATCTATCTAAGATATTTCCTTGTGAAATAAAATAGTTGTTTCAACTCGATCTATTTATAATTTTTAATGTTCGCATATTAGCAACAAATAATTTAATGCATCATAAAGTTGCAACTAGCTTTTGTTATAAAATGTTGTTAAACTTGAAGCAAATGGTTGAGTTATGAGAACTGTTAAAGCAGCTCTTTAAAGTGTAGTTTAAAGTAGCTTACTTCAAAAAGCTAAAGTCAAATTGATATTGAGTTGTTCTGGCCAAGAGGCGAGCATCTCTCAATGCCAAGAGTGAGCAACAACAAACAATGCAATGCCAAACTTAACAATAAGAGGCTATATTAACCAAGTGCGAAGGGAAAGAGAAAGAGGAAGAGAAAGAGGAAGAGGTGTGGTGCATTGCATCGATTGCATCGATGGAACATCCGAAGCTTCCATTAATTTGCGCCTGCATTTTAACTACCACACATAAATTGCATGTAGGGCCATTAATAAGCATAAAAGCATTCGCCTCCTTTTGCCACAAGTGAACGCGAAGGAGCTGCTTCTCCTAGGAGAATGCTTCCCACTTCCCACTCTCTACCTTTCTCTCTTCCCACTCCCTTGGCATGCATTCCTTTAATCGCTTTTGCTGCTTTGGCGGGCCACTTGGCTTTGAGCTGCAGCTTTTGCTGCTTTTGCTGCTGTTGCTGGCACACTTCAAATGTTTTCAATGCTGTTCAATAATTTGTGCAAGGACAACGCGCAGCGAGAGGCGCTGACTAAGAACAGATGAGCTTATACACCATAAAAGGATTTTCCATTACTCTGTTAGCGATGAGAGCGTAAGACACGCGTGACACGAAATGTGAGTAACGAAAGCAGAAGAGGAAAGAGCAATTATTATTTATGATGTATCATTTCATTACTTAACAAATAGTTTATCACGTTGAATTGTATTATATTTAATCCAAGTTACAGAGAACTGAGCAATTTAATCTGTACTAAATGTATTTATCATCATATATTCAGAATATTATTTATGATGTTGAGTTTCTATACTTAATAAATAGTTTATAATGTTGAATTGTGTTTAACAAAAGCAGCAGAGGAAGGGACATTTTAATCTATACTAAATATATTTATCATCACACATTATTAAAGTAGTTTAATTTCTATATTCACTAAATGTTTTATCACATTAAATTGTATTATATTTATTTAGTTTGCATTGCTGTATATTATATTATTTGTCATCATTGATTTATGCATTTAATTAAAAAATGTATCAAATTGAGAATCGAGCGAGTTATAAGCAACACAAAATGCGGACAGACAGAACGCCGAATAAGTTCTAGAGCGACTGTTGTTTAACCGATTTTTGACTTCGCCTTCAACTTTTGCGCTGTGGCGTTGCTCAAGTTGTTTGCCAGCCACACAAAAAAAAAAAAAGGCGAGCTGCACTTGAAGTGTTGTGCAAACAGTTGCATTAATGCTAAAAAGGCGCTTAAGCGGTCAAAGTAGCGCCCTAAGAAGTCATTGCCACTAAAGCTAGAGCACAGCGCTAATTATTGAAAGCAGTCCGGGGATGATGAAGAATGCGTTTTAGGGATGACATTCTTCAATAGCTTGGGCACAACAATACACTAGTCATGGAAAGGACACTATAAGGATAATACTACAATGCAAGCAAGGGGGGCTGAATACTTTTGTGTGTCCTGGTCGCTTACTTGACTCTTAATATGTTAAACTAGACTCGACGGCGCACAAAAGTGCGGCATGCCAGGCATGTGGAATACGGCATCCGGAATTCTTAGCTACCCCATCCCTCTCCCCTCATGCCACACATGAGCGTACTTCATAAAATGTGGGGCGCAAAAAAAAAAGAGAGAAAAAGAGACTGGAAGAGAGGGAGAGAAAGATAGCGAGCGAGCACACAAAGCAAGTGTGCACAAAACTGAAAAACTGTAGCCAAGCACTTTTTGATTTATAAAGTCGGGGCAGCAGGACCTAGTCTACCCCCTCTCCCCCTGCTCCACCCCTCGGGACTTCAGTGAGGTACGAGGTCGGAAGTGTAGACAATTTGTTAGAATTTATACAAAAACGCAGGCCGCTTTTGGGCAACGAATGATGGTTTCTTTTTCTGTCGGGGGTCGGTGGTAGAAAGAGTGCAGGGAGGGGGTTGGCTAACCGGCAGGGGAGGAGAGGAGAATATAAAACATGAGTGGTATTTTATTTTAAAGTAGCTCAAACAAATGCCCAGGCTTTTGTATAAAGTTGCAACTAATGATTTTCACTTAGGCTGGTCGAAGCGGAGAGAAAGGAGAAGAGCAACCACAGTTTTCAGACAGAGAGAGATGGAAAGAGAGAGGAAGAGGGAGAGGGACAGACACACATGCCGAGAGCACAGATTTACATGACATTATGTCATTGTTGTCGTTGTCGTTGTCTTTGTTGTCGTCTGCTTTTATGACGTCAATTATGTTTATGAATGTCTAAACAAAAACTTGCATAAAGCCTTCATCGTTCTTATTGTTCACACACACACACACACATAGATAAGGGGAAGGGGGGGGAGGAGAAAACCCGGAACAGACTGAGCTTTTTTGGGGCGTAGTTTGAGTTTAAGTGAATTTATTACCATGAACAAAATTTATTTAAGCAGTCAAATGCACGTGAAGTGCATCTCAAGAAAGCTGTCACACAGTCTCAGCTCTCAGCTCTCAGTTCTCAGCTGACGTCAAAGGCGATACAGAATACACAGAGCGGACACTGAGTGGGAGCGGGAGGAAGCGGTGGGAAGGAGGAAGCAGGCTCAAGGGTTTTTTTTATTTGCCCCCATCGTCTATCTAATACATAAGCAGCGCGATACACAGTAGGGTGAGCCAGGAGCTGCAATTGAAAAATATTTTCGAATGCAGTTCAAGAATTTCGAGTAAGAGAAATCTTTGATTAAACTTTCCGTTTAATGAACTAAAGCCTCATCGCATCACTGAAATTTGTAGTACACTATGAAAATTTGAAATGATTTATAGATTATTTTCATTGAACATATTAATAAAGAAATTCGGGATTGATTATAGATTACTTTCATTTAACATATTAATAAAGAAATTCGGGAGTATCAATGTAAAAAACTTTGGAGCGAAAGAAGGAAGCAATTATGTGCGTGTATTTTATGAAAGATTGATGATGCCAGAGAAAACCACATAACAACCAGTCTGCAACAAATATTAATATGTGTTACTTTGAGCAGAGCCAAAATACACTTATCTCGCTTAGCGGCCACACCAAAACTAATGCTGTTGCAGACGCATCGACGCGTATTAACTGTAAGTGAAGTGATATTTATTAATATTAAACAGAAAAAAAATCATTTGTGCTACTTTGAATCACACAACTTTAATTGACACATAATTCGACTTAGTGGCCACTCTATTATACAGCAAATTAGAATATGTTAAGTGTTCCCTTGCCTAATATTATTTGCATTAAATGTCCAGATACGTCTACATACATGTTAGTTTAAGCAGTAGCAAAATTCGCTTGCCACCATATTTATCTCGCTTAGTGACCACAACAAAAAATAATGCTGTTGCATTAAAGATTTCTTTAAAATATAAGTAAAGAGCTCTTCAACAATAATAAGCAGTAAAATAAAAATACTATTGTTGATCTTTTGCATTACGCAACTGCATTTAAAACGTGTACACATCATTTAATTTAGTGGCCACTTTATTAAATAGGAAAATTGGATGTGTTGATTGTCCCTCTTATATTATTTCCACTGACTGATTAGATATATGTAAGTATGCTTCTTTTACGTTCTTCGCGATACTTTTAAGTTACATTAGCTTTAGTTCACTTTACTTTACTTTAAACGCCATTATCTCTCGAATATTTATCTCGCTTAGCAGCAACACCAAAAAAATTGAAACGTTTTATTTTGTTTTAATCGCGTATAAACTATAAGTGAAGCGATTTTCTTCAAATAGAATATTGTGACTATTTCAAATAGTTTGATTTAGCGGCCACTTTATAAAGCAGCGAATTTTGTGTTCACGTTGAGTGCCCCTAATGTGAATTGTGCATTGCGCATTGACAGTGACAAGACTCCATACATATAAAGCGCACTTGTGCCAATGACTGACATCTTTTATATGGCACACACACACACCCACACACATACTAACACACACACACACATGCTGAAACATGTTTCTCACTTGGGGGCAATGGAAATTCAACGCTGTTGTTGCTGTTGTTGTTGCCTCATGCATGTTGTTGCAACAGTAGCTCAAGCAGTTGCCAGACGTAATTCCAACCAAAGAGGGAGAAGGGACTTAAAAGAAAGAGAGAGAGGGAGAGCGAGGGAGGGAGAGGGAGAGAGCTCAACATGGGCAGCTGAAGATGAAGGCAACCGTTGACGAGTATGACGTACTCTCATCGTTGTCTAGTTGTTGTTGTTGACTAGTTGTTGCTGTTGCTGCTTACAAATCAAATCAGCAGCGACAACAGCGATAAACATCAGGGAGAGAGACAACTATATGAACGTACGCTGCTCGCTTGTGAAAGTTTTGTTTTGCTTTGTGACCTTGCTGCAAGCACATTGCACTCATTGCTGTGGCATGCCACTCACTGTTGCAATTAGCGCCACAAAATGCCGCACAAAAAAGTTTCGACGGCGCAAAATGCGCAAAACTCGAGTGTTTCTCTCTCTCTCTCTCTCTCTCTCTCTCGCTTTCTCTCTGTTCTCTGTTGAATCCCTGAAGCGTTGCTCGCAGTTCTAAAGTATCTACGTGTCTATATGTGTGTGTGTGTGTGTTTGCATGCGTATTACGCTTTTCGCACGATTTATTGTCGAGTACCTTCTTCTTCTCCCTTCACCCACTCGGGCAGCCCCTTCAAGTGGCCACGCCCCATTGAAGAAGACTTCAATTGAGCTGAGCTGAGTTGAATTGAGTTGAGTCGAGTTCTGTTCGAAGGAGGCGCACCTACAATTTCCGCCATGTCAACTGCACTTTGCATGAGTGCGTCCTCCACACACACACACACACACACATATATATATAGAGACAAACACACACACATATTGACACACAGACAGACAAAAAGCATGTGGCACTTGCCCATTCTCTCTAGTTGCTCAGACCGCTTGAATTGTCCCTTTAATGCGCTGGCTGTACTCTATCTCCTCTCTCTGTCTCTCCTCTCCTCTCTCTCTCTCTCTCTCCTCACATCTTGAGTCGATTCGATTTTTATACACCCTGCATGCGCTGCAAAGAGCGGGTAGCTTATCTACGTGCTACTGTGTGACTTTTCATCACTCTTAAAGCGAGTCAAATATGCTTTTTCAACTCTACTCGACTTCAATTATATTTGTCTTGTTATCGATAACAGCAAAAGCGCCCTCTGTCGTGCAGAAATACAACATTTAACAAAGGAATAAGTTTTGTTTGAAGCGAATAATAATAAATAAGAGACCATTCTAATCGTGAAAATATCATTGACTAATATCGAAGTTTCAATTGTATTTGTGATGTTATCGATAACAGAAAGAGAGCCCTCTGGGTTGCAGAAATACAAAGGAGAAAGTAACGAACTTCTCATAATAAAAAAGAAAGCATTATAATCGTTAAAACACACCCCACTAATATCTAAGTTACGATTGTGTTTGTCTTGTTATCGATAACAGCAAAAGCGCCCTCAAACATTATAATCGTGGAAATATCCTCGACTGATATCAACTGACTTAATCTGCCTATATTATAAAGATATTTGTGCTTTTGTTATTATCGATATTATTATTAAGTTTTTGTATTCTAATACAATCAAATTTATTATTATGAAGCTTCTATTATTATAATTATTGTACAATATTAACGTAGAACTGTGCACCCTCCATGTTCTATGCTCAGTCTCCTTGCAGCTAGCGCTTTAACCTAACCTCAGTTTTTAGTTGAATAAAATGATTGGAATTATTAAAAAATAAATAAAAAGCTACTAACTCGTAATCTTTACTTTAATTATTATTTTTCTTGTTTTATCCCAGGCTGAAGAAATTTGAAATAAATCCTACTCTTAAAGATGCTTCTAAACTCAACATATTTTCGTGTCGAGCGTCGTTTTCACTTGTTTTGTTCGTGGCGTTTCCACTTGATTTACACACACACACAGAGAACATCAACAGCAAGAAGCAACAATGGGTGAAACCACATTTGACTGACTGACTGACTTGCTGCCCCCCTTTCCCCTTTCTCACCATCCCCTCTTCACACTCTTTGTAGTCGTCACCCTCTTCTTCGGCCTGTTCGCTGTTGATTTATATGCACGTCGATTCGACGTAATTGAAGACGTGATCGAAATTCAAATTTTTGATTTTTAGTCGTCGTCGTCGTCGTGTCTGCATTGCTTGCTTTCTCCTTGATAGGCCACTCTTCAGCTTCTCTCTTTCCCTTTTCCCCTCTCCATCTCTCTGTCTTATGCCTATTTGGCAGCCTCCTTGGCTTAATCTTCTCTGTGTCTTGTCTCGTCGTGGCTTAATGTGATTTTTGGTTTACGCTCAACTCAACTCGTTCGCTTCTCTTTCTTTGTCCAACTGTCCCGCTAATGTCGTGTTTTGTTTCATTTCATTCCCAATCTTAGTTTCGTTTTTATTTTATAACTGCAATTATGTGCACTTTCGGTCTTGCTCTCTCTCTCTCTCTCTCTTCTCTCTTTCCACCTGCCGCACACATTCAATTTCTGGCCTGACATTTTACCAATGAACTATTCTAACCCCTTTCCTCTTCCTTCTTTTTCACAGACTGCAGACTGCGGCTTACCAACGACTCGCAAATCATTGAAAGCTTTGTCAATTTCACGTTTTATCAGTTTGCAAACACTCTACAAATGCTTACAGCATATTAGCTGGTCAACAAATAATGTTCTCATCAATTCTGTTTCAATTTCTAGACATCAACTAGTTAAAAAAATAATAATTATATATGAAAGTGTATAAAAACTAGTTTCTAACTATCCCAGTCATCCTTAAATTAAAACTATTAAAAATCTACTTAAAAATCCCTAAAGTTTATGGTCACACAATTTGGATTCTCTTTATATAACAAAGGGATTCTTAAGTTTTGCTCTAACTTAATTTGTTGCACGACTTTTCTATCATAGGCAAAATAAAATCCCTAAATCGAGTATATGGTCCCACTGTTCGAATTCTTCTCTTACCGGTAAGCATATTGCGTGTGGTTGATAAAGCTTTTAAAAACATCACAATAAATAAAATAAATTGATTCTTTCGTATAGTTGTTAATATAGTTACTTTTTTAACTTAACATAATTTGATACAGATCATTTTAGCAAAAATCAACATAAAAATCCCTAAAGCAAGTATATGGTCACACTCTTTGGATTGTTCGTTCTCCGCTGAGCATATTGCGAGTGGTTGATAAGGCTTTTATAAACATCTTCTTTGATTCTTTTGCCTATTCTAAGTGTGTGATTTAATTTGTCAAAACTTGTCGTTATTTGAAGTGTATTTTAGAGTCACCTAGCTGAATTCTGTTCGTCTGTTGTACCCTCTCTGTCTGTCCATCTGTTTGTCTGACAGTTTGTTCCTCTTTTTTAAGACTTTGCGGTGACTATCTTTCAGTACGCTGCACTACACAACAGTCAGTGTTCTATGCAATGTTCTGTGCTATCATTCAGCCATGGCATTCAGAGGATATTTCCAACTTTGTTAAATCAGCCATGAAAACGGATTGTCGTCTGTATCCTGTGTCTGGCTATGTCTCTTGCTCTCTCTCTCTCTCTCTCTATCTGTGTGTATTTTGCATTTGGTTTGCTCATTTGACTTGGGTGCTGACTGACTGTCTGAATGACTGCCTGATGGACTGACTGAGGGACGTGACCTGCTGCCATGTCTAAAAGCTTTCAATAATAACGACAACAAGCGAGCGAGCGAGTGAGCAAGAGAAAGAGACAGAGTTAGAGGAGACAGTTAGAGCTGTTGCTTATTAACGTCGTCGTCGGCCTTCGTCTGTTGTCCTTTGAATGTCCTGTGTGCGTCTTGGGGATTATGTCTCGACTCTCGACTCTTGTGTCTCGTTGCAGTGCCTCTGTCTCTGTTTCTGCTTCTGGCTCAGCTCAGCTCTCAACGTTGTTGGCGTTAACTTCAACACCTGTCGCTCGCTGTCCGCTCCGTGCCTTCCTACATCGCCCTGTCCCCGTCACTTGACACTCTGTCACATGCAGATGGCAAGAGTCGCCGCTACATTGGGATTACACTGAGAGTAACGAGTCGATAGTAACGAGTATAAGATAATAATAACTATTGTACAATAAATTCATGAAAAGAGAAGCAAAGAAATGAGACACTTGCTAAACGAGTAAGAGGTAAGAAATAATAATATTAACAGCGATCTCAAAACAGCGAGTAAATATTAGTCAGATAATAACAAAAGAAATTGCATCGAATAGTAATAGTTAAATAACATAAATAACAACGATTTTAAAGCAGCGAGTAAACTGTAACGAATTTAGTCTAACAAATAAATTGAAAGTAATATTTGTAGAAGAATCGAACGATTCAATAAAGTACAAACAAGTTAGTCAGATAATAACTAGAGAAATTGTATAATGCAGCGAATAACAATAGTTAAATAACAACGAGTCAAGAACAGCGAGCAGATAGTAACGAGAATATATTAAAAACAAATCAAGAAAAACTGCGCGAATATTGAACTGAGTACAACAAATAATTTTGAGTAAGAGAAAGCTAAAAAAACGTGTCATAAAATACAACGAGTAATCTAGGAAAATAAATAGTAACGAGTCAAGAAGAGAGTGGAATCAACGAATTACTGTAGAATTAAAACAAAAGAAACGTGTCATAAAATGTAACGAGTAAGTCAGCAACATAAATATCAACGAGTCAAGAGCAGCGAGTAGATAATAACCAGAATATAATTAAGAAAATAAAATATGAATGTCTGTCGATAAATTGAGCGAAGTAACAAAACTTACTTTTAGCGTGAAAAAGAAATCTAACGATAAGCCAAGAGTCAACGAGGAGTCAACGAGGAGTAACGAGTCAAGAGCGAGTAGAACGAACGAACCATTGCAAGAAACAAAACAAGTGAATTGTTAATTAAAACGAGAGTAAAACTTGCATATGTAATTGTCAAGCAAAGCAACGATTTCGTCAGATAAATATCCAAAATCTGAGTTCCAATACTGAAAGCCGAAGAAACTTGCTCATCGCTGTCGTTGTTCTATAAAACTTTGATCCGATAAACAAAATCCAGTTCTAAAATATAGAAATGGTGAGTATAAGTTATTAAGTTAATTTAAAAATATTTCATATTCTTAAAGATAATACCAGAATATATAAAGTGAATGCCAGAAAATTTACTCATCGCTGTCGTTCTTCTGTAAAATATTGTCCCAATATACTAAATGTTTACCAGAAAATACTCTTTTGAAATACAGAGCTTGAGAGCAATAAGTTTGGAATGTTATTAGAGAAATCTTTCATGTTCTAGAAGATAATACCAGAATGATTCTTCTCTTAGTTAGCTGAGCTACCTCTGAAAAGTTTTCATCATTTTGAACTGAGATTTCTATGCTCAAACATTTAGTAAAGAAGTTTTCTAGGAGTGTATTCGTAGAGGGGAAACCCCCTCATTAACCATCCTGCAGTTTAGCCGCCTCCTTGACTCCTCCCTTCGTCTTCCCCCTTTGCCCCTTTGCCACTTTCCATTTTCCACGACTCGTGCTCTAGACACATGCTAATGGTAAATTGTTGTGTTGTCAACAGTCAGCAAGAGCAACAGCAACAGAAACTTCACTTCACTTTGTTGTTGTTGTTGACTTTATGTCACACACACACATGCACACACACACACACACACACACATTCACACACACACACACATGCACACACATGAAGAGAGTGGCACATGTTGTGCTTTTGTCTTAATATTTACATAATTGTGGTTAAAAGTAGCTTTTAAGATGTTTTTAACTGGCAAATGGAGAAAAGTCTTTTCCGCTTCCTCCTCCCCTCCCCACTCCCCACTCCACCCCCCATCTAAACTTTCTCCCCCTCCCCTTTCTCATTCTCATTCGAACGAACTCCATTTCGCGCTTGGCATTTGGCAGCTTTTCGCTTTTGTCTCTCTATTTTGTGGGCAACAACAACAACTGACAAATGTGTTAGCTGACATTTTATTGCCGCCCCTTTGCCTCCCCCTCAGTCCCCAATAGCTACCTCTACTTTCCTTTTTCCCCATCCCCCCGTTTTATGGCTTGACATTTTAATAAAGGGGCATTGGCGACAGTTCGTGGAACAGAGCGGGGCGGGGAGGGGGGCAACAGGTAGAGGTGTGTGTTGTGTTTGCTCTGCAACAGGAGATGAAACTAACCTCAAGTCGACTTGAGTGTGAACGACTGCAAACTACTCGCTTCAAATTAAATATAGTAAAATTTAAGAATATGGTAAAGTGTATCTGATAGTGTTTAAGCAATTGTTAACACGATATATCGATAGTTTAAGTACTCATTCGATAGTTCTCTCGAGTTGGCAGCTCGCTGATAGATAGTGTATGCGATAGTGTTTAGGGAATTGTAAATAAAATATATCGATAGTTTAAGCACTCATTCGATAGTTTCATCAAGTTGGCAGCACTGCGCCATAGGAAGAAGTTAGCAGCTCACCGATAGTGTATGCGATAGTGTTTAGGGATTTGTAAATAAAATATATCGATAGATTAAATTCGATATTCGATAATTTAATTGAGTTGCCAGCACTGCGCAATAAAATGAGCATCGTACGATCGAAAAGTAATGAATAAAACAGACTCACCAAAAAAAAAAAACAACTTCATCACATAATTGACGTCGAATTTCTACATGAATTTTCTTTTGACAACATGCAATTTTTGCTCATCTAGATTAAGCTTTCAACTATGCATTAGAAAATTGGTTTTATGAAAACTTTGTATGTGTAAAAGTAAAAAATATAATGTTAATCAATGCAAACAAGGCTTATATATGCAAAAAGAAGAAAATATAATTAATAAATAAAACTATTTTTAGGTTAGGATTTTTTCAATTGTCTTGAGCGTAGAATTATTAATATAGAGTAGAATATATATATATAGTAAAAGAGTAAATACTTTTCTATTCCAATAACAAAAATCATTATATTTGTTTAACCTACTATTTATAATAAATAATTCAAATTGAAATTCGATTAATAAGCAGCTTAACTGATCAAAGCGATTGCTTGCCAACACCCGCTAGATGGCGCCAGGTAAAACATGACAAAGTTGCTCCATTTGCATCAATGTTGTTCCTTAGTCCCTAGCAACAATATTTCGTTGCGATTGTGCTGAAATGTTGTGGATCAACTATACTACGTAGTATCTTTAATTGTGCAGTATTAGTATAATTGGGCAATTGCTTAGACGCTAAATCAATGAAAATATTTGCATGTTTATAACTTCCTCTCTCTCTCTCACTCGCTCACTCTAATTTTTATCTAAGTGAATAGAGGGTACATGAATAGCAACAATTTTTGGCATTTAGTTGGTTTTTGCCAACACACACACACACACACACACATACACATCGACACATAACCAAAAATGGTTGGAAAATATTTTCGGCTAACCTCAAAACATTTCATTTTACATTCGTTGTTGTTGTTGTTATTGTTGCCAGTAGTATTCGGTGTTGTTGCAAAAATTTGTTGGGCTTAAAATATTGAGGGGCAAAGTTGTTGCCACAGGCAGCTGCCTCCCCTCCGTCCCTCCTCTCGTTTCCCTTTGCCATTTACCCCTTTCATGCTTTCATGTGTTTAGTTCGTGCTACCAAAACGTTTACGCAATTCAACGGTTGCGACAGTGTTTCTATGTGTGTGTGTGTGTGCGTGCCTCTTTATGTTGCATCAACAGCAATAGTAGCAACAACAACAACAGTAACAGTAACAACAAGAACAAGAGCAACGCTGATGCCGCCGCCGCCGCCGCAGCCACAAAAACTTTAACTTTCAGCAACTTGTTTCGTCCATTTTGCCACCAGAGCAGAGCACCAAGAGGACTCAACAAAGCGTCAGGCGATGAATGAGGGGAAGGAAGGAGAAGGGTGGAGATGGAGAAGGAGAAGCTTCGAGTCCCAGTGAAGCCAAAGTCGAAGCCGCATAAGGCAAAATTGTGGCAAGCCAAAAGCTCAAAGCGTGCAAACGCTTCAATGATAATATCTAAACACAAAAGCGAACGAACGAAGGAAGAGTGAGGAAGAGAAAGAGGAGGCAGACTTGGGGCGATGCGATTCAAAGAGCAGAAAATTCTTACAACGAATAATATTAATAATAATAAAATATTTAAATTTCTGACGAACAAATTGCGTAATCCTCGGAAACGACTTCGGGAGAATGAGAACAGTAATTTCACAGACAATGGAAGAATCTCGAAACAACTGAGCAACAAAAAATAACTTGTTAATGGAGCAGATAATGGCAAATCAGTGAACCTCAACTAAATAGGCAATAAATAAAGAGTAGCGAGTGACGAGTAACCAAAATTAAGCTTAGTAATTAATAGTTTGCCATTGCAGAGTTATAGGGCCCAACAATATAAGCAAAGTAAATAGTTGCGAGAAACGAGTTAAATAAATAGTAGCGAGTAACGAGTAAAATAATTAGAGACGAGTAACGAGTAACAAAAATTAAGCTTATTAATAAGTAGATTGTATCACGGTGACTGAGTTATAATGTACTACAAATAACGAACAGTAAGTAGCGAGTAGCATAACTAGTAACGAGTAACGAGTAAAATAAATAGTAGCGAGTAAAAAGTAACAAAAATAAAGCTAGTTGTTGCATTATCAGAGCTTTAAATAAGCGAGAAACGAGTGAAATATGTGGCAGTGAGTAACGAGTAAACTAAATAATAGCGAGTATCAAAGAAAAAGCTCAAAAATATAGTTATAGTTTGAAGCAGAGTACGAGTAACGATCAGTGAATAGCGAGTAAACTAATCAGCAAGTAACGAGTAAAATAAAAAGTAGCGAGTAACGAGTAACATACATCAAATACACCATGAGTTAGTAAGAGCAACCACTATCAATTGCAGAGATATAGAACAAACAGCGAGAAGCAAGTATCAGACATTAAATGTCGCTTTAAAGTGATACGAAACAGTACAATGATAGGAATAAGACTTATTAAACACAACGAGTAACGATTGATCGAAATTGTAGCGAGTAAAGAGTAACAAACATCGGCTTAAATTAAGAATATTACTGGGAAAGCAGTGATACTCAATAAGAGCAACGATCAGTAGTAGAAAAGTAATGGAAGCAAAACCACAACGAGTTTTCATTAAATTAACTTTAAAACTAAGAAATAATTATAAAATATAATTACTCAATAACTTCTCGAAAAGTTGGCCTTGAACCAATCGATGTTGGAAGTTTCTCAAATTATTATTAACTAATTGAAAATCTGAATTCTGAACTAAAGCAGGCAACAAAAAGCATCAAAATGAAACCAAACCCAAAAATAACAACGCTTCTGCTCGCTATTTGGTTTTTCGTTGTGTTCCTTGGCATTTTTGGTAAGTTTGCATGATGAGCATTGAGCTAGATGACTGATTAATCTTTTATGTACACAGCCATCAATACGAAGCAAGTAAGTGATGGGGAAAATCAGTTGAAGAATGATCAGCTTACACGTAGAGTTCAAAGTGAGTTTGGTGTCGATAAATGGAATTGAAATTCAACTATGAATTTCTTACAGACTTCGGATCGCGCAGTAAGCGCACTCAAGAGTGGGATAATCATCAGAAAACACATCTAATCAACATTGTGGTGACCGATTTGGATAAACTGGATGCGCAGGAGCGTCAAAAGGAGCAAAAGGTCAAAGCAGCGTTGATGAAAATGATGAATCTAAAGGAGGCCAAAGCAGGTAAAATATGAAATTTAAATAGTAAATCGCTAGAGATGAATTCAAATTCCAAGTAGCTTCAAAAGTGAGACATCACTTTGATAATGCACCTGGTTTGGATTTCCGACGTGAATTTGCCAGCGATGAGCCGAATCCCTATATTGAGAATTTGCGAAATCGTTGCGAGCAACTTTAAGACATCAACGAAACGAGTTCAGAATAGTTTTCAGTTACCAACAATGTATATTTTTTGTATTGCCGTTTGCATTAATTAATAAAGATCAAAGATAAGCCCAGATTCAAGGAAATTCCCGCAACAATTGTTCTTCACATTTATTACGAAAATTGCTGAAATCAAACTGAAGGCGGCAAACAAATGCGCGGCGCAGTAACTAGCATTTTAAAAGCGCAAATACATGAGATTATCTTTTGGCTTTTGCTTGTGACTACACCCAGAAGAGGAAGAGGAAGGGGAAGAAGAAGAAGAAGAAAGACCATTAATTTTGCTTGCACGAAAATTGAAAATGGAAAATTGCGCTGCAGGCCTTGTCAAAGGAGAGGCGAAATTTCATTTCGTTTGCTTAATTATTGTGTCATTCAAATGTCAGCGAGTGTCCAGCGCATACCCTGTAAACAGGGTGAACAAGTGTGGGGTATATGGGCAGGAGAAGAAAAACAGAGACGGAAATCGAAATTCTGTAGAAATCGAATGTCAACTTGAAACCAAGTTAGTAACATAAATATTCTAAAGAAATGCTAAAATATACCGAATGTTGTATTTAGTATATTGATATACTACATTCAAAATATACCATATGATTTTAGCAATTAGTACATATTTTATGTTTTCTTCTCTCTCCATATGTCATTAAAAAAAAATTTGTATTTATGTGGAAAAAATACTTAAATTTACCAAATGCTTTACTTGCTATATTGGCATAGTCCTATATTTAAAATATACCATTATAATTCTGCATGTCTATTACAAAATTGTTATGTTATATTAAATGAAAATCATATTTATATGAAAAAAAATACTAAAATATAAGAAATTCTATATTTGGTATATCGATAGAGTTATACATTCAAAATATACCTCATTACTTTTGCATTTTTGTAGTACATATGAAAAAGTATGATGGTATATTTTCAATGTAGTAGCAACATATGTACTTAATATAGTATTCGGTATATTTTAGAGTCTTCTTTCTCTATACTAAAATATGCCAAATGATATGTTATATATATCGATATAGTACAACTTTTAAAATATACCCACTTACATACATGTATATACTATAGTTTGGCCACATTTTCATTAAATGTGAATGCCTTATTATAGCTCCCAAAAATATATGAAATAATTCTGCATTCTTTTGACTACAATTTTTAGTTTATTACTAAACACTAAATTTACTAATTTTGTTAAATTTGAGTAAGCAAAATATTTTCCTACTTCTGTCGTTATTTTGTGCTCGATAAAACGATTTCATTTAATAATAAGCGAGCAATATTAAGTATACGACTAGTCGCTGCCAAATTATATAGTATTGTGTCTAGTGGAATTTGCGTTGTTTGTGTTGTAGTTTTAAGTGTTCGCTGAGCTTTAGCTTGCTGTATTGATCAGCATTTAGAAGCAAACTTCGTCTCCGACTCCGACTCCGTCTCGAGTTCAGACTCGGCTCCACAATTTATGGCAATTACCAGCGATTAAAGAGTTGGAAAACTTTGCTGGAGCCACAGAGAAAGAGAAAGAGAGAGAGAGAGAGAGAAAGGGGAGGGGAGTGGAGAAAGCGGAAAGCAACTGAGCTGGGGCAGCTGTTGGCGCGATAAATGTAATCAAATTTAATTTCGACAAATTGCTTTTGAATTACGCGACCTTCGACGTTGCGGCGCCGATGCCGCCGCTGCCAAAGAGTTGCAAAATTGTTAAAATAATAATCACTTTTGTCTGTGTGTGAGTGCGACTGTGTGTGTGTGTGTGGCATAGTACAATACAATTGCCACAATAACAACAGCAATTTGCGCTTGAAATGATGAAAACAAAGTGACGACGACGACGATGATGAGAGAGAGAGAGAGAGGAAAATGGAAGTGGAGAGCGAACAAACACACAGACATAGCGCGTACACCGTGGCGTATACGTAATCATAAAAATTATGATTCATTTACACTCACACACAGAAAGAGAGACACACTCACACACACACACGCAACTGATTGGCCATTTGGCTTAAATACAAAAATTAATTTGATTGAACTGAAACTTTTGCCGCACATTCAATGTTTTCGTTTTACGTTCTACGTTTTTGCATTTGCAGAAAAAGTTTTAAGCAAATAATAATATTTTTTGGGGGAAAATTCACTCTGAATAATCAGAGAATTCAATTGAATCCAACACAATTCACTTTAAACTTGGCCGAGCTTTAATCCAACTATTTCTACACTTTGTCTCAATTCATTTGCATTGGCATTTTGCCAACTTTTTTTTTTTTTCCTTATTTGCTATGCGCAAAAGTTAAAATAATATTTTTTTACTGCATAATAATAATAATGGAAAATATTAGATGAAGTTTCATTCGGTATGTGTGTGTGTGTGTGTTGATTTAAATCATGTTTCCATATGCAATTCACTTTTGCTTTTAACTTGAATTTTTTCGCTTACCTGCAATGAAATAAGAGAAGAGAAATATGTTTGAATCAAGTTGAAACAAAATTAAATTGATGATAGCAAATAAAACTAATTTATTAATTTAGTGATGTATTGTAATTAGATTGATTGATTAATAATCAATAATAATGATGCAACTAAAGACAGCTGTTTAGAAGGGTATTACTTTGAAACTCCAGAATATGTAAACAATATACTGCTAAAAACCAATCAAGAAGATTCGTTTTAAAAAATGTGTACTTGAAATAAGACCACATTAAGAACAAATTCTTAAAACTAGTCTAAAAAATGCCAAATTTTCAGAATAACATCAAAAATTCTAGATTAAGGTTACAAAATTCTGTAATCCATTGAAATTCGTATAAAGTTTTTATCTAGTTCTGATTGTTTTCGTTCATAGATTAGTTAGTTCAGCTTTCGCGAAACATATTCAATTGCAGTCTACACAGAAAGAAAAAAACGTGCTAAAATCAAGAATAAAATCTTGAATCAAGAATGTTTGTATGTCAAAATTATACCAAGAAGCTTAGAAGTATTTCTTAAGTGAAGTGATTAACATACAACTCAATAACTCAGTGCAATAATTAAGTAGTAAAATAATAAAAAAAATAGTAATGAAAAAAAAGTAAAATAAAAAAATAAAAATATAATGTAATAATTGTATCTAATAATAATATTTTTGGTCTTCAAATTATACGATTTTTTTCTTTTCTTAATAATAACTTGGTTCTTATATTAAATGTGCTTGAAATCAAAATGTGTTTTCTAACATTATGATTTTGATATTCTTGACGCACTTTTGAGACCAAAATTCTTAGTACTAAGGCAAGAATCTTGGTTTTAGAATTAATTTTTCGTGTAGTGGGTATTTTACAATCGAACACACTTGACCAAGTCTAGCATTTGGTATATTTTTGTATTTTTCTGGAATATTAATTTAAAATTTAATACAGTTTCGCTTTTTTTTTTTAATATGAATAGCGAGTATTTCACAGTCGAGCACACTCGATTGTAACTTGCTTTGTTGTTTTTTTAATAGAATAACAGTTTATAGATAGCTGAGTCATTAAAAAGTTGAATACATTGCTTCCACTTTTCTCTGCAATTCTCATGAATATTCTTCTCCTCATTTCTTCAATTCTTTTCCCTTCATTGCGATTTTCTTCTATACTTTACCGCTGCCCTTCTCTGCGCTTCTCATTCGTACTTTGCTGCTGCGCTTCTCACACACATGTTGCCAGCTAATCAAGGATTTAAGATTACTTTTGTGTGTGTTGTGCAAAACCAAAGTAAATCAAAGAAACGTAAAGAGCTCAACTAAAGAAAAAAAAGCAAGGAACGCAGCTAATTTGTTTCAACAAACAAACTGTTGTGTGTTCCCCTCTCTCCATCTCTCTCTCTCTCTCTCTCCCCGTCTCTCTCTATCTCTGTGTTGTTTATTTTTTATGTAATTTACATGCAAACAATTGCTTGATCCTTTTGGGCCAGTTGACAGTGGCGTTGTTGTTGATGCTGTTGTTGTTGCTCAGTTCGGCATCATCAACTGACAATTTTACGGCATTCCCAGCTGCAGCCTCTCTCTCTCTCTCTCTTTCTCGCTCTGTCTGTCTCTGTCTCTTTCGCCTGGCTGCGCATTTACATTTTGACAACTGGCAAAAAGCAAGTGAGGAGCGAAAAGGAGCAAAAAAGTCAAACTAATCTAACAACTGCTAACAACAAGAGCTGTCTCCTCTCTCCTCTCTTCTCTTCACCCCTCTCTATGGGCGGGTGCCACGCCCAGAGCGCGACCAGCGGCAAAACGCCCAAGGGCAGCGCTTAGAGTGAGAGGCTGTCTCTCTCTCTCTCTCTTTCTGGCTCACTCTCTGTGTTCAAGTTGCCTAACAAAGCATTTTGCAGTTGGCAAATATATTTGTATATGTATGTGTATATCTGTCTATATCCCTATGTGTGTGTGTATGTGTGTGTGTGCAAATACGTTGACAATTTGCGTTTGTCAGTTGTTGTTTTAATTAGAAAACTTTTTTACCAAACAACAGCAGCGCCAACAACAACAACAACACCAACGAATGGGAAAACTCAAAAACGATTTTGAACACCACAAACTTCCGCCACAGAACCCCTCTCCCTTTCTCCTCTCTCCCCTTTCCCTTCCCCACGTTTGTTGTATTTGTATTATTTGCATTTTCTATTTGATTTTGTTGTTATATGTTTGTTTTTTGTTAGAGTTCTTGTTGTTGCTGCTGTTGCTGTTGCTGTTGCTGCTGAAACAGGCAAATGAATAATGAATTTCTGTTCATTTCAGCTCGTTTTTCATTCATTTTTAATACCCTGTAAATGGTGCAATGTGCTCAAAAGTGCATAATAAATGCGCTGCCAACTCATCAAATCTGTCAATTGCCAATTTTGAATGCATTTCGACAAATTCTATGCATAATACAGGGTATGCGAAAGTCGAGTATACTCAAAAATTTTGCTTCTCTTTCTCTGCAATTCTATGATATCTATTATCACAAAATTATTGAAAAAGCTTAGACTTTAAACTTTTTACAGGGTATTCTCAGTGCGAGCATACCTTTTTCTCTGTCTCAATGTACAGGGTATCTGTTGTGTATTGTTCATACATTCTGTTTATGCTTACTCAGCTCATTTAAAAAATGTGCACGGTATTTACAAGTCGAGAAATCTCAGTTTTGTTTTAATTCATAGTAAAAGAATAAAAAAATTACACTGATTTCATATTTATAGACTTTCTTTTAAACAAATTTTGCAATCGAATTAATGTTTTATACTTTCAGAATTTAAATTTTCAAATAATTCTTTAAAGAGAAGAGAAAAACACAAAAAATATTAATCAGCAAGTATTACAGTTGATTTTTCCTAAAGTACAGGGTATGTGACAAGTCGAGCTGACGCAGCAGTGTGGCATCTAATCAGGCTGAGGCTGAGGCTACTCAGTTTGAGGCTAGCTTTGGTTTGTTGCATTATCTTCATACATCATGGTCCAACAGACAGGCAGAGAGAAAGGGCAAGAGGAAGAGGAAAAGAAGGAGAAAGAGGAAGAGGCAAGATGCGAGATGGCGATAGAGTTAAACTGGTAAAAGCCAGTTCCACACAGCAGCAGCAGCAGCAGCAATGAAATGCCAAATACTCGCTACTTACATAGTTAAGAGCTGCCCTCTCTCTCAATCTCTCTCTTTCCATCTCTCTCTCTCTCTTTTTTGGCAAAGATGTTGATGAAGATATGCAGTAAACAGTGCATAAGTCCAAATACGAATGGGTGGAGAAGGCAAAAAATGGAAAGAGAAAAGCACTGCACTCAACAGAGCAGAGCAGAGAAGAAGGTGGGGAGAGAGAAGAGAAGAGAAGGAGTAAGAGAAAGACAAGAGGCGAAGCGACGCGAGCAGTTGAATAAAAATAAGGAGATAGCAAAACGATTTTTATGTTTATTTTGCAAAATTAAATCCAACGTTTTAGTTTTATGGGGTGAAATTTGCTTTGTTTGCAGAATGCGGCATATACTCTACTATCATGCTATACTAAACTATATTATACTATATATTCTTACCCACACACACACACACACACGCTACACTACAAACATGAAGTACTCTAGTCCTATCAATAGAGAGTGCAAGCAAAGTACAGCAGGAATTCACTTCAATTCGGTTTTGAGTTTCACTCACCAAATGTCGAATACTCTTAAATCCTATAATAACAGCATACTTCCATTAAAGACTTTAAATACAAATGCAACAGATCCCTAAAAAGTATAAGCATATGTTTTCGCTTTAAAATATTAGAATGAATTATATTCAGTATGGCAAAACTTAGTCACATGAAAATTCCTAAGGTTGTCAGCAGAGTTTTCCGTTGCTGTTGATATTTTCTATTCTCTTTGAGATAATAGAATTATCTATTATAGTACTTCTATTCACTACAATTAAGACTTCAACATTAAAATTCAATTAATCCATCTAAATCGAAATACTCAATAAATTAAAAAAAATGTAATATATGAAGCATTTAGTAATCTTAACTGAGTCATATGAAAATTCCTTAAGCTGTCCGCAAAGTTTTCCGTTGCTTGACGAAAAAAAGAATTAAACTAAATACAAACATTTTTTTTCCTTTCAAAATTGTAGAATTTTAATTACAAATAAGCCTTAAACATTCAAATTCAATTAATGCATCTAAATCGAATTATTCAAGAAATTTGAAAACAAAATTTAATATATGGAGATAGCAAGGAATTTACAACCCTAAACACATGAAAATTCCTAAAGTGGTCAGCAGAGTTTACCGTTGTTGAACAAAAAGGAATTTAATGAAATACAAATAAACATTTTATAGTTAACATTTTAGAATTATTTATACCGTTTCTATTAAGAAACAAAGAATTTCCAGTTCAACTAAATTGTTAGTTATTAGTTACCAATCATCTTTTTTAGAGCAGTCGCCAAGTGAACGAACAATTCAGTTGACCCGATTTGATGTGAATATGAATAAAAGGAAAGCGCACAACATACAAATAAAAACGCAACACCCATTGACAGAGTGTGTGTGTGTGTGTGTGTGTAGAGAGAGTGTGTATGTGTGTGTGTGTGTGGAGATGGCATTGCGGTTTGTTGTCAATCTCGTTAGAAACGAATCCTTTCGTAATCCTTGTGCTTCAGCTGCAGCTTTGCGTTATTTTCGTTACTTTGCCCTCAAGCATCGACCAACAAACAGCCACACACACACATAAGCACACACGCACACACACACACGCACACCCACTGCACTTGCTTCCCCCCTCTTACACACACACACAGAGAGAGCGTCGCTGTCAGTTCATGCGTTTTGCTGCTTAATCCGGCGGCACTATCAAGATAGAATGAAGCTAGAGCCAAAGCTCTCCGTCTCCCTCCAACTTCTTTCCCCTCTCTCTCTCTCTCTCTCTCACTCGCTCAACACTTGATCCGCACTTCGTCACGCGTTTTTGGCTTGTGGCTCGTTTTCAATTTCAGGCCATGGGCTCTGCACAAATCCCACATAAGAAATTGTTTTGCAACTTATCTGGCTAACCATTTCCATTTCCCCATTTCCCATTTCCCATTTCATTTCGCGTTCCATTCCATTCCAATTCGTTTCATTCCGATTCGCATTACATTTCACGGCATGCAACTAATTACTTACAGTCATCGCTCGCTAATTACAATCGACAGACAACAGACCGCAAAAATACAATTAGCCAGCTACGCAAACAAAGTTTTCCACTTTTCCTTTTTTTTTGGGTAAACACAAGTTTAGACAAAATCTAATATAAAGAATGTCAAGAAATCTGGAAATCAGAAATATTCTCATTTGTCAACTTTCTTTTAATACAGCAAATGTTTAAAATATTTGTTTGGCATCTTCTATTGAGCAAATTGAATGGCAAAATTCTTTTCTGAATTGGGTTCATAAATTTTATAGTTGTGAGATCAAGATTTCTAGTTCTTCATTTCAAATATTGAACAACTTTCATACAAAAATATAAAAACAACAGAAAAACAAACCAAATCTAACGGGGCTTTTGCTGGTTTCTCATCTCTTTGTTCCATTTTTCAAAAGCAACGTGCCAGCGAAGGAAAAAGGAATATGCTAAAATACCGTTACATAGTTCAGCTTCTGTCGCACTGCTATTTTAATGAGCACAGCAGTAAATTCGAAGATTTGTTTAGAGAGTTGGAATTTTGAGTTTATTAATACAAGAAATGAATAAAATTAAATTTAAACTCCTTCATCAACTGCTTACTTAACTGCCTAGTAATCTTACATTTAATATACCATATGTTTTTGAAGAACTTGCTTCTATGATATATTTATTTCTGTTTATTAAACTAAAAAATTAATATAACTTTATTGATTAGGAAAATTCAGTGTGCACATAAGCTAAAATAACTCTCAGCTACGTACTTGCTTCTAAGTTGCTGTCTATAAATTATCTCACACAGATTCAGGAGTAAAATAAGTAAGAATAAGACGAGTGTGCTCAACTGTGAGATACTCGCTCCCCATTGTGAATAAAAGCAAAACAGTGCGGTATTAATATAAAAATATGCAAAATTAATAAACTGCAAAAATACCAAAGGCTATATTTGGTATATTGATATAGTACTGCATTGAAAATATACCACAAAATACTTAATATACCTGATTGCCATCGAAATGAACTAAGGAACTGTTTTTCTCATACAAAAGTACATATTTCTTAAATAACTTTTACAATTGTTATTTAATCGACATTTTCAGGAATTTCAAAATATAATAGTTATTATTCTATGCTTGCTTTTTGTCGATTTGCAGAGTCGGAAGTGGGCGTGATATAATTTTGAAAAAAACTTAATCTGCGTGCAAACATAAAAAATGTTTTCGTTTAAAAATTGTATCCCTATCTTTTATAGTTTCTGAGATCTAGGTGTTCATACGAACGGACAGACAGACCGACGGATATTGCTATATCGTCTCTGATCAAGAATATATATACTTTATAGGGTCGTAGATGACTCCTTCTATCTGTTACAAACATTTCCTTCAGCCACAAAGTTATAATACTCTTCTACCCTGTGGGTAGCGGATATAAAAACGGGCAGACAGACAGGCAGACAGAAGAAGCGAGGTGTGGAGCTACAAAACACAGACTAAGTGCAGTCATAAATAATAATCAAGAGTCGAGTTGAGTTTGAGTAAACACCGCATGTTCTTATCTAGCTCGCGACTAGTTAACCACTTACTTAAAAATGTTAAATGCCAAGAGCAACAACAGTGCTAATAACAAATCTGGTCATATATCTTCTTTTTCGGGGTGAAAGAGAGAGGGAAGGAAGAGAGGTGTGTGTGTGTGCCCTAAATATGATTGATGACACCTGTCGCGTTACGTAATCGCTGCCATGTGCACATGCTTATGAGCCGTCAACTGTCTGCCCGCAATCCTCGCTCCCCCCCAAACCAATCTTTTTCCCTCTCTTTTACAGGTGTGTCGAGTGTATTAACACTTTGTTGCCTGCCACATACATACACACGTTGCATGTGGCAACTCTTGTTTACGGGACGAATGTGAAATGTGTTTCACAGGGGATGGATGGGAGGGAGGAAGGACGACAGCAGAGCTTAGCGTGATTTAGATAATTATCAGCATATTTTGAATGTCATTATCGAAAGTTGACTCGTCAACAAGCTGTCGCTATCAACAGCCAAACAGCTTCATCCAAGGAGCGAGAAATTATAGAAATTCTTCACTCTGTCTCTGTCCAAAGGAACAAAGATTTGAAGTCGACAACTACAAGAAATTGATTTACTTGGATAATTTCATATTCAATCTGAGTATTTGAATAAATGTTTATAATGTACATGCTCTACCTAGTATATTATATTGTTGTAGTATATTGATATACCAATTACAGGGTTTTGGTATATCTTTAACAGTATATTAGTTCCCTATTCGTAATATTTAGATGAATGCTAATATTCGCTCTATCTCTAAATGCTCTGGCATATCAATATACCAAATATAGCTTTTGGCATATTTTCAGGTTCATAATATTTACATGAATGTTTATACCCGTTCTAACTGGTATATTTTATGATGTATGGCATATTTTAAGTTATCGTCTATCAATATACCGAATTTAGCTTTTGGTATATTGTAATTTTTTACGCTATATTACTCATTTATTTGTAATTTGAACTCGAAAACAACATGGACTGGATTCTCTTGCATATTTTCATATCCAAACTGAGATGAGTGAATGTTTACACGTGATGCATGGTATATTTTATGCTGTATGGTATACTTCAAATGTTGTAGTATATAAATATACCAAATATAGCTATTGACATATTTTAAAGTATATGTTTATCATATATAATTTCGGTATATTTTATATGTTGTGGTATTTTAGTGAACCAAACATAGCCTTCTGTATATTTTTGAATTTTAGGTATATGAAGTCCGTATTATGAACGATAATATCACACTGTTGTACTTTTCTTGAAATGGTTGGTTTTTTTGGTTCAAGTCATATTTTCATTAAAGTAATCTTTTGGAAATGCATTTAAATGAATCCTTAGGCAATATCAGAAAATATGACATCTATTGATTACTTTTCAAGACACCAGAAGCTATAAATAAAACTCACTTTCAAATAGTTCTAAGACGACAGTTAGTCTGGCTATATTGAGAGTACAAATAGTAGATAAATATGTAAATATTTTCCTTTTTTTTAATTATATTTCTTTAAATGAGTTTTCCGATATCGAAGCATTTAAAATAATCATAAATCTGCAGTAATCCTTTTTTTTTTTTTACACACATGAGACACCTTTAAAATGCGGCTTAAAGCCAACTTCAATTGGACGACAAACAAAATTGTAAAAAAAGAAAAGAAAATAAAACAAAATGTTTAAGGCCAGGTTCAAAGACGCTTCAAGTGGAGGTGGACAACAAACAGAATGCCATAGCGATGGAACGCATATTTACGCATTAATCAATGAGGCAAACACAGCAACAAGACAGAGATGGAGAGGGAGAGAGAGAGAGAGAGGGGGAATAAATGGTGAATGGATAGCGAATAGTATTGAGAGGAGAAAGAGAAGTCTGTGGGACAAGACAGGTAGTCAGAGGAGTTTTGGCCTTCGTTGGGCCATTCAAGCGTAAATCGAATGCGGTTTGTGTGGCGCTAGACATAAAAAACAAGCAAAGCAAGGGGTAGGGGAGCAAGAGGGGGGGGGAGGGGAAGACAAGTGTGTGCAGCAGTGGCAAGTGGCAGTGGCATCAAAGCAAGTTCGAAGACGAAGACGATGTCGATGTCGAGTACGCGGCGCGTGGCGCCGCAGGACATGCGCCATAATGATATGAGTCACTGACTCCCCTTGTACCCCCCTCCCCCTCCCCACCCTCTCACTCTCTACATATATCCCCCGCCTCCCCCCTCCGTTCCTTGCTGACAAGGGTGCATAATAATCGCGTCGCAGGCAGCAGCGTTGACGTCCATAAACCAAATCAATTCGCCAGCTTCCACAACATTCACCCTCCCTTCCCCTCCCCCCTCTCTCTCTCTTCTTCCCTCACCCTCTTCATCTACTTTGTGTATTTCTGCATTTCGATATTTTTTCTGCTTATTTCAGCAAATTGAGCGCCTCGAGGGCGCA
This sequence comes from Drosophila sulfurigaster albostrigata, assembly GCF_023558435.1. NCBI lineage: Eukaryota > Metazoa > Arthropoda > Insecta > Diptera > Drosophilidae > Drosophila > Drosophila sulfurigaster. The sequence continues at coordinate 31,807,675 of NC_084885.1, forward strand.
TCGCCACCAAATGCTATTTGCAATGCTACATGTATATTGACAGGCATATAAATAAATTATTAGCAAAATAAATGTTTAGTCGTTTAGCTAAGGGCAGCAGGAGCTCCACATACAGCGCCATCTAGCGGACAGAAGCAAATGCTTTTGCTCTTGCTTTCGTTCCACGTTACAAGTTGATGAGACACATTCGCTGATTAACATTGCCAATCAGCCTCAGCTACAGCTACAGCTTCAACTTCAACTTGAAGCTCTTTCTCACTTTGTCTTTGTCGAAACTTAGACTCTGTCTTCCACTCGGCTAGAAGTGCAAAGCGATTTAGCCAAGTTTCTAGTTCGAGTTGCTGGAAAATATGAACGAAGTAAAGACTTTCAACTCTCGAGTGAACGTGTTTAAGCAACAATTTCAGACAATTATTAGATTTAAGCATTTCAATTTGTTTTAAACCCAACATTATCTCAAATTTAGAAATACGATGAAATTGCACACACTACATATGAAAATTAATGTGTAATAAGTTCGTTTGTTAACAACAATTTAAAACTATGGTAAATTAAAAAACTGAAAAAAAGCACATGATCAAACTTCGGTATTACATTGATATACTAAATAAATATTTCGCTCTACTTTAGAATATTCTTTATAAAGACACAAAATCACATGACAGAGTAATCATCTGGTAAGCGTTTGGTAATAGCTTCGTTTGTGATGTAATTGCCAAAAATTTTAAGTTCTCGTAAATTTTAAAACTGTAAAAAGAGATTTTAATGATCTAATGTTAGTATTATACTGATATGCCAAATATGCTAAATTTCAGTATTCTAATTTGGTACACTTAGAAGCTAACATCGATTTTTGTTTTTTTTTTGAAAAATTAGGTTTAGACGCTAGTTTTTCTACACTTTGCTATACTTCAGTATTTTATTTATTTAGTATATTTAAATGCTAACACTGAATTTTGTTCTTTTTTAAAAATAAGTCCAAAAGGCTAGTTGCTTTTTACTTCGTTATAATTCAGTATTTTTTCGGTATATTTAAATCCTAACATTTATTTTTCACCTTTTTTTGAAAATTAGGTCTAAGCGCAAATGATTCAACACTTCGTTAAATGCAGTACTTTTTCGGTATTATAATTTGGTAGATTTAAATGCTGACACTGAATTTTGTTCTTTTTTAAAAGTAAGTCCAAAACGCTAGTTGCTCTTCATTTCGTCATAATTCAGTATTTTTTCAGTATATTAATTTGGTATATTAAAATGCTAACACTGATAGTTGTTCTTTTTTAAAATTAGGTCGAAATGTAAGTTATTTTACACTACGCTATAATTCAGTATTTTCCCGGTATATTAATTCGGTATATTTAAGAGCTAAAACTGATTTTTAGAACTTATTGAAAATTTGGTCTTAACGCTAATTACTTTACACTATCTTTATACTTCATTTTTTTTTCGGTATATGCATTATATTATACATATTATATATTTCTAAATTTTGCTCTATTTGAAAATTTGGTCTACAAGTTAAAAGTTAGTTATTTTACCCTATACCAAAACATTTTACTACAACAAATTTGAATTTGTATCTTTATATTTATATATATTTTAAATACTTGAAAAGGACTTTTGCTCATTCATTTATCTGTAATGCAATTTTTCTATAGACAATATATCTTTAGTATTATGCTGAGCGAGTGAGGAAAACAAGTTGGCTATTTGAACGACATGTTAAAATCTTTCGTAAACAAAGCTGTCAAAGCTCTACTTAAATGGGGCCATGGTCATGATAGATAGATGCGATGTGAGTAACTAAAGGTGGGAGGGAAAGGGAAAGGGGAAGAGATTGCAAACGGATTGCATATTTAACAAACAATTTTTGGGCAAACTGATGCATATCACATGAAGTTGATGATGAAGCTGCCGCATCGAATTTGCATGCGCCGCATAACAATGCGAGGGAGAGTTCCCCAAATAAGGGAGAGAGAGAGACAGACAATGCGGAGTGAGAGGGACAGCGCTAAACGAAGTTTATGCCTGGCAGTTGACTGACTGAAACTTGAATGCTTGACTGGTTGAATGAGCAAAAAGAGAGAGAGGGACTCGAAGAGAGTCAGTCAGTCAGTCAGTCAGTCAGTCAGTCAGTCAGTCATTCAGTTACTCAGTTGCTGCTGCTAAACTTGACGACAAAAGTTTTTAACCGAATTAGCATCTTGCCAGACAGTTTCCGCTCCAGAAATATGTGGCAGCAGTAAGAGATGGAGATGGAGATGGAGAAGCTGAGCTGGCTCCAATGCCAATTGGATTTCCATATGTATTGTTATTGTCACTGGTTAGCTACCATATATTCTTTACTTCTCTCTCTCTCTTCACTGGCCATTTGTTTGTTGTTTTAATTAGAAAACTTGCCAAAATGCCGAATGCCGACTGTCGACTGCCGGAATTAATGCATTTGCAAACGGGTGGAAGAAGGGGAAGAAGCGGAAGTATTCATAGAGAAGGGGCACAACACTGGGAGCCATAAAAATGCGTCCGACCAGCAAATTGGCAACGATTCGACTTCGCTTTATCTATGCGACTCGCGCGTGCCAAATATCGCCATTCATTTGCAGTTCTCTCTCACTTTCTCTCCCTCCTCATCCTCTCTGATTTGCGTGTCTCTTGCCGCACATATTTAATTGCAAGTTTCAAGTGCGACAAGGGCCATCTTTTATTTTGGGCTGGACCATAATTAATGAGCCCATCATAAATCTAACAGCAAGTGAGCTGCCAGTTAAGCCAGCGCTTCCCATCCCTTCCCTTCCCTACCCTTCCCTTCCTTTCCCTTCCCATCCCTTCCCATCCCTTCACTTCCCTACTATCTCCCTCTTTCTCTCTTCCGTTCTATCCTTCTCTCCATGAGGTATATTCGCTGAACTATTATTTTGGACTTTCCGAGACACTTCATTCTAAAAGTAAGTTAGTTCACAATAAGAAGTAAAATAACTAAGAAAACTATAGTTAATTATGCTCAACTATACCTGCTAACTGCACTTTCAATAAAACATACTAAAAAAATACCAAAAATATACTAAAAACTAACATATACCGAATTCTATATTTGGCATATCCATCGCTACCTGCTTTTTCAATAAAACCATATACTACGAATATACCAAAAATATACTAAATAAAAACTAACATATACCGAATTCTATATTTGGTATATCGATATTGTACTATATTCTATATATACTATAACAAAATATACTATATACGTACAAAATATACCAGATTGACAGTCAAAGCAGTTTAGACTCGATTGCAGTTGTAATTTGTCATACAAAAGTATTTCTTGTAGCCTATCAAAAATAAATTTTCAGCAATTAAAAAGACTGTAGTTATTATTAAACGTAGTGGGTAGTGGGCGTGGACAAAACTTGAAATAAACAAAACTTGAAATACCAAAAAATCTACATTATTAATTTGAAGTCTGAAGTTCAATGCACAATTTCCATACAAACACGTTGAGCTAAATTTAGAGTATTCAGCAGTCTAATACTGTTTTGTGAAAACTCATTCTGCAAGCGACTTGCACTTGCCACTTCATTGTGCCGACAGTGTCAAAAGGGTCAGTGTTGTAATGAGCATTGTTAGAGCTGACGCCTTTCCTACTTCTTCTCTCTCTTTCGCTCTCTCTTGTCGCTTCTACTTCTTGGGGTTCTGACAAAGTATTATTGTCTAGTGGCAATATTAGTTGCTTTGGTTGATAATTTGGTATATTCTTTAATCTATGGTATATTATAAAGGTTATAGTAAAATATTATAGTATTTTTCTACTGCTTTATTCAAAAAAAAAACGGTGTACTTCGAACTCTATGGTAAGGTTGAAGGTAATAGTATATCGATCTACCTTCGGTATATTTCAGTATTTTTCTTGAGCTTTATTGAAAATGGGATTATTCAGTACTCTATGGTATATTGTGAATGTAATAGTATATTTATATACTTTTGTTATATTGTAGTATTTTTCTTTAGGTTTATTTTGAAGGTAATAGTATATCAATATACCATTGGTATATTTTAATCTACAATCTATGTTATTCTAGTTTGAATATTATATTTGGTTGGCAATTTTGTATATTCTGTACTCTATGGTATATTTTTAAGGTAATGTATATCGATATACTTTACGTAAATTTCAATATTTTTCTCTAGCTTTATTAAAAATGGGTATATTCTATGCTCTATGGTATATTTTATGCGTAATAGTACATCGGTATATCCTTGGTATATTGTTGTATTTTTCTATTGCTTCATTGAACTCGACTCGACTGCAGTTATCTTGTTAGCAGCGAGTGCTTGACAGTCGAGCATACTCGTTTGGCATTTTTTTTCTGTGTTTGCCGCGGCGTCAAACACTTTTGCTTTTAATTACCGAGCAAAGAGCACACGAAATTAATGTGTGCTGTCATGTTTGTTCGCCAACAATGAAGTAAGAAAAAGCAGCAACTACACTAGAGAGACAACTCGAACAACAACAACAAAAATAAAAATAAAAGAATGCTGCGCACTTGGCCCAAATGACAAATGTTGGACACTCGCCTCCTCCATATGAAGTGGCAGTTTATTAAGCTGCCCCGCAGGAGGCAAGAGCGAGAGGCAACCCTAAAATGCTTTGCACTTTATTAAAATCAAACTTAATGCGCAGGCAAATTAATTTTGTTGACCAAACAAACATTTAATCTAGTGCGATTTGTTGCTGAGGGTAAAGACAGCTGTCAGAGCAGAGGACAAAGGACAAAGGACAAAGGACAATGCAAGGCAGAGAAAGGACTCACCTTGTGATTATGGAAAGTACTTGTATTATTTTAATAAAGCAAAAATGTCGAGTGTGACATTTCACCTTTACCACACGCTTTTTCTTTTTCGTTTTCTTTTCCGCATTCTCTTTTCTTTCCTATTTAGTTTTGTTTTTTGCAAACTTGGAATTTCACATTTTTTTGACTGAGGTCCTGCACTTTGATGAGGGTCACCGGCCAAGCAACTGACTGTTTGCTTAGGTTTCTGTCTCTTTCTCAGACTCCAACTCCAACTCCAACTCTGACGCTGATTTTGATTCGCGTTTTCGGTTTCAGTTTCAGTTTAGTCAAGTTTTAGCGTCTTAAAGGACGAATGGTGAATGGTGAATGGCGAATGGAAAATGGCAAATGGAAAATGGGAAAAAGCAAAAGCATTTCATTAAAAAACTTCCAGGCTATTAAGCAAAACTTTGTGCAGCATTTGCCAAACTGTGTGATAAGTATCTGAACAAAATGCAAAGCTGCCAAAGGACGTCGACGATGACGATGACGATGACGGCGATGACGACTCGCAGGACTCAACTGAGCATTGTGCAAGAGAGAGAGGGGGGGAGAGGAGAGAAGAACGACGTCGACAGCTGATGAAAATCGCGCGCGTTCAACAACAAATCACAATTTTCGCCGCAAATTGCTGTCGGTGGAAAGAAGTTCAAACATTTTGGCCAAAGACGCCAAACGGAAATGGGGCCAAAGGGGAAGGAGAAAGAGGAAAGAGGAAAGGAGTCGGGCAAGAGGAAACAACAATTGAATTGCAGTTGCTATCCGTGCCGTGCCTGGCGTGACAAGAGCTCCAAGAAGTGGCAGCTCAGCTCAGCTCAGCTCAGAGAACTCACAACGACGCAGACAGAGAAGAGGAGGAGGGGGAAGGGGAAGGAAATGGCTGCCGCCTTGCAACCTCTCGCTTGCCTCTTGTTGCAGTCGCGCGTCAACTGCGTGCGTCAAGCTGTGGCAACAACACAAATGCACAAAGCAAACCAAAGCTGTGGCTAACCAATGCTTTGATATTGTATTTCCCACATCGAGAATAAACGATAAACCAAATAAACAGAGAGATCGATACAGGAATTTCAGAGCATTGCTTTCTTACAATGTTGCAACTCAAAGTTGCAGTTGAAGTGATCTATGTGGTAGTTGAAGAAGGAATTAATCATCTTAAGCTTAAATAATCAGGTGGTATCATATCATTGAAGAGTAGCTGAAAGAGTAAAGGAAGTATTTGTGTGCTGAGATCAAGGACTAACTGAGGGTGATCTATCATAAAATAAGTAAGAACGCTACACTCGAGTGTGCTCGACTGTGAGATACTCGCTATCCATTGTAAATGAAAGCAAAACAGTGCGGTATTTATTTTAAAATATACCAAATTCATATACCGCAAATATACTAAAAGTATACCAAAGTCTACATTTGGTATATTGATATAGTACAAAGTTTAAAATATACAAAAAAGTGGAAAATATATCAGAATGACCTAACCAAGACCCCGGCATTAATTTTGAAATATACCAAATTAATATACCACAAAAATACTAAAATATACCAAGGGCTATATTTGGTATATTGATACAGCAGTACACTCGAAATATACCAGATTGGTCTTACTAGCACGCCGGTGTAACTTTTCAAATATACCGAATTAATATACCACAAAAATACTACAAAATTACCGATGGATATATCTGGTATATTAATACAGTACAACACTCAAAATATATCGGATTGGTCTAACTAGGACCCCGGTGTTTTCAATTATACCAAATTAATATACCGCAAAAATACTACAAATATCCCAAATATAACATATTGATGCAGCACAACATTTGAAATAAAAATATACCAAAGATTATATGTAAATAAATACTTAAAATATACCAAGTATAATCTTTGGTATATTTTAAGTATAATATTAGGTTGGCCAAAAAGTATTTTTTAGTATGAAAGTAGTAAAACATATCAAATTGTCAGGCAAGGCAACTAAGATCGCATACAGAAGTATTTCTTTTATAACTGCTAAATTTACCACAATTGCTGTCGAAGAATTATAATACTACTCACAAATGCCAATGTATTGCCTTGCATATAAGTCAACAACTTTTGCTAATTCCAGCAGAATAAATTGAATCAACTCTTTCAACATTATCTATGTTGGAATTGAACTTCAGTTTCGCGACTTCATCTTCGACTATTATTTGTATTTGTGTTTGAATTTGTTGTATAAATTTGGGGGCAATTTGCAGAAGCCACTAGAGCGTCGCTTGGCTAATGTAGCACATGATTTATAATATTTCCAATGACAACAATTTCCCCGACGCGACGTCTGCCTTTGCCTCTCTCCCTCCATCTCTCTCTCTTTCTCCTTTTTGCCGAAGGGATTTTACAATATTTTTTATGCGTGTTTTTTTTTGCAACTTTCACCAAAAACTTTTGCGTTTGTATTGGCCCCGTTTTGCCCTCGTCTCTGTGGCAGTAAATATATGCTAAATAGGCTTTTTGACATTCTACCTGTCGGTCTCCCTCCTCCCTCCTCCCTCCTCTCTCCCTTTCTTTCCTTCTTTCTCTGTCTGTCTGTCCTGCTGCCCAAGCGATGCCTTCGCTGAATCTGCTGCTTCCTTTCATATATCCTGGCATATCCAGTTACATTTCATTAAATTTTATTTTTACGTGCTGTCTGCTTGGCTCTCGGCATTCCTCTCTTCCCTCCCCACAATTTCTCCGCATTCTCTGTTGGTGTGCGTGTCCTTAAGCGGAAACTTCGACAGGAAACACCTGATTCGTAAAATATTGAAAAACTTTTTTTTTCTTCCCGTTTTGCGGCGTTGCTGTTCCAGTTGTTGTTGTTGCCCTGTCGAGATCCTTTTGGGCAGCTGGGAAAAATTCTGCCCCATTGTGTCTGTCTGTCTGTCTGTTGTCTGTCTTGGACTGCGCTACCCGAGCGAGTCTTGTCGAAAATCTCAATAAGTCTGACACCAAAGGGATCCTACCTCAAGCGCTAAGCTGCGTTCAGCTAGCGACTCGAGAGGCAACTTATAAGCTTGCAAAGAAAGCTAGCTATGAAGCCGAGATTTAAGTGTTTAATCGCTTAAGTTTAATCAGCTTAAAAGCACATTTAAAACAATTAAGTGCAAAGCTACAAAGCTTCTTTAAATATATTTAAATAGTCAACTATTTTACTAGAATATAAAGCTTATTTAAACTAAATATTGTAAAAGCTTTTAAATTAAAGCTAACTATCACTCAAAGCTGAGATTTAAGTGCTTAAACGATTGAATTTAATCAGCTTAAAAGCACATTTACAACAATTAAATGCAAAGCTACAAAGCTTATTCTAATATATTCAAATAGTCAACTATTTTACTAGAATATAAAACTTATTTTAACTAAATATTGTAAAAGCTTTTAAATGAAAGCTAACTATAATGCAAAGTTGACATTTTAGTGCTTCATCGATTGAATTTAATCAGCTTAAAAGCATGCTTGTAATGATTAAGTGCAAAGGAACAAAGCTTCTTTCAATACATTTAAATGATAGCCACCTATTTTCTAGTATAGAAAGCTTCCTATAATCAAGCTTTCAAAGAAAAGCTACTTATTTAAAGGCTTATTGTGTTATTAAAGCTTTGTTAAGTTTAAGTCAAGTATCCCTTTTTAATATATACTTTGTGTGGGTATTAATGATTAATCCTTTACTGACTCTCTCTCTCTTTCATATTGTAATTAACTTTAGAACAAAAAAGAAAAAGCTTGAAGTGAAGAGCAGCTTAGCAACGACCCTGACCTAATAGACAAGCTCGATTTCCATCTTTATTCGCATCACTCAAGCTTCCTCCTTCACTCTGCTCCCAGTTTATTTACATTTTGAATGCGTGTTTTTCTTTTGCATGTCAAGCTGTGGTTGCTGTTGTTGTTGTTGCTGATATTTTGAGCCGATATGAAATTATTGCAAAATAAATGCAAATTGAATTTCTCATGCATAATTTGTTTAGAAGTTTTACAACACCCTAAAAATGATGCCGAGTCCCTCTTCGAATCCTCGACCTCCTTTGAACTTTGATGTATTACATGTATTTATTTCTTTTTTTGTGTTTTTTGTTTGCTTTTGTTTCTTCCGTTGGTTTCTCTGGTTGCTCTACGCAAGTTTATAGAAATGTGCTTTGAATTTTAATGTGTTCGCCAAATGATGCGTGCGATAATCGAATGGAAATTCGGAAATGAAAACAACCAGATGACAAGAACAACCGAAATGGCAAAACAAAAAGGAAAAAAACTTACAGAAAAACACGTTATTAGAGAACTTTCAAAAGGTGCAATGTCGTAAATGGGAGACGTATGAAAAAAGTTACTTAACAAGAGCGAGAACATGAGATGGCCACAGAAATGTGTGTAAGGAATAAGAAGCTAAAGTAACGAATAAAAGAAACGAGTGTTGAGTAATATACTGCAAGTGATGCAAAAGGAACTACTTCTAATAAGTAACGAATGACAGGCAACGAGTGATAAGTAACGGGTAACAAGGGGCAAGTGATAAGTAGTGAATATAGCGAGTAAGGTAGGGCGAGTAACGAGTTGCATGTAATGCGTGAAAAGTAACGAGTGTTGAGTAATAAACTGCAAGTGATCCGCAATAGTGATGCAAGACAATGAATTTCCAAGGAGTAACGAATGACAGGGTAACGAGTGGCTAGTAACGAGTAACAAGGGACAAGTGGAGAGTTGTGAGTATAGCGAGTAATGTAGGGTGAGTAACGGGTTGCAAGTATTGCGTGAAAAGTAACAAGTGGAAAGTAACGAGAGGTACGTAACGAATGGCATGTAGGGAGAGATGAAGTAACTAGTGTCATAGAATGAGTAGCGAGCTACGAGTAACGTCTAACGAGTGGTGAATAACAAGCGCAAAGTAACTGTGTGTTGTCTAATGACTGACGAACAATGAGTGGAGAGTGAATTGTATAATCAAGCAATGAAGTGAAATGCACGAAGAATGACGAAGGTTAAACAAAGAGAAACAGAGAGAGAGAGAGAGAGACGAGGTAAGAGAGTAACTAGTAGAGACTTAAAATGAGACTTCATCAAGCCAAGGCTTGCAAGGATAATACGTCAATTGAACTGTTGGCTACTTAAGGATGTTTAGTGGATTCAACTAGGAGCTAGCTAGCTTGGCATTTGAATAGCTGAATGCATTTAGTAGTCGTGTATCTATTTCACTTATTGCTGATGTGTTGTGAGAACGGACATGGCAAGGAAACAAGCCTTGCCACACGTGTGTGCCACACTATCTTGACGGGGGCAGTGCTCGTATTTCCACACGTTTCTCATATTTATTTTGATTAATGTCCACTTATCCACTTGCCACGAACAATTTCAATCGTCCACGCGAATTCGTCGTCGCTCAAGGGGCCTCGACTGCAGCACGTGCCACGTGCAACCACCAGGCTCCACTCCATCCCCTCCCCGAGTGCTGCCCGCGCCGAAAAAAAAAAGTATGTTGTCTGTGTTTTCACAGTCCACAGTTGGCCAGGACAAGAATTGATGCGGCGCACACTTTTCAGGACCTTTGCACCTGAGAGCAAAGCAGCACCCACATCGTCTTCCTTCTCTCTCTCTCTCTCTCTCTCTCTCGCTCTTTTCTCTTTCTCTTTCCATCCAAGCATCCTTGAGTCCAGCTGCCCCTCTTTGCTGCCTGTCTATCTCATCCGGCTGTCCTGCAGTCCTGATTCCTGTTATCGTCCTTGGGCCTCGGCATCAGTTGCACTCGTGTTGCGTACGTGTTCGCACTTGGCTCGCACGTGACTACTAAAGCGAAATTTATTGAATATTTGCCATTGGCTATTTGATTTCTTATTAACGTTGCCCACACACACACACGCATACACCCAAAACCACAACTAGCCAACTAGCCTTCGCTTTAATCCCTGCCTCATTTATGCTAATTTAAAGCCAGATCACAGAACATTAGCTCATAACTACAAATATGCGACTAATAAATACCCAAAGAATAAGCTAATCACTGTGAGTAGCTTTCCTTGTGACTATGTTTGTCAGTCTAAAGAGTATTATTCCAATTATTCTCAGTTCTAAATATACACATATATAGAATAGAGTGCATTTGCATCAATGAATAAACTGACATAGTGAATATAGGAAATATTCATCCTAATATTCAGTATATTTTTATACTTTTATTTATATAAGATATATACTGAATACAATATACTGAATTTAAGCATTTTTTAAGATTTTAAGATATACTAAATTAAAGTATTTTTCTCAAATTCAGTATTTATCTTAAATATAACTATAAAAATATACTGAATACAAGTAATGTACTGAATAAAAGCAATATACTGAACAATAGAAAAATACTAATTATGAGCTATATACTGAATATAAGAAATATTGTGAATATAAGAAATATATCATATATAACAAATATACTAAGCATAAGAACTATATTAAATATTAAAAAAAATTCTGAACCTAAGAAATGTACTGAAAATAAATAATATACTGTATTATATTCATATACTGAATATAACAAATGGTATTGTATATTATATTTTCCTTTCCAATATATTAATATCTTAAAATCAAGTGCTCTACAAATATCAAATGAAATAATTGAAACATTCGCGTTACTTTTCGTCTCGTCGAAGCAACTCTTCTTGGAATTTTCACAGAGGGCAGCAAAAAACCAAAAGCACTCGTTGAAACACAGCTACTTACATAATTAAATAGAACGCGGTCATAATAAAAAGCGATTCTCTGGCACTCTTTTGCATCTCTATCTCTCTCTCTCTCTCTCTCTCTCTCTCTCTCTCTCTCTCTCTCTTGTTCCCCTCCACAATCTGTGCTCTATACGTCCTCATAATGGACTGTGACTGTTCCGGCAAGCATTTGGCATTTATGTGTCCTCATCCTCATCCTCATTCACATCCTCGTCATATGCGGCTTTTCTGGCTGCGATGGCGACCTTTAGGCCACAGTCAAACGCCCCAAAACACACACACACACAGACATGCACATGCACTTGAGGGCGGTAACACGCCCCCTAATCCACTTTCGTTGTACGAGCGGGGCTAAAGTGCAAAGTTAAACAAGTTGAAATGCAATGTACTTGAGATTACTGAACTATGGAATGCGTTGCATGCAACTACGTGCAACAACAGCCGCATAAATTCAGCTTTCAGCTTTTACTCGTTGCTGCAATTGTTGCAAAACTGCACTTGAAATTGCATATTAATAAATACGAATAGTGTTTAACTTAAGCTTCTTTTTGGCACTCGTTACTTAAGTTGAGCACAATAAGATTTCTCTAATAGAAGTGTTTATGAAGTGGGCTCGTTACTTTGCTGTATGTAGGCTTAGGCCTAGGCACTCGTTACTTTGCACTCTCGTTGTGTCTGCCGACTCGTTGTGTAAGCTGAAAGCTTAAACGAGACTAGACACAAGCATATTCGTTGAATGTGCTGCATAAAAGCCACTTGCACAAAACTAAGAAGAGTGTGTGTGTTTGTGTGGGAAGCTAGTTCAGATTTCGCTACATACATTTTCATGTTTTTATGCGGTCAACGAAAATGTTTTCACAGCGCAGACGACAGCAACGACACTTCCGTGTTTTCATCTCTTTCGTGGAACTGGGTTAATGTGGCAACTACAGCAACAACTACAATAACGACAGCGACAACGATAACGATAACATAACCACAGCAAATTTATCCTCCTCTTTCTACTTCTACTTCAACTCTTTAGTGTGTTTACTTTTACTTATACTTTTATTTCCACTTTAGCTTATAGTTAAACTTCTACTTTTGGTTCTTCCTTCTCTTTTACTTTAACTTCTATGTTAGTATATCTTCCAGTTGAACTTCTCATACGTCTTCTACTTTTACTCCATTTGCAACGTTTTCTTCTAGCTTATCCTTAATTTTTCGTTCCTACTTTTTTCCTACTACATCTTCAACATAAACTTTCAGTTTAACTTTTACTTTAATCTCTTTGTATCTTTTAATTAAACTCCTAGTTAGTCTTCCAGTTATAATCGTTCATTGTCTTTTACTTTTACTTTTACTTTAATTTCAACATCCCTTCTAGCTTATCGTTAACTTTATCATCTACTTTTACGTCCAATTTTGTCTTCAACATAAACTTTTAGCTAAAATTTTACTATATATTTTTCTAATCTTTTCTTCAACTCGCAGTGTATCGTCTAATTTATCTCTTACTTTATTTTTTGCTTTATATTCTAATTTTGCTTCTAACCTAATTTTAACTCTTCGTTTTAGCTCACCCTAAACTTTAACATGTACTTTTAGTTTTACTCCATCTCGAACAGAAACTTTTAGTTTAACTTTAACTTTTACTTTAATCTTTTCTTTTACTTCAACGCGCAGTTTAACTTCTAGTTTATCTTTGACTTTAACTTCTACCTTATCTTCTACTTTTACATTTACTTCTACTCTAATTTCTACTTTCAACTCTTCCACATTATGTTTTGCGTTAACTTTTAGTTTAATTTATATGTTCAGTTCCAGTTTAACCTCTACTTTATCTCTGTACCTTCTATATTACCTTCTTTTATTTTATATTTTACCTTTTACTTTTAATTCTTCTACTTCATCTTTGGGATTAACTTTTAGATTAACTTCTACGCTAAGCTCTACTTATCTTCTACCTCCCCAGTTTAATTTTAACTTAATATCCTTCTTTAATTGCTATTATAAATGTTTAAATATTTTACAATCTCAATCATTAGCTTTTATTTGTAATAGAACTTTCAATTTCAGTTTATTCTTATATGTGTATTTACTCAGTTCAACCTCTACTTATATGTTACTTATACTTGTAGCCAGACTAATAAAGAGAGATATGTGGCTGCTCATTGCTGGCTGGCTACTTTTGGCATTTGATGTGTTAATCATGCGTGAAATTAATTCGTTCCACAATGTCTCATTAGTCTGCATTAAGTGAAGCGCCCCAACTGGGCAACAGAGGCAGAGGCAGAGAACAGGACACAAACGAGACCAGCACAGAGCAGCAACAACAACAACAAGGACAACGAGTCTTGGACAAGGACATGCGATAGGTCACAGCTCATATATTATTAACTTAATCCCATCGCTGTTCATTTGCCATTGGTCTGCAGCTCATTGGCGGCTCTCGGCGCGCTCAAGTGCTTAAAATTAAATAATTAATTAAACTTCAGGCGTAGCGATAAGATACAAACATGTGCACAGAGAGCAAAGGAATAAGGACGAGGCGAGATGTATCTGCATCACAATGCGAGTCACATCTGCGCTTAGCAGTTCATGAATAACGTATTAACTTTTACTTTAGCCACTGTTTTCCCCCCTTCTCCCGTTCTCACAGTTTCCTCCAAGGGGGAATTTACGTGATTAGACGTGTGGCGAACTCTGCTGCTTTAGTTGCGACTGTTCAATCAAAGTCAATCAGCAGCAGTCAGTGCGAATAGAAGAGGAGAGGAAGCAGTTGGCGTGTTATAGCAGTCAGCTTGTGCTACACAGCTGACTGTGCTGTAGCAATCAGCCTTCAGGTGACACCAATGAAAGTTGAGTCGCAGAAGTTAGCGAAATGAGTCAAAAAAAGTCAGCCCAAGTTTCATAGCAGTCAGCTTGTGCTGCCTAGCTGACTTTGCTGTAGCAATCAGCCTTCAGGTGACCCTAATCAAAGTCAGTAAGCAAAAGTTAGAGCGAAAAAGAGTCGAGGTCAGTCAGCCTGAGTTTGACAGCAGTCAGCTTGTGATACATCGCTGACAGTTTCGTATCAATTAGCATTCTGAGACTAATGAAAATTAATCAGCAGCAGTCAGTGCGAAAAATAGACAAGGCGAACCAATCCAGGTTTCACAGCAGTTAGCTTATGCTGCAAAGCTAACAGCGATGTAGCCATCATCATTCAGGCGACACTAATGAAATTCAATCCGCAGAAGTCAGCACGGAAATGAGACGATACGATTCAGTTCGCGTGTCATAGCAATCTGCCTGCGTTAGCCTGCCTGACAGTACTGTAACAATCAGCCCTTAAATGACAATAATCGAAATCAATCAGCAGCACTCAATGTGAAATGGAGGTGAGAGGAGGCAGTTTGCGTGTCATAGCAGTCAGCCTGTGCTGCTTAGCTTACAGTGCTGTAGCAACCAGCATTGATGCGACACCAATCAAAGTCAATAAGCAGCAGTTAGTGCGAAAATGTGACGAGACGAGTCACACATAGACCATATAGACACATTAGACCACATGCCATAGCAGTCAGCCTGCGCTAGACTACCCGACAGTGCCATAGCAATCAGCATTCAGGCAACAGCAAGCTCATTGATCGATAACGAAAATAGGCAACAGACGTAGACGTAGACGTGTGGCATGCAGCAAGGCAAGTATGCTGGTTTGTTGGTTGGTCGGTTGGTTGTGCCTCGTGCACATAGCAATTATGAGGTTGCTGCTGCAAATGCTGTTGCAGGTCACGTAACGCAAATAATGAACTTGCAACCGGCCACGTTCAAACTGAACATGAGGGGCAGACCGCAGTTTTGTTTGTCTATCCAGGCAATAGTAACAGCAACAGCTGAGGTCCCCAACCTAGACATTGACTTTGCAAAAGGCGTCACGCATTGTGGCAACCAGAGTTTCTATTGCTCCTGCTGCCAAGTCGATGTGAAATGATTACAGCTTACTGATTACTGCTGATTACCAGTCAGAAGTCGAGGCAACGGATGCAAATTAAACTGAGACAACCGATTGATGAGGAAATAGCCCATTTGATGACAATTAACATATTATGTGGAATTCGAACATATTTTTACTATTTTCACTACTTAATGTTTTCAAAAAGAATTATTATCGTATTAAATAAGTTAGTTGTTAAATAAAGTAATAAATGAAACCTTTGAATATAATTTATACAATTTTATCCCAGAGAAATCCTAATAGATAAGTTAGTTCTTAATTAAACTAATGAGTGAAACCTTTGAATTGAATTTATTAAACTTTATCCTAAATAAATCCTATTATATAAGTCAGTTCTTAAATTAAATAATAAAAGAAACCTTTGAATATAATTTATTTCAATGAAAAAGCGTCAAAAGATAAAGTGAATTACTTACTTTCACTTCATTTCTCGCAGTGTATGGAAAGCGAGCGCTTTTATTGTCACAGCTGCGTAAATTTGTACAGTTGAAAGTAAATAGAAATCTTCAAATTCCAAACAATAAATAACACGAATTGAATATTTGCATATTTGTACAACGCCTGTTTTTTTTGGCTCAACACAAATCGCGATGACAACGCTAATAAAACATCAAAAGAAATATGAAATTATACAACTAAATGCATAAATTTATGTTGAACTTGGATAAACGTTAAAGTTTAATGTGCAGTCGAAAAAACTGTCAATTAGTTGATCCAAAAGTGCACTTATCAATCAGTCAATCAGTCAGTCAATCGGACAGACAGACAGCTGTTATTTGTCTGATTTTATGAGGTCATTGATTGACCAATTATTTGAACGAATTATTAATTTTGTCCTTCGTCTCAGTCTCTCTCCCTGACCATCTCTAATGTGGCCTTTATTAACCATAATTCAGTAAAATTGTTTGCTTGTGTGCGTCATGTGAATTTCGATCAACAAATTAACCCCAATGAACCGACCGCATTATTTGCGTGTGGATTGTTTGAATTGCACTGTGAATAGTCTCCTGAATATGCTGTGAATAAGCAGCAGCAGCAGCGATTCTATTCGAATAGAGCAATTGCCCAAATCGAATGCTTAATTAATAGATTAAAACCGAATAATGTTGTGTTGTTGCCCCCCCTTCCCCCAAAAACAAACCTTGTAACCTGGCACCAGTCACCAAATCTCACACACACTCGCACACACACCGAAACGGATATTTAATTGAAACATAAATAATAATTTTCCAATTGCTGCAATTTTCGATTCGATTCAATTCAAATCAAATCAAAGCCAACAAACAACAGCACTCCGTATAGAAATATAATTATGATGTGCGAGGGCCGCCCAGTTAGTTAGTCACTCAGCATATGTTTGTGCGACATAGCTAACAATGCTGTAGCAATCAGCCTTCAGTTGACATTAATAAATCACTAATCAGCAGACCGCAGATCGAAAATCAAACGAAAGGAAACAGTTGGTAAGATATGTAGCAATCAGCCTGACACTTCAGGTGACACTTCAAAGTCAATCAGCAGCAGTCAGTGCGAAAAGGACATGAGAGGAGACAATTGCAGTGTTATAGCAGTCAGCTTTTGCAGTCTAGGTGACAGTGTTGTAGCACTCAGCTTTCAGTGCGAAAATCAGACGAAAGGAGACAGTTTGTGTGTTATAGCAGGCAGCTTGTGCTTGTATTACCTAGCTGACAGTGATGTAGCAATCAGCTATCAAGTGACGTTTCTTATGGAAAATAACTAAATAATAAAAAAAAATTGACTTACCTTAAAGTCAAGTTTCGCTTAGGTTTTAGTTGCATTTAAGAATCATTATTTTAGCTGGCTAATTAGAAATTCACTCTGAAATGATATAAAAAAAAGTTCATATTATTAATATTGCTGTATATTTTACTATTACAAATTTATGTTACTGAAAAAAGTAGCGCACTCAAATTATTATTTAAGCATACTAATTTATACAATTTCAATTTCAATCCGTTTTTTAATATTTTTAATTTTTTTTTTAATATGTATTCAGAAAATATTTTATTTACAACTAAAAAACTTGCGAGAACCGATAAAAAATTAAATGAAATTGATAAGACCTTCGTTACTTTTAGTGTTTATCATTTGTACAGTCTAACAACTAAGTGAACTGAGTTAGCTCTGCAAATCTCTTGAGCAACCCTCGCCGCAATGGCAACGACTCATTAATATGAGCCCTGAGAACCGTTGTGTCGAATGTTCTGCTGCGACTCGTAATAATAACCCAAAATATATCCGACGAGGAGCGAGGAGCGAGGAGGGAGTAAACTTTGCTTTGCTTAGCCTCAGTTGCCATTCAAGTGTCTCGATGCCTCGTTAAATGCAATTTTGCTGAAGGTTTCCCCTCGTTTCTCCCTCGCTCTCTATTCATAATATATCCCGGTGTGGTTGTTGTTGTTGTCTGTGTGCCTATCTGTTTGTCTATTTGTTTGTTTGTTTATTTGTTTGTCTGTTTGTGTGTGTTTCCCTTTAAGCTGCCTGCTGATTACCATATAAATATTTTATGTCTTTTGCCACACTCAAACCGCTTGCTCGACAGTTGATTACATTATTAAATGTGATTTTAATGACTTTTATGTTATTTATGCGCATTAGTCGACAGACGACGATAATATCGTTTCAACTTTCGAGTTCGAGTTCGAGTTCGAGTTCAAGTTCCTTTGCATATAGCAATCAGCTTTTGTGCGGCAATGCTGCAGTGCAAGTGCGCGCATAGCAATCAGCTTATGCAAGCGCTTAACTAATGCAAATCAGACGCATAACGTCGGATGCTGGGTGAAGAGGAGGAGAAGAGGAGAACTGAACACATTCGTGCATGTCGATTGCCCCCGTTGGAAATACCAAAGAGAGAGATAGATAGAAAGAGACAGAGAGAGAGAGAGAGAGTGGAGCAACGAGCTCGCGCCAATAAATATGCAATGGCAAATGCACAAGGGTCGCATGGGATAAGAGGGGGAAGGAGGGAGGTTGTCTGCATGACAAAATTGTGCATTAGTAATGCGACAAGCCAAAAACATCCATTGATACATGTATCTGCGTACAACACATAAATAAAATCCAACGGCAGCAGAAGCAGCATCAGAAACGAGCGCAGAGCAAACACAAATATTATTATGATTATTGCGTAGCGGTTTTTCTATTTTCTTTTTTTGCATTTTTTAATATACCCTATAATATTTCTGAGAGTGCAACTTGCAATGTGATAAATTAAATGAAATCAATATTACTTAAAGAATTATGAAATTAACTAGCATAGTAATATAATGACTAAAAGAATTATGAAATTAAATAGTAAAATGCCTAATGCAATTAATTTTGTACGGAACTTAATAAAAAATCAAAAGCTAAGAAACTGTTTGAAATCATTAATGTAGCATTATAATTTTGAAACCAAATGATGAATATTTTTTTTAATGATTTATGTAATTAAATAAAATAGTATATTGGATTAATAAAAATGATACTTTTAAAAACTTTATACGTCTTTGTGATATTAGTATGAGGTTTGATTTCCCTCTAAAATGTTACTTTAATGTACTGTACTTAATAAATCAAAAGAAAATAAAAAAAAAACTTTAAGAAACTGTTTCAACTCATTAAATTTGAAACAAAGTCTTCAGCATACAATTCCTTTAAGAATTATAAACAAAATAGCAATAATAGTGAAACAATGAAAAATATAAAGAAAATTACTTACTGCAATTTAAAATAAATAATAAAAATATTTTTCATTAATTTGTAAGATTTATGTAATTTGTAATGATTATTGCAGAGTAAGTGTGGGAAAGAAAGCAGTAAATAAAAATATAAATAAGTGATTTAAAGTAATAAATTAAAGAAATATTTTAATAAAATTAAAAAAAAATGGTGTTATTAAAAATCAGTAGTTACAAGCAATAAAGAAATATTTTATAAATCATTAAAAAAGTTATATATTATTTCAGCTATTTTAAGATTCAAGCAATATTATTGCTGGGGCAAAAGTAAGAATAATTATTATACAATAACATTCAAAGATTTAAATAAGTAAGAATAATTATTATACAAGTGAGAATAATTTCTTACATTCAAAGATTTTAATGAGCTGACTTTATTATTTATTATATATCACATTATTATAAGTATTGCACATTGTAATTATTATTACAGGGTATTCTCTAGCTGGAGAGTGTTGCTTTTATGCTGATTTGTCGCTGTTTGGCTGATAAATTCATGAAGATAAACAACGCACATTGCGGTTCTACAATCTCTGGTTTGGGGTCGAAGTCAGCAGGAGAGGAGATAGTAAAGAGGGGTGGAGTGGGGAGGGGGGAAGCGAGATGGCCCGCAGCACAAATCAATTGGATTAGAAAATTGTCAGCACAGAGAGAAGTTTTTTTTTTTTTGGTTATATTGAAGCTTACAATTTGATAAATTATGGATAAAAGCGACGACACAACACAACAGCAACGAATTGAATAAATATTTATGAAACTAATGAAATGATATCACAGAGCTCCTCCTCCTTCTCTTTCTCCTCCTTCTTCTTCATCTTCATGTCTGCTTCTTGCTCTACGTCTGCTTGTATCGCATGTGTTAACATGTTAATGCCAAGGGCGAAGGAGTGAGAGGGAGGGAAAGAGGAGAGAGGAGAGAGAAAGCGAAAACGAAAGCCAAAGAGAACAGACAGACGCACCTTAAAGAGCAAGATGAAGAATATGAATATGAGGACAACGCTGATTATGATGATGATGACGATAATGATGATGATATTTCATATACTAGAAAAACCTTTTAGAATGTTAATGACTTATGAGAGTCCCGAAAATGTCTTGAGGGAAGAAGAAGCAGCAGCAGCAGTGGCAGCAACTGGAGAACAGAACTCAAGAAGTGGAGAACTGCTGAAGAAATGTTAGTAATGGCCTCATAAATGGCAGAGCTCGTAGCATTTTATTGCTGTTGAGCGTCATTAAAACATGACAAGGCACAAAATGTTTGCCAACGAAAGAGCGAAAGAGAGACAAAGAGAGAGAGAGAGAGGGTTAAGTTGTTGTCTGCGTGTTGTTGCGGCCAAACAAAAAAACACAACAACAACAAAAAAAGGGTTAAACAAATGAAAGAAAAGGAAAACACACATAAAAAAATGATGCCAAAACTCAGCTGAAACTTTTGTGATAATTAAAATGTCTGCACAAACAATTGGACCGACCGAAAGATACCCTATACGAAACAGAAAAAGAAGAACATTAAAAAAAAAATAAGAAATGCAAACAAAAATATCGTAAATAAATAAATATAGTTTATTATGCTTTTGTTTAGGCCCTGAAGAAATTTCATGTTGTTCGCTCAAACAGTTTCCGAGTTACTTGAGGTCATTGCCACGATTCCAGGGTATATTAAACAAGGCAGACAGATGAACAAGCTAAAGGAGGGAAGA
The DNA here is from genome assembly GCF_023558435.1 of Drosophila sulfurigaster albostrigata. Classification (NCBI taxonomy): domain Eukaryota; kingdom Metazoa; phylum Arthropoda; class Insecta; order Diptera; family Drosophilidae; genus Drosophila; species Drosophila sulfurigaster. The sequence continues at coordinate 31,828,645 of NC_084885.1, forward strand.
GTTAGGCAGTTGCCTCGATATTATGAGCATAACATGATAATAATGTAATGGAATAATGAAATGTTTTCGTCTTATACGTTTCTCCTTTCATTTCGTTTCGTTTCCCTTTCCGTTAGCCGTGTTTTTTTTTATGACTTATTGGAATTGGAAACGTATCGAATTTTTCCTGTAATTTCTTTAGTGGTTGTTCCCCCCGTCCCCCCGTCACCGTTCTGTGCGCTGAGCTTTCCTCCTGAGGGGCCACTTAAAGCGCTTTAACTAATTAATTTGTGGCGTTTTAATGTCTGCCCATCACGCAAGAAGTTACGCCCCGAAAATCACGACACGACTAAAAGGCAAAAGCCAATCGAATCCTTTAACCGATTCCAAGCATGACGAGCATTCGACGAAGTGGGAGTGAGAAGCGGGTGGGGGGGGAGATGATTATATCTATAAATTTAGTCATTAAGTTGGACAATGGCTGGTGAAAGGGAAAAACTGAGATTGCAAAGCGAACATGAAGAACTATTTGTTGACGATAGATAGCGACGAACTTGGGATGGGAAAAGTGTTGGCACATTCGAATTAATAAATGGCAATTAATTCTAGTTTTAATCAGGCTAAAATCTAAGCTCCTAAACTGTTGGATATTAAAGCATTTCACGTATTAATTAGCAACGCTTTCTAAATAGTCAGCTGTTGGTCACAAAAAAAAAAAACAAAATCGAAAGCAACAATCGTACGCATTTTCTATTTTACTTACATACTTATTTACACTCGCACTTATGCGTGTGCTAGAAGATATCAGCAGCAGCATGCAAAAAAAACAAAAACACTCACATTTCTCTTTCATTCGATTTACTTCACTGACACTTATGCGTGGCTTACATATATATTTTGCTTCTCACACACACGCACTTTTAGGCATTTGCTAAAACGAACAAGCTGCATAGCAAAAAAAAAAAACGCAAACACTTCTCTTTTTTTTATTTACTTCACTGACACTTATGCGTGGCTGCAGCTTACACATATGATTTGCTTCTCACACACACACGCACTCTTAGACATTTGCCAGAATGAAAAGGCTGCACAGCTTACAAAAAAAAAACACAAACACTTGCACTTGCACTTCTTTGTTTTCATTTGCTTCGCTTCACACATACACATACACGCGCGAGCTGCTGCACCAAGCAGTATCGAGAGGAGAAGTGGTGAGACAGCTTGACTGAAAATTTTCAATATAGAACACGCGGCGTCACCTCACTTTTGCAATTTGAACTCGAAAAAAATTTAAAATAATACACTTGAACTATTATAAATTGCATTTATTTGCAACTAATTAGCTAATTTAAGCTTCTGCGCATATTATTCAACAATAGAAGCAGGCTTTTCTGCATTTTCACTTGCTTGCATTTAACTGCATGCACAACTTTGACACTTTACTTAACAAAAAATAAAAGCAAAGAATATTGATTAAATAAATGCACTTTCAATTACACACAGCACAAGTAAAACACACACAAACGATTTATATTTAATTAGCCGATCACGAATTAATAATTAAACTGCGCTGCGTTCACGTTCACTGACCACTTGCCATTGTCCCAATACACAAACTGCTAACATTGAAGAGCGCACAATTTACGCTCTCTTTTTCGATTTGGTCTCTCTTTTTCGATTTGCTCTCGGCTGATCCCCTCTTCCCCGGTAGCACTCACAACACCTTTACAAGGCACACGAAATGCCTTGCTCCGAAACCCAACTGCTCTCCTCAATAGCCGATCGCTATTAACGAAGTCGTCAATTGTGTAATGCAAAGCACGCACATAGAAACAGACAGCGTGGCGACGGCAGACAGAAAAGCAAACATACATACATACATACATACGATACATATATGTACATACATATGTATCTTCTGAACTCTTCACACTAATCAAGCCTACTAAAACAACAAATGCATTAGATGACAGCCAAAGCCTTTTTAAATTTGCGACGTACAGTAGATCACAGCTTATTTCAACCACCACCAACCGACAACTTTGAGTTAGTGTACTGGCCAAACTAAAAGAGGTATTAACTTTATTTAAACGCAGGATTTTAGTTTAATGTTTTAACATACAAGATACTTTTTCATTTATCCTCTAATTTTTTGTTTACTATATAAAATTATTGAAAAACAAAAAAATGCCAAAAAAAAGTACCACAGCTTATTTCAACCAGCAACTTTGCAGCTGTGCGAAGATCAGTTTCCTAGGAAAATAACTGGTATTTATGGATTTATTGCTTTGTGTATAGTATTTTCAATATATAGAAGTTAGATTTTCGACATTTTAAGCTTTAGATTTCGAAATACACGCGTATTTTACAAAATGGGTCCGTGAACCACAATTGAGAAGGAAAATGACGTCATAGCTCCTTTAAAGAATGGATTTTCCCGTCCAAAAATTTATGAAATGCTGCATCTGAGTGTTTCGACTGTGCAAAGAATCATTTCATTGCTTTTTTCGCGAAAGTATAGTGCATGAGAAGGGCAAAAATGTACCCAATGCATTTTTTAAGGAGACCGACGCGCGTTATATTGTCCGGAAAATCGGGAAAATCCAAAATTTTCGCCACCAAAATTTGCCAGTGTTATAGAGGAGGAATTGAGTAAGGCGTGCCACCCAGAATCAATTCGAGAGTACTTCGGGAAAGTGACTTTAATGACAGTACAAGGAGCAAGAAACCGTTTATAAGGCTCGCGAATCAAAAGGCTCTTTTGAAATTTGTCAAGGAGCATGTGGGAAAGGATAAAAACTTTTGGAACTTAATCATATTTGTGGACGAGTCCAAAATCAACATTTTTGGCTTGATTGGAGCTCCATATGTCGGTCAGAATCCAAATTCCGGGCGTCAAAACATAAATTTAAAGCCTACAGTCACGCATTACGGTGGTAGCGTCGTGGTTTGGGCCTGTATGTCCACAGCCGTAGTCGGAAAACTCAATTTTATTGACGCGACCATTGACTAGACTCAATACCTAGAGGTACTGAATGTCAATTTGGTCCAAAGTGCAGATAAACTGGGCATTAAGGATGATTTCCGCTTCTACCGAGACAATGACCCTAGGTTTAAGGCAGGAATTGGGCAAGATTGGCTAATGTGCAACTATCGTCATGTCATGAAACCATCAGCTCAGTAACCTGACATAAATGTTGTAAAAAAATTTTGGGCCATTTTGGACCAGAACATCGGAAAAAGGCCAATTTCCAACAAATCTAACCTTAAAACGGCTTTAGCGGAAGAATGGGACAAAATTAGCCCCTATATCACAAAAAAATTGGTGGAATCTATTCCAAACTGTCTGGAAGGAGCTATTAACCAAGAAGGAGGTCATACGAAATTCTAAATACACAGTTTAACATATTTATATTTAGTTATTTTCAGCTGGTTGAAATAAGCTGTGGTACTTTTTTTTGGCATTTTTTTGTTTTTCAATAATTTTATATAGTAAACAAAAAATTAGAGGATAAATGAAAAAGTATCTTGTATGTTAAAACATTAAACTAAAATCCTGCGTTTAAATAAAGTTAATACCTCTTTTAGTTTGGCCAGTACACTAACTCAAAGTTGTCGGTTGGTGGTGGTTGAAATAAGCTGTGATCTACTGTATAAAATTGAAACCCGATTGCTCTCCTCAAAGTCCGATCGCCTCCAACGAAGTCGTCAATTGTCGTCAACGCACACACATAGAAACAGACAGTTTGGCGACGACAGAAAAGCACACCTGCAAGTTCTCAACTCTTCACACAAATCAAGCAACCCGATTGCTCTTCTCAGAAGCCGATCGGCACTAATGAAGTTGTCAATTATGTAGTACAACGCAGACACATTCATAGAAACAGACAGTTTGGCGACGGCAGACAGAAAATAGAACTTGCATCTTCTCAACTCTTCACACTAATCAAGCAACAACGCACACACAAAGAAACAGACAGTTTGGCGACGGCAGACAGAAAATAGAACTTGCATCTTCTCAACTCTTCACACTAATCAAGCAACAACGCACACACAAAGAAACAGACAGTTTGGCGACGGCAGACAGAAAATAGAACTTGCATCTTCTCAACTCTTCACACTAATCAAGCAACAACGCACACACAAAGAAACAGACAGTTTGGCGACGACGGAAAAGCAAAGCTGCATCTTCTCAACTCTTCGCACTAATCAAGCCTGGTAAAACAACAAATGCATTATGTATGTAGATGAAAAGTAACAAGTACCAAATGTGCTGCCTGCAAAATGTCCCACATTTGATGCGAGTGTACCAATTGTACCAAAATTCATAGCAAAGCTGGAATGTACCAAATGTACCAAAATTGAAAGCAATGAGTGAAGAGAGTTAAACCCTGTGCGCTTATCCGCTGTCGAAATCCTAGCTCACGTGCTGACCGCAAAATTGATGAGGCAGTTGGTTGGTTGCTTGGTTGGTTGGTGAGACTTCTTCTTGGGCTGGCAATAAACATTTAAAAGCGTCAACATGACAAAGGATAACGGCAAGCAACAACACACACAAAAAAAAGGGACAAGTAAATCGAAAAGGGAGCAAAGTCAATGAGCCATGATGAGAGCAAATCGATTGTTCAACTGCAGAACCACAAAAACCAAAAACAAAAACTAAGAAGAAGAAGAAACTGTAAGCGGGCATGCAAGACTTGCTAGTTACCCTAGAACAGAGAGTAGAATTAGATAAAGAAACAAACTAACTAATGTGGCTAGTTGCAGTCTTAAATCAATTTCAATAGGTGAGATGAAGGCAGCTTAGAGCAGGAGAAGGAGAAAAGAACTCAAGTCGCGTGTCCTGTGGCAGGACCTGCAACAACAACAACAACAACAATAACAACAGCCACAGCAGCCAAAGTCGAGGCAGCCATCCATCAAAAGCGTTTGGCGCCCGAAGCGTTAATCGTTGTCAAAACCTGATAAAGACTGATTGAGTGCTTAATGGCATTCTCGTTGTCGTTGTCGTTGTCGAAGAGCGCAGGAGAGGGAAATACTCGTAGAAAGAGACAGAGATAGAGATTGAGAGACTGTTGGAGGAAGGGAGAGAGGCAACGCGCATATGATAATCAAGTTGGGCCCAAGAGCAAGAACACGTAAGCTAAGCTAATGTCCAGTGCCCGACTTTGTAATACCTTCAAGTTAATCCTACTTAAATCCTATTTACCTATTATAATAAATCAAGTATTAAATACTTATTTTATTTTATAGAAAAGAGAATGTCGGCTTCTGGGGCCTTGGACTTATTTTAATAATTGTAACAATATCCCAAAAATGAAAAGCTTTCTATAAGTATCAACGAAATTTTCATGATATTGTTAGGAAAGCTTGTAAATACAAGGGTATTATCATCAAAATATACCGAATTAATATTCCGAAGATGTACTAAAATATACTAAACACCATAAATGGTACACCAATATACTAATACATTCAAAGTATACCAAAAATATACCATAAAGTACAAAATATACCAGCGAAGCCCTTTTTCAGCCATTCCAAATTAATACTAAATTATACCATAAGTCATAGTTGGTATATCGATAGACTCCTTCATTCAAAACATATCATAGTAAACACAATATACCAAAAGTCATATTTGGTCATATAATACTACATTTGAAATATACCATAGAGTACAAAATACACCAAAGTAGCCCTATTAAGCAAAAATAATGCTGAAATATAGCATATATACATAACGAATTAATACCAAAATATACCATAAGTCATATCAAATTAATTCTAAAATATATCATGTTTGCCGAATTGATACTAAATTATACCATAATTCATAGTAGGTATATCGATATAATACTAAATTCAAAATATACTATAGAAAGGGGCTCACTTCAATTATGCAAAACTATTATTATTATATAATTAATTGTAAGCTCACTATAAATATATAATCAACGAAATTTAGTTGATGTTGTCGTCAAAATATACCAAATTAATATACCGAAAATATAATAAAATATACAAAAACGTCATATTTGGTATATACTACTACATTCAAATATATTTTTATGGTATATAGAGTACAAAATATACCAAAGTAGTCCCTTTTCGGTAATACCAAAAAATACTGAAATATACCATATATGCATACCAAATTAGTACTGAATTATACCATAATTCATAGTAGGTATATCGATATGCTACTAAATTCAAAATATACTATAGAGTTCAAAATATACCAAAAATCATATTTCGTAAATGGACAAATTAATATTAAAATATACCATATTTACATACGTATATACCAAATGAATACTAAAATATATCATGGAGTATAAAATATACCAGAGCCACATAAAATTGCAATTTTGTGAATCAGAAAGATTGTTGTTATTATAGTGTAAAGCCAATTTCTATATTTTGTATTTGGCTTTTTCCTATATTTTATATTAATCTTTTTTCTATATTTTATATTAACCTTTATTCTGTATTTTATACTATTAATCATTATTCTATATTTTATATTAATCATAATTCTGTATTTTATACTAATCTTCATTCTATACTTCATATTGTATACAGTTTTGGATAGATTGTTTGTTGGTAATTCCTTTTCTGATTTGCATTTCCCATTCACTTGTTATACCCTTCTAATTTGCTGAGTATCGAGTGCACATCGAGAACACAAATATAAATAGAAAGCGCGCAGCATGTTTTGCTATGCCATCGATAGTCTTGCCCAAGTTATCGATGATAGATCCGCCCTTCCCCCTGTTCCCTGTTCCCTCCTCCACCCTCTCTTCGAAAAAGTGCGCGTTCTGATGAAGATTGAACGCTTTGGCGGCTGTTTTGAGTTGTGATTTAGTTAGCAAAGGCAAAAGTAAAACTCAATTTTGCGTCTTTAAAGCGGAAAACATTTTGTGTTTTGTCAGTTGGCCAACGGCTAGCGAGAGAGAGAGAGATAGAGACAGAGAGAGAGTGAGAGAGAGAGAGAGAGAAGTTAAGTTGTGTGTCGAGTTGTGCTTTGTTTTTGGCTTTTCAATTGCAGCAACTGAAATTATTTGCATATGTGTGATAAGAGTGTTGCATGTGTGTGTGTGTGTGTGTGTGTGTGTGTGTGTGTGTGTATGTGTTGTGCTGGGTCTGCCTTAAGCGACTGCAAGTGAAGTGCACCAAGTACTTGCCACTTGCCACCACATCGGAGATGCCAAAATTGCGCTTTGTGTAAAAAAATGTGGCAAAAATGTTCCAGACAGACACACACACACAAACACACACACACACACACACACAAACACACACACACACACACATACTCACACATATGATAAACACATTTGTGCATAAAAATAGTCGCAACTTTAAGTTGCAAGTCACAACAAGCTTTTCCTCTTAAAGACGCCTCACTGATTTATTCAGCAGCTGGGAAGCAGTGTTGCCAAAATCTCTGGAGCAAAAATTGCTGGATTATACAAAAAATAGCCAACAAAATTGCTAAATATTTTAAATGACATTATTCATCAAGTTTGTACATTTTTAATTCATTTAAGAATAAAATCTTGAAATTAAAAATAAAAAAAAAACAGGATTTCGTATTTTTATGATTTTTTTTTTAACACTTTGGGGGCAAATATTACACTTGAAATGTAGTTAACTGTAGTGAACTCAAGTAGCTCATACAATCGAACCACTTGGTTACATACAAGCCCCGATTTCATTGCAAACTGTTAATCGCAATTTTTGCAGTGAATACATAACAAAAAGGATTTAAGTAAAATAGCTAAAATTGTCAAAAGAGAAATAAAAAAGTTGCTCAATTTGTAGCTAATAGCATTTTTTAAAAAAAAGTTGCAAATTAACTAAAGCAACTAAATTGATAAACTGGCAGCACTGCTTCACAGTGTCACAATTTGACAATTTGTATTCAGGTAATGGGTGAACGAACTAAGTTCGCACATGAACTATAAACATAATCGAACTATAATGCAAATTTTATGCGTGAACCTCAAAATACATCCTATCGGTAATAGAGCTATCGGAACTTTTTAAAAAGTGCCAAAAGTAGCCGAAGCATTAAATAAAAATGCTAGATTTCTAGCTAATATCATTTCACAAAATCTTATAGCTTTTGCAGTTTCAAAATAGCTAGATCTAGCAATAAATTAGCTAAAATGGCAACACTGCTGGGAAGCTAAGAAGTCAGCAGCTGAAAAGAGACGTCACCTTAATTCAAGCAAGTTCAGCAATAAGAACTTAAAGAAACCTTTAGAGATGGGAAATAGATTTCAAAACGAAATAAACTAAGGAGAATCAGATCAAAATGCCCTTTAAGAAATAAACTAAAGAGAATCAGATTAAAATTCTTTTCAATTTATTTCTTTTTCAAATTATATTTCCCATCTCTAAATGTTTCTTCTAGTTCTTATTATGATATTATGACAGTGTTTTGTGGCTTCTTACTTGCTCTTCATATTTCTTAAACATTTTTCTCAAATTTCTTTCTCTCTTCTTTTTACCAAATATTTAAAATCACACAAAGGGGTCGCAATCTAAACAATTTACAATAGTTCCTCATCATTTTTAATCTATATTTTCCGTTCTCTTTATTGCTTTCTGTATATTTCGTAACCTTCTTTAGCTTTTTTGTCTATTTCCTATATATTTTTTTCTTCTTCTTCTGCTTCTCAATATTTGTGAATATTTCAAAGAGTTAAAAGAAAGAGTATATACATAAAAGTTCCTAGTATCTCTATCTATATTTTTCTTGCTCTTTATTATTTTCCCTATATTTCCTTTACTATTTTGCTTCATTTTGCTGTTTGTTATCCTATTTTTTTCTTTCTTTCTTATTCCTTTCCCCCAGCTATGCTTCTTCTCATTATTCGCGAAATATTTCACTTGGATCATAAAAGTGCGCTTTCTAAATTCAATTCGATATTTCCACCTTTTTCGTACTCTATTTTCTTTGTCCCTTTCTCTTTTCTTTTTCCTCTCATTCTCTTAATTATTCGTTTAACCTTTGTCACTCCCTCCGCCATTCGTTCCGCCCAAAAAAGTCTTCCTCTTGCATTGTTTCATTTGAGTTCCGAGATTGCTGCGAAGCAATCATTTTATGGTAATCATCGATTTCAATAAACAATCCAAAATGTGCCAAGTGCATCGCTCGCCAACACTTCTCCTCTCTTCTACCTGACACCCTCACCCCTAGCCATCACGCTGCCCCTTAGGCAGAGAGAGGGATAGGAGAGGGAGACAATGAGTGGCGGCAACTTTGGCATTTGAAAGTCAAGTCTCGAGGCTGTTCTTTGTCCCTCTTCCTCTTTCGGTCCTACATCCTTCTTCCTTCTCTTCACATATCTCACTCTTCCTCTTCTTCTCGTTCTCCCTCTTCCTCATTCTTCTCCCCTTCCCTTTCGCTCTTACATACATCATTCCCTCTCTTCATATGTCTCCCTCTTCCTCCCCCTATACCTCTAACGTCTCCTTCAACCGTCTCCTTGTAACGTCTCCCTCTAGAGTTTCCCTCTTCCTCTTCTTCTCGTTCTCCCTCTTCCTCATTCTCTCTCTATCTCTCTCTTTCTTCCTATAACTATCTTCTCCCCTTCCCTTTCGCTCTTACATACATCTTTCCCTCTTTTCATATGGGTTCCTCTTCCTCTCCCTATACCTCTAAGGTCTCCCTCCTTCTCTTCCTCTCTTCCGTCACCCTCTACCGTCTCCCTCTCCCTCTAGAGTCTCCCTCTTCCTCTTCTTCTCCCTACCTCTACCTCTACCTCTACCTCTACCTCTACCTCTACCTCTACCTCTACCTCTACCTCTACCTCTACCTCTACCTCTCCCTCTAGAGTCTCCCTCTACCGTCTCCTTCTACCCTCTATCTCTTCTTCTCCCTTCCTCCTTGCCGCCACTTCTACCTCTGCCTCTACCTCTCTCTGCATCTACCTCTCTCTCTCTCTCCCTATACCTCTTCCTTTCCCTCTACGGTCTCCCTTTCCCTCTACCTCTCTCCGTCTCTTTCTCTCCCTCTCCCCCTCCCCCTCCCACTCTCCCTCTGTTTCTCCCTTTCTGCCTATAACTGCATTTATCTTCCTCTTTCCCCATCTCCGTTTCCCGCTCTACGTTTTGTTCTGGCTTCGCATTTTTGTTGTCACTTGTCCTACGCTTACACACACACACACACACAGTCGGCACAATTTATGCATGCGTGTGTGTGTGTGTGTGTGTGTGTTGAGTTCAGTTATAGCTGCAATCATAGATTTCAAGCCTCGAACAATTCACGTCAACTGCAGCTTTCGAATTCGGTTTTGCAATTGGGCGATTGCTAGAAGTGACCAAATGGGGGTTAAGAGAGAGAGAGTCTGGGTCATCAGAGGGTTAAAGGGGAGCGAGGGGGAACAGAACACAGAGGGGAACACAAGGTGTTGGCATTTGTACGCTTCGCAATCAGAAACTCCGCATTTGCCTCTTGTCAGCTTTCGGCTTTGGAGTCAACTTCCAGCTGCCGCAGTTGTTGTTCTTGTTACGAGAGAGAGAGAGAGAGAGAGAGAGAGGAGTGAAGGAGAGGGAGGGAGGGATGCCAGTTTAGTTGGCGTAGGTAAATACATCATTAAACATGTAAGGTCCAAATGCATTGTCAACAGTTGTTGCTGCAGCTCTCAAACTGCAGTTGCACCACAATGCAACAGAGCGAGAGGGAGAGAGAGAGAGAGAAGGGTAATAGGAAGAGAGGAAAAGAGAAGGGGAATAGCTAAAGCTATGCTTCGACTACGTGCTCAAGAGTGTTGTGCATTGCCTCTGACTCTGACTCTGACTCTCTTCTCCTCTCCTCTTCTCTACCTCTCTCTCTCTCTCTGTCTCTGTCTCTATTCCACTTTGCAGCTGCAATTGACGTGCCAGCTGTGTATCGTAGTGTGCGTGTGCGTGTGTGTTTTTGGGGCCAAGACAAATGCATATTTGTGAGTTAACATGCGTATTTGCAATGCCACAACGCCATCATCATCATCATCATCATCATCATCTGTTTGCCATTGCTTTGCCCACAATCATCATCATCATCATCGTCATCAATTTCCTTTCGACTTTGCTCATTATCAAATACACAACTCAATAACAGCGATTGTTCAATTGTGACTCGATTAATCCAACATACAAACATGCAACTTTCTGCTCTCCATAGAAAATCCCGACTTATGACTTAATAAATTCATAAGCACAAGAGCTGAATGCTATAAAACTTACTGCTGAATTGTAGATGTTTGACTTGTTACTCAATAAAATTATGCGGACAAAAACTAAATGCCATTAACGTTTATAAAAGGCTTGCCATAGAAAACTCTTACTTCTTACTTGACAAAAATCATTCGGATTAAAGCTGAATGCTATACAACTTTCAGCTTTCTACTTTTGGTATTACCTCTGAAACAACGCTAACTTTATCTTCATCATCATCATCTCATTGCCATTGCTTTCCCAACAATCATCATCGTCATCATCAATTTCCTTTATCAAATACACAACTCAATAACAGCGACTGCAATTGTGACTCGATTAATCCAACAATTTGGAAGTCTACTTGCAGTTATTGTTAAAGAGAAAAGAAGTCAAAAGCTCAGTGCTATAAAACTTGAACAACAAACTTTGCAGAGTAAAGGTTTATAGAATTAACAGAACTATGTTATACGATCCCTTATATGGAGATGGTTGACAAAAGCTTAGTGCCATGAAACATACTGTACCATAGTAAAGATTGCGTGCAAGAGTTCAGTGCTATAAAACTTCATGCTATACAATAGAGGTTTGACATAGAACACCCGATGACATCATGTGGACAAACACTAAATGTAAAAGCCATTAGCTAGTATAGGCCTCAAATAGTAACCAAACTTTTAATATACGATAGCTTATATAGAAGACGAACTTAGTCGATTAAATCATCCGGAAAACATTTAAAAACCTTTCTGTATATGGAGATTGCTGACAAAAGCTAAGTGCCATTAAACTACAGTAGAGGCTTGACATAGAAAACCCCGACTTAGTATTGGATAAAATCTTGCGGACAAAAGCTAAGTGCCTTGAAACTTTGTTTGTGGCTTCTCATACAAAATCCTGACTTGGTACGCAATGAAATCCTATTAATTATATTGCGAAGCAGCCTCAAGGGTATCAACATTTTGGACTGTATCAGTCGGTAAAGTCTCGTCAATTAGTCGGAGTGAATATATATTCCTTTTGGCACATATAAAACTGAGCAAAAGCTTTGAAAGTGGTTTACAAATGTGAACAAAGTAAAGCGATAATCAAACTAACAAAGCTTATGACAAATGTTAAATGTAAAAAAGTTAACTATTTGAATAGTAACAAAATACTAAAAATACCAAATACTATAAATAGTATTTAGTTTAATTCACACTTATACTAAATACTAACTTAATACAACTTCTAATCAACACTAAGTCTCATGTTAAATTAAAGATTTTCAATGCTTAAGCTAACAAAGCAGAGGCAAATAAAATTAAGCTTAGCGATGGGCTAAAAAAACTTCTGAGCTGAGTTTTGAGTTCTGAGAAGACGCACAGCTGAACCTCAATTAGTACTCACACTTTAAGCTGATGTTGTTGTTGTTGTTGTTGCTGACAAAAAGGAATGTGAAGTACATGTAAATGCAAAGAGAAGGCCAAAAAGGACAAAACAGTTAACAGGATTCTCGCATTGCGCTTTGCACCTAAATAGGCCTTTTGGGTTAAGCCATTAACAGCCCTGTCTCTCTCTCTCTCTCTTCTCTTTCTGTCTCCCTCTCTTCTCTCTCTTTCTGTAACAGTTCAGGTGAAAATCTCGGCTCTCCGGATGTGGTTTTCATTTATAACGGAAATTAAAAAATGTCAACGCCGCCAGCAAAAGCAACAACAACAACAAAGAGAACGAAATGGAATGAAAGGAGCGAGGAAGGGATTAACCAGCTTACCACCTCCAACCTCCGCCCCCTCTCAACTCCCTTCTCTCCTCTCCACACCGCACTCGCTTTTCATTTTTGGTTTAGCTTGCAGTGTCAGCAGCAGCTTTTCAATTGGGCCAACTCTCTCTCTGTCTCTCTCTCTCTCTGTCTCTCTCTGTCTCTCTCTCTCCCTCTCTCTCTGTCTCTCTCTCTCTCTGTCTGCCATGCAACACTTTCACAGTTTTTTCATTTGACTTGTAACTCATGCCTCGCACCATTTCATCAATTGCTCAGATATTGATTTTGTTTCTTTTTGTCTTCCCCAATATCAACTGCATTTCATTCGGAATTCCTAATTCTCACTTTTCATTTTGCATTCAATTTAAACATTATAATCAAAGCTCACCTGTTGACTTTAACTGGCAGCGTAGCAGGCAGCTTTTGTCTCTCGTAGCAAGCAGCTTTATGTTAGTATTAAAGTTGGCTAAAGGAAAAAATAAAAACAGAATCAACTTAATAAATTAATCATGAATAAATATCAGAATAATATCACCTTTTCGCTTTAACTTGCTGCGTAGCAAGCAGCTTTCGTTTATCGTAGCAAACAGCTTTTGTCAACTACATTTCATTCGGAATTCCTAATTCTCACTTGTTGACTTTAACTTGGAGCGTAGCAAGTAGCTTTTCTTCTCTCATAGCAGGCAGCTGTTGTCTTTCGTAGCATTCAGCTTTGAGTCAGAATTAAAGTAAACGGCAAAATTAAAGAAAAACAGCATGAAATTAATAATTGTATCATAAATATCAGTACAAGAAATAAGAAGAGTATTAAGAAAATGTGAAATATAAAAATTCTTATATAATATATTCTTCTTCTAATACGACAACTGAAATATGAATAGGATTTTGTTTTATGTTTCACCTGACTGAAAATAAAATTTGAACATTTTACTATTTATATTTTTATAGTTAGACAATTACATTTTTCTTTTAAGCTCTGTCTTGGAAATTCCATTTTCTGAGTTTCTTTCTCAGATGATCGAATTTTTAAGAAGTTTTCTTGATTTTAGAATTTTTTTTCAGTGTAGAAAATTATATTCTTTTTTTTTTGAGCTCTGGTCTGGAATTTTAATTTTCTGAATTTCTTTCAAAGAAAATCGCGTTTTAAAGAAATTGTATTAAATTTACTAAATTTCTTTCTCAAAGGATTGCATATTAAGGAAGTTTTATATGTAATTTTTGTAACTTTTAACATAAACATTCAGATTATTGGTTCTATAATTGATTAGCAATCATTATTAATTCCCGTTATTCCTACTTTTAAGTAACTTTCAATACTCTACTCTACTCCAACTTTTAACTTAATCCATCACTAAAATATATGTTTCCTTAAACATATTTTCTGACTACTTCGGTGTTGTCGCAAGCTCTGTTGATACAGTTATATGCAAGAACAGAGTGGGAAGCGCAGAGAGAGGCGCAAATAAGGAGTAAGAAGGGGAGTAGGGAGAAGGGGGAGGTGGACAGGTGAGAAGTAAACCAAGTGCGACGGAAGCAATAAGTGCGCTGATTGATATTGTCAATGATGAAGCATGAATACAAATACGAATATGAATGCGAGTGCATGAATACGCTGAGTGAGTGTGAGTGTGAGTGTAAGTGTGTGTGTGTGAGTACAAATTGTGCGGGTAACTGAGCAATTGAAGTTGTTGTTGTTGTAGCTTCTTTTGTGGCATCTTTTGTGGGAGATAGAAAGAGAGAGTTCTTAGCTGAGAGCATTTGTCTTCAAAGTGTATTTATGGCGAGCACACTTCATCGGGATAATGCTCATCATCATCATCGTCATCATCATCGACATTATTATCAGTCGCTATCATTCACATCATTCGCCATCATTCACACTCAATGACACCTCGAAGAGACGGAGACAAAGACTGAGAACTAGAGGGAGACAAAACGTGGCGTCGGCTGGTGACACGTTATTGCATTTCATTCTTTTTATATCCGCTACCCATAAGGTAGAAGGGTATTATAACTTTGTGACGGCAGGAAATGTATGTAACAGGTGGAAGGAGGCATCTCAGACCTCATAAGTATATACGATCTACGTCTGTCTGTCTGTCCGTCTGTCCATATGAACACCTAGATCTCTGAGACTATAAGAGATACAGCTATAATTTTTTTCGACAGCATTTGTTATGTTTGCACGCAGATCAAGTTTGTTTCAAATTTTTGCCACGCCCACTTACGCTCCCGCAAATCAACAAAAATCGAACAACAAGCGTAAGTTTAAAGCTACAGCTGCGAATTTTGGTATATACAATAACAACTATAGTAGTTGTGATTTCTGAAAATTTTGTTGCCCAAGTTATTAAAGAAATACTTTTGTATGGGCAAAAAAGCTAACTTACTAGGGGTCTTATATGCTTTATGGTATATTTTGGATGTACTGATATACCAAATATACCATTTTGCATAATTTTAGTATATATATAATTTAGTATATTTTTAGCTTTATTCAAAATGGGTAGCGGGTATCTCACAGTCGCGCACACTCGACTGCAGCTTTCTTACTTGTTCTTGTTGTTGTTGTTATTATTACTCTTACACACACACACACACACACACACACACACACACTCACACATACACTCTCGCTTGGAGTCTGCCTGAGCTTTACAACTTCAATCAAATTCAATTGAGTTCAATTCAATTGTAACGTATTGTATTTTTATTGAGGCGTAAAAAAAGCAAGAAAAGCAACGCTGCCAAGGTGTGTCTTTCTCTCTCTCTCTCTCTCTCTGTCTTTTCCCCACTTATCCCTGTCTCTTTCACTCACTCACAGATTTAACAAGTGCGACATAATGGCGCTGACAACGCGGGGTTCAACGATGGAAAGGAGAAGGAGAAGAACATGGGGATTGAAGCGTGCAAATGTCGCAATCACTGACACGCAGCATACGCGCCACGCATGAAACTGAGCAGCAGCCTCCAAAAAGGGGGCGTGGCACAAGCACACACACACACACACACACACACACATAGAGACAAGGCATTCAGCATTTGCGCGTCTTGGCGACGCGACTTTTATGACTTCAATTCAATTTGTTTACGAGCCCAAAGGGCTGACAGCCGCTGCCTCAGAGACGAGGGCGGTCACAGCAGTTGCAAGTGTTATACCGTATAACACTTTGGTATAAAAACTTTTAATTTTAATTGTGATTGCAACTGTTCTACATATTTATGTACTATATATACAACTGTTATACACACTTGTCTCTAAATTGGTTGCAAGTGTTATACAGTATAACACTTTCGCATTCTTTAAAGACAAAAACATGAAAAACTTTTATACTTGAATAGATTGTACATACAACTCTTCTACACAGCTATCAGCCAAATAAGCAACTGTTACACAGGGTAAAAAAAAACGGCGCAAGTGTTCTACAGAATAACTTTTTGGAAAACTTTCAAGACGAAAAACAAAAGTTTTGAATTTAACTAAATTGTAAATATAACTGTTTTGTACTGCTATCCGCTAAATATTGAACTGTTATACAGCGTGACAAACAGTTCAATGTGTATAGTACACATACTTCAACAAAAAAACACAAAGCTTAGAATTCGAATACATGGTAAAAACAGCAAGCTGCTAAATATACAACTGTTATACCCAGTATAACACTTGTACTTTATACTTTCAAGTCAAGCTATGCATTTTATGTATAAAAAATTTTCTGCCTTTTTAAGTATTCATATTCATATTTCATATAAATATACAATTGTTATACCCAGTATAACACATTCTTTATACTACTGTCAAGTTAAGCTCTACATTTTATGTAGAAGATATTTCCTCAGTTTTTAAGTATTCATATTCATATTTCATATAAATATACAACTGTTATATCCAGTATAACACATACTTTATACAAGTCAAGCTATGCATTTTATGTAGAATATATTTCCTGCCCTTTTAAGTATCCATATTCATATTTCATATAAATATACAACTGTTATACCCAGTATAACACTTTATACTTTCAAGTCAAGCTATATATATATTTTAGGTAGAATATATTTCCTATCTTTTTAAGTATTCATTCATATTTAATATAAATATACAACTGTTATACTTAGTATAACACATACTTTATACTTTCAAGTCAAACTATACATTTTATGTAGAATAAATTTCCAGCCTCTTTAAGTATTCATATTCATATTTCAAAATTTAAGTAAACTTGAATATTCTTCTAAAAAAAGTACATAAAAATGGCCAGCACTAGAATCCTTGACAGCTAAATGTTAGCCAAATATCTCAAGAAAACATTTGGATCTATTTTTAATATGACTTAGGGGTTCTGCTTGATGCAAAACTAAAATTCGATAAACATATTCTGTCTGCTGTAAATAGGGCCATGGGTGTTTTGGGATTTATAAAACGCTGGTCGAAAGAGTTCAATGATCCCTACATCACTAAGACTTTACACGTCTCACTGGTTCGTCCTATCCTTGAGTACGGATCTCTTGTCTGGAATCCCCAGTACAGGGTTTATCAAGATAGGATTGAATCGGTGCAGAAACAATTCTTATTATTTGCTCTTCGTAGTTTAAATTGGAATCCTAATATTAGATTACCACCGTATCGAAGTAGACTTTTATTACTAAACCTTCCTTCTCTTTCTGACCGTAGAACTATGCAAGGTGCTGTTTTTATACAGAGACTAATTAATGGTGAAATAGACTCTTTGGAGCTGTTAAGTCAAATTAGTTTTGCAGTTCCTGTCAGGATCACTAGGAATTTTCTTCCTCTTGTCATTTCACGTAGATCTACTAACTTTGCTTGCCATAATCCCTTCCGTATTCTGTGTGTGAACTATAATAATCTCAATAACGTAGTTTGCTCTAGTAAATCTATTCCTTTGCTTAAAACCTTATTATTAGCTTATTTATCGAGTATTTAATTGTTATTTATTCTATTATACACTTATTCTAACATATTTTTAATCTAAATTAATTAGCTGTCCAGCGTCTTTTAATATTTATTCGCGGTTTTCGTTTAATGCATGCTGTTTACAAATTTATTTTGTTTTGTCCGCGCGTCAACAAGCCCGTGCTTGGTATCGCTGGGCCACTTGATGGTACTGCCGTTAGTACGTCAACGTCCAAATAAATAAATTTTGGAATTTAATGCAATGCAACGATTTTTTTTTTAGTTGGCAACGAACTTCCACCAAACATATTTAAAGAATAATTACAAAGAAGAGAAAAAAAGCGTGACACAGCTTCAGAGTTTTGCAGTACTTTTATTTAAGAGCATGGCAATGCTTTAATGCACCGTACAACCCGTGTGTGTGTGTGTGTGAGAGTGTGAGTGTGTGTTTTTTCGTGGCGCACAAAAGTATGCTACAGCATAGAGAGGCGAAAACACACACATACTCGTATTCAAAGAGCCGCACAAAAGTATGCTGTGCTAAATAAGTAACTCAACAACAGGCAGCAGCCAGCAACAACAACAATAACAACGAGAGCAAGAAGAGGAAGAACAACAACAACAAAGAGAGCAAGAAGAACAACAACAAGGTCACAGCAGCAGGTGATGAGCGTAAAATTTATGCAGCGACATGTTAGCAGAGAGGCAGCACGAAACTTGCCTGCGGCCCAAGGGGGAGGGGTGTGGAGAGGGGTGAGGGGGGTGAGAGCAGCGAACTGAAGGCAAGCGAAAGAGCTTTTCAGCTTTTTTTCACTTCGTTTTTTTTTTTTTTTTGGTATTATTGTCACGCGTCACGTCTGGCGGGAGATTTTAAAGAGCGAAAGAGATGAGGAGGGGAGAAGGAGAGAGAGTGGGGAGGGGGTTTTTAAAGTCGCGGCACACTAATTAAGCCGCCAGGTGGCGCCATTGTGCTGATAAATTAGCGCCAATTTACAGTATAACAAGTGCCAACACAACTTTCACCCGGCCGAGCACTTTCTTCCTCTCTCTCTCTCTCTCCCTCTTCCCCTCCTCCTCCTCCTCTTCTACCGTCTGTGGCTTTTGCTGTGTGCAGTGCAGCCAATTAAATTTCATGGATAAACATGAGGTTCAAGGCGCCAACAGGCAAGAATGGCAAGAAGAAGCAAGCAAGCAAGCAAAAGTTGCGAGGTGAGATGACTTTGGATTTGTGGCCAAAAGGCAACGCGTTGCCCGATTTTGCTGTTGCTGCTTTGCTGCTGGCATTTTCAAGTTTTGTTCAAATTGAATTTCCAGCAATTTGGCGCGCCCGCTGCAAGGCAACAACAACAACAACAACAATAACAGCAACAAGGACCGCGAATTAAGCCAAAGCCAAAGCCAAAGCAAGAGCAAGTAAATCAAGTGAAGCTGCGGTCAGCTAGGCAACAATGGGTTAAAGTGAAAGCTCCTATAACAAACATACAACATACATACATACATACATATATTTGATACGCTTGGCGCATAAATTTCAGCTAAGCAATAATTTGAGACACTTAATGAGAAGTAAGACGGACTTAAGCAACATTCAATTAAGCTAAATACGTATTAAAATTTATATTATATCATTGAATGCAACATATACCAAATAATATACCGCAAAAGTACTAACAAGTAAGAAAGCTACAATAGAATGGGCTCGACTGTGATATACCCGCTACTCGTATGCAATGTACCAAATTAATATACCGTAAAAAATACTGAAAATATACCAAAGGTCATTTATGGTATATAGTACCATTCAAAAAGTACCCGCTACTCATATGGAATACACCAAATTGACATACCGAAATAATACTAAAAATATACCATAGGCTATTTATGGTTTATAGATATAGTACTATTCAAAATATATCATAGATTGCACAATACATAAAAATACTTCAAATATACCAAACACTAGAAGTACTAACAATTAAGAATGCTACAGTAGAATGTGCTCGACTGTAAGATACCCGCTACTCATATGAAAAATTGATATACCGAAAAAATACTGAAAATATACCATAGGTTATTTATGGTATATTAATATATACATAGTACCACTCAAAAAGTACCATAAAGTGCAAAATGCATAAAAATACTTCAAATATACCAAAAATTATTTATGGTATATTGATATAGTGCCATTAAATATATACTATAGAGTGCAAAATGCAGAAAAATACTTAAAATATACCAATAAAAATACAATTTAATTAAAAACTAAACTCACCCGTTATGAACAAACACTTCCAATACAATTGGAGATCCTCGAGTAACGTAGCAGAAAGCTTTTGTGTGATATGGCAGTCAACTTTGACTGTCAATGAAAGACGCGTTGTTTTTTG
The DNA here is from genome assembly GCF_023558435.1 of Drosophila sulfurigaster albostrigata. Lineage (NCBI taxonomy): Eukaryota > Metazoa > Arthropoda > Insecta > Diptera > Drosophilidae > Drosophila > Drosophila sulfurigaster. Next base: position 31,848,881 of record NC_084885.1, read on the forward strand.
TCATATAATAGTCAGCTTTTGGTGTCAACGGCCAATAGAAAAGACGTGTTGTTTAGCGTGACATAGCAGTCAACTGTTGTCAACAGAAAATACATATTCTGCTGCGTGACATAGCAGTCAGATTTTTGTGTCACTAGAGCACACTGCAGTAAAGAGAATAGAATAAAGATCTTCAAATAAGGTGACAGCTAGCTTTTGTGTGACACATCAGTCAGCTTTTCCTGCCAAAGCCAATAGATAAGACTTGTCCTTTTGTGTGTGTCATAGCAGTCAGCTTTTGCCATGGAAATTAGATGTATTGCAGTCTTCCTTTTTGACGCTACAACATAAGATCCATGAGTAACGTAGCAGGTGGCTGTTGTGTGACAAGCAGTCAGTTTATTCCGCAGACTTCTAGGTGACATAGCAAACAGCTTTTGCCAATAGGAACAATATTTGACATAACAGTCAGATTTTGTGTGTAGCATTCATAGCATTCAGCTTTTATATGGCTAGAGCAGGCTGCAATAGACGAATATAAATAAAAATGTTATATGATGAAACACAAAAATAGCAGCACAGAAAAAATGCTAAAAGCAGTTAACATTTTGGCAAAATGCAAAACAAACAGCGCAACTAAATCAAGCCAAAGATGACGCTCCTCTCACTCTCTTTTTCTCTATCTCTCTCTCTCTCTCTCTCGTTTCTCAACCTCAGCTAAACCTTCTCCCATTCCTTCAATCTGCAATTTCAACTCCATCTTAAGCGGCAATCGCGTTTTTCCACAACTTTTTCAGACGTAATAAAAACGCTCAACTTTTCTCCCTCTCTCTCTTTCTCTCCCTCTCTCACTGCTTATCTCACTCACTCATAGACACACTTTTGTTGCACGATTTTGTGTAGTTTTTTCTTCAGGATTTTAACTCCTTTTTTGCTCGCTATACTCTGCCATTGAAGGTCGTTCGATTGTCTGAGAAGCGTTTGCAGATATCACGTATACGCAGCGTATTCGAGTTTCGCTTAATAATTATTTCACATCCACTTATTCTTTTTGTTTTTTTCGTTCGTTGGGCACTCGCCTCGTTTCATTTTCGCAATTTTCATTTGCCGTCGTTGCAGTTTTGCTAGTTGGCGCAATTTTCCGCGTTTTCATCGTTTTAATCGATGTTGGTCAAAGTTGTCGGCTGAGTGTGAGAGAGAGAGAGAGAGAGAGAGAGAGATGAGGCTGGTGGCATCGACAAGGACTAAAAATCTTTGTAACCATAATTAAAAGTTGTTGTTCTCCCTTTTCCAACTCCCGTTGCCATTGCGCCACTTGTGGCGCAAACAATAATTAATTTAAATTGAAACATTTTAGCGCTCTTTTCTTACTCTTTCTCCCTCTCGCTGTCTCTCTCTTTCCCTTCCTCTACATTTCACTCGAGTTTTGTAGTTTTTTCTCTCCTCTTTTTCCTTTAGTTTTAATAGCTGTTTTTGCCGCAAGCAACCACGCCCATGCCGCCCACTTTTGGCCTGACTTTTATGGCGTCTCTGTACATATCAATTGTCTCTGTCAGGATTTATCGATATGCGCTTATCGATAAATCTAAATGATAAATCTATGCGACTTGATAAACTTTTTTTGCTGTTATCGATATGTCTATCGATTTAAGCATTATTTGATAGAATTCATGATAGTTTTGACTTTCTGAAGCGCAGTCAAAAGGCAAGAGTTATTTACACGTTCTGCTGATAAGTTTATAATTACTGCTTTAACATTTTTTAGACTTATCTATAATCGATAGTAAAATACATTATCTACAGTAACAACTTCTTTAATCGATAGTCAAATATTTAATTGGTGCTATTTTCTTTTTGTTTAATCGAAAGGAAAATATTTAAAATTATATTTTTCTTGAATCGATAGTAAAATATTTAATGAAGATTAAGATTTTTTAATTCGATAATAAAATATTTAATCGATGCTACAAATGGCTTTTTCTTTGATCCATAGTAAAATATAATATTTAAACAATACTAACATGTTCTTCTTTAATCGATGGTAAAATATTTAATCAAGCATTTTATTTGCATTTTCTTCTCGTTTAGTCAATAGTATAATATTCAATTCAATGTATCGATATATCAAAATCTGTTAGTAATCGAATTGCAGTTGAATAATTAGTGCTCTCAGCTTTCTATTTGCTTTTGTTTGTGTTTGTGTTTAGAGTTGTCATTTTGTTTAACGCTTTAATAGGTTATTCATTTCCGTTTCAGACTCGTTTTCCGTTAAATTCTATCTGTCTCTTGCTCACTCTCTGTCTCTCTCTCTCTCTCTCTATCTCTCTCACTCATTGTCTTTGTCTCCGCTTTCATTTCGATTGTCGATTTATTTATGGCTGCGAAATGTTCAGAATGTGTTTTTTCTCTGCTCATCGAAGCGACAACTCAGCACAACAAAAATTTGGCCATTGTTTCAGTTTTTGTTCCTGCTGCTGCTGCTGCTGATGTTTGGTTTTTGCCAAGTTGTATGATATACATATTTGCAGTTATTATACTATATATACCCTGTAGACTAAGAACACTTCATGAGGGGTGGCATGCTAAACTAAAAAGACTTTCGAACTTCTGTCGAAATCTTTGCCTTAAATTCCTCATGGATTCAACATATCCCTAATTTACTTTGACTTTAGATTGATTGATAGATTGGTAATATTTTAAGGTAGATTCTCTTTAGCATTATCAATTTAAAGAAAAGTTTTAAATTATGATTTTTATCAACAGACGAGTAGAGTAAAGAACTTCAAGTAATGTAGCAGCTAGCTTTTGTGTGCCATAGCCGTCAGCTTATGCTGCAAAGGTTAATAGTTGTTTTGTGTGACATAGCAATCAGCTTTTTCTAAAAGAAATTACGTTATATGTACTTGTGTGTGACATAGCAGTCAGCTTTTGTGTCGCTACAGCACACTGAAATATATAGAAGAGAATAGAGAAACTCAAGTAATGTAGCAGCTAGCTATTTTGTGATTTGATTGATTAAAGATTTTTATGCATTTGGTTTAATTTAGAAACTGTTTTGCCTTTTTCATCATAAAGTTAAACTTGTTAAAGTCTGAAAAAGAAACAATTAACATTTATTTCAAGGTTTCACTCTAGATTTGTACATCATTTAAGCTTCAAGTATTCGTATACTTCATACTTTTTACAGGGTATTGCCCGGTCGAGCAGTCGATGTAGCTGCTATTGAAGTTTCGTCTGCTTAATTGTGATTGCATGTAACCGAAACATTTTTGTATGAATTAAGTATCTTTGCCTAATTGAATGACATTGGCAAATATGTTGTACAAAGAAAACAAAGAGACAAACTGGAATTCGTCACATCTCCGAGGCACCAACTCAAATTTTATTCCCCAAAATAAACATTGTTTGCAGTTGAAATGCAGTCAATGTTTGACATTTTAAGGATTCAAAAAGGGATTCAAACTTAGCTAATGAGGCAAGAAAAAGATTTGTATTTGAAAGCAAAGCTTTTGACTATTAATTTATAGCATTAAATATCGAAGGAAAGAAAAGAAAGATTATTGAAAATAAATGAAATTTCAAAAATATTTAATAAACTTATTATTTCACTAAACTTCTTTCTTTCTTTACAGATTTAAATAGTTAACTCTAGTTGCAGTTTAAATTTAACATTTCAACTCTGCCTTAGATTTTAAACACAACATCTTTGGTTAATGCAATCAACATTGCCTTTTGGCGTAGTTCAATTGTTGTGGATGTTTTTAATCAAATCGAGTTGCATTTGCGTTGAGCTAATCAAACGAACCAGAGGGAATGGAAAAGCGAGCGAGCTGCAACGAGATTTGAATGTGCCACAACTTCAAAGTATTTTGAATTATCTCAAATGCTCAAATGCTGCTGTTGCTTCTGTTGCTGCTGAGTGAGCAGAGAAAATAGGAAAGCAAATCTGAAAAATTGCCAAATGTGCAAAATGAAAATACACAAAAAAAGGAAGCGGAAAAAACATACACAGAGTGTGGAACCAAAGCGAAATGTCGCTGAATGGATGCGGCGGCGGCTGTCAAATGCCGTTGCAATTTCGCCCTCTCCGAACAAAGCAAAAGAAGCGAGCAAGAGTTCAACACTTGTCAGATACCCTGTAAAGCAGCGTAGAAAGAGAGAGACTGACAAAGAGAATTATACATGAACAATTCCTTTTCATTAGCAAGTTGGTAGTCCAAAGATTTTGTAAAGCTTAGAAAGAGATTTCTACTTAAACAATTGTCTTTTATTCAGCAAGTGGACAGTTCTAAAATTGCAATAGTTGGCAGTCCAAAAATTGCGAAACGTAGAGAAAGAGAGAGATATTTTTATAAACAAATGATTTTCTTTAGCAAGTTGGTAGTCCTAAAATTGCAAAATGTTGAGAGAAATCGAGAAAGCTTTAAACATAAACAAATGTCTTTATTCAATAGTTTGGTAGTTCTAAAATTACAAAGCGAAAAAGGAGATTTCTACATTAACAATTATTTTTCTTCGGCAAGTGGGCAGTCCCAAAATTGCAAAAGTTGACAGTCTTAAAATAGTAAAGCATTGAGATAATGAGAGCGAGATGCGGATTTCTACATACACAATCGTCATTCTTCAGCAAGTTGGCAGTCCGTAAATTGCAAAACGCAAAGCGAAATACGAGATTTCTACATAAACTATAGACTTTCTTTAGTAAGTTGGCAGATCTATAACTGCTAAAGTTGTCAGTCCTGAAACTGCGATGCGTAGAGAGAGAGAGAGAGAAAGAGCGAAAGACTTCTACAACAGCAATTGTGCTTCTTCAGCAAGTTGGCAGTCTTACAGTTTTAAAAGTTGAGAGTTCTATAATTGTGAAACGTAAAGAAAGAGAGAGTGAGAGACATTTCTATATAAATTGGCAGTCCTAAAATTACTAAAGTTGGCAATCTTAAAACTGCATTCGCAATATGCTATAAACAAAATGGTATAGAGAAATTTATAATTTCGACTTTAAGAGCCTACGGAATATGAAATTTAAGTAACATTTGCTAAGAAAAAAACAAATTCATATCAAATTTTGTAGTTTAGCTGAATGTGACTCAACTAAAACAAGAGATGTAAAAAGACAGATAGACTGTGTTTTTTAAATATTTTGTTCCTTTGAGATTTTGCTAACTTTAGAAAAATAATTTCATATGGAAGCATTTTAGAACTTACTTTCATGCTTTTTATAGGGTATACGTAGCTAGAGCTTTGGCTAGAGGTGCAGACAGATATGTTCGATAAAGAGAGAGAGAGTGCAGAAAGAGGAGATTGCACAATGAATGCGTGGATGCAAAACACAACAACTCGAGAATTGAAAGAGAGAGAGAGAGAGTCAGAGAGAGAGAGAGAGAGAAAACTGAGAATTGGGTTCATGGAAAGTGGATTCCTGCCTCTGCTGCCTGCCTGGCAATCTATCTCGAGTGTTGCCATGAATTTGTCCAGTCGACTGATGGCATGCCACAGCTAGAGAGAAAGAGAGAGAGAGAGGGAATGTGTGAGGGAGACAGCATGTGTGTGATGTATTGCTTTGTGTGATTTTGACAGAATTAGCAGCTGCTGCCGAAAATTGCACACAACAAAATTCATTCAGCACGCAAAACGATGCGAAATGCCAAAATCTCCCATTCTCACTCTCTCTCTCTCTCTCGCTCTATCTTTCTCTCAACAATTGTTCAACTTGTCCTTGGCGCAGTTCATCATCTGCTCAGCTCATCATTCTCCCATTTTCTTATTCAGCTGCTGCTTCTATTTTCTTCTTGTTCTTACTTCGCTCAGGTTATAAAGTTGCCATGGCTAATGTATTCTCCTGGTCTCCAAGGATATATTAATTTTGTTTTTATGTTGCCCGCTTTTAGGCCATATTTTTATGCTTAATGTTTATTAGCCATTAGGCTGACCACAAACCAAACAGCAAACGAAACGAACTTTGGCAATTAAAAGTTGCGGCCAAGTTAAAAGCCAGCCAACATTTTGCACGGCAACCAATCGAACTGTGTCTTTAGCAAATAGCTTTCACTTTTCTATACTGTATTCTTTTAAGGGTCGACTTCATTTCTGTACTTCGAATAATCAAATGCAAATGAGTGCCAGATTATTTAGCTTAAAGCATCTTTTTTTCCTTAAATTTCTATTCGCGCTGGAATGTATTTCATTCATTTTTATATCGTATATAAAAAACTAAAAATCTTTTGTCTCTGATTATTTTCTTTCTTTCTTATGTAGTATATAATAAACTAGAAATCTTCTGACTGCGATTTAATCTACCTTAGTTTCAATTTATTAATCGCTTTGTTGTCAACAAATTTTGCATTCATAGCTCATTTAAGATTTAGCTGCTGATAATTGGTTGGTAAGAGATTGACCTACAAATACTTTTGCATTAGATGGCTGACAAACTTGGTATATTTTGTACTCTATGGTATATTTTAAATCTATATATAGTTGTTTGTAGTATATTTTGAACTCGATGGTATATTTTGAATGTATAACTATATCCATATACAAAAAATAGTCCTCGGCATAGTATAGTATTTTTGAAGTTTATTAATTTGGTATATTTTAAACTCTATAGTATGTTTTAAATCTATCGATATACCAAATACGGTTTACGGTCTACGGTTTATTATTGGTATATTTTTAACTCTATAGTATATTTTGAATGTATACCGACATACCAAATATATATCGACATACCAAATATAGTTTTCGCTATGTTTTAGTATTTCTGATGTATAATTTTCGGTATATTTAATACTCGATTGCATATTTTGAACGTAGAACTTTATCGAAGTCTCTGGTATATTCTGTACTCGATGGTATATTTTAGATGTGGAACCATATCGACATACCAAATAGTCTGTGGTATGTTTTAGTATTTTGCGGTATATTTTTCGGTATATTTTGTATTATGTGGTATAATTTTAACTTACAGCTATGTAAGTATATAAAATACAGTTTTTGGTTTATATTTGATCATTTTTGCGGTATATTTTTGGTATATTTTTAGAAAATGATTAGCAAATACATGCTGTGAACAGATTTCTGCTTGCTTTTGGAAATAGTTGCGTAATTTCAGTGCAATGACAATGAGAAACAAGTCAGACAGACAGAATGAATAATTTGATATATACAGAAGATTGAATTATAGATTTAAGTTTATGAAACAATTTAATTTTTATTCGACTTGAAAATGCATATTGATTGTATTAATTGTTTAATTAACTATTTCATTTGCATTGTACCCAAATTAGATTGAAATTCTAGACTATTTCTTGTAGTTAAAGTTACTCTTCTAAAAATATTTATTTGCTACAATTTACATTTAACATTTACAGCTCATTTTACAATGTAATGTGCCAAATCTCAAATAATTTGCAGTTAATTATTGAACTTTAATTTCAACTAAAATATGCGTTCCTTTCGTATTTAGTTTTATGTGTTATCCAAATATGACTATCTCATATTCCCAATCAATATTTTTTATCCCCTTCTCTTCCATCTTCGACTGTCTGTTATTTTCTCAATCTCTGTCTAGCCACAAACTGTGCCACAAAGCAAGCTTATTGCCAAGGCTTATTGGGTCTGCTCTCTCTCTGTCCCTCTCTCTCTCTCTGCATCTCTCTCTCTCTTCTCTGTCTCTTACGCAGTTGTGGATTGCGATGCATTTCTAGTTGTCGCAACTTGTTGTGCTCTGGCACAACAATAAAATAACTTTTAATTATGCGCAACTAAAGGCAGCTTTCCATGTGTTTGAGAGTGTGTGTGTGTGTTCGAGTGTGTGTGTGTGTGTGTGTGCATTCGTAAAATGTAATTAGAGTTTTGTGTAGTGAAGTTGTCAGCTTTTGGATAACCGAAAACGAGCGTTTTAACAAGTTTAATTGGTGCAAAGTTGCTCACAAGTTGCCCCATCACAACACAACTTTTCTACAACTCGTGCTCTCTCTCTTTCTCTTTCTCCCTTTCGTACTATCTCTATCGCACTCTACTTTAATATGAGTCGAAATTTACTTAAGTAAGATCTATCGACACTACAAAACAGTGTTAACAATGCTTAGCTTAGTTTACATTAGCTATCGATTCTTGATTTTAATTGATTTTCCTCAGCAAGTTGGCAGCCCAAAAATTTCATCCGTTGCCAGTTCTACAATATTGCAATAGAGGAACATTGGGTAATGCTTATCTAACTTTACATTCGCTGTGTTTGTTATCGATAGATGATTTACATTTTTTTTTAGCAAGTTGGCAGTTCGAAAATTGCAACAGTTGCCAGTTCTACAATATTGCAATAGAGGAACACTTCATAATGCTCCTTTTATTTTACTTTCGCTTTCTTTGTTAACGAAAGGTTATTTCCATTGCCTTTCCTCAGCAAGTTGGCAGCCCTTAAATTGCATCAGTTGCTAGTTCCACAATATTGCATTAGAATAGTGCTTAGCTTACTTAACATTCACTGTGTTTGCTTTTGTTACATGATTTCAATCATTTTTCTTTAGCAAGTTGGCAGTCCTATAATTGCAACAGTTGGCAGTTCTACAATATTGCAATAGAGGTACATTGTTCAATATATTACAATAAATATTGACCGAATTGTCGCTATGCATTAAAGTTGCACTCGATTAACCTGCGGACGGGTTTTTTGTGGGCGTAAGTGCCGTGGTTAGCGACAGGGGGCGTGGCAGGTAGGCAGAGAGGCAGGCAGGCGGCCTGCCACTGACAGTCTATGCAGAGAGACAAAAAAAAATGCAATGGAAAGTCAGAGCAAAGCGACAAAACTTTTCGCCACAACCAACAGCAGAAGAAGAAGAAATGCAGACAACTTTTGTCATCTGATTTTCAGTTTTGCACTTGTGCATTTGAATACCCTGTAACCATAATATGGATTAGGGTAACATATAAATAAAATGATATGAACTAATTGAAATTACAAAAAAATAGAATTCAATGAAATAAAAATATTAAAATGATAAATTGACTTTCGCACAATTGAAATAAATAATTAAATATACAATATTGTAATAAAAATAATATTTTCATTAAACAAAATTAATGTTATATCTGTTAATTTTGTATAAGCGCGAACTATTTAGTTTGTTTTAATATTATAATATAATAATATAATATTGGAATATAGCAACATGAAAATTGCGGAGAATCTTCAATGTTTTAATTTCCATTTGGTAAAAGTTAAATGTCAATTTTTCAGAATTTTAATTTTAATTTATATTTGATAAAAGTTGAATGTGAATTCTTGGAAATTTTTAAACATCAAACAAATGTCAAAAAGTACAATTTAAATTATATTTGGTAAATAAAAAAAAATTTAATATAGCTACTCAAATATGTACATATTGTGGAAATATTATATTGCAGAGAATTTTTTTATTTTTCTCTTAAAAGAAAAGAACATTTTTATTTCCATTTGGTAAAAGATAAATGTGAATTTTTTTAAATTTAAAAATGAAAAATAATGGCAAAAGATATAATATAATTTAATTTATAATTGGTAAAACGCGTATGTATTTTTTTTTAATTTTAAAATTAAAAATAATGACGAAATGTACCATTTAATTTGTGTTTGGTAAATGCGAATTTTTGGAATTTAAAAATAAATAAAATAATAAAAAAAGAACTATTGGTTAAAGATATTGTATCTTTTATTTAAAGAAAAGGTAAATGTGCATTTTTTAAATTTTTAAATTAAAACTAATGACAAAATATACAATTTAATTTGGTAAAAGTTGAATGTGATTTTTTTTTTAAATTTTAAAACGTCAAATAATTGCAAAAGATAAAATTTTGTTTATATGTGGTCAAAGTTTAATGTGCATTTTTTTTTTAAATTGAAAAATATAAAAATAATGGCAAAACATAAAATTTAATTTATATATGATAAACATGAATGTGATTTTTGATTAATTTTAAAAAATAATTTTCTTATTTTGAGTACAGGGTATGTGCTAGTCGAGTGCCTGGCAACACTGTTGCGTTTTTCTTTGCAGCTGCTGTTTGGCTAAGCAAAAAATTTTTAATATTTACTAAACTTATGCAAAAAGTGGCAGTTGCTGCCTTCCACTGTAGACACTGCCTCGTGCCTAGTGTTGGCTAATGAAATGCACTTTCCACTGCTCCTCTCCCCTCTTCCTATTCCCCCCCACGACTTCTTTATAGTCTTTTGCGAGCTTGGGCAGCAACTTTAGCCAGCTGCCAAATGTGGAGACACGTTGATAGCAGGCAACAGACAAAACTTGGCCCTAAGTAAATGCTTCAGACGTGTGCATTACCTGTCTCCTCCCCCACTCCCCTCTCCTCTTTGCCCTCCTCAAGCTGTTGATGGGACAGCAGCTGGCAACTGGCAACTGGCAATTTGCCCACAACAATTCGAAAAGCGAATATGCAACGCATTGCAATGTGCAGCACAAGAACAATTTGACGCTGGTTAACAAATTGAAATGCCAACCAATGATGATTATTTGCTGCTGTTGCATTCCTCCCGATGGGGCTAACCACTATTAGCACTGTCAACGCTGTCAACGGGAACAACGGAAACTACTTGCAACAAATTCACTTAGTACAAATTATGATTTCTTGTAAAATCTTTAAAAATGTTGCGATGGCAAAACAAACGAGTGAACAAAAAACACGAATTATCAACTAAGGATAAAAGCATTTTCAATGGCGGAGAAATAATTCAAATCAGTTTCGATTATAAGTAAGTAATAAAACAAATTTTGAAATAGTGAATGAATGAATGAATGATTATGAAATTTAATCAATTCAAACAAAGAAATTAAAATCGCTTTGGTATTCATTTTAATACAAATTTCAATAAATTATGACAGAAAATAATACCCAGATGAAAAAAGTAAGCCACTATTAAAATATACTGAAAATATACCAATATATACCATATAAAATACCCAAAGTATACTAAATTATATCATATAATTTGGTATAATTATATGGTATAATATGATATATTGTTAATATTTTATGTGGTACAATTCCGTATTTTATGTATCGTAATTTGGTATAATTTTAGTATTTTTTTAAAAGTAGCATACAAAATATTCCACAGAGTTCAAAATATGCTAGATTGTCAATAGCAATATGACAAAATTAAAAAACTAATCTTTAAAAAATATACTGAAAATATACCAAGATGTATACGCGGTATAACGGTATTTTATATCATTCAAAATATACCATATAGAACAAAATATAGTTGATTTTCACCTGAAGATAAAATAATTAAGAAAGATGCCGTTTAAAAATACTAAAAACATACCAAAATATGTAGTATAACTATATACTACAGTATTCTAAATATACCACACAGAACCAGATACACTAGATTGTCAACAAGAAAAAATAACAAAGAAATATGCAGTCAAAAAATACTAAAAATATACCAAAATGTGTAGACAACATTCCAAATTATACTATAGAGAACAAATTATACCAAAATTGCCAGTCAAAGCAATTAAGAATAAAAAAAAAAATAGGAAAAAACATTAGAGGTAATTAAGTAATCTATTAATATACTACTGAATTTCAAATATACTATAGAGAACGAAGTATACTAGATTGCCAACAAAATGATAAACGATTTAAGAAAGCTTCAGTCAAAAAATACTAAAAATATACCAGATACTAGATTGTTAACAACAAGATAGAAGACTTCATTAAGCTACCGCCGAAAACTACTAAAAAAAAAACGAAAATATAGTTGTAGTATAACTGTAAAGATCAAATTATACCAAGATTGTCAATCAAAGCTATTAACAAAAAAAAAAAAAAGAGAATTAAGAGCTGAGAAAGTATTTAAGGTAATTAGCTAAGCTTTTAATGTGAAATGTGAATATGAGTAGGAAATTAGGTGAATTGATAATTTTGGACAATTTCATTGTAGTAAAGCATTTACAGTCCAAAAACAAGTGCATGTTATTTAAGGAAATTTTTGGAGTTGCAAGTTTTCATTCATCGAATGCAATTTTGCAATTTTAATTTGTGTTGCAGTTATCAAGTGCAACGCAGACGTTGCAACTTGCCATGGCATCCACTTGTTGCAAAAAATTGATCTTTGTAGTCGCATTTTTTCAACTTTTTGTTAAAGTTGTTGAACCCCGTCCGTGTAGTTTGTTGTCTGCTCTTGATGAGTGTTAAAACTGACAAACAAAAGCTGTTTGCCCACAATGTGTCCCCCTTTCCCGCCTTGCTCCTCCTCCTTCCAATTGACTTTCTCTGTTCCGAGTTTTGTTCCTCTCCCACTCTCCCCCTCTCTCAACTCTGGCCAAGGACTGGCCCATGTCCAGTGCAGACTGTAAAACAATTGACAGCTTCAGCTTCAGCTTCAGCTTTAGTGTCACCATTGAAACCTGCTTTCTCTCTCCGTTCCTCCGTTCCCAACTCTAGCCGCAGCTCTTCCCGAATGAATGACTAAATGACTGACTGACTGACTGACTGCACACCTCAGCGACACTCTCTCTCTCTCTCTCTCTCTCTCTCTTTGTTTGTATGTGTGTAGCTTCAAGTGGCCGTGAATCCCTCTGACCCTCCGTTCTCTGTTCTTCGTTCCCTTACCTCAATCCCAACCCTCTGACCCTCCGTTCTCTGTTCTTCGTTCCCTTACCTCAATCCCAACCCTCTGACCCTCCGTTCTCTGTTCTTCATTCCCTTCCCTCAACCTCAATCCCAACCCTTACTCCTGCTCCAATCCCCAACAAACAAAAGTTTGACAGAGTGTCTGATGTGCGAAAGGCCAAGAGCAGAAGCCGTCCAGAAGCCGTCATGGCCATGACTAGTGTCTGCCTGCCTCCCCCCTTTCTCCCTCTCCCTTCCTCCCTTTCCTTAACTTCGAGAGTTCCCCACATTGATTTACGGGCATCAGGGGTGCAGCTCGTCGCAGCTCGACTGTGGCGCCTCCGTTGGGTGCAGGCCACTTAACGTTGCGTCCAGTAGGTTTCCTTATTGTTTTTATTTTCCTGCTTGTTCTTTGTTTGCATTGTTTTGATACCCTACATGAAAGCGGGCAAGCTCAACGCTATTGCATGTTGGCACTTGTAAAATTAAATAAAATACTCTGTAAATCTGAAAGTCTGTCTGTATGGTCAAATGTCAGTGCTTTGTAGAATAGAATTTCATCAAAATATACCAAATTATATGTGGTATAACGGTATAGAACTGTATTTAAAATATACCATTTCAAATATACCAGATTGTCAACAAGATGAAGCGATTAAGAAAACTTCAGTCATATACTGAATATATACTAAAAATATACCAAAATGTTAATGTAATACTATCGCATTCCAATTAAACTAGATTGTCAACAGCAATATAAATGAACTCAAAATAAAACTTCAGTCGAAAAATACTAAAAATATACCAAAATGTAATTGTGGTATACCGGAATACTATCGCATTCGAAATATACCATTGATAGCTAAATATACTAGATTGTCAACAAGGTAAAATAATAAGAAAGATGCTATCGTAAAATACTAAACTGCAATTATACCATGGAAAACAAAATATACTATATTGTCAACAAAAATATTAAGAATTTAAGATTCAGTCAAAAAATACGACAAATATACCAAAACCCGTATGTGGTAAAATGGTATTCTACTTCAACTATAGCAAACAAAATATGCTAGATTGTCAACAATAAAATAAAATAAATAAAAAAAATTCAGTCAAAAATACTATAAATATACCGAAAATACTACTGCATTAAAAAAATGTCATTTCAATACTGTCTATATTTAATATATTTAATTCTTTAAGGTATGTCGAATATGCTAAGTTTAACTGTAGTCAGTTCTTAAACTCCCTTTGCTTGATCTACTTCTTTTAGTGGTAATCAGTCCTATATACTAATTATTATGTGCTTTAATATAAAATTATCAGCTGACTTACCATTTGCATAGAGTATTTGCTACTTCCTTTGCATAACCTGCAAAAATGAGAGAATTTTAAATTATCTTCAAGTTATCAAGCTCTAAATGGTCAACAACAAGATAAGAGAATTAAAGAAGCTTCTGTTGAAAAATACTACAAATATACCAAAATATATATGTGACATAACCGTATACTACAAATATACAAAATGTTAAAAACAAGATACAAATACTAAGAAAGTTTCAGTTGAAAAATCATATAAATATACCAAAGTGTATATGTGGTATACTACACCATTTAAAATATAATATAGAAAACAAAATATACCAGAAAGGGTATATATTGAGTCGAGCATAGTCCTGGCATACTTGCTGGACAAAAAATACTAAAAATATACCAAAATATAGATGTACACAAAACGAAGTGTATAAAATTGTTAACAAGATAATATAAATTTAAAAACGTCACCCGAAATATACTAAAAAAAAATACCAAAATAAACCAGAAAGGGTATATACTGAGTCGAGCATACCCCTGACGTACTTTGTTGGGAAAAAATATACTATAAATATACCAAAATATAGATGTATATAAAACGAAATAGTATATTAAATTGTCCACAAGATAATAAATTTAAAAAAAAAATACTTTCAAAAATACCAAAATTTATATGTAATGAACCGGCGAGGGTATATATTGAGTCGAGCATACCCCTCACATACTTTGCTGGCCTTGCTTCATAACTGTCTGCGCTCTCGCATTTTATGGAGTTTATTAATTTGAGTGCTTTTCACCCGCTGGTGACACATTTCCCAACACGCTTCGGCCGGTGTGCCACTTGTTTTATTGACTGGCCCCAAGCCGAGGGCTGACTTTGGGTGAGAGGGGGGGATAGACAAGAGAGAGGGAGTAGGGAAGAAGGGAATACAACGCATGTGTCGCACAACTGTCGAATGAAAGTAAACGGATTGGATTTCAAATGTTGTCCACATACACAACAATCTGCCTCCTTCTCCTCCCTCTCTTGTTCTTCTACTGCACACACACTTGAACTCTCTCCCTTTGGGGGAGTGGGGAAGGGCAAGGGGGAAGGGGAGGGGGAGGCAAACACACATCATGTGACGCGCGCGTCTCGTGTTGGCAATTGATTTTGAACTTTGGGTCACGTATTTTAAAAATATTTTATAAATATTGACACTGAGATTACGCGACTGAGAGGAGTTTATTTACCCTCCCTTCCCCTCCCCACTGCCCCTTCCCGCGACCCTGTCCAGCCCTACCCAAAGAGCAAATAAATCACGTATACGCCGCGTATTGTGCGCCGCGAAAAATGCGAATTGAGTTGACTTGAGTTTCGAGTTGCGAGTTTGTGTTGTGCCATGCAATTAGACAAGAAAATTAAGCAAAGAGAGGGGAGGAAGAAGGAGAGAGAGAGGAGAGAGAAAGGGAGATAGAGAGAGAGAGAGCGAGAGAAAGATACAGGCAAAGACATTTCCGCCGAGACTTTGACGCTTTGTTTCACTCATAAACTTTACATGAATCAACTTTTTGATTTGTCTCATTGTCTCTACATAGGCAGGCAGTTGTTGCAGTTGCTGTTGCACTGTTGTTGTTGTTACTGTTTTTGTTGCTGCCACAGTTACAGTTGCGTACGTGCCACAAGTTGAGTTCTGCCTCGCGAGTTGCCAATTTTGCGGCAATTTTGGGGCGTCAACTTTTTAATTGTCTTGCGGTTAGGCAGCGAGCAAAAGGAAAATCGACAAAGTTGAATGTGTGTGTGTGTATGTGTGTTGCTTGTTTGTCAAGCTGCATAATACACACACACACACACACACACACACACACACACACACACACACACACACACACACACACACACACACACACACACATACACACTCCCCATCACACACACTCTAAATGCCATGAAATACTTGCTCAAACCTTTGCTTTAATGCCCATTAAAAAAGCTTTAAAAAAAAACATCTAGCTGAAGCTTGAGAATTCTATAAAATTGATTAAGATATTCACATACTATGATTTAGTTTACAAAATTCCATATAATCTATATTGAATATTCCTCTATGTTAATCTAATTAAGTTGAAGTTTGTTTACATTGTTGTCTTCAGTTTCATTCTTTCACAAATTTGCTATGCATATTATTTGGTGTTTCTATTTCATCGCTCTACAAGTTAGCTATGCTTGCAACCATCGTGTTTCAATTTCATCGTTCCTATACATACTATTGACTTATGGTTCCATTTCATGGATCCATAAGATTGTAATGCACACTAGAATTAATACTAAAGTTTTGTGTTCCAATTTCATCTATTTATTAGTTGTCTATGTACACTATAATTTATGCTATAATTTTATTGTTTCACAAGTTTGTTATGGATATTATTTTGCGTTTCTATTTAATCGTTCCTTAACTATAATTTATATTTAAATTGAATCTTTTCACAAGTTTGCTATGCTTACTATTGATTTAAGGTTTAATTTCATCGTTCGACAAATTGCTATGTTTACTATTGGTTTGAATTACAATTTGAGTGTTCCATAAGTTTGCTTCAATTCATAGTTCCACAAATGATGCATAGCAAATTGGTGTTTCAATTTCTTCGTTCCGCAAGTTGTATATGCCAATTAGAAATTCATGTTTAATTTTCATTGTTTCATAATTGTAAACTTTTGATACAATTCGATACAAAATATTCGTAGTATTAATTGTAATTGGATTACTTTCATGGTCTCTTCCAATTTTCCTATTATGAAACGCAATTATAGGTAGTATAATATAGGAATATAAAACCATTGTCAGTTTGCTTAGCCACTTTTTTAGCTGTAGAGTTTTTGCGCAATTCAATTGTAGATTTCTCGTTTTTAAGCTCATAGAATTGGTTTAAAGTGCGGCAACTTGCTCGATTCTCAGCGAACTTTTGAACTTTTCACTCACTCTCCCTCTCTCTATCTCTATCTCTCTAACTCTCTCCCAAGTTGCTCGCATTCTTTGGCTATTTGTCGCTCCACAAGCGTCTGCAGTCTGCAGTCTGAAGTCTGCATTATTATGCGCTGGGCATTTGTTATAAAAGTCCTGTGCTGTCACCTCATAAGGAGAATGTCAGCAGGAGTCAGAAGTCAGAAGAGGAGACAAGCAAAATGCCGCTGAAAGGACGAGCTATTCACTCTCTCTATCTCTCTCTCTTCGCAAAGCCGCAATAAAATGTGAAAACATTAAAGCATCGCAGCAAAGGACATTAGACAAGGAGAGGAAGAGAGGGAGGGAGAGGCAGACACACCTAAGACATAAGCCGCTATCATTCACCCTTAATCCGTTTAAGGACACTTGACGTGCACGGCAAAACAGCAGCCACAACAACAACAATAGCAATAGCAACAGCAACAGCTAACCACAGACGAAGCGCACACCTTGAACACACACACACACACACACACACACACACTCAGGTCGAGGCACAACTAAAAGTCAGTCAAATTGACCAGCAAGTGCAGGAGAGTTTATAAAATAAAATGATGACGATGACGAGGACGGAGATGGAGACGGAGAGGGAGACAAAAAGAGGGGAAGGAAGTTGACGAAATGGAAACATAAAGAAAATAGCAGATAGAAAAAACAGCAACAGCAACAACAACAATGATGAGAGCAGGAGCTACAGAATAAAAGCGGAAAAGCGTCAGGAGCCCGCATCGAAAGTGAAATACAAAAAAGGGAAACAAATGAAATA
Source organism: Drosophila sulfurigaster albostrigata (assembly GCF_023558435.1). Classification (NCBI taxonomy): domain Eukaryota; kingdom Metazoa; phylum Arthropoda; class Insecta; order Diptera; family Drosophilidae; genus Drosophila; species Drosophila sulfurigaster. The sequence goes on from NC_084885.1 coordinate 31,866,539, forward strand.
ACCTAAAAAGCATTAAATTAAGTATCGAATTGCAAAGACCCAGTACTTGTTGAACTATTAAGTATATTAATATACTATTTAGTATACTAATATACCATAAAACATATACTAATATAATACAATATGATATTATAGGAATAACTTAAAAATCAACAAACTAAAATAAAGCAATTAAGCTCGAGTATTGACTGCTAGAGACCCTTTGATTACGCAGGTTAGAGTAATACTTATTTCAACGAAACAAAAAGCTTTGAATTATGAAACACACATATATTAATAAAGTATGTAGCATTTATTATACTACTAAAAAAATAACTAAAAAGCAACAAACTAACATTAAAAAGTTAAGCTCTAGTATTGACTACTGGAGACCCTTTAATTGCACTGCTTTACAAATGCAAAAAGCCTTGAACTATTAAACTCAGTTAGTCAGGAAGTTGGTAAAGTGAATATTGGAATACCCCTATATGGATTATAGAGCATACTAATATACTACATTTTGTATTATATAAATAACTACAAATCAGAAAACTGAAGTAAAGCAATTCAGCTGGAGTTTTGACTACTGAAGACCCTTTTATTGCGCCGCTTTACAAATGCAAAAAAATGCCTTGAACTATAAAACTCACAAATAACGAAGACCTAATAGTTGTTGAAAGTTAGTTAAGTGAATATTGGAATACCACATGTTGAACAATATCTACTCTGGAAATAGTGAAATATGCTGCTTCAGCTTAGCTACCTCGTCTTTATCTAATGTTACACGGTAGCTGCATGGTCAGGTATTTCTATTGCGTAGCTATCTATATTTTTTTTTCGTTCGAAATACGAAACCTAAAATCATCCACTTAAAAGCCAAGGGTCGATAATTTACTGACGCCTGCCTGACAGTTTATGGGGCTCGCCAAAGTTTTGTGCGCTCTTCGCTTAGCCAAGCCACAACACTTTGTTGTCCCTCTGGAAATAACGTTAACGTGTCCTACCTTTTAGACCCAAACAGCTTGTTCAACATTGTCATCGGAGCGTAGCATAACGCGACGCCTCTGTCTTATGTTAACTCTGCAGTGGTCAGAGTGCTGCGATGAGCACAGACTAGACATGGAGTCACATTTATTGCGGCATAAATTTGCACTTTGTTGTGGTTTGGAGACACACACACGTACACACACACACACACACACGCATACGCATGCATGCCTGCATGCAGTTTAGTTTGAGGTTAGAATGAGAAGTGAGGTTAGATTGAGGAGTGAGGTTAGGTTGCAGCATGACGTAGTTTGTCTAACGTTTTGTTATTTAGCTGGCAAATTGTTTTATGCTCCTCAAACTTGTCTGGCTATTTGTGGTCCGAGAGAACTTAACTTGCCTCGAAAGCAGACACATTCGATAACAGGGAGTCGAAAAGGAAAGCGAGAGAGAGAGAGAGAGAGGAAGATGAGACAGCAGAGGACGAGACAGCAGAGGTCAATGCAGCAAAGAAAGATGCCATCATGAGTGGACAAGCGCTTATGTAATGGATGTAGGAGTGTTATCGATAAACGATAACAGCTGGTGTATATTGATTAGGCTAAAATAACTCAAATATGTCTACAACAAAGCAGTTGATTTCCATTGCGCAGCCATATATATGTTTATCGATAAGCGATAGCGGTGTGTTATCGATAATTACGAACTATGTATGTGGAGCTAGTGGATACTACAAAAGCTAAAACAATTCAAGTGTGTCTACAGCAAGCTGTTGGTTTTCGTCGTGCAGCCATATTTTAAATGTTTCTGGATAATCGATAACTTGAGGAAGTGTTATCGATAAACGATAATCTGGTACTAAGTGCAGCTGGTGCATATTAAAGCTAGAAAAATACTTATATATGAACAGCCATATTTGAATGTTTATCGATAAACGGTAGCCTTACGATGTTATCGATAAACTATAATCGCATATTAAAGCTGAAACAACTCAAATATGTCTACATGCAGTTGTTTTTTATAGCTCAGCCATATTTCAATGAATATCGATAATCGATAACTTGATGGATTGTTATCAATAGACGATAATCTCTTACTATGTGCAGCAAGTGCATATTATTAGAGCTAAAACAACTCAAAATCAACAACAAGCATTTGATTTGCATAGTGCAGCTATATTTAAATGTTTATTGATCAACGATGACTTGAATGGGTGTTATCGATAAATGGTAATCTCATACAATGTACAGCTAATGTATATTGAAGCTAAAACAACTTTAATATTTCTACAACAAGTAGTTGATTTTCATAGTGCAGTCAGGTTTATTGATGTTTATCGATAAACGATAACTTAAATATGCAGGGTTGCCACAAAATTAAGGAAGGGGTTACCAATGTTGCTCTGCGCTGCTTTCTAATCTCTCCCATGTTTGAGTTATTTCAGGTTTTTGACACTCACGAGAATTTACGATGCAAATGGAAATGAAAATGAAAATGGGAATTGTTCAATTTGATGTGGCTTTTTATAGGGTTGCCACAACTCGTGCGCCTTATTTGGCCATTAAGTGCGAGGTATGTCCAACATTCAGCACCTAATTAACGCCAAACGAATAATTTTGCGTCCTCCCCGAGACACAAAAACTACACCAATAACTTTTCTTTTAATGCCCAAAGTAAAAGCAATTGGGGTATGCTCGACTGCCAAGATACCGGGTAATCAGCAGCTATGTGATAGAGCGTGACCAAGTCACGCCTCTCAAGCAGCCACTTACAGGGTAGGCGACAAAAACGGGCGCAACAAATCCACAGACAAAACTTTTGTCATTTGCACATTGTTTCCTTTTTTTTTTCGATTTTTTTTTTTTTGGAATGGAGTTTCCTTCAGTTTTTGTGTCCATTCGCTTCGCGCCCTTTGCTACAGTATTACTCATTAGCAAAGCTCGTTATTGTCAATAGTTGGGAGATAATTTAGTCTTTTGTTTCGTTTTTGTTGCTTATTTTCTTTAACTTCACCTGGAATCTGTTCGTGAGTCCTTTTTTCCCTTCCCCTCCCCGCACTCTCTATGTGTCTCGTCGTCGTCTCTCCATTGGACTCTATTATTTGCCCTGTTTTATTTTCAAAGTCATTACAAAAGTTTGCCGCATCGATAAATGGATAACCAAAACAGCAATAGCAACAGCAACAAGACCGAGAAAGGTGCTCGCAATGCCCTCGGGCAACTTTGTCATCATTGCCCAGTCGAACAACAACAACAACAGGAACAGGAGCAACAACAACAACGTATTGAAACAACAAACAGAAATTTCCAATTGACTGCGATGCTCCGCAACTAATTGGCAACAAATGAGCACGAAACCAAACTAAACCCAAACCAAAAACAAAAACTAAATGGAAAAGGAAAACGGAAAAGGGGGTGGGGGTAAAGAAGAAGAGCAACCAACTCTCTCTACCTCTTTCTCCTGACTCCTCCTTCGATAGGTTGAGCAAAACATCTCTCTAGTACTTCTCCTGTCCACCATCCTCCAATCTCTTGCCCCACTTGAAGCTACAGGTTAAACAGAGACCACAAAGCATCGACGAGTGATGCACTCGACGATGAGCTACCTTGTATTATATCCTAGACTAGGTGCTGTTCGGAATATATCATTTTGAATTTGGAATTTGTAATTTTACATAAGTATTTTCATACAAAGTTAAAAGAGCTATACAAAACCTATAAAAAAAATACTAAATACTGTAAATATACTAAATTTTAAAAATACTAAAGTTAGAAAAGGGCTATAAAAATTCTATAAAAATACTAATTACTCAAAATATACTAAATTAAAATAGTAACCAAATTTAAAGAGAAGGGCTATAAAATACTAAATGCAAAAAATACACCAAATATAAAAATACTAAAGTTAAATATACTAAATATAAAGTACTAATCTTGAAAAGAGAGAAAGGATATAAAACACTTAAAATATACTGAGTATAAAAAATTCTAAAGTTAAATAGAGAAGAGCTATAAAAAAGCTCTAAAATACTAAAAACTATTCAATGCAAAAAATACTAAATATAAATATGCTAAAATACAAAATACTAAAAATACTGAATATAAATAAATACAAAAATACCAAATATACAAATTTTGAATACTATAATTAAAAATGCTGAAAAATATTGAAATTCCAAATACTGACAAAACTAAAGGTACTAATGATAAACTATAAAAATATTAAACATATGTTCTATATACTATATAAAATACTAAATATACAATAACTAAATATACAAAATACTAAATATACAAAATACTTGACTCTTAAAAAGCTTAATAAAAAAAATATAAAGAAACATAAATATAAAAATATTAAATACTAAAAATACTATATATAATACAAATACTGAATACTAAATACAAAAAATGGAAGTAACGTAAATTTATGCCGAATAACAATAATAAGATTTGCATAACTAACTTAAGGTAAAACAATCTTTGAACAATTGAAGTGCTCATTTAATAATCTACATTTATTTTTTAGTAAACTTGAATCATTTTATAATGTGGAAATAATCATGAAGTAACTCACATTAAAATATTAAACATTTTGATGATTGGGCTGATATCTAATTTGTAATGCAGCAAGTCTAGTCTAGTATATCCCGTTTGCCAGAGAAGTATAGGGTATGCAAGGAGTTAGAGGTGCAAGCTAAAGGAAGACACTAGAGAAAGCGAGAGACTGCGAATGCATTCATTTAGATAGGCACCACCAAACAGAGAGTGAGAGAGGGAGAGAGAGAGAGAGAGAGAGGGGAAAGAGGAGCAGGCAACCTAAGGACCTAAGTACCTAAGGAGCGACCTTAAGGACCTTAAGCAACAATGGGTTTACCTCCAGTGGCAGCAAATCAATTAGGCAACGTGCAATGCAGCGTTGTTCTCTTCTCTGCTCTTCTCTTCTCTTCTGTTCTGTTGTATTAAACGTTGTGCCACGCCCCCTTCTTCTTCTTCTTGTGGTGGCTCGAAATAGAAAAAGTTGTTAATTGAAAATGGTGCGTATTTGCTGTTGTTGTTGCTTGGTTGCTGGTTGCAACTCGTTTTCCACTCGGTTGCAGCTTTAAGTTATAACAAGAACAGCTCAAATGACCTCTTTCCCCCCCCCTTCTCTTCCAGCGAATTGCTTGTTAATCCCTGACACGCTGCCAACGACAAACCAACTGAATTAACACATTAAAATTACTTTTTATTACAAGCCAAGAAACACACACACACACACATGAAGGGCAAACAAAAGAGCTGCTGGCAGCCAAAGTTGAGTAATAAAACGACAGGCAAACCGTCAAGAGTAGCGCAAAAACCTGAAGGATACCAAACTACAGTAGTCACTGACTAAGAGCAACAGATTCATCAACTGCAGTCGACCATTTTGCTTATACTTTATATGTTTCCCCCTTCGAACAGAACTGCATTCGAGACCTGAGCAAAAAAACATGTGCAAGGCAACTGCAATAATTTCTACTGTACAACCTGAAAGCACGAACAAACTAAATGCACACACTGATGGAATTGAGGTAAGTATTGACTATTAAATACCCTGTAAACAATGCTTACAACTCTTATCAAGTGTTGATAAACATTGCTGATCAAAAAGTTGATTAAATAGCTTGTTTTAATTAAGGAAAATATATGAAATAGTTCATTATGAATAGTATAAGAGTAAAATATTTGTTTGTCTTGTTGAGAGTTAAATAAGTTACGAGTTGCAAGTTGTATGAGAGTTCAATAAAAACAGCATACGAGTAAAATATACGCAAAAGATGCAGAAGATGCCGCACTTGATATAAGAGTTATAGAAGAGTTGTGTAATATGCATATAAGAGTGATAAATGAGAAAATTCAAATTAAAAAACAATATAAGCATTGTATTAGAGTGGTATAAAACCGATAAATGAGAAAATTGAAATTATAAAGGCACATTAAGATTAACATACGAGTGGTATACGAGTTGTATAAGAGTGATGAATCCGAAAATGCAAATAAAATAACCTTTATACAATTGGTGCAATATTTGTATAATACGGTAACAACGATAAATAAAAAACTCAAATTATGTAAGATCCTTTATGAAGTGCACTAGTTGTAAGATATTGTAAGAGCAGTATAAGAGTTGTATAAGAATAGTATACGAGTCGCATAAGAATGATAAATAAGAAAATACAAATTAAAATTAAAATACAATGTTTGTAAATATTTTGTAGGAACAGTATAAGAGTTGTATAAAACGCGTACAAGAGTTATAAATTAGAAAATTGAGATAAAAGCACTTTTATGATGTTGGAGCCATAGTTGCATGATATTTCAGCAACAGTATAAGAGTGGTAAAAGAGTCGTATATGAGTGGTTTATGAATATAATAAACATTATGAAATTAGAGCAACAAATGCTTCGATGCTTCTATGAATAATTTTCTTTTATTTTTTTGTGAATACTTTTCTTTCTCAAAAAATTCGTATACTATGTTCCAAACATTTGTTCAAGTCGAATATATCAAATTAGTCTGCAGTCTTTATTTTTAAAGATATTTTGTACATTCCGTTTATACATTTGTTTAATAAAGCGTTCTATTTTATATTCTAATTTCTTTTGCTGTTATTTGCCTAAAGTATTATAATTGTAAATAAATTAACGCACTGACAATAACTGAGATCGATGCCACCCGATTTATCTTCTATTCGAACTGTAGGGTATGCAACGGCTGAAGAAGCCAAACGCTTTTGGCTTCACTGCGTGTCGTCCTTGCCCTTACACTATGTACTTGTGTGTGAGTGTGTGTGTGCCAGTGTGTGTGTGTGTGTGTGTGTGTGTGTGTGTGTGTGTGTGCGAGTGTGTACGTGTTTAGCTGAGGTGTTGCGTGCCTGTGAAATGTTTTGCGCCATGTGCGTGACTGAATGCCCGACTGAGTCCCCCCACAGCAAACATAACACACACACACACACATACACACACACACGCACACACACATACATCGAGTCTGCTATAGACATATGCATACACACATCTCTATGGCAGATATCTGGAGGCAAACTCCTTCTTGGGTTCTTGCCACACTCTCCACACGTAGCAGACGCTTAATCTGACTAAAGACACGAATTGAAATTAGAATCTGAATCTGAATCTGACTCACAATCTCAATCTGAATCTGAATTACAATCTCAATCCGTATCGAAAAATCACAACTTTGATTTCTGATGCTGATGATTATTATTCTATTTGTGAATGTGTCAAGTGTTTTTCTCCTTTCCCTTTCATTTTGTTCATTATACTATTTTGCTCTTCTAATGTAAACGTTTAAATTATATTGTACTTGGTTCAATGAAGAGCAAGTAAAATACCAATATACCAAGTATTGCCTTCGGTATATTCTATATATTCTATTTTTGCATTGCTTTTATATAATATATATAATATACCAAAACAATATACTGAAAAAAAATACTTAAATTTACCAAAGTATATTTATAGTTTCAATAATTTTGCTCTTATTCAATGTACTCTATCAATAGAACAACAAAATATACCAAAACATACTGAACATTCCACAAAAATATACTAAAATACACCGAATAGCAAAAAATCAATAATATAATATACTAAAACATACTAAATATACCAGATCCTATATAAGTATATTGATATTTATTCAATAAAAGCAAAACAATGCAACAACAAAGTATACCAAATCAATATACTGAAAAAATACAAAAATATACCGAAGTATATTTGTAAAGTTTAAATAAATTAGCTCTAACTCAATGTACTCTATATCAATAGAACAATAAAATATACCAAAATATATTGAACATTTAGCGGAAATATACTAAAATACACCGAATAGCAAAAAATTCAAAATTACTAAATATTCTAGAGACTATATACATAAGTATGTTAATATTTTCAATAAAGCAAAACAATGCAAGAATAAAATATACCAACGTAATATACTAACAAAATATATAAAATATACCAAAAGCTTTACTTGGTATATTGATATACTATTACATTTAAAATGTGCCGAATTGCCAAATAAAACCAAACCATTTTATTTTCATTATTTCGTTTCAATCTCTGCTGTCTTCTTATTCTTTAACACTCTTCTTAGCTTTCGTCTTTCCTTTCATTACCCACTTTTAACTGTCTGCTGATAAGCGTAAATACTTTAAATTTCACGAGTAGACACAATAGAAATTCATATTAAATATACTTTAGCCAGCAACTAAAGTTGTTTTGGCATTTAAAAGTGCACACTTGAGCTTAAAGCACGATTGGGGCAGCAGTCAAAGATCTGAGGTTACTCAGGGCAACTATTGCAGCCACAGACAAATGTTGAATTATCGGTTGTGCACACACACACACATCTAAGTATTGGAGCCGCAGGTAACCGCAAAATGCAATTGAAGAAGTGCAACAGCAATAGCAACAGCATCTGCAATGATGACAGGGAAAGAGAAGATTGTGAAGATGCAACCTGCTAGCTTCGCTGTTAGTGGAAGGTCAACAGCATCGATTCAATATTCAAAATGTAATTTAGCGTAATGTACACACACACACTTACACACACACACTTATACACATACAGACACAACACCAAAGAGCAGCAGCAGCAACATCGACTCGAGCAACAGTTGCAACCTGAGACGCAGCAATTGCTGTGCGATAAAGTCTTTGCACCTTTCAATTGCCTGGTTGCTGCTGTTGCTGTGGCAACAATGGATTTGATGCCGGCAAATGCAGATAGAAGATAGCAGATAGCAGATAGTGTTTACACCTGAAGGCCACAACTCAACATCAACATCAGCAAAAGCAACATCAACAATCAGAGAGAGAGAGAGAGAAGCGCGCATAATAATCAGCTTTCTATAACAGTGAAAAGTTCCTGCAATACTTTAAATTAAAAGAGATCGCGTCATCAAAAATGATTGCTAGAACAATTTTGAATTTGTTTCTAGACCTGAAGTTAGCATTTATCGTATAAGATAAGATTAATCTGTGTGCATATTAAACTCTACTTAAAAATGTAACGAAGTCAAAGGCGAAGTAAAAAGATTTGTTTTATAGCCTCAAGTTAATATTTATCCCACAGATAAAATTCTAAAGAACCTCAAGTTAACATTTATCCTACAGATAATATTATATAAGTCTGTGTAAACTTCGAACACTAGTTAAAAGTTAATCGAAGTCAAAGGCGAAGCAAGAGGATTTATTTCTTAGCCTCAAGTTAATATTTATCTTACAGATAAAACTCTAGAGGATTTCTTACTCGACCTCAAGTTAACATTTATTGTACAGATAAGATAAGTCTGTGTAATTTTTAAATTCTAAAACATTTGCTTGTCAACCTCAAGTTAACTTTTATCCTAAATAAAATAAGTCTGTGTAAACTTTAAACTCTAGTTAAAAATTCAAGAAAAGTCAATGACGAAGCAATTGGATTTGTATTTCAACCTCAAGTTCAAATTTATCGTACACATAACTTCACAAAACTGATTTTTTCTAATTCTTAGTTCGATCTACAAAAATTAAGGAATCTATAAGAAGTCACAGGTGAAGCAAGGGAATTTCTTTCTTAATCTCAAGTTAACATTTATTTTAAAGAGAAAACTCTAAGGGATTTGATTCTCTACCTCAACATTAACATTTATCGCACAGATAAGATAAATCTGTGTAATATTTAAGCTCTATATGATTTGTTTCTCAACCTTAAATTAAAATTAAAGCTCAGATAAGATATGTCTGTCAGTTTGAAGTTTTTAGGAAGTCAAAGGTGAAACAAAAGGATTTGTTTCTCAACCTCAAGTTAACATTTATCCTACAGATAAGCTAAGTCTTTGTAGTTTTTAAACTATAGAGAATTTGTTTGTCAGCCTTAAGTTAACATTTATCATACAGTTAAGTTATCAAGCGTACAGTTGAGCAACCAAAATTGATTTTCAAAGTATGAGTTAACTTTATCTTTAAAATTTAAGAAATCTATAAGAAGTCAAAGGCGAAAAAAGAGAGTTGGTATTTAAACATCAACATTTACATATATGTTTAGTATAGTTTCATATCTAACTCTTCATTTACTCAAAATATTCCCCCACAGTCAATCTATAAATTTAACAATGACAAGGCAAAGAAATAGCATAACTTAATCTATAATTTTAATTTTTCAAATTGTAAAAGTTATTATGTTTTATTTATTTCTATTTCTGATAATATTGCAAGCAAATTATCATTTATATTATGATTGGAGTCATTGCTAAACAGAATTGTTATCTTCACCATAAGTTAAAGCGAACTTTAAATAACCAACGCTTTAACTTGAACGTAATTGAATGCTTTAACTGTCTCTCTGTCTGTCGGAACACCTACAATTCTGTGACTATTTGTAGAGTTTCATAAGTTGATTCGAAGTAGCGAGAAATGCCGATAGAATTGCATTCAATGCGACATTCGACATAACACTTGGAGAGTTTGAGTTTTATTTTTGGCTCGTGTGCACTTTTGCTTCCTTTGCTCCACTCGCAGTAAACGCATAAATGTTTTGCTATGATAAATATGCCAAATAGTTGGCAGAATCTTTGGGGCGCCGAAAGGAAAGCAACAACTACTGGGAGAGGGGCAGGGGCAGGGGCAGAGGTGTGGCGTGTGGCATGCAGGGCGAAACAAGTCGAATGCATAAATAAATAAATAACAATTTCAATGCTTGCTGCGCTATCAAAAAATGGCTGAACCACGATGCTTAACCCTTGAGTGTGTCCCCAATGGAATTGCTGAATAAATGCGTTTCAATGCAAGTTCCTTGGCAAGTGGCAGCGCTGCAGCACTCGCTAGAGTTGCCAGATCGTTGAGAGTTGATCACAAACAGTGTTTGCACATCTTTGTTGTCACATTAACTTTGACGATAATAATGCTAACTTTCAGTTAAAGTTGCATGGCAGGTGGCAACGCCGACGTCGTTGCCAGAGCGTTGAAAGTTTATCAACAACAATGTTGCCATCTTGGTGGATAATAGTGCTGATTTAAGTAATAATAAAAAAATGTTTTAATGCAAATGGCAATGCTGCAGTACTCGCTAGAGTTGCCAGTGCGTTAAGTTGATCAGCAGCAGTGTTGCCATCTCTTAGAGTGAACAAAATGATAATGCTTTGTCATCACATAAACTTGAACGACAATAATACTGATTCAAGTGTTAAATAAATGAGTTTCAATGCAAGTTGCTTGACAAGTGGCAACGCTGCAGCACTTTAAACAGCAGTGTTGCCATCTATTAATGGTAAACGAAATGATGATGCAGATTTTAATTATTAAAGTGGAAACTCTGCAGCAGTCTTTCTTTATGATAGCGTTGCCGGACCGTTAAATTGATCACGTAACAGTGTTGCCATATGTTTTGGTAATCAAAATGTTGATGATTTGTCATCACATATAAACTTGGACGATAATAATGCTTAATTACATGATAAAGTGTCAAGTGGCAACTCTGAAGCTCTTTATCTCTCTCAGATAGGGTTGCCAGATGGTTGAGAGTTGATCACAAATAGTGCTGCCATTTGTTTTGGGTAATCAAAATGCACTAATGCTAAGCCGATTGAATTTGCACTGCCGCCAGGCGTTGCCAGACCGATTAAATCACATTAGGATTGCTGCACTGAGCTGCTTTAAAGCGTCAATTGAGCGCACGAACTAACTGAACCGGAACTTGTTCATTAGCAGCATCAAAGTTGAGCTGCGAATGTGAATGCGAATGTGAATCGAGCATTCTACAACTCTTTTCTCGACTGCACTCAATGCCAATCAGTCAAGGGTTAAAACCATACACAACCTCTTATCTCTCCCACTCTTTTCCTCTCTCTGTCCCTCTCTTCCACTCTGTTTTTCTCGCTATGTGTTGGCAACACATTCGCTGGCAACTTAAATGCCAAAAAGACCAGGCCAAAAAACTAAACGCAGGCCGCAGGCAACGTCCTTCTTCTTTTTTTTTTTATTTCTATTTTGCTGTCCGCGTGGCGAGTGGAAATCAATAAATAAAAAAAGAAAATTGTAGAAAATAGATAGATATTGAGTGGAGAAAGAGCGAGAGAGAGATAGCTGGAAGTGGTGGCTAAAGCTAAAGCTAAGGCTAAAGCATCCGTCAGATACACGCAGCGTGAAAACCTTTTAGTTATATTAATTTCAAGTTCGAAGCGCAAACAACACTTGCAGCGCCACCGCACAACACAACACAACACCACAGCACCTTGACTGCCACGCCCATCACATTTTGATAGCTTTCATACGCGAAAGGCGTAAACCAAAAGTCGTAAAACTGTTATGAGTTTTGCCTCCTATTCTCTCTATCTGTATCTGTATCTGTATTTTTGTGTTCTTCACATACCCTGTATTTTGTTAAAGAGTGAATGGGTTCGCTTGTGACACCCAAAACTATTCTATAGCTGACCTTGAATCAGATTGATACAACATTTCGAGCAATGTGATAATCATCTTCAGTAAAATTTATTAAATTTGTATTATTGATTTATTTAAAACTATTTATTATGCAAATAAAATACAATCAAAATTGTTTTGTGGTCTAGGAAATTATTTAGAAATTTCAAATGTTTAATTTCACCTTAATAAACATTAAATACTTAAAAAAAAATCTCATATTTCCCTAGTGTTTAAAAAATATTAAATGCTAAATACTACTTTATACTAATACTATTACTAGTATATACTATATTATATTTCAATAAATCGCGAATTTCTAAAGCCTTTCTAAGAATATTAATACTAACAATTTCTATTAACTTTTGTACACAGAAGTACCAAGTTTAGATTGTACTATATTATACACTAAATACTACTACATACTAATATATATAATACTATATACTGTTATTATATACTATATACTAAATACTGCTACATTCTAATAAATACTATTTTATTCTAGTATACACTATATACCACTTCATGTATATACTTTATACTGATATTATAACCCATATACTAAATACGATTGCACTCGAATATACAATATATACGAATACTGGTATATACTATACTAATACTAATACTAATATATACTATATGAAGTAGTATATAGTATATACTGGAATAAAATAGTATATATTAGAATGTAACAGTATTTAGTATATACTACTAGTAGCATATAGTATAAACAGAAGTACATTATACTATATGCTACTAGTAGTATATACTAAATACTGATACATTCTAGTAGATACTATTTTATTCTAGTATATACTATATACTACTTAATACAAATACTTTACTGCTAATACTGCTATTAAAGACAATATACTAAATACGACTAAACACGAATATACAATATCTAATAATACTAGTATATAATATATACCAAATATATACTGTCATTATATACTATATACTAAATACTGCAACATTCTAATATATACTATTTATTAGTATATACTGATATTATATACTATACATAGTAAATTGTACTACACATTAAATGCTATTTACTAAAAATATATACTATATAAACTACATCGCAAATTTCCGCTTAGAGTATGCTTAAAGTCAACTCAAAGACACTCACACTTTGCACTTTATTTTTTTACTTCAATTTGCTCCACTTTCAAGCCTGCATAGTCTCCTACTTCAACTCAAATTGTGAATGGAAGGTTGCCTGCCTGATAGTTACAATCGTTGTCCAACAACAACCAACTGAGCTGAGATGCAGAGAGAGAGACAGAGAGACGGAAACCGAATGCAGACCTTGGCCCTCAAATTGATCTTGTCGCATAATTTCAACGGCAAATTGCTACAGCGATTTATCTTGTTGCCAATTAGCTGGAGATTTTCGCAGCAGAGACCCCAATAACAATTGCCGTTGGCGTTTTTAATTAGAAAATGCGCGCAGACAAAAAGCCAAAAGGCTGCCCATTCCATTTCCCCAACCCCCCACCTTCCTCCTGCCTATTGAGTGTGCTTTGGTATGTGTGTGTGTGTGTGTGTGTGTGTGTGTGGGTGTCTGCTTTAGCAAGGTGTAAAAACTAATTACATTAAAACTGCCACGAATTCAATTGCATTGAGGCTGTCTCTTTCCCATCTCCCTTCCCCCTCTCACTCGCTCTCCCTCTCCCTCTCTCACTCATGCGAGTGTGCAAGGTGTAAGCTGACGACGACAATAACAACAAGAAATTGCGAGAGAAGAGCGCGCATACGAAAAATGTGCAGCATACTTTTCGGCGTTGCGTTAATCAAAGCCAAATGGACGAAACGGTTGAGTTGATACGGACGAAACGGACGAAACGGTTGAATGGCGTATTGCCTGCTGCCAATTATTGCTTGCACATGAAGCAAGGCAGCCGCATGCATATGAAATACTCGAATACCCTTAATAAGAAGCAGGCAAAGGTAACACAAATAGTTAGGAAAATATGAAAGGGAAATTGCATTCTCAATGTTTATTTAATATTTAATATTTATTAAGTGAAGAGCCTGTACAACTTAATAAGTACTTTAACAACACAGGAATAGTAAATGAATAAAGGGTAACGTTTAAAATAATACAAAACATAGCGAGTAGAAAGTAACGAGTAACAGAGTACAACGAGTAACAAGGAAAATGTTAGGAGTAGACATTATAAAGTAACTAGTAGCCATTAAAAAGTAACGAGTAGGGCTGTAGAAAATAACGAGTAACAAAGAGAACGCAACGAGTAATAAGGAAATGTAACGAGTAGTCATTAAAAAGTAACGAGTAGGGCTACAATGCAGTTAAGCTTGGAGAAGTTAGTATTGAGTAGGGAATAATAAGTAGAATGCAACGAATAAAAAGCTAAATGTAACGAGTAGTCATTAAAAAGTAACGAGTAGGGCTACAATGCAGTTAAGCTTGGAGAAGTTAGTATTGAGTAGGGAATAATAAGTAGAATGCAACGAATAAAAAGCAAAATGTAACGAGTAGTCATTATAAAGTAACTAGTAGCCATTAAAAAGTAACGAGTAGGGCTACAATGCAGTTAAGCTGCAAGCAGTTAGTGCTAAGCAGCGAGTAGTAAGAAGAAAGTAATGGGTAACAAAGAAAATGCAACGATTAGCATGCAAAATGTAACGAGTTGACAATTTAAATTATCGATTAACCCAGAAAAATTAAATTATAATATTTCAATCATTCTTAGTCACATAAAATGATTCAAATATTAAAGAAAAAACAGAAATAAAACTACAAAAATACTAAAGCTTAAAATATAAAACATTTTTCAATTTATGAAATATGTATCGTAAGCAAAAATAAATATAGTCAAAGTCATGCTAAACCTGACTTTATATTAATAACAATAATATGCTTGCAAATCTAAATCACAAACCCAGATAAAATCATCAACGAAGCAGAGCATTAAAAAGTCAATTGCTAGTGTTAAATTTTGTATATGGATTTGTTGTGTGTTTGTTGCTGTGTTCGCATTGTCGTTTTGCTTTTGCGACTGACTTTGCTTTCAATTGTAATGTCAAGTGATTGGTTTCGGGTTTTCAGGTTTGATTTTCAGTGGCAAGGTGTCTGCTGGGGTCTGGGGTTGAGTGCGATTTGCGTTGTGACTTTGATTGAATTGCGTGGGCATTTAATAATGCAACGAGCAGAGAGCAGAGAGCAACGAGACGCCGCCACTCAAATTTAGCCGAGACATTTGAATTGAATTAGCAAGGTTTTTCTCTTGATTGCTTTTCCGGTTCTTTTTTTTCCGCTTTTCACCCCACTCAATTTGCGGCTTTTATTTAATTATTACCGCGTAGCAACAACAACAACAACAACAACGAGTGGCGAGTAATTGAAAGTAAAACCCTGTTCAACATGCTTTCCATTTCAGCAATTGTTAAAGTGTGTGTTTTGGAATATTAATTGAGGCGTAAATTGCAATACGCGGCAAGTAGCCATTAACAAGAGAGGAGTAAATAAAATAGATTACTAAAATAATTACTAACAAATCATTAGTAACAACTCCAGCAATAGCAACGAGTGGTTAGTATGAAGTAGCGTGTAGTATGTAGAAAGTAACGAATAACTAAGAAAATTCAACGAGTAACGAATAAGGAAAATGTAACGAGGGACTATTATAAAGAATCAAGTAACCATTAAAAAGTAACGAGTAGTATGAAGTAGCGAGTAACCAAATGTAGCAAATATCACATATCAAGTAATGAGTAGGAAATAAAACTAGCGCTGAAAAAGTACCAAGTAACGAGTCAAAAGTAACGATAAGGGAGTAGCGAGTAAAGAACATATAGAAATTCACAAATTCATCATAATATCAAGAAGCGAGCAGCAAGTAAAACTAGCGTTTAATAAGTAACAAAGTAAGAAAGAGTCGAAAGTAGCAGCCAGCAGCGAGTAACGAGAAGGGTGTAAGAAGCAGCGAGTAAAGAGTATCTTGAAACTCATCAGCATAATATGCATTGTTGTAAATCAGTTGACACATTTTCGCCTGCGGCTTTATTTATGCGTGTACGAATCACAGTTTGGAATTGAAATTAAGGAATTGTGTGAGCTGAAGCTGTGAAATGAATGTCAAGACGAAAAGACAAAAGACAAAAGACATCAGACGACAAAACAATGGAAATGTGAAAAATCTTGCGAATTTTCGTATCGTTTCATTCTGTTTTTGTTCTCTGTCATTTGTATGCAAATGAAGTGAAAATCTAATTATGGAAAATATGCGCGAAATCTAATGACAAACAAACAATAAGCGAGGCGAGAGCGTATCACACACACAGACACACAAACAAGCCGAGTAGCGTGTGAGTGATTACATTATGTACACACACACACAGTCAAATAAATACAACAACGAGTGAGAGGGAGAGAGAGAAAGATGGAGGCGAAGACGACAATTTGTAATGCGCCAATAAGAATTTATATCAAAGCTTTTCGCAAGGCGCGCACACAGCACACGACATCAACGAGCGCCAAACGAGCAGGACATCACATAACGACAACGACAACGCCAAGGACATGGACACGGACACGGACTAAAGGGGAAGGACGACACAAAGGGAAGACGCTAACGTTGTCGTTGTTGTTGTTGTTGTTGTTGTTGATAAGCAGCAGCGAGCAGCAGCAACTTCGCGACTCAACGCTGATTGCCAGCGGCATAAAACAGCACAAAGCAGCAGCAGCAGCTGAAGATGAAGCTGAAGCTGAACGTTGTGGCTCAGAGTGAAGCTCCGCTAACTGAAGCTGAAGCTGACGCTGAGGCAGAACACGTGCTCGGTTTGGTTTGTCCATCCATCGTCGAGCGTTGTAATTCGCTGAAAATTACCGAATGCTGTCGCGCAGGCGTCGGCAGCGACGCGACGTCGTCGTCGTCGTCGTTGTCTCGTTGCTCGGCGGCGTCGTCGTTCCCCAAAGTAGAAGAGTGCGCTCTCTAGTATAAGAGTGAGCCAGCCGGCTAAAATACTGAGTAGAGTGTGCTTCAAAAGCGAGAACACTTTGTACGTGGGAACAGTTTAGTTGCCACAAATTTGGCAATAATATGAATTGTGAACTGTGAAATAGCAGTGCTTACTACCTACACTTTTAAAATTATACTCATTTTCGACATAAAGAATTAGTATTCTTTAAAAGTCATGTTGTTTCAGCAAATAAAATACTATGAATCGCAGAAAACAAATATAATACATATATATATTCTCCTCTCCGAAGTGGAAATTAGCAAAATAGCCCCAAAAGTATGCAACTGAAATTCGAAGTCAATCACGAAGTCAGCAGCTCAACTGCTCACTAACATGCAAAGACATTTAAATTTATGAACTCATTTAAAGTAACACAATACGACAAAAATGATTTATACAATTTTTTAACATTTACTATACTATTGTTCAACTTGTCATTAAATAAATATAAAATACTGTATCAATAGCACAAGCTCCTCCTTTCAAAAGCGAAATTTTGCTAAATACCCCCAAAAGTATGCAACAGAAATTTCGATTACACAGTCAGTAGCTCAACTGCTCACCAACATGCGAGATAATTTTCTATTAACTTATTTAATTCATTACAAAATAACAAAAATACTTTATGAAATGGAATAAAATTTACTCTTACTTAATATACTACTATATATAAAATACTACGACATGAATCACACAATATGCTCCTCTCAAAAGAGGAAGTTTTCTAAATAGCTCCAAAAGAATGCAACAGAAATTTTAATCAGCAATATGCCACACAATTTAATTAATGAACTTATTTAAAGCAATACAAAAAACCAAAATACTTTATACAATTTATTTACATGCTATCTATACTCATTCAACCTGTCCTGAAATAAATATAAACTACTGTTTTAATCACACAAACAAATATATGCTCCTCTCAAAAAAGGAATTTTTGCGAAATAGTCCCAAATAGTATGCAACAGAAATTTCGATCACGCAGCTCAGTTGCTTAACAACAGAGGGAATTTTTGAAATATCCCCAAGAAAATTCCCAAAAGAACTTTTGCTACTTATACGCGCGAGCATCGCCGTCGCTTCACTTCGGCAGCGAAGCTGTTCGGCTTTCGCAGTCGCGTCGTGTTTTGTTCGTCGCTCGCGACACGAACGATGCCGACGGCAATTGCCGACGTCGCTGTTGTCGTTGTTGTTGTTCTTAGTGCTGCTGCTGCTGCGACTGAGTTGCATATCCTTTGGCGCTGATAGCAGCAGCAGCAGAAGCAAAAGCAGCAGAAGCAGAAGCAGCAGCAATGACAAAAATTCGGTTTTCAGTTTTCAGTTTCAATTCGGATTGTGATGCAAACGGCCGCGCGTGTTCGTAACGCGCACGTTGAATGCCAAAAGCAAACACAGTTCAAAACTGCTGAAGGGAAATATTTTTGAAGAACGCGTAAATCGCGCGCTCGTGTTGTGAACAACGAAGAAGAGAAGAAGAGTCGAGAGAAGAAAACTTGCAAATCAAAATTGTGAAACACAATTTCAAAATGCGAAATGAATGAGAATAATTGACGACGATTAAAAGAAGTGCGACGAACAACTCGATTTCTTTTTTTTTTTTTTTTTTTTTTTTTTGTTTATGTTGCGAAAGGAAAAAAAGAATTTGAAATTCGAAAAACGAAAACCGAAAAAGCAGCGAGTAGCGAGCGACGAGCAACGAGCGGCGAAAAGCGGAAATGAATGATGTCAGTTGTGTGCACATCGAAGAAAGCAACGGAAATTAAAATTTGCATGTGCAGCAGGGCAGAGAATCGGAATCAGAGCCAGAATCGGAATCAGAATCAGAGAATCGAAGACCTGAGAAGAAGACCTGTGTGTTTTGGTGTTTGTTTGTTGGCCATGTGGCATGTGGCATGTGGCAATAATGCGGCCAATACTAGATGAGAGTTGAGAGGCTGCAGCTCTGACTGCTGTCCCCAAATCTCAGTGACAGACGCCACTCAAAAACGCAATTCGAACTCTGTTTTCTAAATAAACTTGACTTGAGTGCGAGAGGAAACGAATGAGAGATCTGTTGTTGCATTAACTGACAAAGCAGCAAAAACTACAACTACAACAAAAAAGGAAAGGAAAGGAAAAAAGAAAGAAAGATAGCAAAAACCCCAACGACGACATTGACAACATCATCATCAAGTGAAGTTGCTTCTGCTGTTGCCTCATCAAGCAAAGAGCTAAACGAGTTTTGAGGGGAGCGAGCGGACAGCAATCTCCTTCCTCATTCCCCCTTTGCCTTCGCCCTCTCCCTTGTGTGCTTGGGTGTGTCTGTGTGTGGCAAGTGCAACAGTCATGGCGCTGCAAGGACACAACACGTTCTCCTTTTGCTGCTCCACAGCTGGATTTATCGCTTGCTCAGCAATCGTTCTGCTTTGCAGTTCCGGTAAGTGAAATATGCTCTCCAAACGACTCCAAATAAAGAAAACACTGCAGAAAAGAATTGACCAAACCAGAAGTACTCAACAGCAATGATCGACTAACAGTTACCCTGTGAGAGACAAACTATTTAGTCAAAATGGAAACATTGAAATTTCCAAAATTCACAATGTTAGAAATACAAACATTCACTACAAATAAATCTACAATAGTTGCAAAATGTTTTGCGAGCGTGCTCGACTGCCGATTACCCTTTTTGTGGCATGCTCGACTAACAGTTACCCTGCGTCAACGATTTTAACAGACAATTAAAGTTGGCAATGTTAGAAATTGAAACTTTGTCTTCCCATAAAACTACAACAAATGCAGAAAGTTTTGCTAGCGTACTCGACTGGTAGATACCCTGTACAAAAATAGAAAAAAACTTTGCAATAATTGTGAAGCTTCACTTATACGAAAAGTCTTTAAACAAAATGTTAAAATGTGCTCTACTCCAAAATCAAAGTGAATAATGCTAGTTAAAAGTTTTAGTGGCATGCTCGACTAACAGTTACTCTGTAAACAGTTCAGAGAGAGAAATGACAATACAAAGATGTCTTCAAACCGAATCTCTGTCTTCAAATAAAACTGCAGCTTGCTCGACTAACAGTTATCCTGTATAAAAAAAAGAAAAAAGCGTCGCAATAGTAGTGAAGCAGAATGTTTATAAATAATTTCTGTTCTACTCCAAATCACAGTGAAAAATGATAGTTAATAGTTATAGTAAAATGCTCGACTTGCAGTTACCCTGTGTGAAAGTGAAAAAGTACTTGAATAGGGAATGAGACACATTTTGTTGTTCCTAATTTTATACTAAACATATACTGAAGAGAAAATGTGACACATTTTGCTGCGCTCAATTTTATACTAACCCTATACTGAATATATACTGTCAAGTATGTTCTAACATATACTAAATGTGTACTAACGAGTATGTTTTATCTGAATTGATATTTGAAATATACACTGAATGTATAAAATCGAGTTCGTTCTATCTGGTTTAAAAATATACTGAATATATTCAGTCAAGTCAACTGTCAAGTGTGTTCAGACATATACTGAATATATGTATATTGTCGAGTATATTCTATATGGTTGAAACATATACTGAATATATACTGACGAGTATGTTCTATAAGGTTTAAACATATATTAAGTAAATACTTTCAACTATGCTTCATCTGATTAAAAAATATACTGACGAGTTTGTTCTAGTATATACTAAATGTGTACTGTCGAGTATGTTTTATTGGGTTTAAGAATATACTGAATATATGTATAATATATTGTCGAGTATATTCTATCTGGTTTAAAAATATACCGAATATATATTGTCGAGTATATTCTATCTGGTTGAAACATATACTGAATATATACTGACGAGTATGTTCTATCAGATTTAAACATATATTAAGTATATACTTTCAACAATGTTCTATCTGTGTAAAAAATATACTGAATATATATATTGACGAGTTTATTCAAGTATATACTAAATGTGTACTGTCGAGTATGTTTTATCTGGTTTAACAATATACTGAATATATGTATATTGTCGAGTATATTCTATCTGGTTTAAAAATATACTGAATATATAGTGTCGAGTATGTTCTATCAGGTTTGAACATATATTAAGTGCATACATACTTTCAACTATGTTCTATAAGCTTTAAAAATATACTGACTATATGCACTCAAGTGTGTTCAAACATATACTGAATATATATTGTCGAGTATATTCTAGATGGTTGAAACATGTACTAACGAGTATGTTCTATAAGGTTTAAACATATATTAAGTATATACTTTCAACAATGTTTTATCTGTGTAAAAAATATACTGAATGTGTACTGACGAGTTTATTCAAGTATATACTAAATGTGTACTGTCGAGTATGTTTTATCTGGTTTAACAATATACTGAATATATGTATATTGTCGAGTGTACTCTATCTGGTTGAAACATATACTGAATAAATATTATTGAGTATTGAGTATGCTCGACTTTGGTCAATGCCACCCAATCGATGTGGAATTTCTAGGATATTTAAATAACTCGTCTGCGGCAAAAGTGAAGTCGAAACAAAGTCGAAGTCGAAGTCGAGTCATAGGAGAGCGCCAAAAACTGTTTATTCATTTATTCATTCATACATTCACTCGCAAGTGAGGGACTCGCTTGGCCAGTAGTTTATTCATTGAAGCAAACAGCTCAACTTGTTATTGTGCTCGCTGCTAAAGCTCGTCACTGCTTCACTCCATTTCCATTTCCATTTCACTCGCATTTGTTGACGTTGCAAGTTGCAACTGGCAACTGGCAACTTGCAACTGGCAATGAAAACGTCATCTCTCTTTCTCTCTCTTGTCGCTTCTCGTATGTAAAATGTTGTGTGCGAGGCACTTTTGTGCAAAGCAAAGCAAAGCAGACCAAAAAGCAGCAAAGCATTCTCCAACAAAGAGCAAGGATATAACTCATACTAAGACAAGTTCTCTCTCTCTCTCTCTCTCTCTCTCACTCTCTGGCCGAAAAATTGCAACTAGAGTTGAATTAATGCATTTTGTTGCACAATAACATAAATAGTATTTCTCGCTCGTCGTTGCAAGTGCCAACTTGCAACCAAATGAAAGCAAATTGATGCGTTTTGTGTGCTAATCAAAAAGCATCTCAAGCACATTCAACTCAACTTCTCTCTTTCCCTTTTGTCAATTACAAATTTAATTCAGTCGTAGCTTAAAGCTTACACTTAATATACAAGGTGTAATGCATAAGCGAGAGATGATTTCAAATCAATTCATTTCTCAAGTGGTCTCAAACAAAGTCTCGCTCTCTCAGCAAATAACGAAAATTTAAAAGTTGTCGACGAAAACAAATCAAATCTATTCACAAATAAAACCTATTTGAATATGTGTTTGCATTGCTTTCATTAACAACTCAATTCAAGTTGTTTTCATTACGCTTGTTAATAATATGCATCAATTTTTATACCCGCTACTCACAGGGAAGAAAAGTATTATAAATGTCTGTAAAAGGCAGAAGATGTCTCCTTCTTCTCCGATTCCGTATTTATATTCTTGATTTAGACAGTATGGTATATTTTCTAGTCTATGGTATTAATTTTGAATATGCCAATATGCCAAATATAATCTGCGGTATATTAATTTGGTATATTTTAAAAATAATATCACCACAGACATTTCGAACCGCATAAAACATATTCTTGATGAGGACAGTATGGTATATTTTGCATAATATGGTATATTGTCTTATGCAGTACTATAACAATATAACAAACATAGTCTTCGGTATATTTTAGTATTTTTCCAGTATATTAATTTGGTATATTTTAATAATAGTACCACACAGACATTTTTAACCCTATAAAGCACATTCTTGATGAGGATAGTTTGATATAATTTGCATTATACGGTATAATCTCTTGTGTAGTACTTTAACAATATACCAAATATAGCACATGGTATACTTTTAGTATTTTTATTGTATATATTTGGTATATTTTAAGAATAATACCGCACCGTTTTGATGTATCAATATGCCAAATAAAGCTTTCAGTATATATTTTCAGAATCATACCGCACTGTTTAGCCCTCAATCAAAATGGTTAGCGGGTATCTCAAAGTCGAGCACTCTCTAAGAAGTCTTCTAACTTGTTTCTATCGAAAATGCAATACAAAAAGTCGGACAACAGAAAGCATAAAATATTTGTTGCTTGAAATATGTTTGAAATTAATTTTGAATTCAATAACTGCATCGAAGCTAAAAGCATCAAATATTGTTTGTGTTTGAAATACTTTTAAAATTGAAATTCAATTAAATAAACTGCTTTTAAATCCAAATAGATATTTAAAAATACAAATAATATTTCATAGATTTGCATAAACTTCCGATAAAGCATTTTCAACAAAATGTTTAATTGACTCACCAATTTAGCATTTGATATCAAAAAGCATTCCAAAAGATGCTGGGAAAAAAAAAAAACAGAAAGAGAAATTAAATGAATGTGAAAAAGAAAGGGTATCAATATAAATAATTATTTTTGCCAACTACTTTTGTGGCTTGTAAAGAAATTATTTAGTATTTTTTTGGTGGGCTGCGGCGGCATGCCACAAAATGTGGCAGCAATGTGTTTTCTGTGTGTGTTGCAAAATATTTGCGCAAAAATGAAACAAATCATGGTATCTGGTATCGACTGCGTAAAAAGAAAATCAAGTAAAACAAAATCAAATATGTGCTAATAATTAAATGCAAACTTTTCAACAATTTGCCTCGAATCAATAAATAAATCCTTGCAACAACAAGGGGCAAGCTGCACCCCACAACATGATATGTGTGTGAGGCACAAAAACAAAAAAAAAGCAGCATAACAAAAATGCATTTTTCATGAAGTGCATTTTTCCGAGTCTCGGCCACACTTGAAATTTACGTTCCGCATTTTTATTCACAATTTATTTGCCATCTCCCCGCTCAGAGTGGGAAAGAGAGGGGCGACGGGGGGTTAATAAACGCAAACTGAAAGCCAACTTTATGCCACAGCCAGAGTCCATAACATATTTGCAGTGTGTCAAAAGCTAAAACCAAAACAAGACTTCCACAAAAACACAAACAGAACAGAACACAAATCGCAAACGAGAAGAACGAAAACAACGAATAGCAAATACTCTTAAAAACATTGAGAAAATGTTTAATTGACAAATGAAATGATTTACTTTAAAGAGAATGATTTTAGCATAAAACTTTGTATTTCATAATATTTATTTTCCATTTTTGATATTAGAAAGAAAGAGAACAGAAATTTATAATAATTTTCTTTTTCGATATTAGAAAGAAAAGAAGAGAAAGCATTTCAATGTTTATGAAGTTTTAATAAAAAAAAAGAATATAAATTTATAATTAATTTTTTGCATTTAATTAGAAAGAAAAAGAAGTAGAGAAATGTTCATAAAGCAAAGACGATTATAAAGCATCAAATTTTATTTCATATTTTTAAAATAATCCTAACAAAGTTGAAGTTTATAGAATAACAGAAATTAATAAAAATAAAGCAGACAATTTAGTTACTTATAGTGGAGTAAAAATATTTCGATTAAATCGAATCATTTAAAAAGGAATTTTTGAAAATTCCTTAAAATTCTAAAAAAAAATCCCCACTTTTTTGCTAACAAGTTTAAATTGACATTGATAGAATAAATAAAATATCAGAAAGAAATAAACAAAGCACAAAGAAATAAAAAAATTTTGTTTAAAGGGAGTTATTTTATAAAAAAAAATATTTCACGAACATGTTAGTTATAAATCTAAAACAGATTTTTGTAGACTGGTTTAGCCTCGATTAAAATATAATAATAAAATAAAATACACCATGCTCTAAATTTGGTATAAAAGCAAAACAGTTCGGTATTATTATTAAAAATATACCAAATATACCACAAAAGTGCTAAAAATATACCACAATCTATGTTTGGTATATTGATGTAGTACTACATTTAACCAAGTAAGAAAGCTACAGTCGAGAGTGTTCTTTTAAAATATACCAAATTAATATACCGCAAAAATACCAAACAAGAAATCTGTCAAAAATAATATACCGCAAAAATACGAAACAATTAAGAAGGTCATATGAAATATTCGCTACCTATTTTTAATGAAACCATATTCAACAAATATACTAAGTTAATAATCCACAAAATTACTAAAATATACCAAAAAGCAATATTTGGTATTCTAACTTTCAAAATTGAGTCGAGAGTGCTCTTTTAAAATATACCAAATTAATATAACGAAAAAATACTAAACAAGAAAGCTGCCAAAATTAATATACCGCAAATATACCAAAATACTGGCTACCCATTTTTAATGAAACCATTTGTAACAAATATACTAGTATACCACAAGAGTACTAAAACATACCAAAAGCAATATTTGGTATATATTTATATTCTAACTATCAAAAATTGAGTCTTTTTTACATTCTCTCTGCCTGTTTCTTTATTAAGTGTGATATAATAGCAAAGTTGGCTAGCGAAATCGTTGAACTGTTCAGCACCGATTATTATCGCTAATTACAGGGTATTCTTAACTCTTGTTGCGGACATGCTAAAGAGCATTGCGTCAAACTGCATGCCGCAGTACAATCAACTTGTCTGGCTTTGACTATCTACCTCTCTCTCTCTCCCACTCTCTCTTACTGTCTCTTTCTATATGCGGGTGTGTGTGTGTGTGACTTGTGCTGGCTGCCTGCTGTTCTGGTTTATGATACCATTTAGCCCGAGGGTTGTTTTGACAAATTGTGCAAATTATTGTGTTAAATTTGCCCTTGAGGTGAAAAATCACTTTGACATGGATAAAATATATATTTCTTTCTCGCTCTCCCACTCTCCCATTCTCTTTCTCTGTCTGTTTAGCTGATTGTGCATTTGTCTGTCACACACACACACACACACATACACTTAGTCTTAGTCGTGATACAAAAGATGCCAATAAATGTGTCAAGAGCCAAACGCCGCGGGCTTCAAATGGCAACCGAGTGACAATTGCCTCAATTGGCAATCGAGAGTCGCTTAAAGCAACGCATATACCCTATAAGCACTAATGCGCTTAAATAGAGTATTTCCAAGCTGCAAATTAACTTTAATTTAACTTTCTTCTGCTCGAGAAAGAAATTCACACGCAGCGCGGAAGTCGTCAATTTAGCAAGAAAGTCGAAATGCTTTGCTTTGCTTTGCTTTGTTATGATTGCGATTTATTCTTAATAATCTTATTATCTTGGTCTTTTGATGTTTCAATTGTGCAATTGTTAATCTAGTTCTTTATCACTGCCAAATCTAAGTTTCAATATTAATGCACAAATAGAAAAGAGAGAAAACTTATTATATTATATTAATTTATTAACCTCAATCACTTGCAATAATAGTATAAAAGTGTGATCGGCTGTGAGTTTCCCTCTACACATTTTGAAACAACGAAATTGTATTATTGTTGAAAGGAAAATACTACAATACATATATTAAAAGATATATCGATATACTAATATATTCAAATTAAACCAAATACAGCATATATATTTGAAAATATATTTGGTATTATTACATTCAAAATATACCAAGTACAGTTCGTTTCGTATTATCGTTGAAATAACGCAAATTCAAATACTAGAAAATACTGAAATATGTAAAAAGATATGTCGATATACTACTATATTCAAAATATACCAAGTACAGTATTTTCAATAATACCAAAACAGGGAGGTATGATAAATATTCATGAAATGCTGAAATATACAGAAATATATTTGGTATATTTCATTCAAAATATACGAAGTATACCTAATTTTGTATTATCGTTGAAATAAAGCAAATTTTTATACTAGAAAGTACTGAAATATGTGAAAAGATATAGCAATATACTACTATATTGGAAATATACCAAGTATAGCTTCAAATACCCTCTAACTTTTTTCAATTAAAGAATCATAGTGCGGTATTTTTGTGAAAATATACCGAAAAATACAGAAATGCACAGAAATATTTGGTATATCAATATACTATTACTTTCAAAATATACCAAGTATAGCTCTTTGACATCGAATTTTGGAACTCTTTCGATTCGCAATCTGCGGCTCTTAAAATTTTTTTTTTCATCTGTCTACTCACTATAGGGTATCTGGGTGTCTGCTATGGTGGCAAGCTTAAAAGTGAGTGCCGCACTTCTTGTTGTTGCTCTTTAAAGGCCAATGCCACAGCACAGCTCAGCTCAGCACAGACAGCAAGCAAGAAGCAAGCAAACATACAAGTTGCAAGCGAATTGCATGCAACGCCAATAATAATTGAGCCAACTTTTGGCCAGTAAATCAGCGCAAGCAGCCAAGAGGGAAGAGAGGGGGCGGGGAAGGGGCTAAGAGGGGGGGGGGTTGCACAGGTGGCAGCGAAACTTGTGGCAGGCAACTTGGAAACGATTTCGTATGCAGCGTTGACGTGACTCGCATTAACATTGCACACGTGTGCCACGCCCACAATTGCATCCACACCTCCGCCTCCGTATCTTCCCTCCCCCTCACTCTCCTCTACAATGGCGCTGTTGCTTATTATCGAAATTGTATATGCCACAAAACTGCAGCTTTAGTAGAACTTCCTTTAGCTAGCTTCAGTTTTTTCTTCTTCTCACTCCATTTCTCTCTCCCTCCCTCTCTTTCTATTCTGCATTTTTCGTGCTTCGTCTTCGTCTTCGTCTTCTTCTTCTTCTTCTTGTTGGTCCTTTTGCTTCACTTTTTGCGGGCGCAAAGTTTTTGCCAGCAACTTATTAAGATAGTTGGATAGTTGGTTTAGTTGCGCGTCTAGACGGTTTTTAGTCAAATTATGGTTTTTAAACGTCCTCCTCTCTCTCTCTTTTTCTTTCACTCCTTCTCTCTTTCACTTACTCGCTCACACATACAAAATAGTTGTAGCTGAAAGTCGGCGACTTTCTGCCGTACTTTCGCCTCGTTTTCCTGTCGTCCATTTCCCCCATTCTTTGAGTCGTTCAAATGAAAAACAAAAACATGAGCTTCTTCTTCTTCTTCTACTTCTTGCGACAATTGTTGTGAGTGTGTGTGTGGCGAGTGTGTGTGTGTGGCATGTGATGGCATGTCAAGGAATTGGCCATTAGAGCAAACTCTACTTGCGCCTCGGGACCATGCAATTTGCCAGTGTTAAAAAAAACAAGTGAGAAAGCTGCTGTCGAGTGTGCTCGACTTTGAGATACCGGCTACCCAATTTGAATAAGAATATACCAAATTAATATACCTCAAAATATACTAAAATATATCATTTGGTATATTGTATTAGTACAACATTCGAAATATACCATATAGTGCATAATATACCAAACTGTTCGGCTCAAGAATATACTTTATGAGGTTGGAGATATACTAAATTATTATACCATACAAATACTAGCAATACACTAAAGGCTATATTTGGTATATTGATTCAAAATAGACCAGACTGTTCTCATCAAGAATATACTTAATGGGTTCGAAGATTCCTGTGCTGAATTGATATGAAAATATACCGAATTAATATAACACAAATATACTAAGAATATATCAAAATCTATATTTGTATTAGCACAACATTCGAAATATACTAAACTGTTCGGCTCAAGAATATACTTTATGGGATTGGAGATATACTAAATTATTATACCATACAAATACTAGCAATACACTAAAGGCTATATTTGGTATATTGATTCAAAATATACCAGACTGTTATTATCAAGAATATACTTAATAGGTTCGGAGATTCCTGTGCTAAATTTATATGAAAATATACCGAATTAATATACCACAAAAGTACAAAAATATACTGAAAACAATATTTGGTATATAAATGTATTCTAAAGTTAAAAAATTAAGTCTTATTTTACAGTCTCAGATTTAGTTAATATACGGAAAAATTACTCAATTAACTGAAAGCCACATTTGGTATATCGATATACTATAACATTGAAAATAGAGTTATCTATTTAGAGCATGACTTCATGTGGTCAAAGTTACTTCTTCTGCCTGTTACACACATTTCCCTCTAGCACAAAGTTATAATACCCTTTAACCTTTTGTGAGTACCGGGTATGAAAAACAACGCAGCAAGCATGAAAAGTGTTGCACAATGCAGCTACAAAAGAGGATGAGAAAATGGGGAAGCGGGGGCAAAGGTTACAAATGGGGGGCGTTTTGTTTGTTTTCTGTATTCGGTGACCTTTGAAAAACCCGCAAATCTGTTCAGGTCGTGCATTCTCTTTTCATATATATTGAAAAATTGAAGAGTGATAAAGAGTATTGACATTTTCCTTCCTTTATTAAATCTATCTTTGTAATAAAAAAAAGATAATCTATATATGAAACAACAGCTATTTAATATGATGCTATAAATATTTATATTTTGCTTACCTAGAATTTAATTCAAAATAGAAAATATAATATAAATTAATATTATTAAAAATAATATTTCATTCTTTGCTAACATCTTTTTTTTTGGTACCATAAAAGTGAGTTCAAAATTAAACATCGAAATAAATAAAATGTAAGTTTTCAATAATGTTGTAGAATGTGTTGTTCTAAAAATTAAATTATGAAGTAATTAAAGAAATCACAAAACAATGCAACATTAACATTTTTGTAAAGGATTTTCCCCATTATTATTATATTCAACTTATTTTTTATTTAAGAATATTATATAAATTTCTGCAATAAATTAGTTTGAGTATTTATTTTCTTATAACTTCATACTTATTTCAACATTTCTTTTATATACAACTTATTTTTTTTGATCTACGAATTTCACATAAAAATACTTATAGTTTTTTTGTTATAAAACTTTCTTCAATACATAAATTTGTTTTCTGTTTCAGTTGTATTCTTTTGTCTTTAGTTTTGTTTTTGATTTAATTATTTTTTACTCTTAAGTTTTTTTAATGTTATCAGAATTAAGTTCTACAAAAAAAGGGAGAATGATTAAAGACGCTTGACAACTAGAACGCTAAGCGAATCGAGTTTCGAGATGAACTTTGTGATGCAGAGGAACGCGAGTATGAAAGATAAATTTCATTGGAAATGCAGCGATAAGTTTGTAAAGCGAATTCATCGAATTCACCTGAAGGGGAGAGAAATGTGACTGAAGGGTGGGAGGGTTGGGGCACAAATGTAGCTAGCGGGGACAAGGCAACAAAAAATGAAAAAAAAAGAGGAAAAGAGGAAAACTTTTGCTGTTAACTCATCGCGTGAGTTGAACATTTTGTTGTACATCTATTTGCTTGTTCTTCATGCCATGTTTTCTTCTTGTTTTTACTTCTGATTCTATTTTTTTCTGTTTTTTTGTGGGTGCTGACCTATTTTTTAATTTACTTTTATTGCTGGGGTCGCCCTCTGCACCTTTCCCCTTTGGCCTAAAAGAGAGATTCGCAGCTCGACGCATCGCCAAAAGATGAAATTGGAATTTTATTTTGAAAAAGGAAAAAAAAACAACAACAACAAAAGTATTTCACTTATTTCGCTCTCGCAGTCCGTCTGCATCTGTTTCTCATCTATTTTTTAAAACGCTGCCCGCAAAATATCCGTAAACACACAAACAACAATAACAAATGCTTTTGACCACTGCCAACGTTTTGCAGCAACGTTTTATACCCTGGAACTTGGCAAATGCTTTAGTTGGGTAATTCATTGCTGTACTCAAAAAGTGATCTACGCAATGTTTATGTGATAAATATAATACAAAGAATTGTTTAATAGAAAGAGTGTTTATTTCAAGGAATATAGAACATAAAAGATTTGATCAAAGAATTAAAGAATATGGAGAAATTTTCAATAATAGTTTTGTTTAAATAATTCAAATATTTAGGATAAATTTTGTTTACAAATTTTAGGTATTTATTAAAATAATACTTTTGTTTAAAGAATTCAAGTATTTAGACAAATTTTGTTTACCGATTTTTGGTATTTTTTCAAAGAATAGATTTGTTTAAAGAATTTTGGAATTTCAACCAATTTTGTTTACCGATTTTAGGTCTTTATTTATAACGTAATTGTCATTAAAGAATTCAAAAATTTAGACAAATTTTGTTTACCTATTTCAGCTAATTATTCTTTATAAACAAAAAATTTGTGTTTTTGTTATTTGAAATTGAACAGACTTCTGCTCAACTGTTGCCCATTAATATGAATATTAAAAGTGCAGAATAAGAGAAAGTATAAACAAAATGTTGATTAGGTTTTCGACTAGCAGATACCCTAAAGAAATAAAAATACAGTGTATTACAAAATAGTTTCCCGTTACCCTATAAAAATCTCTCATCCAATGAACAGTTTCTTAAAAGATGGTTTCTATCGCACTTTTACAGGGTATATTGTAGTCGTACATGCTAGAAAATACCTTAACCTCTACCTCTGCTAGTCGAAAAACTTTGCTAAGAACTAAAAGAGAAATTATTAATCTGTCGAATCTCTTATTATTTATATAGGGTATCCTGTAGTCGTCAAAAATAGTTTCTAACGCAAACATTTTATTAAATTTTGGAAAATCGACCATGTTTATAGGGTATCCGCTAGTCAAAAATCAAGTTTGTTCAAGAAAAAGATTCTATTATCATTTTACAGGGTATCTTGTAGTCGTACATGTATACAGGGTACCAAAACAGCTCGCTAAGAAATAAGCAAGAAACTATCTAGGTGAATCTCTCATTATAATTGCAACCATTTTACAGGATATCTAGTAGTCGAGCATTCACTGCAAATACTATCTTTCCCTTGTGTACATTCCACGCAACAACAACTAGAGAGAGACAGATAAAGAGAAAGGGAAATACCAAAAAGAGACGAACTGAAAAAGTTGCCAAAAACATTTGCAGAAAATTTCCGTGTAATGTCCTCGACAATTGTTGTTGTTGTTGTTGTTGCAGGTGTTATTGCTGTTGGCGGTAAATTTGCCTGGTAATTAAGTGCTAAATATGTGTGAAATGTAAATTGTTTTTCTGCCAAGAAAACAAGGAGTGGAGAGAATAGAGAAAGAGCGAAGCAAAAGCCCAACTTCAACTTCAACTTCGAACTCGACTCGACTCGACTTGATTCAAGAGTCTTGCGCAAGGATTAAGCACTTAGTCCTTCGTCCTTGTTGAACTGCACTTCAGGCAGATTGCAATGCGATGCTGTGAATATTCGAAAAACAAAGATTAAGCTGCCTCAATTGCCTCAGCAAATACCCTGCACTTAGCCAAAGAGAAGGGTGTATTGATTTTTCGAAAGTCAGAAACTACTCAGAAACCTATTATCTTTATAAATATTTTCAACTAAAACGTCGTAATTAAATTAATATTCCCAACTTTAATTCATAAATTGTACCCTGTAAACTTATTTGGAAATGTGCTTTTCCAAAACTTCATAACATTCAATAAACATAATTCATAAAATACACAAAAAGAAAAAAACGTGCTAACATCGAAAATAAAATCTTGAATCCAGATTGTTTTTATGTCAAAATTGAATCAAGAATAAAGATCGAAATTCTATAATTATATTCAAAAGTGTAAGAAATTTTCAATTGAACCACGGCAAATTCTTAAATCAAGATCAAACAATCTTAAAGTTAGCTTGTTTCAAATAAAACAAAAATAAATGGCGTTTTTTCTAATTTTTAAGGATTCTAACATTTTAAGCAAAATGAAAAAAAAATGTTCTTTTTTTTTTAAATTGAAAAAAACTTAAATGGAGATTTACAATCTCTTTTTCAATATAGAATAAAATCAATCTTGAATCAAGATTTTAATCCTAAAATAAGATGATAAATTTAGCATAAAAATCACGATTTAAGATTGTTTTAACCCAAAAATCTTATTTCAAGATTGTTCTTTTTAGGATTAAAAAAAATCTTAAATACCATTGAAATTGATGTGGTTTATTTTTTATATTTGTACCTATTATTATATTTACTACTCAGTAAGGGAAAAATATAGATTGCAATAATCTTGATTTTATATTGTTTAAATCTAAACTTCTTATTTCAAGATTGATCTTTATAAGATCGAAAAAATATTAAATCGAGATTTTTTCTAAATTTTTTCCTCTCTGTGTAGTAAATATAATAATAGATAAAAATATAAAAAAAATAAACCATAGTTTTACATTCACTCTGACTCGATTTTGTATATCCTATAATTAAACAATAGTTGAGCAACATTAAATGTTCTTTGTATATCCTATAATTAAACAATAGTTGAGCAACAACATTAAATGTTCTTTTACCTTTCTCTCATTACTTTAAATTGCAACTTTGCGCAAACTTTTGCGGAATCTTTTTGTGTAAATTCCCAGGGTATTTTACTTGACACGCACAATTGGCAAAGTTCATTAAAGCAAATTAACCCAAAGCCAAAAACTTGCCGCCAAAAAGCACCGCCAAAGTGCCAAAGAGTCGCCCCAATTGAAAAAGCCAAAAACCCACAAAAAAGGGGAGGAGCTGCCTATTGAGATGGATTGGATAGATGGAGCAAGGCAAAAAGGGAGCAGAGAGCGAGATGGGGCGAAAGAGAGTGAGAGAGAGGGAGATAGCAAAGTTATGCCCGTCAATCTTCGCGGCGAGGCGACAGTTTGATAAACTGAACTGCCGTCGAGACAAGGATGGATCCTTCAGATACTCAGATACTAATCAGTTCGTTCGTTGAGCGTTTAACAGGAAGTCATAAATTTCAGCCACCACATCAGAGCATGTGTGTGCGTGTGTGTGTCTCTCTCTGTCTCTGTCTCTGTGTGTGTCGCGCCCTTGTCTAGAAATTTTAATTAAAAGCGATGACATAGCGAGTAATTCGATATCAGAATGTCGCCTATTAATTTTAAGGACATTTCCTTTATTGATTCTTTGTCAATATTATATTGAACCCATAATTTACACATAAAAGGCCTTTCTCCACGTCTCTCTCCATCTCCATCTCCATCTCTATCTCTATTTCTATTGCCGTCTCTTTCGGTTTGTGTGCGTGTCCTTGTGGCTTTTGTCCATTGTCTTTGGATTACGAATTTGTCTTTGGCTTTTGTTTGTGCGTGTGGCGTGTGTTGCATTCATTCATCCTCGACACAGGAGCGCTGCGCTTCCTTTCAACTCTTTCAGCGCGCGAAAACAATGCGAGCAAATACTATTTATGCAATTTGGTATTTCTAGTTCTACTCATGAAGTGTTTAATTACACTCTGACCTTTGTTTTCAAATACATTCCATGCGCAGCAGGTTTTAGCAATAAATAAATACTCAAATACTTCACAGCGAGTCGTTTTAATTGAAGTTTCTACTCAATTCGGTATATTTTAGTATTTTTTGTATATTTATAATTTATATTAAAAAATGTAATTGAATTTCCAACTCAATTCTAATAGTTGAAAAAAAAACTAGCAATTGCATTTTGTACCAAGTATATGCTTTTAGTATATTTTAGTATTATTTCAGTATATTCCAATACTTCAGAGCGATTAAATTTAATTTAAGCTTTATTCAACTGAAAAGGTAAAAAAATTATGCAGCAATTGCTTTATATACCAAATATGGTACATAGTATTTTAGTATTTTTTAGTATATTGCAATTTTCCAGAGCAAACAAATTTAATTTGTGTCTTATTCATTTCGAAAAGCTAAAAAATAAACTAGCAGCCACTCGTACTATTTTTTTGTAGTATTTTTGGTATATTAATTTGGTATATTGCAATACTTCGCAACGATAAATTTTAATTGAAGTATCAATTCAATTCAACTATTTAAAGCTAAACTAGCAAGTACTTATTACATTAAAAATATAATTTAGTATATTTAAATAGTTTTTGGTACATTAATTTTGTATTGTGCAAGATTTTAATTTAAGCTTGCAATTGCCTTATACAACAAATATTTAATTGAAGTTTTATTTAAATTCAAAAATGTAAATGCCGAATATAGACTTTGGCATATTTAAGTATTTTTTCAGTATATTTATTTGGTATATTGCAATACATCACAGCGAGCAATTTATTTTAAGTTTTAAGTCAATTCAAATATCTTAAAATTGAATAGTAATCGCTTTATATACCAACTATCGTCTTTGGCATATTTTAGTATTTTCTTGGTATATTAATTTTGTATATTTCAACACTCGTTTTAATATTTAACATTATGTGACATGAACTTTTAATGCCTTTGCAATCTGCTTATTCTATTTCATCATTGCTAGCTAATTTAGAATTGTTTTGTTTCGAGCTTTTATTTCTTTTGTGGATTGCCAATGAGACTTATAATTGTCACACAAATGCTAATATACCAGAAATATATTTGACTATATTAATATATACATATCTTTTTATAAATCTATTTAATTTAGTTTTGAACGTATATATTTTAGTTATTCATATGAAACATTGATTAATGCAAACTCTGTTGAATCGGCACAGTTTCTATCTTCGAAATGCGCTCCTGAAATCGAATTAGTTGCTGTGGCTGTGGCTGTGGCGTGTTCTCCTCTGATGCGCGACGCCATTGTAAGCACCCTCACACCCTCAAACACACACACACACACACACCCTTAGTAACACACTCGATATGAAGTGTGTGCGTGACTTTTGTTCGTTGTTGTCTTTTCATAGCCACTTTTGGCATAGTCAAGGAGCATGAAGAACCGCATTACGACTCTTTATATCCCTTCTTCGTCTTGTCTTGCCTTTTTGGCTTTGGCTCTATTTTGATTTTGATTTTGATTTAACGTTCGTAATTACAACAACATCAACAAGAAATCTGACTTAATTTAGTCATCGCAACGCGCTTGTTATCGATAAGCGGTTACGACAGAGGGCAGAAGAGAAGGGAGAGGGAGGCTCAAAAGGATGGAGGAGAAGTCACAAAAGGGAATCCTGTTTGTATGTTTTTGTGTGGCAAACATTTTCAATATGCATAAACCGTAAACTTTGTTGATTGTTTCTCTTCCCCATTCCCCCTTCCGTTGTGTTGTGTTGTGTTGTGGGTTAATTACGTTTTGTGCTGCCCTTGTTTAACTTTTGTGCCGAGTGCAAACTATTCGCCAAAATCTGTTTATAATAAGCAAACAGCCACACAAAGCGATTACATTAAAGACTGATGTAATCAGTCGTATTGGACAACACATTTTTGGACACTTGAAACTATTAAAAAAACAAGTAAGAAAGCTGCAGTCGAGTGTGCTCGACTATAAGATACCCGCTATTTTGAGCAAAATCAAAATATTGCGGAATCACATCTGCTATTGTGATTATTGTATAATATACAATTAGACTTCTGCATGAATGTACTCATTTGCAGCATAACAGTACTGCACAGTAGTGAAGTGTTTTAAAAAACACTGCACTCATTCTTTACTGTACAGTATACTCTATAGGCCAGAAGAAGATAGCACATCATTTTCAGTGTACTCACTTTGAGTGAGTACAGTATATGGTTGTACTCTTCGTTAGTGAGTACTACATTTCTTCTTTTTTAAAGACGCTGTACAGCTTGTGTGTTGACTGTGTACAACTGTGCAGTATTTTTTAGTAAGTGCATAAACATGAATTATAAGGAGAACGACGCTCAAATGAAAATGATATTGAAATAGTTAAAAAATGCAAACTAACGCTTATAGAGTACATAGACTCAAAGTTATAGAAATTTTAAAAAAAATATCACAACATTGCTCTGTTTTTGTTTCCATCCACCAATAATCCGCCAATTAGCTAAATTCTCAGATAACATATTTTCAGATTATTCAAAACCTATTCAAAGCCCTAACATTTATCGCATCTTCAGGATGAGCTTCAAACATATAAAAATGTTAATAAAGCATATAATGAAGATTTTGATGTTTTGCAGTGGTGGTTAATAAATAAAGACCGTTTTCCGCTGCTTTATCAAATTAGCTGCAAGATACTAGCAGCTCCCGCGAGCAGTGCTGCATCGGAAAGAGCATTTTCTGTTGCCAAAAATTTAATTTGCGAAAAACGGTCAAAAATTGCCACTGCTGAAGACATGGTAAATAAAATAATGTTTCTTCATTACAATATAAATAATTTAAATATAGATTCTTTAATAACATAAAATAAATATTATAATTAGTTTTAATTTAAATAATATTTTCTAAATTCTTTTTTTTTTTAATAAATACATTTAAAACGAAAATTCAAATTTATTTTTAATCGGACATACATACACACGAGAACTATATATGTGTGTATGTATCAGTCATGAAGATTCACTCACTGTACAGTAAGTAAACTGCACACCAAAAGACTGTACAGTATGTTGACTGCTGCACACCAATTTTGCTGTACTCATTAACAGCTGTACAACTATGGAATGAGTGAGAACACTGTCAATCAAAACAGACAATACTACCCTACTCACTCACACCCAAATATACTGTGCAGAAATAAGAGTGTGCCCACATTTAGAATAAATGATTCATTTGTCGTTTTGGATGCATTCATGCAGAAGTCTATTGTATATACCAAAAGTCGCAACTCTAGCTTTCAAATTACGCTTGTTATTCGATTTTTGTCGATTTGCGAGGGCGGAAGTGGGCGTGGCAAAAATTTAAAACCAACTTGATCTGCGTGCAAACATAACAAATGCTGTTGAAAAACAACTTATAGCAATCACTTATAGTCTCTGAGATCCAGTGTTTCATACGGGCAGACAGACAGACAGACAGATGGACATGGCTATTGATGCTGATCAAGAATATATACACTTTATAGGGTCGGAGATTCCTCCTTCTACCTGTTACATACATTTTATAATACTCTTCTTTCTATAAAAAGAAGAAAAACTGCTGACCAAGGTGACAAACACTCATTTGAATAGATTTCAAGTGATTTTAACGCCAATTAGGAAAGACAAGTTGCGCAAATCGACTGCGACAATCGACAACGACAACGACAATCGGCAATCGCCAATCGACTGAGACATTTCCATTTTGAATAGATAATGAAAGTGCGGCGGCAATCGGAATGCCCATAAAGCATCCAACAAAGTGGCGACACTTGGTCGCATTTTTGGGTCGAGAAAGATAAAAAAAAAAAACACCACCCGAAAAAACTGTTATAACAATAAATTAAGTTGCTGCTGCAGCATAAAACCAAATTGCCACATGACCGACCGAAGAAGGGACACAACAGCACCAGAATAAGAAAGAAAGAAAGACGCTGTGCAATCTGTTGACGAATCATCATCGCAGATGAATCGAATGGAATCGAGAGAAACTTACGAGAGAGCGTAGCGTAAACTGGCTTACAGACTGCCGCAGCAAGCCGCAGCTAGAGTTGCTGGATTAGGGTTGCCAGGGTGGGCAGCAGCCAAAATGCCGTAAAACATTCTCAAATGCTTTTTATTGAGCAGCTTTGTGCCATTTTTCGGTTTGACTTGGTTGCGAGGCCAATTTAATAGCATACTTTTCAGCACTAAGCAGCCAAACAAGAGGCAACGCGACGCCACCAAGCTCGCAACTTGAAATAGCAGCAGCTGAAGACCAACAACAGTAACAACAACTATCCCACAAAATATACGCGACAAACAAACAAAATGAAGTGACGGCAACTCGCGACTCGTGCAACGCCAACGCAAAACGGACGTTCATTGTTATTTCAAGAAAAGCAACACGACAAAACCCAACGCCAAACCGACAAGCGCCTAACTTTCTCTGCCTCTCTCTTGCGCTTCCCTTTCTCCAGCCTTTTCTTCATCTTGAGCAGTCCAAAAGTCTTACATAAGCAGTGCCTCTATTAATACTCTTCTCAAGGCAGCCAAAGTCCTTGAAATCGCTAGATAAAGTCAACACAGCAATTAGAATAGCGTGTTAGCAGCATAAATTTAAATAAATGCAGAGCCTTCTAGTGCACTACCGAGAGGGTTTAAAGACTTAAAGTGCTGCAAGTGATTTTATAGATTACAGTGGAATAACGTTTTAGAAGCAAAAATTTCATGCAAACAACCGATTACTTGCATTAACTGCAAAAGAATGCCTCCTTTATTAATTCAGCCCTCTAGTGCACTACCGAGAGGTCTGAAAGACTCTTTAAAAGTTCAAAGACTTATACTATAGAATTGCGTAGTAGCGGCAACTGTTTAAGAATGCATTTATTAAGGTTCAGCCTTCTAGTGCACTACCGAGAGGTCTCAATAAGAACTTAAAGTGCTGCACGTGAATCACGACTGAATTAATAAACGACAGAATTTCCCAGAAGTGTACTACCTTTATTAATGCAGAGCCTTCTAGTGCACTACCGAGACGTCTGAAAGACTCTATAAATTGTTGCAAGTGAGTCTCGACTGAACTTATAGAATGTTCTTTAAAAGAATGTTGGCATAAAGTTAGAGAAAGCTGCAGTAATTTCTTAATGTAGAGCCTTCTAGTGCACTACTACAATTTTGTGCCCTGTGTGTGCACTGTGCCGGACAATTTTTTGGCATTTTAGATTTTATAGTACGGGAAAAAACTATATAACCAACTTAACGTGTTTGTATGATTGTTTTAAACGATTATCACATTGAAGAATACTCGCACAAAGTAAGAGAAAACTGTAGTCCTATAACCTTCTGGGATTTCCTAGAAGTGTACTACCGAGAAGTCTCAAATTATTTTTTAAGTCAATCTCAGTGAAAATTTGCTATTAATGTAGGCTTAGTAAAAAAGGCTTAATAAAAAAGTATCGCTGATTGCAGCTGCCTTAAAAAACGTTTAAAAACAACCACGACCTTCTGCAGTAGCCAACACCTTTTTGGTTTTTTTTTTGAGATTTAGTATAATATATTCCAAGTGTTCGTTGCAAAACTATATATCTAAACTTAAAGTATTCATGTTGACGTCTTACACGGCAAAACTTTGCCCAAAAACTCCGCTGTTGAGCACAACCATGCGCAGCACCGAACATTACCGACTTTAGTTTGCCACACTTACGACATGTTCATCTTCATAGTTGAGAGACCGCGACCTAAGTAGAGAAGTTGAAAAGAAGACATAGCATAACGCTGGTAGCTGCAGGAAGCAGCAGCAGCAACAGCAGCAACAGCGATTCCAACGACTCCCTTTCTCAACATCCGCTTTGACTTGCAGCAATTTCTTTTGGCTTTATTGCCCCAGCCACCGCGCGTCGCTCTGTCTCGCCAGCCAGTCAGTGTTTGTGTGTGTGTCTGTGTGTGTGTGCTACCCGCTGCGGCACGACGCATATAGCATAAATTTTGAATACGCTCCAAAGTGGGGGAGTGGGGATTTTTTGGTCCGAAAGAAAAATAGCGAAAATTGTCTGTCGCTTGATAAAGCGGAAGCAGAACTTGCCCATAAACGAAATGTGGCAACTGAGTGTAAACTTTATTGGCGCCCGACTGACTGGCGACAACGACAACGTCGACATCCTAGACAACCAGGAGTCTCCATTT
This sequence comes from Drosophila sulfurigaster albostrigata, assembly GCF_023558435.1. Classification (NCBI taxonomy): domain Eukaryota; kingdom Metazoa; phylum Arthropoda; class Insecta; order Diptera; family Drosophilidae; genus Drosophila; species Drosophila sulfurigaster. Next base: position 31,907,336 of record NC_084885.1, read on the forward strand.
TCACTCTCCCCCCTCTCAGAATCTGTAGAAGCCTTTTACCAATGTTTGGACGTTGACTCATGCGATACGCATTTAGCCAACGCCAGACATTGGCGTCTCGATGGCTGGCTGACTAGAGTTTAGCATCCCACCCCAGCAGAAGGAGCAAGGGCAAGGGAAAAGGAACAGGAGCTGCTTGTTTGTTTTGTCTGCCTCATTTCTCACTTGTCTGCGCCATAAGGAAATCTTACATTAGTTGATTTCATGCGCTGTTTACATTGGCAGCGAATTATGCGCATTGAAAAGCCAAAAAATAGATTTGGCTGCCAAACTGGGTCCATGACCGACGCCTTGCTGCGAACCAGGAACCATTCTGGTGTCATTGACGCGGGGATTCGATTCGATTCCATTGGGGGGAATATTGGTTTATATGCCTAAGGTGGAGTATGTGTAAGTTGAGACGACTTTTGCCTAGACAAATTTCTAGTGGGGAAATGAAAGTGGTTTTGTCAGCTGGCTCTCTGGTCTAGTCTCCGTCTCCGTCTCCGTCTCGATCTCCATCTCCATCTCCGTCGCTGTCTTGAAACTGTATGTGGAACTAGGCTTAAAGCTTTGGCACATTAATGCATCTCTTGGTCTTTCTCTTATTGTCTTTCTCGCACTGAACTAACACATTTTTCTCATCTCTCTCTCTCTCTCTCTTTACATTTCTTTTTCGGTGTTTGTCTTTCGCATTTGCAGAAGTCCTGTCCAGCTGGGAGGAATGGTGGACATACGATGGCATTTCCGGTAAGTTTTACTTTTCCCCCTCTAAGCTTGCAATGCAATTTAAAGAGCAATCACAGCATTCGTAAAATTCTGCAAAAATCTCTCTTTGACTAAACATTCGTTGATGCACACAACACGACACAAGTAACGAGTTAACGAATCCTCGACTGATAAGAAAACCTAATCGTATACAAGAACTGAGAGAAATGCATAAAAAAAAATGACAAAACGGAGCGCAAAATTGAATTCATTTCAACAATTCGATAATACATACTAAACTATGAGAATTTTTACTTACATTCAATTTTCCTTTAGCATTTGCGCAGTTCAACTGAAAGAAAGAATGAGAAATGAATTACAAATTAAATTTGTAGAGAAGGCATATCCATTAAAGTTTAATGTTCACTTACTTAGTTAACATGAAATATATAATTCTTAAAAACAACACATCAAGAAAACTAGTAAGAAAGCTACAATGGAGTCTACTCGACTGTGAGATACTCGTTACACATTTTCAATAAAATGAAGAAGAATACTACAATTGGCATATTTTGTATGTAATAGTATATTGATATACCAAATATATCATTCGGCATATTTTTGTGTTTCTTTTTAGTACAACAATTTAGTATATTTTAATAAGCGCGGAATTATTCTTTAAATATACTAAATTGATGTACTGCATGTATCAATACACCAAATACCAAATATGGTCTTTGGTATATTTTTGTATTTTTTAGAACATCAACTTGGTATATTTTGAATGGGGTATTATTCTTAAAATATACATTTTTGTTCTGATAAGGTAAAAAAAATATGCCAAATTTTCCATTGCCTTCCAAATACCAAATACTAAATGCCATATTTAGTATATTTATTTACTATTACATTCAAAATAAACCGATCGAAGTTTTCTTATGTGTTATTATATTTAAATTAAACTTATATTTTCTACTTGTCGTAAAAATAAATAAATAATCATATCGTAGAAAAAATACAAAAATATACTGAAAGTCATACTTGGTATATCGATCAACTATTAAACTTGACTTAAATTTAATAAAGAAAAGGGGAAAAGAAAAAGAAAGAGGCAGAGAGAGTTAAATAGACAGAGAGAGAGAGAGAAAGGGAGGAACACATCAAAGAGTTGTCAGCTTGTTTAGGCGATTGAATTGCAATTGAAACGCGTTTCGCAGGCGTCCGAAAACAAATTAAATAAAAATGCGCAAGGAAAGAAAAACAAATTAAATAAACGGCAACATTTTTGTGGATAATACGCAACGATACGACGCATGTGAATGAGTTTGAGTGTGTTTGTGTTTTTGTGTTTTTGTGTGGGTCTGAGTACCAGGGGCATTTTTGTTATTACGCCGCATGGTGGCAACTTGCAACACGACGCAGTTTTATTTATGCAACACAGCAGCAACAACAACAACGCAAATGAATGGATTGAGTGGGCGAGCGAGAGAGAGAGAGAGGGAATAAGTGAGTGCATGAATGCAAAACTGCAAATGAACAGCAGAGCAGCAGAGCAGAGGCATGCAACAAAGCGCACGCGGCACATGACACATGAAGCGCCTTTTTTAAACTTTTGACATTTATTGCAATCTGCGCTAGTGTGTGTGTGTGTACGTCTGTGTGTGTGTGACACTGTGTGCGAGTCTAAGTGCATTATGCATTATCCAAATGCAGTTGCGACACATTGAATGAGGACTTCACGAACAGCAAATTATTAAGCAGAAAAGGTGACAGTTGAACTATAAAGACAGCGAAGCAAGAGAGAAACTAGATAAAATAGCAAAACAGTGCGGTATTTATTTCAAAATATACCGAATTAATATACCAAAAATATACTGAAAATATACCGAATGTTGAATTTGGTATAATCATATAGTACTACATGCAAAATATACTACAAAGTGAAAAACATTTAGTACATGCAAAATAGACCAAAGATTGGAAAATATACCAAATGCTATTTTTGGCATATTGATATAGTCGTACATTACATTACATTCAAATATACTATAGTTGTTAAAATATACTATATTGTCAGCTAAATACTATAGGTCTTATTATCTACACCAAACTCTTAATTCAAAATTACGCTTTGTATTTGTATCGATTTGTGGGGGAGAAAGAAGGCGTCTCAAACATAAAAACAGATTTTAAAAATAGAAGAGATAAATAAAAATATAAATATAAATTCATTTAAGATTTATTCATAAAAAATAAAATTCAATGTATGAGTTAAGCAGAAAATTATAAATATGTAATACATTTTAAAATCTGAAAGATTTTCAAGAATTAAAAAAAAATAGATACAAAAAATAGAAGAGATAAAATATATGTAACTTGACTTTTCCAAGATTAAAAAAATAGAAGGAATAAAAGAAAGTAAATTGAAATTTATTTAATACGTATTCATAAAAAATAAGTCAAATCTCGACAAAGAATTAAAAAAGAATATATTTTGAAATCATGTAAAAAGAATAAACAGTAAGAATATAAAATCGATGCATTCATAATTTTATAATCAAATAAATTTTAAGTCGTAGCAAAAGACAATCGAAATGGAAAATTGAATTGAATTGATAAGCATAAATAATAGAAATCATCTAATGCAAATAAATTGAAAAAATGGTCTCCTTTCTCCTTAACTCATCTGACATTTTAAACTAAAGTTTCAACTTGAAAATCGAGCCAAAAACAAGACTCACAACGAGCATTCCAATGGATGCAAATGCCACAACAATTTCAAAGTTATTTTGTGTGTATTTTCGGTTGTTGTCGTGTTGTATTCAATTTTTGTTTCCTTTTTTTTTGCAACATACGTGAAGCGCAGTGAAAAATATTTAATTTTCCATATGGCAATTGCAATGCAGCAGTGAGTCGCAATCACACCCTTTCTTTTTTTTTGTGCCTTATCTCTTTCGCACTTTGAGTTGGCAGTTCATTGTTTTGAAAAGTTTCGACAGTTTTGTCTGTCACATCAACAACACAGCAGAAGCAGAAGCAGAGGGTGGAAGCAAAGGGAGGTATGTATGTATACATACTAGAGTGCAGCTCCCGTTGGATCATTTAATTGCTATTTAAACTGACGGACAGCAGAAGAGCAGCAGCAGCTGCTCGTCAGCATCGACGTCGACGAGAAGCTTATGAAATTTCATTTGGTATTTGAATTGGCGACTCGCGAACCCAAACCTCGCCTTGCCTCCCGTCGCTGTTTACATTTGAGAGGTGACTAGGACACGTTTTCCATTTCAACTCGAACTGAAATAGGACGAACGATTGACAAGCATCGCTCATGGACTGCTGAATTCATCGCTGCTTTCCACTACCCTGGGGAAGCGGTGAACAAATTCTAATTTCTTAAACGTTCATTTTCGATTATCCCTTGCTCAGATTTGTTCAATTTAAATTGCTTATATCATAGAGATTGAGGAAAAAGTATAGTTTGTTAATAGAGTATCTAGAAGTCGAGCCAACATACATTGTTAATACAAACGCCAGCGACATTTGCGTACACACACGTAACGTATTTGATTTTGCAGGTCCAAGCTTCTGGGGACTCATCAATCCGCAGTGGAACATGTGCAACAAAGGACGACGCCAGTCGCCCATTGATGTGGTGCCCGATAAGCTGCTCTTCGATCCGTACCTGCGACCGCTGCATATTGATAAGCACAAGGTAAGTGAGAGTTGAGCCAGCAAGCACACATTTCTGTATGGAGTTGTCTCTCAATCGTTGTCATTTTTCTCGTTGTCGTTGTCGTTGTCGTTGTCAACAGGTTTCCGGCACACTGCACAACACTGGTCAATCACTCGTCTTTCGCGTCGACAAGGACACAAAGCAGCACGTTAACATATCCGGCGGTCCGCTCGCCTATCGCTATCAATTCGAAGAGATTTACATACACTACGGCACCGACAACAGTCGCGGCTCCGAGCACTACATTCAGGGCTATAGTTTTCCCGGCGAGGTGCGTACTTTTGCTCTTATTCTCGCCGAGTGATGAGTGATGAACACACTCTTTATACTATTTCCATCTATTCTCATTCCCTCACTCTCTCTCTCACTCTCTTTCTCAACCCGCAGATACAAATCTATGGCTTCAACAAGGAGCTGTATCACAACATGTCCGAGGCGCAACACAAATCCCAGGGCATTGTCGGCCTCTCGTTGATGGTGCAAATTGGCGAGACGCCCAATCCAGAGCTGCGCATCATAACGAGCACATTCAATAAGGTGCTCTATCGAGGTGAGTGTGCTACATATTAATATACTTATTGTCCGGGACAAGATTGCAAAACATGACATAAAAAAAGGGTTCTTTAGCTATAATAAGTATTCATAAATTAAAAAGAAAGTACTTCATCAGTTGAACTCTAAATCAAATATAGTTTTAGTCTCTTATTTCATGAAGTGGGCTATCAATATCAAAATATACCGAATTAATATACCGCAAAAATACTATAAATATACCAAACTTTATATTTTATATATTGACATAGTAAGCCGTATTAATTTCAAAATATACCAAATCAATATACCACAAAAATACCAGAAATACACTAAACTATATCTCGATATACCTCGATATACATTCAAGGCAAGTAAGAAAGCTACAGTCTTGTAGCTATCCATATCGAATAAAAGCAAATAAGTGCGGTATTATTCTTAAAATATACCAAATGAATATACCGCAAATACCGAACATATAAAGACTATAATTGGAATATTGAAATAGCGAGACATTCAAAATATACCATAAAATACACAATATACCAAATGCTATATTTGGTATATTGATGTAGTAATGCATTTATACCATAGAGTGCAAAATATACTAGATTGTCAGTCAAAGCAACTAAGTTCTGCTCATACAAAAGTATTTCTTAAATAACTTACAATAGTTTTAGTGTCAATTTTAAACATTTCTCTTGAATATGAATACTTTCAAGGTATTCCAGAAACGAATTTAGGTGCTAAGCAAGCTAAGTTCGGTATATTTTGTTTCCTATACTAACAAATTAAGGTGTTGAGCATGGTCACACTTAAGTTTGGTAGATTTTGTATCCCATCCAAACGAATTAAGCATGGTCACAGTTAATTTCGGTATACAACTATCAAACCTACTTCAATGAGAAGATAATTAAGAAATCAGCTCTCGCTATTTAGATATTTTAGCACACAAATGAATTAAGGTGCTAAGCCTGGTCACACTAAAGTTTGTTATACAACTATCTAACCTACTTCAATGAGCAGATAATTAAGAAATCAGCTCTCGCTCTTTAGATATTTTAGCACACAAATGAATTAAGGTGTTAAGCATGGTCACCCTTAAGATTGTTACACAAGTATCTAACTTATTTAAATGTGCAGCTGTGTATCGTTCACTTCGATCACATATCGATCATCTCTAATGCTGTTTACCATCTCTAGCAACATCGGAGTTCAATGAATTCTTTCGCTGCTGGGGCTTCGCTGCAATTGGTTGGGGCAACATCATTTCCGCTACGCAAAATGTACCGGAAATGTTGCAACAGCCACGTTGCTTTCGTTGCCGCTGCGTTGCGGCCAGCCAGCAGCACTTTTATGATGTCATTGCGGAGCAACAACAGTGACTGCAACAATTGCAACAGCAACAACAGAAGCAACAGCAACAGCAGCAGCAACATAATTATGTGTGCCACCGTCTCGCAAAGTGAGCCATAAAAATTGCTCGACAGCGGTTGCCGCGAAATTGGCGCCGTGGCGCAAAGTGACGAAAATGAAACCTCGAATTACACTAAACCGACACTTAATAATTCCCTTTTTGCCCCCACCTCTCCCTCCCTCTCTCGCTCTCTGTCTCTATTTCTGGTTCTCTGTCGGCGGTTTCAGTTTAATAGCCTTTTTACAGGTCGTACAACTTTATGTAGACCCGTGCACAAAAAAAGGAAAAAAAAAAAGAAAAGAAATAAGCACCGGACAAGCTTTGCCTCGCGGTTGCGGTTTAGCCTTCACTTCTCCCCCTAAAACGTTCCGCGACTGAAGAAAATATGCGGCCAATTTCTGCGAAACCAACAAGCAAAACAACTTCAAAGTTAAACAGCTTCAACGAGAACACGAATGCAACAAAGAGCGGCTCTTAAATGTGCACCACGAATATTGAATGCACTTTCCAAAACGATGATTCCATAAAGATCAATCAGACTTATATATTTATTGATTATGTTATCGATGAAGCAGTTGCAGTTGTTTGCTTCAGCTATTTGTTACCTTGGATAAGTCACCGGTATAAATTTAACGATTTTAAGTTATCGATAAATCAATACAAATATCTTTTTACTTCAGCTATTTATTAGTTTTTACTTTCAATATCATGTAGAATACTAGTAACGCTAAATCACTGATTTACATTTATCGATGTTAAGTTATCGATAATTTTTGACAACTATCTACTGATTGTTGCTTATTCAAGACTGCTTATGGTTTTCAAATAGAATCTATTATTAACATTAAAACCACACTATCATCGATAAATCAGTATTATACATTTATCGACAATGTTATCGATCAATTAATACAACTGTATGCTTGACTTTTTCGCTGCAAACTAATTTCAAACATCCTCTTATCGAAATTGCCATCAATTTACAATTTCAATAGTTCAATTATACTATTCGTTACATAAATAACATTCACGATACTGTATCGATAAATGTCTAGATTATAAATAATTATCGATTGTCATCGATTAACCATTTCAATAGTTAAACTATTCATTACTTTGATATCTTTCGCGACACTGTTATCGATAATTTATCGACAATGGTATCGATTAATTAATGAAACTATTTGCGTTACTTTTTTGCTGCTTTGTACTGTTAACTATTTTGAAACACCCTATTATCGATTATACAGTTATCGATTAACTCATCGATCGACCCGATAACTGTCTAGATTATAAAACGCACACTTCAATTATCGATATTTAAGCAGAGTGTACAATTTAGTGCACGTATTTGCCAACGAGCAATTCTGATGCAAATACTATTTTCTATTACCACCTTTTTTTGTTCGAATGAGGAATTCTCTCTCTTCCTCTCTCACTCTTTCTGTCTCTTTCTTTGGGCATTGCTGTGCATTCCGTTCGCGTTTTTCCGCCGCCTCATAAACCGCGAGGCGCTTCATTTCCGGCTTGGCATAATGATTTGTATGAATGAAGTCGAGGAGCTCCGGCGACGTTCAAGTGACCAACTAGAAGGCGTCGTCCTCCTCTCTCCCATCGAGTCCCGGGTTCGCCCCCTTTTTTCACTCCTGCCGAGTCTAGTCTGAATTATTCATTAGGTCTGTCGACTCGCAGACGTTTTGCATTCATATTTCTTATTTTTTATGTGGCAAAGGCAAAGGCACCTTTAGAACTGCATCGAACTCTGGCTGGCTGCACTTTGAACTTTGTTTGATTTGCATACCCTGTAATTTGTCACTAAGGGGCATGCTTGATGAGTAGATACTTGATGATTAACAAAGTGTTATATTTTGTGTTCTCTCGTTTTTCGTAGGCTTCTCGACGCCCATTCGCCACATATCGGTGCGATCGCTGCTGCCGAATACGGATCATTACATCACGTACGAGGGATCCACCACGCATCCGGGCTGCTGGGAGAGCACCGTCTGGATCATAGTTAATAAACCCATCTATATCACGAAACAAGAGGTAAGCAATGCTAAGAGCTGTGGGACAGAAGGGAGGCGATGTTTCATTGATTTCACAAGCGACCGCAAATAATGAAATGCATTTGCGTTTTGCAATTGCAATTAGGGAAGTCTTTTTTTTTTATATATACATATTATTCTACTCTTTTTTTGCACTCTTTGTGTGTGTGTGTGTGTGTGTGTGTGTTGCAAATGCAATTATAAAATTTCTCATCAATTGGGCAACCGGTTGGAGCGCGGTTCAGTCGCGGTCAATGCGCTACTCTGCGCATAATTAAAAAACAATATTTGGTTAGTTTAATCAATTTGCATATTCGCATTAAGTGCCGCCACGGATAACAACAATTCTGTAACTAGAAGCGAAAAAACACAAAACAAAAAAGCAAGCAAAAACAAAAACCAAAAAAATAATAATAATGCAGCAAATCAAATGAAATATTTACAATTTGTTAAATCGCACAACAAAAAAAAAACAATCAGTAAAACAAAGCAGGGCTCTTGTGTCAATAATACAACTTAATCGCAAACAATGGCTTAATCAAACAAATTACAAAATATCAAAATTGAAAAACTAATGAAGCCTCTTGCAACATAAATTTCGATATAGAAAAATCTCTCTGTAAATATTTATCATATTTTGAATCACAAGAAATATGTTGAAAATAATTTTCTTTTTAATTTTCGCAGTTATATCAACTCCGACGACTGATGCAAGGCTCCGAGAGTACACCGAAAGCTCCATTAGGTAATAATGCGCGTCCCGTGCAAAGTTTACACCATAGAACCGTAAGGACGAACATAGATTTTAAGCGTCACAAGGTGAGTAAACCTCAATTTAAATAAATAAGAAATCTATATTCGCTATAAATTTTTCATAAAATATACCAAATTAAAATACTGCAACAAAAACTCAGTTATACTGAAGGTCATATTTGGTATAAAAACAAAACACTGCGATATTAATCTTTAAATATACCGAAGGTCATATTTTGTATGAAAGAAAACAAATATATATTATATCATAAAATATACTACATGATATACCAAAAGCCATATAAAAGCAGTACAATGCGGTATTATTTTTGAAATATACCAAATTAATATACCACAAAATACTGTACACATACTAAAGTCCATATTTGGTATAAAAGCAAAACAATGGGGTATTAATCTTGAAATATACCACACTAACATACCGCAAAAATACTGAAAATATGCCGAATGTTATTTTTGGTACATCTATGAAGTACTACATTTCAAATTTACCATAGAGTACGTAATATACTAGAGTGTCAGCCAAAGCAACTAAGCCTTATACAAAAATATTTCTTAAATAACTTCCCCAATTTTTCGATCTCAATCAGATTTTCAAAAATCATAACTACTATACGAGTAGTTATTATTGTATGTACCAAAAATCCCGACTCTAGCTTTTAAACTACACTTGTTATTCAATTTTTGTGAATTTGCTGGGTTGGAAGTGGGCGTGGCAAAAATTTGAAACAAAATTTGATCAGCGTCAAAACATAACAACTGCCATAGAAAAAGAATTATAGTTCTATCTCTTATAGTCTCTGAGATCTAGGTGTTTATACTGACGGACGGACAGACAGACAGACGGACGTTGCTAAATGGTCTCGGCTGTTAATGCTGATTAAGATGCCTCCCTTTTATGAAGGCACCAAGTTATAATACTCTTCTACTTCGTCCACAGCTTTGCTTGAATCCATGTGAACATAAATCACATTTGCAATTAAGTTCATTCAAATTGACGATAACTCATTTAATATTAGCTGCAACTTTGAATTAATAAATATTGATGTTGACTTAAATGCGAGCTGCTTTAATCTTTAATCCACAACAGAATCAAAATGCGTGTCCTTCGATGTACAAGGACATGTACTATCGAGCGAATCGCTGGTCACCCGATACGGGAATGCTGATACGTTGACAACCACAACAACAACAAGAACAACTTCAACAAGAACAACAACAAAAACAGGAACAACGAAGCGCACCAACAATAACGATAACAACAACAACAACAACAACAACTGCAACTGCAATAGAGGCTGGCAACGCATTTCGCATTTTTGATGCCGCATTCAAATTTGATATTAACGTTTTTGAAACGAGCTCAGGATTCGTTTGGCTTGCAGCAGCATTCCTTCTCCTACACAAATGCAACACACAGCAACAATAACAACTGCAAAAACACCAACAACAACAACAACAACAAGAAACTCTCAAAAATATGGTAAAATTGTAGCGAATAATTTTGAAAAAGCAAAGCTTGAGAATACCCTTGCATATTAATCTAGGAATAAATGCTAGAAATATCAATACAAATCGTTCCTAAAACATATAAAAAAAAAACGCTGTCTTTAATTTGATTTAAATAACTTTTATAATTTTGCATGTTTGGACTTTAGTTATGTAATGTATCGCTCTGCAAGGGTATTTACAGGGTATCTATACAAAACAGAAAGGCTTATAAAAACGAAGAAACACATTAAAAGCCACAAAACCCCAAAAATGTATACAGACGAAAAAAAACAAAATTAAACTAAAAAAAAACGAACAGAAAAATAGCTAACACAAGAGCCTAAAACATAAGTAAAACACACATTCATACAAACGCATACACAATCATTCACACACACACACTCGCAAACACTCACACATGACACAAAATTTAATTTGACGCCCGAAAAATTTGTGTTGCATACTTTTCAGCGCAGTGTTCTGTCTGTGGTGAGTTGTGGAGTAGTCTGGTAGCTAGTGAGGAGGGGGTGAGTGAATCGCCCCCCGTTTAACTCTGTCTGCTACTATTGCCATAAATTAATTGCTGCCTTATCATATTTACGCAATATAAATATTTTCGGGCCTAATATTAATTTATACACACACACACACACACAAACAAACATTGCAAGCTGCGAAATTTGCCTATTAATTGCTTTCAATTTTCCAGTTTTGTTCAATTTTATTTATGGGCAATTATTGATTATGCCCCATTATTGTTGTATTTATAAATAAATAGTTTTAATTTTTTGCACAATTTATTGCCACACACCACGAATAAAAACAAAATAAAAGCCCCAAAACTTCGACTGCAAGTCGAAGCTTTAATACTCTTACAGCAGCAAAAGAATTCAATTAGCTTAATTCCTAGACAAAAAGATTGTGCAAACTAGATTCTCTGCAAGGGTATGCCCAAAAGCATGACGACGACAAGAAACGATATAAGAATTTCCGTAAACTGGATGGGTGGACAATAACTAAAGAAAAACAAAAACATAAAGCATATATAGTATATACATATATATAGGAAAAAGCAAAACAGAGAAAATAGCAAAGAAAATTTAACCAAGCTAAAAAAAAAATAACGAAAAAAAAAGAAATCAAAACAAATATTCATATAAAATATACACCAGATATCTATAAACTAACGTATATACAAAGTAAAAAGTAAAACTAAATAGATATATGTGAAAACAAGAGAGAGCATTAACAGTGTCTTTGGCAAGCCGAAGCTCAAACACCCTTGCAGATGAAAAGAATTCAACGTCAAATTCCGTTTTATAATATACGATTTTCCATCCAAAATAGAATAGAAGAAGAATTTATTCTGCAAGGGTACGATGCCGGAAAATGGGAGAAGAAATGCAGAAGAAACTACTAAAGCAATGCAGCAAAGAGTTGACAAACAGTTGAGAACACAAAAAGTACGATAAAATATCAGAAAGAAAATGAAAAAAAAGAAAAATAGAATAGAATACCATTAAATATCGACCACATCGATTGGAGTCGAGAGTACTATATAAATATAGAGAGAGCTAATTAGTTGAAATATATATAAATAAAAAAATATATATATAAATGCATATTGTGTATGTATATTAACGCTAGGAAGTACACAACACTCAAAGCCCCCATATAGCATTATAGCCTACATAGTCGGAACTCATGAGTATACACACAGCAAAGCGAAGCTAAAAAAAAAAAAAGAAAAATCGAAACTATCGTCAAAGTATCGATAGTAAACTAACACTAAAACTGAATTCTAGATTAGCGCGTTACAATGAAAAAACTACAGTTTTAGGCTTATCTTAAGTAGGACGCAAACAAAACGAAATCATAATTGATTTTTTTTTTTTTTTTTTTTGTAATCGATAGTCATATATCGAGAGAACTCTATATAGATAAATATATATGTATATGTACATGTGTAAGTGAATCAATTGCGAAACCGTGCTGGACAGTGGACAAGTAACCGAGAGAGAAAGAGAAAGAGAGAGAGAAATTTGTGCGCTTAGATTAGCTTTTGCGTTTGTAACATATGTTATTTAGTTATCGTTATCGTTATCGTTATCGGCGCCAGCTAAGCATTCGTATTCGTGCAATTATTATCGTTTCTTGAAACGTGTTTCCCCACCTCCCCCCTCCCTTGAATCCCCTCCACTCCCCTCACCACATTAACACAATTAGGGAGTAGTAGAAAAAATTGTCTATTTGTATAAAAGAAAACGCAATTTCCACACGACTGTAAGTTACTATTGTGTTGCCATATAAGCGAGAAAAACAAACAGAAAACACGAAAAAAAAAAGAATATATATATATAAATTTACGAGTACTACGAAATATACTATATATACATACGATTATATAATACTGAACATATAGATATATACTAATAAACAAACAAAAATACATATGCGAATGCGAAGTACTCAAAAAAAAAAACCAACTATACAAAACTATACAATATGCAAGAAAAGCAAACAAATTACAATGATAACAACAACAACAACAACTCATACAACAAACGATTATAGATGCGTCTCTCTATTATTTTACCATAAAAAAAAGCGAATCGAAATGCAGCAGAATGAAAAGAAAACACGACACAGCGGAAAAGCAGAATTCAGAAAACAAAAAGTATTATGTGACAAAAGAAAAACAACAATAACAAATACAAAAATACAAATACAAATAAAAATAAAAATACAAATGAAATTAAACAAATTCAATCAATCTCTTTAATTTTTTTGGGGTAAAATGTAATTCACGTCTCTTCCAAAAGGTAAGCATATTAAATTGTTTCACAAGAGTTGAATTCAGAATTCATTTGTTTAGCTAACAATATCATAATTCGATTTGGTTGTACTTTAAAGGGTTTTTTATTTGTACAAAGGAATTTACGTCTCTTCCAAATAGTAAGCATAGTAAATTGTTTCACAAGAGTTCAATAATTATCCTGATAAAATTAAGAATTCACTTTTTAGCTAACAATATCTTATTTCGATTTGGTTCTACAGTGTTTTTTTTTTTTGATTTTGTTTTGCAATTAAACTGTTTTGAAGAGTGGAACATTCAGATTGAATTCAGAATTCATTTTTTTAGCTAACATAATTCGATTTGGTTATACAGCTTTAAGAGTGGTTATATTTTTTTGTGCAGCCTACACAGACGGAAAAAGTGAAGGAGTAAGCCGCACTCAATATCCGGTTTGCTAATCACAGAATCCAGGAGTCAAATGGAATTTGAAATGCGTGCAACTAATCAGGAAACAAGGACATAACAGCGTTTCCCGCAATAAGCTTAACACAAACAAGTGCAGCAATCAGACGTTCGCATATCCTGCAACGTTTCTTTCGCTCTCTCTCTTATTGGGAATTCGAAACTATGCGCATGGCATACCCTTTGCTTGCCAGTCAGTTGCAGGGTATAATTATGAGAGGAGTGGCGCGAGTCAGGGAAGCGTAGCCCAAGTGGCACTTCACTAACTGTAACCAGTCCGAATAACAAGCAGTTATTTCCTGTTTTATTTTAGAACGAGCTTAAAGCGAGTCTAAGTGAGAGCGAGAGAGAGAGAGAGGGTGTCACACACAGAAAAAGAGAGAGAGAGCGAGAGAGAGTGCCACAGTTGCCCTATTTAAATATGCAATTTCAATTTCCGAAAAATACAAAACGCGTCCAACACGCAGCTCACTCAACTGTGCAAAAGCGGTAACTGGGCAAAAACTGGAAAAGAAGTAAAGAGTTTTTGCGGGGGGATGGATGGATGGATGGATTGTTGGATCGAGGAGGAGGAGGAGGAGGTGGAGGAGGAATCACAATCGGAAATGGGGAACCGCATGTTTAATTGGACGCAATTGAAACTAAACTAGCGTAAAATAGAAATAAAAACAAACACAGAAACTCAAACGCAAAACGCAAAAGCAAATCCAAAATTGCGAATCCAAAAAAATACCGAGTTCAACTCGACATTCTATAATATGCTAATACAAATACATTACGCTCTGCTCTGTTCCGTTCTGTGTTCCATTCCGTTTCGTTTCGTTCCAACCCAGCACGAAAAATTAATTACAAATTAATTTACCATAAATTGAAATTTCGCTCGACGACGACGACGACGTCGCGACGTCTGCTTTGGTCAGTCGAGTGGTTTGCCCCAAAGTTTGCCACTGAATGGTGGCGCCACACAGCAGCGTTGCATGACACTTGGAATGGCGTTTGAGTGTCGAACCTCGCGACTGCTTATTAGCCATAGAGCACAATGGGAACAGGCTAAGACCAACGAGTGTGCATCAATTCTCTAGCCATTAATTATACCCCATTTCATTTACATCAATATCTTTAAAAACTCAAGAGAATAAAAGTGATACGATTCCTTATTTATTCTTATCTAATCTTTAATGATATATAATCGAGTTTGCTCGACTGCGATTTATCATATTCTAAAAATATACCTTACATATACTGAAAGTTGTATTTGATATGAAAGCAATTTAACAACGAAATCTTTAAATAAAAAAAAATATCAAATCTACTTTTCAGGAATATTCTCGCGGGGAATGAAGTATCTTGGGTAGTAATTGAGTTTGCTAGACAGTGAGATACCCGCTACACATTTTCAATCAAATCATATTCTAAAAATATACCAAAATATAGCTAAAATACCAAAAAATATACAAATAAATATATAAAAATATAAATAAATATATAAAAATACTACCAAAAAATATTCCGTTTTCGATACCATATTCTTTAAATTATACCAAAATGTACCTTAAAAATACTAAGAAATATTCCGAAGGCTGTATTTGGTATATTGGGCTACATTATACATATATAGGGTACATAATATACCATAATATGCCAGACAAAGCAACTAATACCGATATCCACTCACTACTCATTTTCAATAAAAGCATATTCTATAAACATTCCAAAAAAAATATACCTAAAAAATACTGCAAATATTTTATTTTCAATAAGGCAATATTTCCAAAGTATGCCGAAAATATACTAAAAATATACTGAACACATTCGCCGAAAATATACCTCAAAAATACTAAAACATTCCAAAAAAAAAAAAATATACCTCAAAAATACTAAAAGCATTCCAAAGGATATATATGTATATTTGGTATATCGATATTGAACTAAATTCAAATTATACTTCAGCGTAGGCGTTTTTTTGCTCTACAAAAGTATTTCTTAAAAAACGTTTACAATCTACAAACTAAATTAAATTTATTGACTGATATTCAATAGATCTCTTTAATGATGTAGACTACATTTTATTAAAATGTGCAATTTAAACTCTTGCCACTTCTGCTAAACAATCATCGCAACAATTCTTATCCACCAACAACTGAAATTCGAATCATCTAAACTGTTGTTTAACGTCGTTTATGAACCTCGTGGATCTTTTTGGGAAGCGAAAGTCAACTAGAAGCTGGTTTAGTGTTGCACCGCAAAAGTGTTGGATCTGCAAAACAACATTTGGATCTGCAAATTGAATGTTTTGCCCAGCGATTTGGATTTGCATTTAGTATTGTTGTTGTTGTTGATGTTGTTGATGTTGTTGTTGCTGCGTTGCGTTGTGGCTGCTGATGATAATTTTTCGGGTGCTGAATTCAATGTGAGGTTTAGGTCGAATTGCATTTTTGGAGGGATAAGTTGCAAGCTTTAACCGCATTTCACAAAAACGCGGTCAAAAGGACTAATTATGCTAAACGCCCAAAACCGCAACAACCACTTAACCATGCCCGATAGCCTCAATGGCCCGTTGCCCTGCTCCTGTTGCTGTTGTTGCTGTTGTTGCTGTTGTTGCTCCTGTTGCTGTTGTTGTCCCAAATGCTCGGCTAGTCGTTGGCCAATCGTGTTTGCCTTCCTGCTCCGTTTCTCTCCTCTCTTTTAATCCGGTCATCATCATTCTCCGGCTTTAACGTCGCAGTTTTGTACAGTGTTCGTTTATTTATTTTTTTTTTTCTTGTTTTGTTGATGCAATAAACCAAAAATTGTGCGCGCAATTTCAATTAAACACACACACATACGTACGTCGCTGTTATACAATATGATTTAATTTAATGCCCAGTGCGTGTGTGTGTCACTCTCTGCACTGCCACGCCCCTCACTACACCCCTCTGTGCAAGCAGCAGCAGCAGCAGCGAAAGTTGTGAGGGTCGAGCACAAAAAGTGTTGCCTACTTTGCAGCGCACACAAGGCAAAGGGCACAAAACAGCAAACACACACAGACACAGACACAGACACGCACACTCACACACACACACATTCACACGGGATATGTAAATAACAGCAAAAGTTTTAATTAAATTTTAAATACAAGTTAATTTTGTGTATTTTCACGCGACGCAACAACAGCAACATCAACAGCAGCAGCAACAACAACAACAACAGACCAAAATATCCATTTGTATATTTTATGCCAAAAACTGTCGGCATTTGTGCGATTGCTTGCATGTGTGTGTGTGTGTGTGTGTGTCTGCACTTTTTCTATTATGATGTGCTGCAAAAAGCGTATGCTGACTATGTGAGACGATACGCAACAGACAAAGACACTTTAAGCAGACCAGAGAAGAATGTCAAGTAATAAATAAGTTATAATAAAAACCATTTAATACATCAGTAATATTCTAATAAAATACTAAATGTAAATCATAAATGGTAATTAATATTAGAAATACTAAAAAATACTTATAAAATACTAAAAAAAAAGATTCAAAATACAATGTGAAACAAATATTACTATTAAAATACTAAATATAAATGATAAAATGTTAATTAATATTAAAAATACATAATAAATGAAAAAATTTAGCTGAAACTAATAATATACTAATAAAATACTAAATGTAAATCATAAAATACAAATTAATATTAGAAATACTAAAAAATACTTATAAAATACTACAAAAGATTAAAAATACTAAGTAGCACAAAAAATACTATTAAAATACTAAAAATAAATGATAAAATATTAATTAATATTAAAAATACTTACATAATAAATTAAAAAATTAGCTTAAACTAATAATATACTAATAAAATACTAAAGGTAAATAATAAAATACCAATTAATATTAGAAATACTAAAAATACTGATAAAATACTAAATAAAATTCAAACATACCATGTGTAACAAATAATATACTATTGAGATACTAAATATAAATAATAAAATACTAATTAATATTATAAATACTAAAAAATGCTGTAAATTTTGTATAATACACTGCTAACTAATATTCAGAAATACTTCATAATACAACTAATATACTAATAGAATACAAAATATAAATAATAAAATACTAAATATAAATAATAAAATACTAATTAAAATTGAAAATACTAAAACTATATACTATATACTCTGCGTGTCTACCCAGCTATAATTTGTAGTTGTTTTCACCAACAAAATTGATTTTAAATATCGTCTAACGACGTCACAAACAGTCATAATAATTTATAATAATAATACACAAAATGGTGACTATTCAAATATAATTTGTTGAAGTTTTCGACATCCGATCTTAGCTTTGAATACATACTCAAAACTTGAGAAATACACAAAAGTAATTCTTAAATTATTTCCAAATTGTTTTACTTAGCAATGAAGTTTCTTCTGTATCTCTTCGTCAATCATACTTAATTCATTTAAACAAATAGTAATTGAGTATCTCGCAGCCTATGACACTCACTTGCTGCACTTCAATTTAAGCATACATATATATATAGTATATGAGGCAGATGTGTGCGTAAGTGCGTGTGTCGAACAAAATGAGTTATAAATATTTAGTTGTAATTCAGGTTTTAGTTTGCATTGTTGCGGCCCGTAAAAACCAAATTAATATTCATGGAACAATGAACGAGCGAAGTTAACGTCGACGTCGACGTTTGGTCAACAGTTGAAAAAAATTTTAATTAGAAATAAATATTAGAAAAATGCATTTTGTGTCGTCGACAATTGAAGGCCACACAACACATTGAAAACTTTCAAATGTGAGCTGCCATTTGCGCAACGAGCGCTGCCAACTTGTTGCTTTCGATTTAAAACTACGAGTTGGCAGCACAAATTACGAGTAAGCAAGTTGCATGCTCTTAATTTATATACTAAAAAAATGGAAAATACTAAAGATCGACTGTGAATATTTAGTATTTCCTTTTAAGAATACAAATTGAGTGCGTGTGCTGCCAACTTGTTGAGTTCAATTTAAAATTACAAGTTGGCAGCACAAATTACGAGTAAGCAAGTTGCACGCTCTTAATTTATATACTAAAAAAAAAATACTAAATATCTACAGTGAATATTTAATACTTTCTTTTAGGAATACAAATTGAGAACGTGAGCTACCAACTTGTTGAGTTCAATTTAAAATTACAAGTTAGCAGTTCACGCTCTCAATTTGTATACTTAAATATCGACTGTGATTCAAATTCGAAGATTACTTTACTGGAATTTTAATGAAAAACTGTGAAAAGCACAGTATGTAATTTTGGCATTCTGAGTATGCATTTGAATTGTGCATTATTATAATCCAAGTAATCCGGAAGCTGGCCAAAAAGATATGCCTCTCCGCTCCTTGGGTAACTTTTAATTACTTGAATTGAACGAATGCCACACACGTGTGTGTGTGAGTGTGTGTGTGTGTGTGTGCACACACGCACAACAATAATGGAACAAAAGAGACAATGCGAAAACGAAAAGAAATATTAACTCGCATGCATTTTTGAGCATGTCCGACAATTGTTGTTGGATCTCCTTTGCCAACAGCAACAGCAACATGTAGAGAAGCCAACAATAAAACACGACGCCTACAGTGCAAGTATTCGAATGTGTGCAGATAGAGAGAGAGAGAGAGAGAGAGAGAGCAGTCTGTACAATAATCCCAATCACAATCACGTGATTTGCAAGTAATCATGTTGTACATTTGCAGCTCACACGTCGCATATTGATGAGCATCGGCCCCCCACAGCAGCAGCAGCAGCAGCAGCAGATGAATCAGAATCTGAATCGAGAATCCGGATTCCGTTAACCCTGACTGAGGCCAGAAGAACTGCCAACTGGCAATCGAAGCCGCAACCAGTAATAAACGTGCGTAATCAAGCCAGACCCAAACCCAGACTCCGACTCTGACTCTGACTCTGACTCAGGCTCTTACTCTCACTCTGGACTTTGGACTCAGGACTCAGAGCTGAGTACAATCCAGATTCAGAAAGCCAAAGCCAAAGCCAAAACCCAGTTGCAGCCATCGAAGCACAACAAAAGCCAATAAGAACTGCAAATGCATATGGCTACACTGAAAGAAACTTTCAGCACTTAAGAAAATAAAGCAATAGAAATTGCGGATATTACTTACTAACAATTCAATTATACAAGTATTTTTTAAACTTCAAAGTGAGCTTCTTAATTATAAGAAAAATTCAATATTTTTTCAATTACTGCTGTGCCTTTATTTATCGAAAGCGAAATCTTTAACTGAAATTTATGTGTAGGATGAATAGCTGCCCCTTTAATTATAGATAATAAACCAATCCTAAAGCGAAGAATCTCGAATATAAAATGAAATTTAAGTAACTGAATGTTGCGTGATAATATTGGAAATTTATCGAAAACGAGATCTTTAAGTGAAGAGTAAAGTTATGTAGAAGATAACTAACTACAACTTTAACTTGAGCATAAGAACCCAAACCTAATGTTAAGAATTTTAAATATAAAATGAATTATATCAAGGATTTATGAAACCCAAAATCGTTAGCAACTTAAAGATAATAAACCAACTAAGGATAGGAATCTCAAATATAAAATGAAATTTTAATGTCGCATAAAAAAATATTAAAGATTTATGGAACACAAAATCTTTAACTGAACTATAAATTTATGTGGAGGATAGCTAACTTACACTTTCATCTTGAAGGTAACAAACTACGGCTAAAGTTAAGAATCGCGAATATGAAATGAGATTTAAGCAATCTGAATGTTGCAAAGATATATAAAGGATTTATCGAAAACGAAATCTTTAACTGAACTATATATTTATATATGTGGAAGAGAGCTAACTAACACTTTCAACTTGGAGATAAGAAATCAAGGCTAAAATTAAGAATCTTAGAAATATATCATGAAATATTAGCAATGTGAATCTTGCTTTTAATGTTAGCATGAAAATATTAAGGATTTAACGAAAACGAAATCTTTAACTGAACTATAAGTTTATATGGATGATAACTAGCTAACACTTTAACTCAAAGATGAGAAACGTAGACTTAAGTTAAGAATCTCGAATATTAAAGGAAATTTGAGCAATCTGAAACAAAAACGAAATCTTTAACTTAACTGTAAATTTATATGGATAGCTAACTATCAATCTAATTTGAAGATAAGAAACCATAGCTAAGGTTAAGAATCTCTTAATCTGAATCAATAGTGTTTTGTTTTGTAGTTTCGTCAAGTGTATGGCAGGATGTGTGCCTGGTGTCGAGGGCTGCGCTGATGCCTGCCGCCATATGGGAGCTGAGAGAGAGAAAGAGAGACTGTAGACACTGTGCTGAGCTCGGTCATAACTCAACTGCTGCAGAAATGCAGTATGAGTGTTGTGCACGAGGTGCGATGGGGGAGGAGAGGAGAGAAGAGGAGAGCGGAGGGAAGCAGGTGCAGTGCATAGCTTGTAATATTTGATTTTGATTGAAGTGCAGCCAGGCATGTGGTCGGAAAAATCGCACAAAACCTGCACAGAATAAGTACGAGAGACAACGGGTCAGTGAGTGAGAGAGGTGAGGGACTGAGAGATGCCTGTTGCCTGTTGCATTGCCAGATTGCCAGATGAGCAACAACAACAACAGCCCAGCAGGCAGTCGGACATAATGAGTGCAACAAAAGGCCAAGAGTATAACCAAAAAGTGCCTCATAACGCAGCCGACTCCAGAGACGACTCGATTGAAAGATACGTGACTTGCTGCCAGGGCTGCAGCATAAGCAATCACAAAACTCGAAAAAAGTCTACTACATTTGTTTTATAGTATTCAAGTACTAACTACTAATAAGAAAATACTAAAAAATACTGAATAGTGCTCATTAAATACTAACTACTAATAAAAAATACTGAAAATATCAAATAATACCCATAGAATACTAATAAAAAACTAACTTCTTCTGATAAAATGCTACTAATAATAAAATATGAACTACTACTAATAAAATAGTTTTTAATAAACTAATTAAGAAATGTTGATGACTAATCGAATACAATTTATTGTTACCGACTCGATTGAAACGTACGTGACTTACTGCCAGGGATGCAGCATAAGCAATCACAAAGCATTAAATAAATACTATTACAGTATTATACTAATAAAATACCAACTGCTATAAATCAAACACAAACCACTCATAAAAAATACTAACCACTAGTAACAAAATATAATATTAACTACTACTAATAAAATAAAATACTAATAACAAAATATTAAATTATACTAAAAATATACTAACTACTAACAACAAAATACTATATAATAAACGAAATTAAGAAAAATTGCGAACTAATCAAAGATAATTTGTTGTTGACGACTCGACTGTTCGTGACTACTCCTAATAAAATACTAAAATTATGTTTGTATATTATAAGAAGTGTTACCATTAACAGCATGCTAACAATTAAAAAACTTTGATCTAATGTTAACAGCAGAATTTAATAGCAATTTAACAAATAATCCAATGAAATTGAAGTAAATTAAACCGTATCCCTAGCATTTGTTTATTTTTTATATAATTTTAATATGATAATGATAATATTCACTTTATTGTAATAAAATGAAAAAAGGACCGATTTTTAGAAGAACAAGTATTTACAATCGCCTCCATTTCAAATTAGATAATCATTCCAAACAGCATATAAACTGATCTTAACATTACAGCTGCCTGGAACTAGTTCTGTTTTGCACAACAGTTGCCAGCACTGTAGACAGGGCTGCCAACTCGTTGCGTGGCACTGCCTGCAATGCAATTTGACAGGTTCGCATCGCATCGCGTCGCGTCGTAAGCGCCGCCTGCTGCAAACACGTTAAGCTTCTCCCTGCTGGCAATTGCAAGAATTGCAGGCGAAAGCCAAAAGCAGAGCATGACTTTGAGGCGTCTTGGGCCTAGGGTGTAGTTCACCCCCTACCCACTACCCCCAACTCGACTACCCACTTCTCTACTCCTCCCTGTTCCTACTCCTCCTTGTTCTCGACTTTGAGGTATCTTGGGGCTAGGGTGTAGTCCACCCCCTACTCCCCCACTCGACTACCCACCCGACTACCCACTTCTCTACTCCTCGCTGTTCCTACTCCACCGTGTTCTCTATCTGAGCAGTCTGCAACTTCACTTTGAATTTGCAGCACGCTTTTTTATGGTGCTGCATAAATCAGCGGGTGTCGGACCTTGAGTGCGAGGCGCGCTCTTCACTCGGCATGGGCGTTAGGTAACTGACTGGGGGCGTGGCATTTGCCAGCGCATTTATTGGCGGAATTTATTGGGGTGCCCGGCTAAGATGATGACGACGATATTACGCGACTATTACACATAGTTTCCTCTACACCTGACGATTGCCACTTCCTCCCTCCCTCGCTCTTCCCCGTTGCCACTAATTTGTTTTTAGTGGCGCTGTAATTGCCACACTCGCAGCACATGAAATTTTCAACGCAACAAATGAAAAATTTTGCTTTATTTGCCTTTGCCTTTGCCTTTGACTAAGCCAAGCCAAGCCTCAGTTCTGAGTTCTGAGTTCTCAGTTTTCCCTCTCTGACTTCTGCCTACAATTTGTTTTGGCTTACAGTTTTTATTTTGGCATGTCTGGGACAGGCGTAACGCTGGCGCAAAACATTTAGAGCTCACCCAAAAAGAGAAAGAGAGTGAGAGAGAGAGTTTCGTTGGCCCTTTGAAGGCTCGTGGTCATAAATTCCGTTTCTCACCACATTTTCTCCCCGCTTCTTCTTGTTTTTTTTGTGAGTTTTTTGGCCAGTGGCAAAAAGCATTTTCCACTCTTGCAAGAGGTGCAAAAAAGCTGCGGGCAGCTCGTAAACCTTTTCGCTCTTTAGCTCAACGAATTCTGTATACTCTAGAAGTCAAAATTGTTGTTGAAGTTTCGACGAAAAATTCGCGATTAACTTGTAGAACTTAAAACAAATGTATGAAACAAAATGCGCTTCACTTACCACTCAAAGTTGTTTTCACTTTCAAACACTGCAAATAGAAAGAGAAAAAAAGTGTAAGAAAAATTCACACATTTAAAACAAGCTTAAATGCTGTTAATAATTGGTTTACAAAATGCATGTAGCCAAGGCAAGAAGGAAAACGAAAAGTCATATAAAGCATATTTTTCGGCCATGCTTTTTTGGCTTGGCCAAAATGTGTTCTCTGACTTTGGCTTTCGGCTTTGCGTTTGGGCTTGGGCTTGGGCTTTGAGCAAAAGATGGAAAGACTAAACTGAGACTCAAAACTGAGAGCTTGCTGCTGCTCTCGAGACACAAAAAAGAAATACGGAATCTAAAATGATAATAAAATATTCATATTAATCTGCTCGGCTCATAAAATATTCAGCTGCGTAATTGTTGGCATTACGCTACGCTTTCCCCCTCCCCGCAAAAACTCTCTCTCATTCTCTCACTCGCTTTTGGTTGTTACACTGTTGAGCAATGTCTTCAGCTCTGGCGACAGCCAACGAAGTGGAAGCTCAGTTTGCCAGGTGTTGAAGCTGGGGGGAAGGGAAGGGAAGCAGCACACTCCAGCTGGCTGTTGTAGGCTGGAGGCAGGAAATGCCAGCAAAAATCTTACAAGTTTGTAATTTACACCTGGCTGCGTTTTTTGCCTGCCTGCCATGCCATGCTTGGCCTGTCTTGCTCTGCTCTCCTCGTTCTTGACTTTAAACAAAAGCCTTGGCTTTAAGACAGACACACACACAGACTAAAACAGACAGACAGACAGACGGATGGACAGACGGATGGACAGACAGACGGACTGAGTTCTCTACACTCGCCAAAAATGCATAAGAGTAGGCTTCGATTGCCAATGAACTCTGCAAGAAATTTACACGAATTTCAACAGACAAGTTGTTGTTAGTTAAACGACTTCGAAGATTTTCTATATTTGAGCAATCTTGTCGCTAAAATGTTGTTAGTCAAGTGAGAATTCTTAATAATCATTTAGGTTGAAGATTAATAAACAATAATTTACATGCAAGACTGTCTGAATGAAGTGTTGAATTCAAGTTGTTGTTTATTAATTGCCAACAAACTTACAAAAAAAAAACATTAGGAAAACTATTAACAAAATCGGTAAACTCAAATTTGCGTAACTAAAAGCTGACTTTTGTGAAAATAGAATCTAAATTATATTTTATAAATCGTTAAAATAAATGATTATTAAGAATGCTCTAAGAATTCTATTGCTCAAATAAAAAAATTAAAAGATACTATTACACCCAAAATATACCATATATGTACATACTAAATTATACCGTAGGTTATTTCTTGAATATCAACATATATTATTCCATACGATATATATACTAGAATATACCAAAGGTATATCAAAACATGCTATCACATGCAAAATATACCATAAAATACAAAATATACCAAACTGGCAACCAAAGCAACTAAAAAACGCTAAAAAGGAGCGTTTTTTTGACATATTTAATAATTTCTACAAGTATATCAATACGATAGAGTACAAAAGAAACCAGATGGTCACTTAAAGCAACTAAAGCTCGCAATAAGCAGCCTTTTTTGCAATATAAAATTATTCCTTAAACAATTTCTACAAAACTTTCTTATAATTTGTTATTAAAAATTCGCGGATGTCATAAATTAAAGTTAAAATTATGGTTTGCTGATGGCAAAGCAACAAACTATTGACTGTGTGTTGATTGTATTCTAATTGCATAATTTTAATTGAGTTTCTGCCAAACTGTTTTTTTCGTCGAGTGTAAAGTTTATAGAATGTGCGTGTGTGTGTGTGTGTGTGTAGAGCCTGTGGCACATTGGTAAGCCCATTAAGCTATTCATAATTGCTCATAATTTTGGTTGATTTCATTAGCATATGTAACATTTAAATTGATGTGTGAAGCCACGACTCCAACTCTTTACCTCACACACACACACAGAGAGAGAGACGTTGTACGCACACCACAACTCATATGCATAATCAATGATGGCTCATTAACCTGGCTGCCAATTGTTGTTCACGTTGTTGTTGCTGCTGTTAATTACGCATCACATATGCGGTCATAAAATATACAATATCAACGTTCTCATCGTTCGTTTTACATCAAAATGACGTCGATTAACACCTCTGCTGTGGCTGTGTGTGTGTGTACGCGTGTGTGTGTGTGTGAGTGAGTGTGTGTGTGTGTGTAAAGCCAGTTAATTGGATTTACGTTATAAAATTGAAACCGCCGCCGCGCGTTGTTGGCGGAAGTCGGTAGCCTATGCGGCGTATGTGTAATATGCCTTTAACTCGCGACAGTTTGGCCTTATCAACAACATTTTTGTGCAACCAGCAACGAACACTCAAATATCCTGTAATAAAATCTTACACTGAGATAATGACTATTTTTTATACTTATTCAAAGATCATTTTCCCTTTGAAGATAACTACTATTTCATACAGTTATTCAAAGGTAATTTTTTCTTCCATACTTTGAAAAGTTTTCACTAAATCTTTAAAGTGCATCAAATTACGGCTTTAAGATTACGGAACAGCAAAGGAAAAAAACCAAGAAACGAAAGATGAATCAATAAACAATAAGAACACTCGATAATGAGCGATTAACTGCACTAGCTGGCATGCGTATACGTAATATTTTCCTTTACTTACTTGCCACAGAATTAGTTATATAAGCTAAAGCTGAACAATTTGAATATTTCTAGTTTTCTAGCTAGTTTAAATTAATTAATTCAATAAGTAAAACAAGTAAGAAAGCTACGAGTGTACTCGAATAGTATTCACCATAATATACACCGAATATACCGCAACAATACTTAGATACCAAATGCTATATTTTAGTATATTTTATCATTAACACTCTTCGTATTGTGACTGTGAAATGCAAGAAAAGAAATTGCAAAGTCTTAACGATAAAATATACCAAATACACTGCAGCAATATTTAAATACCAAATGCTATATTTGGTATATTTTATCGTTAGCACTTTTCGTTTTGCTGTACTTTTATTTCTAAGTCACAATGCAAAAAGTGTTAACGATAAAATATACCACGTATACCGCTACAATACTTAAATACTAAATATGTTATTTCGTAAAATATACCGAAAAGTACAATAAGTATCTGTGTATAATAAGTATTTGTGTGTGTTATTAACTATTAAACTTAATGAAAATATATATCGCAGCAATACTCAAACATGACAGATGCTATATTTGGTATTTCGCAAAATATACCAAATGTTATATTTGTTATATTTCGCAATATTAAATACTATATTGGATATTTCACAATATACATATGGGTAATTCCATGGCGAAATTTTGTCCCGTGCGAGACTTTTACAGTTCACTGCAGTGAAAATAACATAAACTGAAACAATTTTAAAAATAAGTGAATGTTATTCTTAAAGCTCTAGATAAGCACTATATTTAGAGCTAAAATTGATTTTAGGAACTTGATCTGTTTTCCGATAAAATATATAATTTCGTTCATTTTTTTGGTTTTGCGTACGAATCGGTTAATTTTTGCAATTATCACATCAGAAAACAAAACAGAAAAAAAAATTCCAAAACCATTCTTAGCTCTAATTAAAGTACTTATCTAGAGCTATAAAAATAAACTTTTCTTATTTTCAAAATTGTTTCAGTTTATGTTATTTTCAATGTAAAGAGTCTCGCACGGGACAAATTCCGTTTTGGAATTACCCATATACAAAAGAATACAATACACCTGAGTTATACGACCTAATTAGGCTGCATCCGTTTTAGACCATATAAAATTAGTTCTTAAAGAAGGAAGTTAATTCTGTATTTTCTGGTATGGGACGTTTTTCGTGTTTCCACAATTTTATTTAAGAAATGATAGTCGATAAATAGCCTGTGCTTTAACCTCTGTTGCGCCTTCTGTTGCCCATTAAGGCGGCTCTACGATTATTCGCCGCCCTGCGCCTCGTAGCCTGATGTCTTCTTCTGGCATTTCTCAGACGTGCCAAGCGTCTTCTGTTCCTCAGTTGATTCCTCAGCCGCTGCAATTCAGCTGCTGACGAATTGTTGTTCGCTGTTGTAGCCGCTGTTGTTGTTGTCGTTGTCATTGTTGCCGGAGTTGTTGTCGTTGTTGTTGTGGTTGATGAGGTTGTTGTCGTTGTCGTTGTGGTTGTTGTTGTGCAATCTGACTGCTCAGCATTGGCTTCCACAGAGCAATCGGTGCAGTCTTCTCTCTCCGGAGCATCCTCTGCCATAGCCTCTTGCTCTGTCGTGCACTTTACCGCATTGCTGCCATCGATCAGGCAAAATGCAACGAATGCGATGCAACAAATTGTGATTGAGACTGAAGTTGAGATTCTCATTGCGATGCTTGATGAGCTGTGGCAAATTCAGCAGCTTCAACTGTCGATTTTATAGCGAATTTTTCTATTTGTCCATTCGAATATTCAAATTTACACAGCTGTCTCTCTACTTCTATTGATTCCAATCAAATTTATTGCTCTTTAATCGTTTTCGAATTTATTTGACTTTAACTCGCTTCTTTAACCTTTCATTATTTTGGTATTGATCTCCAGCCAGCTTGACTTTGGTTTTAAACAAATACAAATTCAATTCAACTTGCTTGATCAAACAAAACATTTGGATGAAATGTATAAACAGCTGTTCTGTAGCTTAGAATTAAGAACAACATGCGTCAATGGGCACATGTCATCATTTATAATTGAGATACTATTATTTATTTATTTACTTTATATTTCATTTATCCAATTTGAGCGGAATCTCATTAAATGTTTTAGTTGCTTTTGCTGACAGATGCTCAATGGTATATTTTGAATGTAATACTATTTTAATATACCAAATATATGTTATGGTATTATTATTTATATGGTTCTTAATTGCTTTGGTTGACAATCTGGTATATTTTACTATACGATGGTATATTTTGAATGTTATTATATTTTAATTTACCAAATATAGATTTTGGTATCTTTTTTTAATATGGTTTTATTGAAAATTTGTAGCGGTTATCGGGTCTTGATTGCTTTGGTTGACATAAAGCTTTCGGAACGTTTTTAGTATTTTAAGGTATATTTTTGGTATATTTTAAGAATATGGTTTTATTGAAAATGGGTATCGGGTCTTAGCTGCATTGGCTGACAGTCTAGTATATGTTGTACTCTATAGTATATTTGGAATGTAATACTATTTCTATATACCAAGAATAGTATGTTTTTAGTATTTTTGTGGTATATTTTAAGAATCATACCGCATTGTTTTGCTTTTATTCAAAATCGGTAGCGTGTATTTAACGGTCGGCTGTAGCTTTTTTACTTCTTAGTTGTTGCTTTACAGGGTATCGGTCATTTAAGCTCACTTTTAGGCTTTTGAATGTATAATATAAATTAACTATTGACGATTTATATTACGTTAAACGCTGGACCACGATTAAAATGCGTTTCAACATTAATATCTATTTGTTAATCACTTGACAGCTGTAACGAGCAACTCTGCGACGGGCCAGATACCTATTAAAAACAGGCAAGAAACCTGCAGTAGAGTGGATTCGCCTGGTAGATACCATATTGTAAAATATACCAAATTAATATACTGAAAATACTTGTATATACTGTGAGATAAATCTTTCTATAAATATACCAAATTAATATACCGTAAAAATACTAATGTATACTATAAGATACGACTTTCTAAAAATATACCAAACAAATATATACCGTAAAAATACTGATATCTACTGCGATATACCTCTTTCTAAAAGTATACCAAATGAGTATACCGCAAAAATTCTAATATATACTGTGAGTTACCACATTCTAAAAATATACCAAATAAATATACTACAAAAACACTAAAAATATAAAGCAGGCTATAGTTGTTCAACTTGTTATTCTCTCCATGCTACCCCTTTGAAGTATGTGCGCAATTACAGGGTAGCGACTGCTGTTAATTATGATATACGATATACACGCAATTGTCGTACATTATAAACATTCCAACATGTTGTACGAGTTGTAAATGTCGAGCTATTCTTTCACTTCCTGCTCCGCTTCATTTTGTCGTGTCGGAGAGAATATCGACTGTCAGAAACTTTTCATTTTGATTGTAGTCGAGAGCTCTTCTAGTCGAGTCGACTCGCTTTGCTTGCAACTTAATGTGACTGCTAATGTATTAATTTGATTGCATAACGGAGGCAATAATTCATAATTTAGTTGAATATTAATTTCAATTAAGGCGGCAGCAAACCAAGTTTTGAGTTTGAGCAAGTGTGCAAGAGCGCATCATTTGTTCGACATTTCCGGCACAATGCAAAAGCAGATAGTAAATTTGCAAGAAATTGATAAATTCAAGTGTGAAATAGCACAGCATTGACACCTTCTACTGCTAAATCAAGAACGGAGGGCTGCTCTATGCAAGGATATAGAATATTAAATCGATATGAACCCAAAACAATTAAGAGTCTAAGTCTGAGCAAAGGGAAAGACGAGCTACATTTTAAGTGACCAACGAGAGAGTTCGAGTTATCCAATGAAAGTATTTCATTTGGAAAGACCATGGAGAAGTCGTGCCTCAAATAGTTTGCTTGAAGCGCCCCTCGCTGACATTTGAATGCTGATCCTGTAGCTGTAAAATCCTTTAGCCAACTGAATCGTTGTAGTAGTTAAACACAAAATTGTGTTGCATCGTTAGCCTAATTGCATTTTGCAACAAGGCAACAAGACAGACAAACGCGATTCTAATATGGACTAGGCAAATACCCTGTAACTTTACAAACATTGTAAATCGAAAGAGGAAATACTAAATATTCATCAGATACAAAAATTACAAGTTTTTAACGATGTAAGGTTAGATCGTAATTGTTTTGGTAGCAATTTCATATATTTTGAATATTATGGTATATTTTAAATGTATACCTAGTATATTAATAGATAGTTTGGTATATTTTAGCATTTGTTCGGTATAATAAACTCGCATATTTTGTATGCCATAGTATTTTGTAATGTATTGGTATATCGACATAAAGTTTGGTATAATTTAGTATTTTTATATTAGTTTAGTATATTTGAGTAATTTTTCAGAATATTACACTCGCATATTTTCAATGCTATAGTATTTTTTAATGTAAAGGTATATCGAGAAAAAGTTTGGTATATTTTAGTATTTTTTGGTATATTCACTTCAATATTTATGTATTTGTTAGGTATATTATGCTCGCATATTTTGTATGCTACACTATTTTTTGAATCTATAAGAATATCGAGATTTGTTTGGTATAATTTCTATTTTTTCTATATACTAAGTTGGTATATTTTAAATAGTATTTTGTCTGTATATTATACTCGCATATTTTTAATAATAGTATTTTGTATATCAATATATAGTTTGTTATAATTTAGTATTTTTTTTGGTATAATAATTTGGTATATTTATATAAAAGACAGCTTTGATCTTTGTTGTCTTGTTAAATATAAATATTCAACGATTACTTTGATATGTTATATTATATAAGTATTTATCATATTCAAATATGTTAGAAAACAACTCAAATTATTTTGCGACCTACTTTTAAGTCTATCAAGCTCAACACTGCACTCCGTTTACGGGGTAAATCAAAACAAAGGCAGTGCAGACTTTGATGATGACCAAGCATGACGACAATAATGATGATGCTAATGGTGATAATGATGATGATGCTGCATGCATGCGTGAATGTCACAAGGCTGTCCAGAAAACTGACTTGAACACTGCCTACGAAATCCTCAGTGTCCTGTGTGTCCCTCCCTCTCCTTCTCCTCCCTCTCCCTCTCCTTCTTCCATCTTGCATCCTAAGCCTCAAGCTATCTGCCAGAGGCATGCAGTTGAAGTTGGGAGTTGCGAGTTGAAGTTGAGACTGAAGTTGGGTGCATCGGATCTGTTCACATTGTTGCTGATTGCATTTTTTGGTTATTAAGTCTATATGCCATTTTTCAGGGCCCGCATTGTGCAATGTGTCGTCGTCATCATTGTCATCCTCTGCACACACACACACACACACACACGCACATGTGTGTAATAACTGGTTCGTTGTTGTTGCTGTTGTGCAACGTTTATTTTGGACTCAAGTCTCTGCGGGCTGTGTTAACTTTTGACTTTTGATTTCTCTCTGGCCTAAATGAACCTGGCCAGCAACAAAAATGGCCAACAACAACAACAAGAACAATGTGTCGTCGTCGCATTCAAATGAAGCAAAGCTCACACACTCTCTTATCCCTTGTTCTCCACTCTTGACATTCACCTACTACATCTTCCCGCTTTCCCCCCCTGAAATCAGCCGTTGGCACATTTCGTTGAAGATTTTTGATATTTTCATTACGTGCAGCTGTCTACATACATAGAAGTATGTGTGTGTGTGTGTGTGTGGCGCCTCGTTTAGTGCATAAAATCTTGTACATGAACAGCTTTCAGTCGCTTAATCTCTGCTGACATTTTATGCAGCAGCAACAGACACAAAGACAGACAGAAAGAGAGAGAGAGAGAGAGAGTGAGAGAGAGAGAAGAAACTGACACAATAGCTTGCTTGCATTCCATTCCCACACGTTCCAGTTCCTTTCCTTGCCACTCGTTCCCCCTCGGAGACCACAAGCGTGTCCAGTGTGTGGTCTTTCCTCTTCTCTTCTCCTACTCTCATGGCGCAAGCTAAATAATTCAAATTAGTACAAGCTGCTCCCCAAAAAATGAACAAACAGTCGACACAGCAAAAAAAAGAACAACACTGAAGCAACAATGACACAAAGGGTTCTCCCCTCTTTATCCCCAAAGAAGATATTCCCAGGAATGATCTGATTCTATCTTGTCTACAAACCAATTACAAACTGTCTGTTCGCCAACTTAAATGCTTAAAGTTTAAATATTCAAGTTTGACAACTTGAAACCTTGCATTTTGTGTTTTAAAGCAAAATAAGTTGCAATTTCATTCATAATTAGTAAGAAATCAACAGTGGGATGTGCTCGCAACCCATATTAAATAAAAGCAAAACAAAATCATATTACTTCTTAAATATACTAAATTATTGTTCTGCACAAATTGTAAAATTTTCATAAAGTA
Source organism: Drosophila sulfurigaster albostrigata (assembly GCF_023558435.1). NCBI lineage: Eukaryota > Metazoa > Arthropoda > Insecta > Diptera > Drosophilidae > Drosophila > Drosophila sulfurigaster. The sequence continues at coordinate 31,940,393 of NC_084885.1, forward strand.
TATTTATAGACTATGCGGTATTATTATTAAAATATACCGAGTATATTTTATATGTAATAGTATATTAATATACTAAATATGGTTGGAATATTCCGAAGTTTTAGTATTTTTACATTGATGTAGTTGGACTTGGTTGATAATCTGGTATATTCTGTACTCAACGGTATATTTTAAACATAAAAGTATATTGATATATAAATAATTGTCGAAACATACTGAATTTTTTGTTTATAGTATTTTTGCAGTATATATATATATATATATATATATATACTAGATTATCAACCAAGTCCAACTACATCAATGTAAAAATACTAAAACTTCGGAATATTCCAACCATATTTAGTATATTAATATACTATTACATATAAAATATACCATCAAATACAGTTAGTAACCAAGTCTAACTTCAATACTGTACAAATACTACATTTTCGGTATATTTTGATTTTATTTAGTATATCAATATGCAATTACAGTACAGAATATACCAGATCGTCAACTAAGGCGCAAAGTCCAAGATCCAATGACCCCTTTTTTGCAATATAAAATTCTGTTTTTTCAATAACTTCAACACAGTTTGTAAACTATTGCTTATCAAGTTTCTATTCAAATCCGATTTTGAAGAATTTGAGGTCTAAATAAGCAGGTTATTTTATATGTCCAAGAAAAAGTGAATAATTTGCGATTAATCATCACATTCTAAACGAAATATAAAATGTTACAAAATGTGCAACAAAGCTATCAACACATATTTACGCGTGTAATAATAACATTTTCTTAGCTATTTCTTAACTCAAACTTTTAATATCAAGCATACACCCCATGAACCCAAAGAACCTTCTTAAATCAAGCTGAAAATGGGAAAAGTCTCATCATCAAGCATACGCCCCATGAACCAAGCATCGTCATCAAGTATACGCTCCATGAACCCTTTCAAATCATGCGGGAAATGGGGAAGGCATCATGCATGCGATGCATCTGCAGGCGAGGCAACGTGCGACGAAATATGAAGGCGCCACGATAGTGATCGCCACGGGCAAACAGATCCATGAGGCAATCGATCCACTGGCCATAGACGGGCATGAAAGGCGGAGCCCCAGCGGCAATCCCCGAGCCCGAGCAGGCCATGCAGGCGCCAGCCACTTGGAGGGGATACAACAGGAGAACAGCGCCAAACTGAAACAGCACCGAATTGTATTCCATTTGTCGCAACGACGATCGATCGACACAGAGTCGCTCACAAGCGGCGCTCAAAGTGCTGGTGACAAAAAGCACGCCAAGATCGCAAAGCAAACGCGGCACAAATCCGGCATAGAAACCCAATGGACCATCATGCTGTAGGATTTCATGGATGCTGCTGCGCAGATCGTTGTAGGCAACCTCACGACCAACAAACTGAGCCATCTGACGCACCGAGATGACGTAAAAGGGATGCGAAAAGATCAAGCCAGTGGTGACGACGATGCCATCTCGGAGCAGATTCCATGCGTACTCCTTAAAGCAACTGCTGCGACGACGTTGTCTGGTCTGTGACATGCCCAACACGTGCACAAGACTCTCCGAGAACATGGCCGAGATGGCGCAGCTAAGGAAGCGAGCGCCCAATCCCCGATAGAGTCCCGCGAAGCCATCCGTGTGCTTGATGTAGCGCAAATATTGATGTACACTCGGCAGCAGCAATGTTGGCTTGCCCAGCCAACTGGTGGCTGCCACAGCGGGCAGCGGTTCGTGACCCAACTGCATCAGAACCTTGGCATACTCATAGGGATGCATGATGGCCCCAAAGCCCATGCGTAGAAGGAAGCGTACACATGCACTCGGCTTCTCTGGCTGCCACTCTTTGCCTCCAGTCTGAAGTTTGCTTTCGGCTTCACCTTCAACTTCAGCTTCAGCTTCCGGTTCCCCATTCAGTTGTATATTGTTCAAAGCTTCTAGTTGCATCACTGCAGCTGCCACAGACACGTGCTGCATCATTTCCTCATCATTGCCCGCATCGCTCATAAGCAAAGTCTCCTCCTCATACATCAGCTTCATGCCTGTGTCCATCGTTCTTTTCTTTTTGTTGTTTCTCTTTCTCTCTTACAAAATAAAAGTTTATGAATTTATCAATTTTTGTTTCCAATATTTTCTGTTGTTGACTTGTTGACCAGCTTTGTATCAGCTTTGACTGAGAAAATGTTTAAGCAAATTCGACTCGTCAACACGTGGCCTACTTGTTATCTTTCTTCAAAGATCAGCTCTAGTAACAAAAAATCCATTCAAATTTCAAACAAAAGTATTTAAGAGAATATTTATGAGATTCCACAATCAAAAAGAGGAAAAAAACAAGAAAGAAACATAAGACGAAAGTCGAGGGAGATACCCGCTATCTATTTCAAAAACAATATATACATATGTATGTGTATTAAAAAATATGTACCGAAAAAATACTGAAATATACCAAAAACTAGCATTAGAGCTATACATTTTGGAGGAAATTGGGAGAAAAAACCCGTATTCTAAAAATATATCAAATTAATGTACCGAAAAAATACTAAAATATACTGAAGATTAGAATTAGAGCTACCAATTTTGGGTTAATTCATTTCTCATGAATGTTGTAGTCACTCCAATAACACACTTCCCTCTCTTGGCGGAATATTTAGTTAAAAATACCATATTCTTAAAATATACCGAATTAATATACCAAAAATGCTAAATTAGAATTAGATATACAATTTTTAAAAAAGCTGTATTCTAAAAATATACCAAATTAATATACCAAAAATACTTTAAAATACCGAGGACTATATTTGGTATATCGATTTAGTATACATTAAAAATATACCATAAAGTACAAAATAAACAGATTATCTTCAATAACTTCTAAAAATATAACAAATTAATATACCGAAAGATATATTAAAATACACCAAAGGCTATATTTGGTATATCGATAAAGTATTACACACAAATATATGTCATAGAGTACCAAATAAATTGCAGTAGCCTTGTTTCGGAAATCATCTTTGTTGCATGCAGTTGCTGTACAGTTTTCGTGGTTCGATATTTAATTTGGTCGAGTTTGTCGTTTCCGTTAATTATCTATCGCATCTATCGATGTAACAAATTGCTGTCGCGGCGATTAATGCCCTAAACAAAGTGCTTATCCGAATTACGTTCCACATTCCTCTTTCTCTTTGTCCCTCTCTCGCTCTCTCCCTCCATTTTTTTTTGTTGTTGTATCGCTCTCACGGCAAATTGTTGTGTTTGATAATCGGCGAGTATTAGCGAACCGAGTTAACGCCCCTTTACGCCCTTTGTCGCCCCCCGTGCCCCGCCCCGCCCCGCCCCGTTGTCATCCTTCGTCTCTTGTCGCCATCTCTACACTTATTGCAGAACATGAAATTTCAATTAGGCAGCTACTCTCTGCTGTTTTTCTGGTCAATTTAATGCAACCATATTGCCAGCTGCATTCACACACACACTCACACACACACACACACACACACACACACACACACACACACACACACACACACACACACACACACACACACACACACATGCAGAAATGTGAGCTGCAATGTCAGCTCTTTTATTTACACGCCGCTGCAAATTGTACGTAAAAACCAATAGCAAAAACTCGCACACACACAATTACTATGAATGTTGTATGTGTATGTGTGTGTGTGTGTAACATATGTAGTTAATGTCGAAAGATCGAAACATTTGACAAGTTGTCGCACAGCCCAAACAATCAAAGAGAAACAAAAAAAAAATCAATAACAAACAGTATGGGAAAACAAGGCAAATAAATAAAAAGATCGATGCTAAAAAAACAGTGAAGCAAGGAACCAAAAAAAATACTGAAATATTTGCACAACAATTATTATAATATATCATGTATTTCTTAAAAATGAATTAATATAAGTTTAGGTGACTTTTCTGCTTAAGCAAATTATATGAATAAGGTTCAAATGAAAAGTATTTCGTAAAAAACGGATAATATACTAAACAATATACTGAACTATATAAACTGGGGAAATCTTATATATTTAGTATAGATTAATAATGTATTCAATATACTAAACTATGGACATATTTTATTAGCTTCCCACAAAAAATCGTATATATACGAAATATATACTAAGTAATATACTAAACTTCTCGAACTTCATTGAAGTCGAACCAATCTATAGTTGGCATCCTCAAGTTCTGTGTCAAAGAGGCCAAATAAACTAAACTATATTTATATAAAATATACTAGTCTATATAAAAAGTCGCATAAAGTCGCATATATACCAAATATTTACTGAATAATATGCTTAAATATCGTGAACTATGTACATATTTAATTAGCTTTCTCAAAAAATCGCATATATACCAAATATATACTGAATATACTACATAATATACTGAATAATATCTAGAGTTAGCTCCCTCAAGTTCAGTGTCAAAAAGTTGACATACAGTTATGCCACATGAACTGGGGGAATCCCCTAAATTGGTTTAACGTCCCTTTAAATGCATCGTAATCAGCATCATTTCTCAGCCACTCTCGAGACAACAATAATTTTCCACTTATTTAGATCGCACTAAGCCGGACACCGAGCGAAAAAAAGACTAAAAACCTCAAACGCCCTCTCTTCGACCTCAATCAACAGTCGTCTACCCTCAAAAGCCACCCACAAAAAACCAAGCCCATTTTCGCAGGCAGTCATCCAGTTGACCAAAGCCAAACTGCAACCCACTCGAAATCCAAAACTCAAACTCGATTGCTAATGAAACCGTTTTGAAACACAGTGCAGCAGTTATCCTACGATGTTTGTTAATGAAATATATAAATGTTTCTTCATTTCTTGAAATATTATTTAACAAAAGCTGCTTAAACATGACTCATAATATCATTCAAAAAATATACTAACTAAACCCGCAATCGAACCTCTTCTATATAATCTATTTAAGAGGTATACTGGAGCCCGAAACTGAACACAAATTCAACTTATGCGACACGCACAGTTGATTAACAATGTTGCAGTTTTTGGAGCCGAACTAACGCCGAGTGGGAGCTGAAAGCTGAAAGCGACGGCACGCAAATCTCTGAACCCCAATGACCAAATGGACTCCCTCCCCACGTCCTGCCCCCGCTGGATTCTATGTCCGTGCAGTCCGCACGATTATTGCACATCACTAATTAGTGATGGGCGCGCCCGTCGCGCGCTTCAATTTCACGTTTCGGCACGAACGAGTTGCCATTTTCGAGACAGGCATCGGCAATGGACAAACTGACTCGAACCGAGCTGAACAGAGCAGAGGAGAGCAGAGGGAGGCAACTCTGGGGAGGGAGGATTGCATTAGGTATTGGTCGCCTGCCTTCCTGAGGGGAGAGCGGTGCGGACCAGACCGAAGCGAAACGTATCGAGCCGAGCACGGGCACTGACGTTGACATTCCACTAACAGTGAAATTGTTTTCCAAATCCTAAGCTTGCATGTTAGCCACAACAGCAACAGCAGCAGCAACAACAACAACAGCAACGATAGTAGTGACAGCAATAGACCAAGTTTGAGTGCATCACTGCGAATGTGGCATACGCGACTAGCTGATACCCTAGTTAAATTTTTAAGATTACATCAGAGTGATCCTAAGCATTCATCTTCTCAGTTCCTTTCTTATGTTTCTCACTTCGGGTTTTTTCATTTTCGTGAAAACTATCCCTCTGATCCAATTCAAATATTCCCAATAATAATTACAGTGGTTATAGAAATACACGAAAAATAAAAAAACTTTAACAAACAAGGTGTCTGAAATGTATATTTCATACACAAATCGCAACATTATTAGCTACAATATTACAAAGTTATCTTCACTTTAAATTAATGTTTAAATTATGAAAATTGTACTGCTTGGAAGATCGAGATTAACATTCCGATATATTCTTGATTAGATTACATTTTCTCTCAACAATTTGATATTCTATTCTTGATTAGATTGAATTTGATATTCTATTCTTCCGTCAACGTCCCAATTGCTAACCTGCATTCCTTCTCTTCACTTTCCACTTCTCGCAATAAATTTCACAGCTCGGTTGTATTCATCATACCCTTTTAATTACAGCTTACTGTTTAGAGGGTAGAAAATAGGCAATGGCAATGGCGACCACGAAACGGCAGCAGCGAATGAATGGCAATGAATGCGACACCAGACACTACTAGGCCTGACCATTTTCAGCGCCATGCATCACCCACGTTCACCATCGCATTCGCATCCACATTCACGTTTCGCATTCGCATTCACGTTTACGTTCACATTCGCATTCGCATTCACATTGAGATTTAGATTCGCATTCACGTACTCGTTCAGATGCCACGTTCATGTGTGGTAAATAGTGAACTGCTCGCTTTTGTTGCCATTCCCCCCAATTCCCCTCCCCACTTTGGCTGGCCCCTTTTCTTCTCACTCTCTCCTATCGTCGACCCTCCAATTCACATTGCAGTTTCGTCAATTTGTATACACTGCCGGAAAGGTTATAATCACTTTACTAACCTACAAATCCGGTGACTTTTCAAGATAACGCAATTGCAGTAACTGCAAACAATTTGCATAACCATAAGCTAACGCATTGTTGCCAAATTTCAGCAACAGCATCTACGAAAATTGCACAATTGGATTCCATTTGAAATTAAGAGACAAATAAGGGATATATCAATAATAAAAGGTTATAATAACTTTCCGAATTCACAAATGTGGTTAATTTTGTCGACAAGTGAATTTTAGTAACTACCAATAATTTGCATTGTTGCCAAATTTCAGAAACAGCACCTATGCACATTTCACAATCGGATTTCACTCAGCTATATCACTAATCATAGGATATCCAACTTGTCGACTTGTTTGGACTACGCATTATTATTGGGGGAGAGGATTAAAAGAGCCGGATGCAGTGCGGAAATCAAAATGCTATGGCGCGGCCAGCGGACCAGAAGACCAGGAGACAGACCCCCCTGAAACAGACCCACAGGGGAGGGCAGAGGAGGTGAGGTTGGTAACAGCAGTTTAAATGGCAACTAATCGTAAAGCGCAACCAGATAAACCGGAGGGGCAAAGAGCATTCAGCGACATGGAGCATGGGCCACGTTTGATAGGCAACGTGGAGGTGTTTGCATAATGAATGAGCTAGCGCGGTACAACAGCAACAATAACAGTCGGCCATCAACTGTGGCTTTTTTCGGAATTGGAAGCAGTTACCGATAAACCTTTCAGCCTCCAGCCTGCAGGCGTCAGGACCCGAAAATCCTTGCCACCCCTCCTTCAGACCCTCAGACAAAGCCCTGACAACAACACCAACAAAAAACAAAAAAAAACAAAAAAGGAACGCCACATATCCACGCACAAGACAATGAAATCAAACGACAAACGCAAATGTGATCAATTACAGTTTGTGAATTTCAACGGCAAATGGAGTTGGCCTTAGTTACAGTTTGCAGTTTGCAGTTCGACTCCCTGAGTTGCGTGTTGCGTGTTACGAGTCGAGAATTGCAATTGCAATTGTTGTGCATTTGCGGCTTGCGTCTGGGCACACTGTGATTGCCAATGTGGCCAGCCGAGAGAGAATGACGAGGAGGGAGAGACTTGAATTTGGCTTTGGCTTTAAAAAAGATGCTAGCATAGATGGGAGGAGGCTTATGCAAATGATGCCAACTGCTGACAACTTGACTCAAAATTATGGCCACACAAAATCCGGAGTCGAGTTCAAGTCCAGGATGCCATAGTCTGCAATTGCATTTTGTCGGTCCGCCCCTCGTTGACATTGACCGGCAACAAGTCATTATTGTAATTATGTTAATACCCTGCACACATCACATCACATCGTCCTAGTCACAGCTGCTGGCATCCTCCTATCCTCCCTTTCCTTTCCATTCTGTCTTCCCTTCTTCCGTCCGTCCGTCTGTCTGTACGTGCTGTGGTAAACTTGCGCTATCCGGAAGTCAGTCAATTTTGCGTATAATTTGTTTATGAGCATCACACAGACTCGTAGACAACTAAGAACAACTTGTGCGCAGGAGTTTTACTTATACCAGCAATCAATGAACTTAATATACGGCTTAGTCACGACTTCAAAGTCAGCACAAACAAGCGAGATAATCTATTATGATAGCTTGAGCTTTGGCAGCATTCATTTAATCATAAACAGACCAAATATTTACATTTGAATAAGAATAACAAAACGTTTAATCAGATCTAGAAATACTACTAAGCCAATTTTAGTAATTACCAATAACTTACATTGTTGCCTAATTTCAGCAACAGCAGCTATGCAAATTGCACCATTGGATATCATTTGAAATTAAGAGATAAAATATAAACAGACAAAATATTTATATTTGAAAAAGGAGAACAAAACATTTAATCAGATATACAAATACTATGTGTTTTATATCAACAACAATACGATAATTTCGTTAATTTTGTAGATAAATGTTGAGAACCTTTTACAAAAATTTCTAGATCTATTCAAAAACCACACAATCCCAAAAAGACAGGCGACTACTGTTCACTTCTGTTCAGTAAGGGGCTTGATCATGGCGAAACACTTTGCACGCATCATCGTTTATGGTGCTCAATCTGTTGGACGCGCCTTCATCAAGGCGATTCGCCAGGAGATTGAGGCATCCCGAGCGGCGGCGAGTCACCATCAGATGATCAAAAATAAATCTACTGGCCATGATTTGACACTGAAGGGCATGTCCCTTAACGAGGCCCTCCAAATACTCAATGTGAAGGACTTGTCCAGCATCGAAGAGATCCGGGGCAACTATGAGCATCTGTTTCGAGCCAACGAGAAGGCAACAGGCGGCTCATTCTACATACAATCAAAGGTATTTCGTGCTAAGGAACGCATCGATCGTGAGCTTTTCAATAAAATGCAGGAGGCCATGAAAGAACCTCCAACGGAAACCATCAAAGAAAGCTGAATTTAGACATCGAGATGCTCTAAAAACAAAACAGCATGCATTAGATTTGTCTGTCTGACTCTCTGGCTGCTTGAAACAAGTTGCTCACGTAGTTGTTTGTTTAAAATTGATAAATTTGAGTTGGCAAATAAATGACATCCATCTGGATTCAACACGCTATAGGGAAACATAATGCTCTTTCTATTCGTTCTATAAGAAAGAATATGTTTAAACTAGCTTTAAATCCCAATCGAGAAATAATGTTCTTGGGCAACTTCAAGCAGCACATATCTATAAGCTTATGCATTGTTGCCAAATTTCAGCAACAGCATCTATGCAAATTGCACAATTGCATTTCATTTCAAACTAAGAAACATTCTATGAGAACCAAAAAGTATAGATCGAAGCTAATATTGTTGATGGCAAGCTTTTATGAACATCAATGTAGGCGTATATTTTGAAACACAATATTATGAGATCAAAGTAGCCCTTGACTTATTTTGAGACAGTATCTCGACCCTTATTTTCTCAGTTCTGTTTTCGGCTCGCTCGAGTCGAGAGCTCTAGAGCTCAAAATCTAAATTTGTAGTTCTGGATTTTCAATACACATTGAGTTCCCTGTGACTTTTTTATGATGGTACCACAAACCAGAATCAGGCCTGGTGCGACGAGGGCTTCATAAACTCAAGGGACTGCTACTGAGAACTGACATTTACGTAATCATATCTTTGCACTCTCTAAATATCGCATACACTTACATGGAAAGCAGTAAAAAGTAATCACGTAAGTTTTGCAATCTGTACTGCAATATACAGAGAATAATGAATTCCTATTTATTTGCAGACACGCACACACAGACGCTTCAAATTTGTTATAAATACACGTATTACGTTGTTGATCAAGACACACAAGACACAAATACCTTAACATATATGTATGTGCAAAACAAATATATCATCACTTTGGTAAGTTATGCTTCTATATTACATAATTTCTTTTTAAAGTTTTGCATTCTTTGCAGCAAGTTTAACATTTTCGTTAAAAGCCGTTTTGAGGGGAGCATCTGAACACCTAATCAAATAAAATACACTTTTCTACACTACAAGAAACGTTGTCTGTAAATTGAGAATTATAAAAACTAAAAACTAAACGGAAATTGGATTATTATTATTGGATATTAATATTAATCTTTAAAAATTTGAATTTTTTTATCAAACTTTAATTTTAAACAAACAACCCAAACAAAAGCTTATTGGCATTAAAAGGAATTAAAACTGAATATAAAGATTTTCTTTTAAGTTTTTTTTAATAACTACTAAAATAAAAAAAATTATATGACTGCTTATTTTTCTTATTTTCATGCGCTTGAACCAGCGATAGTTATCGATAAACGATACATGAAATAAAAACCTAGTTGTTCGGGCGCCAGAAAGGCGGAAAACGATTAAAAGCTCATTTCAAAAAAATTATTGATACAAATTGGCTCTGCATAGAAAAATTCGCTTAATATTTAAATAGGCTTTTGTTGTTGTTATACTGTTATTACTGTTGTTGTTTATGCTGCGTCCATGCCTTATTATTATCAAAAGCGCAACAATTTACATTCAATTGCATTGCCTGCATTCATATTTTTGCCATTGATCTTTATAATGAGACACACACACACAGTGCAATTTGTGTGCCTGTGTGCGTGTGAGTGCATTTAAAATGCAATTTGCCTGGCAGCCACGTCACGATGTGGGGCTCAATAAAAATTGTTAAGTGATTTATTTATGCGCATTGTTGAATTGAGCGCGCGGCAACACGCGGCTCTCAATAAAAACAATTAAAGAAAATTGGCCACAATTATGGACAAAATGCAAAAAAAAAAAAAACAGCAAAACGCCAGAGCAAAATATTTGGTAGATTGTGCAGTGCACATTCCGTTAATTTTCGCTAAATGAAATCCAAATTGCAATTTATTCTGGTTTAAATTATATCGTATTTTGAGATTCCTGAAATCATTTGATTTGATGCCTACCTTGTTTACTTCAGTGATCGCATCATTAGTGACGTCACCAGCGAGGTCGCCTTGTCTCGTGAACTGCCTAATGCATCCCTGGCTGAAGCTCACAACAACACACTCACACATGCACACTTGCAACTGCAAACGATAAGCAGAGACGTCAGCGCTGGCGCCGGCGCCGGCGTCAACTGCGATTTGCATTTGTCGTTTTTTGGTATTGAAAAACTATTCAAGTCTAATGGCACGAAAGAGAATAATGACGCACAATACACTTCGACAGTTTAAACGGATTCACATGATTACAAGAGCGCCCACTCCTCCCACTCCTTTCCATTTTCGCACACTAATGCACTGCACCGCACACAGGCACAACTACACGACCGTACCGAACACTTTCACACACACTTCCGAACGAACTATCGCACACGCTAGAGTGAGAGGGACAGAGAAAGAGTTAGGGGGAGTCATAGAGTTGACGGCAGCAGTAAGTAATGATGTCTGTCTGTCTGTCTCGACTGCGCCCGTTGTCGATATTTGCAGAAACTTGTTAAGCATTTGGAAGGCGACAAATGTCGTGCGCATTAGAGCCAAAGTTATAAGTACGCTCTGCCACTTGGCAGCCTCTTCAACGGTTTCTTCTTTTTCTCGCTTTTTTCACGCGCGCGGCTGGATGTCGAGACGTTGTTAAGTGATGTTACTTATTGCGAGTGCTTGCATTCTCCACGACGTTTAAACAAATTGAACACGCTAAATCTAACCAAATTAGTCGAGTTGCGCGTATAACTTTTTAATAACTATAATAAATCGCGAATTGCACAACGCGATTAGTTTTGCAGTAGCGAAAATGGCGCGAGTGACCACAACATTTGCAGTATTTCGATACCAAAAATATACCAAATTGTTATCGGCGATCGATGGTCATTAGTCCTGAAACATTTCTGCTTGCTACGCAAGCTACATGCGCTGCCAAAGCTATTGGCTGCCTGCAATAAGATGAACTGACAATAAGCTACCTGCTATGGGATACATAGTTCTAATAGAAAATGCATACGACGCCTTTAAATTAAATACTTTTGCATATACAAAAAATGCATGACACGTCGACTTGAGGGTGTACACACTCAAACAGCAACGCCTTAGGCTGCCGTGACATGCTGCACTGCATTGCCATGGCTTTGACTATGATTTTCTAATTCAATTATTATTCAAATCATATAATTTCATCTTTTTACAGCACGCGCAGCAGCAGCAGAATTGCGACAAGCAAAAACAGTGGGAGATGGAGAACAAAAAAAAAATATATGGCAACACTGACAGCATGTAAATAATCATATTACACACACACACACACACGGTCGCCCTTACACATACACACACACGCAGAGAAGTCCATATAGTAGAGCAATAACAACAATAGAGCAATAAGACAAGCAGTGCGCAGCGTGAAGTTGCGTTGACAAATCCAATTTAAAGCAACTGCCATGTCACGCTCCTTCTACTTCTTATGCCATACAATGGAAATTTGTTTGCATTTGCGCCTTTTTGTCTCCACTCTTGGCCATCATCTTCTGAGCGCTGAACGCTGAGCTGCGGCTTATCCTTCATTTGTCGTCAGTCGTCAGTCAGTGCATTTATATTATTATTGTGCATATTAATATTGTTAAAAGCGCGTGCCATGGCGTCTCTACAAAATTAGCCAGCCATTCATTCATGGCGCTCGCTGTGCGGTTGCGATGCCCGCTGCTCACTGCTAGCCGTCTCGCTCGCACCCACTCACCCCCAATCCACCTACAAACATGCTTCACTGGTCTACTTCACTGTCTGTCTCCTGCTGGCTGGCTGCAGCAGGTGGCCTGATGAGAGAGGGAGAGCGACTTAACGAACGAAGCGGATGGATAAACGGACGGGCGTATCAATTTACACACCGGAAAGCACATACACACACACACACGCACACATAAATATGTACATATATACACGTGCACAAAAGAATGCTTGCAATGGCCGAGTCAAAGAGTGAGAGAAAGAGACCGAGACTGAGAGACCGAGTGTGAGCGTAAAAATTGTAAACACAAACATGCAGTCGATATGCCTGTCTGTGTGACTCTGCAATTGTATGTGTGTGTGTACTTATTAATGCGTATTCATTGTCACATCCGGCACGAGGAAATTATATTCGACAAACGCAGCCGGTCGCCATCGCCGCCGTCGTCGTCGTCGTCGCTGCTGCTGGGATCGACTGAGGTTGGTTGAGAGGCCGAAACCGAAGCCGTGGCTGAGCTGTTTCCTTGCCTTTTGGGTTGCTGGGGGGGTGGGGCTTTTTGCTTGCTGGCCAGACGTTTCTTTTGTCGATTTAATTGAAATAATTGCAAAAATGCAAATGGAATGGACAACAGTTGACACAGGATATTAAGCGCACTGGATGATCATTAACAGCGTAATTGTCATAATTATAACGTAGATGATGAGAATGCTTTGCAATACAAAGCAGCCTTTAATGAAGCCACAAGCATGTCATGCAGACTTTACTTATGATCGAATGCAGCCCTGGCGTACGATTGGACTTTGGACTTATCGATAATTGACAGACGGTTGAAAGCTATCGATGACTTTATTTCTCTCGACAAATTGTCATTGCCTGTTTGTTAAAATTTGAGCAACACACTATTTATTGTGAGAATTGAGACTTGTGTCGTTCGTTGAGCACAAACGTTTAGAAATTTAAAATCGAAATAAAAAACCAACAGAGAAAATCTATTTCCGAATTTTACAATTGAAGAGAATCTAAAAATGGCTAATAAGAAAGCTGATTCCAATGACGGGCAATCCGACAAAGTAAGCGCGAGTTGATATAATCTACATATTTAATCATTTTCTATTAAATTTAACGCCCTCCATGCAGAATTCGGGCCTTACTTCGTGGGCAGCGGGTAAGTCTTCAGATTGCAGAGGCTCTCTGTTTTCCTCTTTTGATTTGTGTGCTCTCTTCTCCTCCAGGTGTCCTGCTCGATATACCAAAGGACATCTGCGCCATCTGTCGCAATCATTTGAAGCAGCTGTGCATCGACTGTGAGGCAGAGCAGGGCAGCCACTTGAAGAAGCTCGAAGAGATGTGCCCCGAGGTGACCGGTAAATGTAATCATGTCTTCCACTGGCATTGCATCTCGCCCTGGCTCAAGACCAAAAATGCCTGTCCCCTCGACTATCGCACCTGGGAATTCAAGTTCACCGGCAAGGAGAATCAAAAATTTTAGATCTTTCCATTTTTTCTTAAGCGTTCTTCGCTACAAGAGGCATCACAATGAACTCACTCTACTAAGAATTCATTCAATATATGTGCTTCTATAAGCTACATAAGCTCTTTGTTCTTCTATCTGTTTATAGTATATAATAATTCTTATTATATATCTTTATCCTGGATTCGTATATCTTAGATCCCTTCAGCTTTCCCTAATTTCTTTATATTTTATTCATATACTAGTAGTTATTTTTACTTTCCCTAGTTTCTTTATACTTCTTTGTTCATTTCTGCATTCATATCCAAGTTCCTTTCGGCTTTACATAGTTTCTTTGTACTTCTTTAGTTCATATCTTTATTACAATCCTAGCTTATTTTAACTTTCCCTAGTTTCTTTAACTTTCTTAGTACATATCTTTATCTATATCCTAGTTTCCTTTTACTCTCACTAGTTTCTTTATTCTTCTTTAGTTCATATCCTTGCTCCCTTTTGCTTTCCCTAGTTTATACTTTTTTAGTTCACATCTTTATCTATATCTCAGTTTCCTTTTACTTTCCCTACTTCATATCTTCATCTATATCCTACTTTCCTTTTACATTCCCTAGTTTCTTTAAACTTCTTTAGTTCACATCTTTATCTATATCTCAGTTTCCTTTTACTTTCCCTAGTTTATACCTCCCTAGTTCATATATTCATCTATATCCTAGTTTCCTTATTCATTCCCTAGTTTATACTTCTTCAGTTCATATCTTTATCTATATCCTAATTCCCTTCCTTAGTTGATATCTTTATTTTATATTATCCTAATCTCTCATTCCTTTTTTTACTTTTTCAGCCATCATCTTCTAAGCTTCTATTTCTGATTCTGATATCCTGCTGAGTTCCTTCTGTATCCTGATCTCTACCCTTCTCCACCTGTCTTACATCCTTGTGCCTTTGTGCTCCTCAACAGGTAGAAGAGAAATAGTGACTTTATTGTGTATACGCAACGTGTGCGTCGTGGAAGTTTGTGCTGCTGTCTCGACTGCTTCCGCTGTCGATGTTACTGTCACTGTTGTCGCCTATGTCGCATCCTGGTCGGCGTGTCCTTCCCGCTTCCTACGCTGTCATAATTGTGTTGATTATCTAATTAGCTGCAATTCCGCGCCCGGAAATTGCCCGTTGGACGCGTTGATAAAGCGGTCATCGTTGTTCTCCTCCTCATCGCAATTCCCAGTCTCGCATGCTCTAATTTTTAAGTGCACTCGGTTGTCTCGGCTTGCCACATAATCTCGTCATGAATATATTTGTTTTGTTGCCGCCTTGTCTCGACGTTGGCTCTTCCCCCATCCCCCATCCCCCATTGCGAACAGCTAGCAAGTTGGCGTTTAAGTCGCGCCATAAAAATTCATTGCCAAACGGGCCAAAGTATTGCCACAGCCAATCGACGCGAGTACTCCGGACGCCTTCTCTATCTCCTCCTCTGTAGCCTGCGGCGGCTGCTGCTGCTGATGCTGCGTCAAGCTAGTCGAGGATATAAAAGTTGAGCTGCTCGCGTAATCCGCTTCTCGGCGCGCTCCTCGTCGTCATATCATTCACATTTTGGCTATGCTGGTATTACTCGCTCCACTTGCTAAGATTACTCGTTGCTGTTATAACCTGCTAATATCCAGTTTTCTCTCCTTACTCACTCTTTTATTTCTACTCGATACTCGCTGTTCCTTTTTCTTAACTCTTTTCTACTCTAAATTTTCCTTCTAGCCGCATTCGATATTTTGTCAATGCTCTTACATTATCCCTACTCAATCTACTCGCTACTTTCTATTCGCTATTACCTTTATACTCCTTTCTGTTCTCTCTTTTCTCTTTCTATACACGCCTCACTTTCCCCATTCCGCTCGCGGTTATTTTTCTACTCGTTATTTACATTCACTCTTTTCTACTCGCTATTTACTTTCTACTCGCTGTTATCTTCCTCCTCGTTACTTACATTCTTACTCGTTATTTTCTACTCCTTACTTTCCACTCGCTGTTTTCTTCCCACTCGCTTCATTCTTGCTTTTCGCTCTACGCTTTCTACACTTTACACTCGCTGTATTCTCTCTTTCGCTTCTTCTCGTTAGCTACCCTCTACACTCGCTGCGCTCTCCTCCTACTCGTGGGCTTTCCTCTCCACTCGCCGCGTTCTCCTCTTTCAAACTTATTATTCGTATTTTTTACACTCGTTGGTTCTTCCCTACACGGTAATTGCATTCTACTCGATATTTTTATCCTACTCTTTACTTACTTTCTAACTCGCTGTTTTCTTCTCACTCGTTATTTACTTCCTCACTCGCTCTTTTCATTCTACTCGCTTCATTCTTTTCTATTCGTTATCTTCCCTCTCCACTCGCTGCATTTTCCTCTTTCAAACTTTACTCGTTGTTTCGTTGCACTCGCTGTCGCAGCGTAAATGATGCAGCCAGCAGACATACTGTTGTCAGAAGCGCAGAAAAAGAAATGTGAAATAGGAAACATTTTATAAAAAGGAATTGCATAAAGTTTTTTGCGGTCCTCCCCACATTAAAGAGGAAGCCAAGACAGCCAGCTATGAGCCACAGCTTCCAGACATAGGCGAGGAAATCTGACAAGGCGAAGGAGGATGAGTAGGGGGAAAAAACTGAGGACAACGACAATGCAGGCAAAAGCAACGGCAATGAGCTTAAGTTCAATACATTTACTTGAATTTCCAGCAACGATGACGACGTCGATGGCGATGTGGATGTGGATGTGGATGTCGTTGACTACTTGGCTATGGAGCTAGAAGCTAGCTGAAACTGGTTGCTGAATGCTAAGGCGACGTCATGCCCATTACAGCAGTTTTGTGGCAGCAAAAAAAGGGAACATTTTTAGTTGAACGGATGGAGGGGAGAGAACGGGGAATGGGGAACATAGCACAAATGTGCGAGGCGATAAGCAAAGCATCAGCTCAACACTGAGAGGAGCAGGGGACGAACAATTGGGTTAAACCAAATGGAGTTGAACGCGTGTCACGCTTCTTACGATATTTTGGGGTCTTTTACTTCTATTTGAAAAATTCAAAAACAAGAGTTCCTAACTTTTAAATACTGGTTTTCCATAAAGCAAAATAAATAAAAAAATAACTCTTATAATAAATTTATTGTCAATTGGAATAATAATCGTTACACTTTTCGATTTTCGCAATTATTTTTTTTATATTCCTATACAAATTTTATGAAATTTCCGAAATATGTTGTTAGATGTATCTGAAATGTTTTGAATTAGGATAGAAAAGAATGTTCTTGAGTGAATTTTAAATTTAATTTATGCTTTATTTTTTTCTTTTGCATTTTTAAGGTAACCATACTGATTTCGATTAAGCAATTATATCCCTATTAAGCAAAATAAATAATAAAGAATTTATTAGAATTATAATCTATTTGAACAATTCCATAATAAGATTTTTGCTTTAACTTTTAAATACAAATTTCAACTCAAGAAATAACAAAAAAAAAAACTCGTTATTTGGAATTTATTTTCTAAAATTTAAAACTTCTGATTTTCATGAGAATGTTATCAAATGAATTTTAAATTTAATTTATGCTTATAAATGGAAAAACTTGTTAGGCTTTTCGATTTTTGCGATTATTTTTGATATTCCTATATAAATTTAATGAAATTTCCGAAATATTTTTCAAGATGTATTTGGAATTTTCTAAATTAGGATTAATTTTAAATTTAATTTAAGGTATATTTTATTATTTTGCAATCAGTACGATTGAAATATTCGTATGCAAATTGCGTTTGCTTACAGTGAGTCAGAAATAAAAATAGTGCTTGAAAAGTTTGCGAAATCACCTTCGAGAACAGCGTCTTCGTGATTTGCGTGTCTGAAGGATGCGCATCGCTGTTAGACCAATGGACGAGTGTCATAGAATGTAACCAGCATGGAAGCGAGCGAGAGCGGGAGAGAATTGATGTCGTCTACGTAGTCGGAGGATGAGGATGAGGCAAGGATTTCATGCTCGTCGTTCTCGTTTTTTTGTTATTCTGGTTTTTGCAAATTTATCGCTTTCAGATAAAACGTTTTGCGTTTTGCAAACGATACGACGAAGTGCAGAAAACTGCGAAGCGGCGTCTACTCTTGGGCAGGGAGAGAGAGAGAGAGAGAGAAGAGAGCAAGAGATTATGAAGTAATTTAATTAAAACTGCGGCAATTTTGCGGCATTATTTATGGATCAACAGTTCGAGGCCAAAGACAAACGCGGCGACCAAATGCGCCCACAGTGTCAGCCAAAAGAGTGCGGCCAACTCATTGAACGCCAGCACACGCAGCTGCTTCTCCTGCTCCCGCTCCTGCTCCGGCGTATCCACAGCATCTCCCTCCGGCTGCAGACCATCGAGAGTGTCATACGACACAGCCGTGATCCGGGCAATGCTCTCATCTCGCTCATCCACGGCGCTCACATATTGCCGCGTCCAGTGCTCGAGGAAGCCATGCGAATGGGCCAACATTATCTGATCGTTGAGCACTCCGACCATATGCGAATGTCGTCGCACATTGAACGACAGTTGCTGTGTGAAAATCCGCTCGCGAACCAAATGCAATCGACGACTCATCGCATGCACTTTGCGAAAGTAGCCAAAGTATTCGTAGGGTGTGATGATCGCGAGTCGCTCGTTGCTGCCGCTACTCACCGCCAGTTGGCCAAACGATTGCAACTCACTCGCCGCCAGATGGCGCAACTGTTGCGTTCGCAACTCCGGCAAACTGGCAAGCCAACGATCCGCATTCCCATCCACCAATTGAATCGTATAACTCTGAGCCAGCACTTCGGCTATAGTCTGAGGAGGATTGCGCTGCGAGTCCTGGCGCAGCATCTGATACATGCCCGACTGATAGGCGCTGCGCAGCACCAGTGTGCCCATCACCCAGGTGACGAACAGCAGACGCCAGTGCATCCTTCGGGGCAACTCGGCGGGCAGCAACTGACCGCCAATCGTCAGCACCAGCAGTTGGTAATAGGGATGCTGGAATGAGGATTTGGAAATTTCACAGTGAATGTCAAATGTGTGATATGGTAGAAAATAAATGGTACCATACTTGTAGTATAGTATAGTAAACAGTATTTAGTATATATGAATTTAGTATATTTCCATTGAGAGTATATATTGGTGAAGTTAAGAAAGTATTATTTGAATGTAGTACAATATATATCGATCGAGATTAAGCTACTTATCGGTGGAATTCAGTATGTATCAATTTAAAGTAAATGGTATATATTATAATACAGTATAGTATACAGTATTTAGTATATATGAATTTAGCATATTTCGATTGAGAGTGAGAGTATATTTTTGTGGATTAAATAAGCACAATTTGAATGCAGTACATATCGATTGAGAGTGCGGTATATATCGGAGGAATGTAGTATGCATCATTTAAATGTAGTATATATCGGTTTTATTTAGTATAAGTGTTTGAATATAGTATATATCGATTGAGAGTGCAGTATATATCGGTGGATTTTAGTATGCATCTTTCAAATGTAGTATATAACGATTGAGATTCAAGTATATATCGGTAGAACGCAGTATGATATTTGAATATACTAATTTTCATTCAGAATTTTTCGTTTGAGCGCAGCATACATATATCGGTGGAGCTCAGTAGTATCCTTTTAGTATAGTAAATATCGATTAAGAGTAAGGTATATATCGGTGGATATCAGTATGTATCTCTTGAATACAGTATAAATCGTTATAAATCAGTATATATCGTGTGATTATAGTATATATCGATCAAAAATGCAGTCTATATCGGTGGAACTTAGTATATATCGATTGAGAGTGCATTATAAATCGGTTCAATTTTGTATATATCGCTAAAATGTAGTATATATCGATTGAGAATGCAGTATATATCGGTGACATTCAGTAAGCATCATTTATATATGCAATATGCATCCGAAGAAAACAATTGGTTGATTTTAGATCTTAATTCGGTTGAGAATCAGGTATACATATTTAGAATAACGTAATATACCGATATTTTTTCAATATATGTATTTACTTATTTATTATAAAATTTTGACTATATTTGAGCAATATATTCAGGTATATTTTACATATGGTAATAATCAGATATATCGCACATAGGTCCCGGTATATTTTAGTATTTTCGGTATATACATTTTGTATATTTTAACGACAATACTGTTAACGGGCATCTTACTTGCTTATATACAGCAAAGTCAAGTGTCTAAAATGTAGTTACTCGAAATAATGATGAAACACGAAAGCTAATGAATTTTGAATTTGTAACTGATAAGCAACTTAGAAGAGACTTCTGCTCACCTGAGAATAACGTTGATAGCGTCGCTGGTGCAGCCAGAGCAGCAGGAAACTCAGAGCCAGCACCAAACCGATGGCAAGCCACAGTTGCGGATGGAAGGGAAAAGCGAGTTTCTCGTAGGTCGAGTAGGCGCTTGGTAGATTCGTGATCAGCATAATGTGGCTCATGAAGTAGTACATGGATTGTGAATACGGTTGCTCCTCGCTGCTATTGCTTGGCTTGTAGTGAAAGCCGCCCAAGGCATATTCCGCTTTGTTGCCAAAGATCTAAATGAATATAATTCAAATAAACAAATATGTGTTGAACAAGTTCGCAAGTTCCACAAATTTCAGAGTATCCTTATCTAGCGACCTTTATGTACCTAAATTTGGCATTGCAATGGGATATCAAATGTGACATCACATCTCTAAAGTAATCGATATATGTACAATCGTTTATATATTACATAACGTAATTATAATATAAATGCATATATCTTAAATAAATATTGCTTTCGATGGCACCATCGATAGTAATTGGGTCACTATCGAAAGTGTCTGCTACTATCGATTGTGGCTCGATAGTGAACTAGATCTTGCGTAGATTCGACGCTTATCTTAAATTCGACTCATTATAGATCAAAATACCTATGTAAAGCGATCCATATCTATTTTACTCAGAGCAATATGAGACGCCAGTTACCGATGGCACCATCGATTGTAATTGGGTCACTATCGAAAGTGTCTGCTACTATCGATTGTGGCTCTATAGTGCCATCGATAGTTCTTCACCTTTACCCAAAACTTGCCTCATCGAATATCCAGCCAGACTCGTTGAAAGTGTCGCGCACCTCCTCCTGACTGAGCCAATAGAGTCCGACGGTAAAGTTGAGATTGTTGGCCATGAACTGCAGCAGTTCGCCCTCGATGCCAACGAAGGTGCCATCGGGTTGCAGCACCAGATACGGCATATCCGGCCAGGTGGCGCAGGTCAAGGTGCAGCCAAAGAAGTTGCTCAGCTTCGCAGGGAAATACTGAAGCGATGTCCAACGTTGCAACCGATGATCAAAGCTGTTGACAACCTGAGCACGAATCTGTTTGCAATCATGCATCGCACTGAAGGGAAAGTAGCTGAGTAACTGAAGTTCATCATCTGATGAGGTGAGTAAAGCAACATTTAGAACACTGAGCTGCCAAAACAGTTGCATGGCGAGCGTTGGCTGCGGTTGCAGCATGTAGACAAGCGTGTAGGAGAGATTGCTGGTGGCACGCTGTGCGGCATAGATGCGATGCAACGATTGAATGTCGCTGACAAGCAACAGCACCGCATGCTTGTAGGGACGATAGGGAAGCGAACGCTGATGCGACAAGCTCAGCGGTTGCAAGGTGCTGATGACATGACGTTGCACCTCGGTCAACAGATCCAACAACTGTTGTGTCGCATTATCCGTGCCACTCTCCAGATGAACGTGCAACGTCTTGCATTGCGACATCTCCGATTCCAGCAGCACCTGTGACAACGCCAACGACAGCAACGATGATGACGATGACGATGTTGTTGGTGTCTCCACCGCAGGCTCAGCCTCAGCGAGGAGGCACAGCCAGAAGCAGCACAGCTGAAGCAGCATGACAACTTTGTCGCCTTCGTATCGCCAACTGCTTGAAGAGCACTTCATTTCGAAGCCAGCAAGCCTGAAAGTCCGCAAGTTAGGCGTCAGAGTCAGGTCAGCGCCTCGGGGGAAATCTGTTTAATGCGCCGCTAATAAGCATATTGTTGCATAATTGCCCACAATGGCAGCTAATCAGCTATACTTGCGGCGCCTCCAGCTATCCTCAATCACTTCAATTACCAGTTCTCCTGTGTCACCTATCGAACACCTATTCTTTCAATATTCATTATTAAGATCAAATCGTTATAGATATTATTTGTTTACTATTCAATATGCAACCAAAACATAGACTTTATATTGAATCAACTCTGGTCACATCATTTTTGATTATGGCATGAAGTTTTATGCAGAATTATTTATTTTTTTAATTTTTTTGCTGTAACTATATATAGACTTTATATTAAATCAACTCTGGTCACATAATTTCTAATTATCATGTATTATTCATTATTATTTATTTATTATTCAATATGCAACGAAAATATAGACTTTATATTAAATCAACTATGGTCACATCTTTTCTGATTATTGCGTGAAATTACATGCACTGTAATTTATTATTAATTATTATTTAGTTATGACGAAATATGTAATAAATATATGAACTTTATATTTATTCAATTGAGTTGAACATTAATTTATAATTTTTGCGTTATATTCCGTTTTATTTTGAAATGATATCTGATATATATTTGTCTTTCAATTGTATTATTTTAAGTTTATTTACTTTAATTGTAATAAAATCATAATTTTATAATTATTCTTTTAGTAGTAAAACACGAAGTATGATTCATTTTTATTAAATGTGGATTCAATCATATTATTATTATTACTTTAATTGTATTGGCTTTTTATTTATCATTGCTTCTGCTTTTATAATGTTAATCTGATATCACATCTCTAATGTATTCTATGTACCATCGTTAATATAGTATATAAAATAATCATAATAATCCCAAATTGGAATATATGGGCACACTGTTTAACGTTATTCTGCTGACTGGTTGTGTTCCTTGTTGAATTTAAAATTTGAAATATTTTATTAATGTTAAGCCATAAACTGTATTACTTATTATTGTTATTAATTTTTTAGTGAAAACGAATATTATTCCTTATTTTAATAAGATGAGGCAACGACTAAGCCATTCATGCTAATAACTATAGCATTTAGCCTCCATGCGAATCGGAACACAAATTTTAATAGTTGATTTAGTTCCTTGAACATTTTTCTGGCTTGCAATAAATTGACAATACATTTATATGCTGGTCCTTTGATCTTGACCAGCATATATTATAAAAAAAATATATTTGCTTTTATTTGCTTTACCCCCTTGATAAAACTTTGCCAAAATACTTACCCGATTTCATTATCCTTTCTAAATCCTTTTCAAGTATTGTCAAATTCCTATGCTCCTAAGTTTTCCTTTTGCATCGCAGCTGCTTTGTGGTGAGATCGCAGGTTAAATTCATTGATCCAACACCTATTCCTATGGGGAACAATTGCAATTACAAATTGCATTTGTATTTACAACAAATAAAGGAGCAGCTAGCTTCTGAATTTTTTTTATAGTTTTATACATTTCTAGTTTCTCGTTTATTTGTTGCGTACATAATATTGGATAATAGCTGTCAGTTTAGTCATCAAAAGGCTCAACATCCTTATCGTTATCGTTGTTGTGATGATCATGATCGTTGTTGTCTTCCAAATCCTCATCCTCAAAGCGGAAGAAATCCACATCATCGTCGTCGTTGTCGTCGCCTCGGTGTTGTTTATTTTTCTTCTCAACGATGCGTTCGCTAGTTGCTTCCACATCGCTGCTTGGCTCATCGAAAAGTCCTCGCTCCGCAGCTCCCAGCTCGTAGACAGGCGTTGAATCGCTTTTAAGTTTCGGTTCGTTGCGTACCAGCAACGGCGGCTTAACAACGACACGCGTCTGATTCGTTTGATGATTGAGCATGCCCTGATAGAGATGCGGAAACCGTCGCTGAAACTCCGCCTTAATGCGCAACAGACGCTCGAGCATGCCCGGCGTCAGAAGCTGATGACTTTGCACCGGCGTCGGCATAATGTGAGTGTCCCGACGGGGTCGCAAATACGGTTCATAGCTGCCACCACCGCCGTAGAGCGCATGCTGGGGATTAAAGGCTTTCTCCGTCCAGGGATCGTGGGGCTGGGCGATGGGCAAGAGACCCATGTAGGGACGCAGCAGGTTGTCGCTGAAACCCTTCGGGGCTCCTAGCAAAGCGTCGCTTTCCTCGCCAGTCGAAGATGTGGATGTGGTTGTGGTTGTGGCTGATGGATGTGATGATGTTGATGTTGATGCTGATGATTGACTGCATGCAATGATTGAAATGAATGAAGAGGAGAGAAGCTACATTAGTGAAATGATAATGATGTAATGATAAAGTTAATTTTAAATGGTAAATTTTAAATGCTAATGCTAAATGTTAATGAGCTGCCGCTGCTGACTTCGGTTTGCGTCGCAAACGTCGTGTGCGCAGTTTTTTTGTGCTGCTGATGCTGTTGGGATTGCTTTTGACCTGACTGATTGCTGATCTTTCGCGCTGGAGCTGCAAACGTAGAAGTTCATGTAAGACATCGATCAGTTGATCGAGCTTCGTGCTGCGCGCACGCAACACCGCAAGCTCCGTTTGCTCCCGACGCGTTACCTTTGCCTGACGCGTCGTTCGCACAACCGAACGAACCTGGGATTGGGAATGGGAATCGAGCCGAGAACTGGCGCTACGACGTCGCACAAATTTACCACGCAAAGCATAAGGCGTGGGTGTTGTGGCAATGGCATTTGAATCGCCATCAGCTGATTGTTGTTCCAGCTGCTGCTCCTTCTCCTCTTCCTCCTCCTGTTCATCCATTAGCGAGTTGAGCAAGTGCGCCACATTGCTGCGCTCTGTTGTTGTGGTCGTCGTGGAGGTCGAGGTGCCATTGCCCGAGGCCCGTTTCGACTTGTTATCGGGATCGTAGGGCTGCAATTCCTGGTAGCTATAATCACCGGAAGCATTCGAAGTCTCCGCTTTGGGCAGCGCCAGATTCTCGCCTTGTGTGTATTGCTGTTGATGCGTCTTGGACAAATACTTGGTATCGTAACCCTTGCTGGCCAGCAAACGCTCCCAGCTCTTCTCGCTGTAAGGCAGCACAGTTGTGGCGCCATCGATGGCATTGCTGCGTGGGGTTGTTGTGGTCGTAGTTGATGTTGTTGAGGTTGATGTTGTTGAGGTTGATGTTGTTGTGCTGGGAGTTGAAGTTGAAGTTGTCGAAGTTGTTGTGCATCTCTCTGCATGCTGGCAATCCCTGAGTCCCTGCTCTGCCTGATGGAGCTGCTCCTTCAGGCTCTGTATGAGCTGATAGAGCTTCTGAAATTCAGCACGCGCCGCAGCCAGCTCGCTGGCAACTGTCTCGTTGCTGCCACCACTTGGAGCGTCCTGTTGCGGTGGCAACTCTTGCGTCTTTGCTCCTGTCTCCGATTCGTACTTTGGCGTCTCTGTTTCCGTCTCCGTTGGGGTTTCCGCTGTTGCTCCGCTGCCGTAATCCTCCTCGGCGCCCGCTTCAACGCCAGCGGCCAACTGATCGCCACTGATCTCCAACGGCTCTTGGCTGGCTCGCTCCAATGCCTCGCGTATGGAGGCCGCATTGTACCGCATCAGCGCCTCCGCTGGATCCTCATCCGGACTCAGTGTTATCTCCTTCAAGCCTAGTTTGTACTCCTTCCGCAGCACATTCAACGAACCCTCATCGATCGTCTCCAAGGTTCCGTAGCCCGCATTCGTAGCGGGTTCCGCTTCAGTATGCGGCTCAGCGCTGCGTCTAACGCGACGCATCGTAGGAACTTTAACCTGCTGCTGTTGCTCCTGCTGCATATGATTCCTTTGGCCGCAACGACAGCTGCTGCCGCAGGCGCAATGAGCGCTGCCGCAGCCACAGCCGCCGCTGGTGCGATCCAAAGCTGTAGCTGGAAATTGTGCTAACCTTTTCTGTATGCGATGATTGTTGTTGTCGTCGTCGGTCGTCAAAGTTGCTGTGGTCGTGTTGCTGTTGCTGTTGTCATCGGTGGGAGGTTTTATTGCCTGAAATGCGTCGCCTGTTAATGACATGAGGAACAGCATACGAGAAGCACACGAAGAAGAATATGAGACTTATGAATGACATGAGACTAGGCTACTAACTGTGTGTGCGTGTGGTGTGGTGTGGTGTGCAGTGCGTGTAATTCGGTGTAGTGAAATGTGTGGTGTGATGTGGTGTAGTGAAGTGTGTGGAGAAAAGTGTGGAAAATGTTGCAATAAAAAATAGTTAAGAAAGTGTTGTAGGGGCCTTTTTTGTAGACAATTTAAAGTTGTAGTCGAAGGTGAAGTGCGGAGTGAGGGAAAGTTTAGTATAAAATTGTGGAAAATATAGTGAGTGCTTTACTGGAGGTTGTGGTAGATTTGGTTAGGTAAAGAGATGAGTGGACTATGAAAGATTTTAGTAAATGGTTTATTGCAGAGCTTAGTGAAAAGAGCAGGGTTTACTTTGGAATTTACGTGCTGTTTTAGTAATGGCTTTATTAGATAGAATAGAGAATAATTTATGAGAGGGTGTAGAATGGTGGAGAGTGCAGAGTGAAGAGAGAGTTTAGTGGAGTAGAGACTTTAGCGAAATGGAGAGTTTAGTGGAGTGGACAGTTTAATAGAGTGGAGAATTAAGTTGAGCGGAGAGTTTAGTGAATTGGATAACTTTGTGATGTGGAGAGTTTAGTGGACTAGAATCTTTAGTAAGAGTGGAGAGCTAAGTGGAGTATTAAGGAGAATAAAGTGAAGGGTTTAGTGGAGTAGGTAGTGGAAACCGTGCTGAAGATGATGTGGAGAATTCATTGATAAATATCGCGGACAGTTTTAAATATATTATAGGAGGGTTTAATGCGAATTAGAGAACAATTTAAGAGAGTAGGGTGTAGAATGGTGGAGAGTGCATAGTGGAGAGTTTGGCGAAGTGGAGAGTTTAGTGCAGTGGAGAGTTAAGTGAAGTCGAGAGTTTAGTAGAGTGGAACGTTGAGTGGAGTATTGAGGAGGATACAGTGAAGTATTTAGTAGAGTAGGCAGTGGAGATGCGCAAGGTGATGTGGAGAGTTCATTGAGTGGAGAGTTTAGTGAAGTGGCGATTTTAGTAGAGAGAAAAAATTAGTGGAGTGGATAGTTTAGTGTAGGGTATTGAGGAGAGTACATTTAGGGCAGTGGAGAATTTAAAAGAGATTACACGTGTAGTGGAGAGTTCATTGATAGAGGATTTAGTGCGAATTAGGAAATGATTTAAGAGAAAAGGGTGAATAATGGTGAAGATTGCAGAGTGTAGTGGAGATTTCAGTGGAGTAGAGTGGAGAGAGAAATATTTAGAACAGTGAGTATTTAAAAGAGATTGCAGTCGAGTGTTGTGGAGAGTTTAACAACAAGTGTGTTATGCAGTAGTATTGTAGAAAAGTGGAAGGTGTAGTGGAGAGTTCATTGATAGGTATCGTGGAGAGTTTCAAGGTGTTCGTGCACGGTTGTGTGCTGTGTATATCTACTGGTGACTGTTTGCTTCAACACTTACCGCCGCCAAGACCTGATGTTCGCGCAGCATGCTGTCGATCGCATCATTGCCGACTGCCGCCCGGTAGCCACCGTAGGCATTCGATCCGTAACCGCCGCCGCCATAGCTGGTGCCATAGCTGCTTGGAGCCGGTGGGGCATATTGATAGGCAACTGGACGTGGTGGTGGTGCCTGCTGATAGTAATTGATGATCGTTGGTGCGACCTTTGACTTGACCTTCTTGTGATGATTGCCGCCCAAACCCAAAACGTCGACTGTGTTGCGGAGGAATGGCACTGGGTTAGTTAGTCGGCTACGAAATACACCGTAGAGATTACCTTTGTGACGCTCCTTGCCATCGGTTTCCGGCATTTGTGGCGTCGCCTCACCCACCATCAGGCCATCGCCGTCCGTCTCCATGCGCATTGGTTGTTGCTCCGCTTGTTGCTGCTGCTCCTGTTGCTTCACCTTTGTCGCATCTTCCGTCCACTGACGTGGCTGCTGCTGTTGATCTTCGGCTTGTTCCCATTGACGCAACTGTTGTTGTTCTGCTTGTTGCTGTTGTTGTTGCTTCAACTTTGTGGCATCTTCTGTCCATTGACGCATTTGCTCAGCTTGTTGCTGTTGCTTCAACTTTGTGGCATCTTCTGTCCATTGACGCATTTGCTGTTGCTGCTCCGCTTGTTGCTGCTGCCGTTGCTGCTGTTGTTGTTGCTGTCTTATGGACTCCTCTGACCACTGACGCTGTTGCTCTGCCTGCTGCCTCATGGCCTTCATCTTCTCATCTGCCCATTGACGCTCCGCTGGCTGTTCCCATTGACGCAGCTGTTGCTGTTGCTCCATGCCTGGTTGCTGTTGTTGCTGCTGCATTGTTTGCTGCTTCATTGCCTCCTCTGTCCACTGACGTTGCTGTTGCGCCTGTTGCTGCAGCTGCTGCTGTTGCTGCTTCAGCTTCATCGTCTCCTCCGTCCACTGACGTTGCTGCTGCATAGCCCGCATTTTGGCATCCGCCCATTGACGTTCCGCCAACTGTTGCTGTTGCTGCTGATCGATCGCTGCCTGGCGTTGCATCGTCTCCATTTGCCTGGCCATGGCTTCCTGTTGTGCCTGTTGCTGCTGTCGCTTTGCCTGCTCCTCCATCCACTGACGTTGCATCAGCAACTGTTGCTGCTGCTGTTCCATTGGCTGCGACATCATCTGACGCATGATCATCTCCTGTTGCTGCTGCTGCTGTTGCGTCTTCTCCTTGACTGCCTGCTGCTCTGCCGCATCAAATTGTCGCTGCTGTTGTTGCATTTGTGGCGTCGCCTCAGCTGTGGCTGCTGCGCGTTGCTTCTCGTTGGCCAACCTGTAAGCATAGGCCATCACGTTGACGATGTCCTCCTTGGAGAGCGTTTGCTGTGGCGTTGTCGCCTGACGCTTGAACGCAGCGCTTCCCTGCACCTTGCGTTGCGCTTCCTTGTTCAACAGACGTCGCACATAATCATCGCGCAGCGCACGCTCAATGTCCGATCGTGTGATCTTATGCACCGGAGTCCGACTCAAAGGATAACGCAGCTTGTAAGACGGCTGCTGCTGCTGCTGACGTCCTCCTTCCTGTGCATTGGCGCGCATCTCGCGAGCTAGAGCCTCAATCTGCTGCAGCAGCTTCAATTCGGCAATCACCTGACGCTCAAACATTTGCAGTTTCGTCTCAATCTCGCGCTGTTCCGTGGGACTGTTCGTAGTCTTCGTGTTGCTGCTCGTTGCTGGCATGCGGAACCACAGCAATGGCACACGCTGTTTATCCTGCTCCATTTGCAGCGCTGACTTCAGCTTGAGCTGTGCCAACTGCGCCTCCCTTTGCTCTGGATCTCTGTAGTTGATGATGCTGCTGCTTTCAGGCGTTTCGGGTTTCACACGCACCTCCGAGATGTCCGAAGCTTGAGCGGTCGCATCGGCTGCGGCAGCGGGCGCTGCTCCTGGCCAGAATTGACGTAGACCAGCCATGAAGGCATCGGGTGTGGGTGCTTGGGGCATGGCAGCCAAGGCGCTGCCGAGCATGTTGTTGGTGCCGTCGAAAAAGCCGGCAAATGGCGCCGGTGGTGCTTGGGCCACAGCGGGCGGCGCCTGAGCCACATCATCGGTGGCAGCCTTGGCTGCAGCTGCCGGTGGTGGAGGGGGGGTTACGGTAGCTGGAGCTGGCGGCGGTGCACCCAAGAGACCATCGAGGGGTGGCAATTGTAGACCCGCAAGTGGTTGACCAAGATTAAAGTCCTGTATGTTGGGCAGTGCCGGCAGTGGCGGCATTTGTCCCACCAGACCATCGGGCAGCCAACTCTGGCCGAGATTAGGCTGTGGCATTTGGCTGAGCAGCTGCTGCAACATCACGGGTGCATTCAATGGATTCGGCGGCACAATCGGCGCATTCTGGCGGGTGACACGCGACTTCTGGGCATTCGCATCGTCGGCCAGCACGAGGACCACCTTGGAGGCCGACTGCTGCAGATTGTCGGGCATGGCACCCAGAATGGACTGGGCGGGGAAGAGGCTACCCCAACGCAGCAGGCTGCTGAGGGCGGGGAACATCAAGTAAAAGGCATCAACCGGAGGAATGCCGCTGCGCACCGGCAACACCGGAGGCATCTGGCCGAGGATCTGCGGAGCAAGCGGAAAGATTCAATCAGAAATGAACAAAAATGCAATGATCGATGGCATTTGTAATTTGTTATGAAGTAAATGAAATAAAATCAATATATGTGGAATTCAATTCAATTCAACGGTGTCTTCCTTCCACTCAAATAATATTGAAATTTACTAATAATTAAAAATAAATTAAATAAACAAACAAATAATGCTAAAATGTTTTAAAAATTGTGAACAACTCAATCGATTTATCTTTACTAAACCTTTTCATCTGAAACTACTTAAAAAAGTCAATTTTAATGAAAAAAAGCATTAAATAAATAAAACTAATATTGCTTAAATGCTTCAGAAATGTTGCAAAACTCAATCATATTAAAATTCAATATTACTTTAACAAAAAATCGTTAATTAAATCAATATTGCTTTAAAAATGTTGTAAAACTCGATCTACTTATCTTTACTAGATCTCTACGTCTGAAACTACTTCAAAAATGTAATATTAATGAAAAAATCGTTAAACAAATGAAACAAATAATGATAAAATGTTTTAAAAATTGTGAAAAACTCAATCGATTTATCTTTACTAAACCTTTTCATTTGAAAAATTTCAAAAATGGAATTAAATTCAAATTTAATTCAACAGTGTCACCTAAATCATATTAAAATTCACTATTAATTGAAAATATCAATAAATCTAAACTAATATTGCTCAAATGCTTCAAATACTGCGCAAAACTCAATCGATTCAACTATACTACTCCTTTAAATCTAAAACTACTTCAAAAACCTTCACGTTACGTTTGAAAAGCAAAGAAATCGATCAACCGATTGTCGATAACGCAATCGATTTCACTTGCAGCTGTAGAAAGGATCAATCGAACAATAGTAAGCTCTTGCTTTGGTTCGTAGCAAAACTATTTTCACCACGCAACGTGAACTCACCTCGTCCCGTGTGGGGAAACGTGGCTTAGTTCCAGCCGCATCCGTTGCTGTTCCATTTGTGGTGTCCGTGGGCGTGTCTGAGGCATCCGTTAAGCTATCGACAGTGGCAGCTGCTGCATCGCCGCTGACAACTGTCGCCTGCTGTTGTTGCGCTGCATCCTGTGCGCTGCCCAGCGCTGCAATCAACAGCACCAAACCTAGCAATCTCATGCTTAATCCTATTTGCGATAATTTGAAGATGTTACACAGCGGGTTCGTGGGTTTAACTCGACGTGCTTAAGCTCGATCGACGACTGACGCCAAAATGTCGCGGCAGCTCAGCCATATAGAATTCCAAAGCGTCGGTTGTTGCTGTCGTTGTTGTTGTTTCTGTTGATGGCGGTGGCAGCGACAGCGGCAGCGAAAGAAAGCAAACGAAAGCAATGCAGATGATGACAAAAGAATTCTGCAAAATGCAAATTGTTAACGTCGCGGAATCGTGCCCAGAAAAGCTGCGCTGCATTTTGCACGCACCGCTCGCCAAAACTCACCTCACCTCTCCTCGCCACACTTCACCACCACCAGCGCACCACACAGAAGTTCGGCTCAGCTCCCCTCGCTACTCCCCTCGCCCAACATTCGCCGCCGCTTTAACCCAATTTGCACTTCGTTTCCGTATGTGTGCCACCTAATAAAAAAAACAATGCCAAAAAAAAATATATATACTTTGTAGTATATTAATAAATAAATAGTAAACACACATACATACATATGTACATACTTATACACTCACCGAACTGAAACCGTTGCTGCAAAAAACCTTGGCTGAACAATTTGCTGATGCGCCAAAATTTCAACGGTGCTTCGCATCAGCGGAAATGTTGCACTGAAAACAAATCCACAGTTGAGAGCTGTGCTTTAAGCCAATTCGTTATCTGTTAATCGTCTTTGATGTTTTGTCTATGCTTTTGGCTGCAATACGGAAGCTGTACTCTAATTTTTCAATTTCAACTGAATTTTCCGTTGCCGTCGCCATTTCACTTTTTATGCTCACACAAAACAGTGTCACCACACCACGCACACATTAGTAATGATATTTCAAATTGCCAAACTGCCACACTTTGTCATTATCAGTATATTGATCTTTTATTGGTATTCTCATTTTATTAGCAAATTAGCATTAGCAAATAATATTAAAAAAAATATATAATGCCGCTGTACATTTCTGTTATTCGATTGATAACTACAATTTGAGGATTGCAAGTGTAAAAAATTAGTAAGACAATTGTAAACACTGGTTGCTTAAGTCAATTTGGTCGTTAAATTTGCACAGCGTAGTTTGCCGCCTTGCCGCTAATGAAAGTGTGTCATAGAGTCAATGCTGAGCTAAGCTCAAAAGTGGACTTCAAGAGCGTTGTTTAACAAAAGTACAAAAAGATCTTACAACAAAATATCAGCGACTACAAAAAAAGTGGGCCTGCGGTGGGTGGCTTAAAAAACGTAAAGTGCAAAGATCAGCGCAAGTGCAACATAAAAAGAACAAGGTAAAGACAAAAACATGGTCAGCGATCTCTTAGCTTTGCATTGCGACATAAACTGGTGATGATGCATAAGTTGCAATTTGCAGTTTCTTGCGCCAATTAAAATTACTCATTTCAAGAAAAACCAAAACAACAATACTAAATATACTTTTTATACTTTTTTGCAGTCACACAAGCGGTCAGTAGCAATACAAATTGTAACCGATTTACGGGGTTACACTGACTCACCTAGTTTTTGCTGGCTGGTCATACTCGCAATCTACAATCGCAATTCAAAAGCAAAGCAAATTTTTTAAGTTAATAAATTGGAAAGTATTAATACAATACTTTTGACTAGCAACAAATATACTTAAATCTGATAGGTAAGTCAGTAAGCATGCAATATAAATATATTCTATTTACATTAAGATAGATAATTCACGTTCATTTGCCATTCACACTGGTGGTAAGTTCCAATTGGAATTGCCAAAGCATACTTAGGGGGGTCACACTGCCCACACACACGCGTTGCGCTTAATTTGCGTTTCTCACATTTGGCCACACAGAAGATCGACATTTTAAAGCTAACGTGCAAATTGGCAATAAGAAAATAAGTAAGCGCATTTAACCATTGATTATGACTTTTGTTTAAAGGTGGCGTGCAGGCAACTTGTTAACTGATGGCACATCCATTTAAATGCAATTTGTGGCACGATAAGCGAGCACCGCCCCACAGGATATCACTTAAATGGAAATGGAAATCAAAGTCGTTGCACAGTTTTCGCTGGACGACGCTTCAACAATGTTGACAATGCCATTGTCGGCCATCGACGGTACATTTAACGTAACACTGATGTACGCCGTGGTGTGGACTATTAACAGTCACTATGCCATCGATTCAAGCAAACCGCTGACTATACTCAACTTTGCCACATGGGAGACGAGTCGCGGCCGTCACAACGATCTTATTGATGCAGTGCTTCGACTTGCCTCCAGTGCCAACCGCATCAAGTTTCTTCTAGAAGGCGAACGAGTCGATGCCCAGCAACAAGTGGATGCAGTGCAGCCCCCATTAGCGCCAGCAAATGCTCTCAACATGCAGACGACAGCCATCTGGTTGCTGGACAGTGTTTGGGCCTATTATCGCCTCGAGCGTCGCCTGCTGCAAACGGATGGCGCCTTCAAGCGCAATGGTTACTATTGCATTGTGTATACGGGCGAGGAGGAGGAACGTCTCGACACCATACGCATGATCTTTAAACGTCTCTTTGCCATCTATGTGATCAATGTGAATGTCTTTATTATGGATCGATCGACAGCATCGACAACCGCCCAAGTGCATGTCTACAATTATTATCCATATCGCGAGCTGCGCTGTCAATCCTCGCTGCCCATTCATTATGCCAGCTTTATGGGTGGCCTCGGCGTTCCTCCGCGATTTCTTCTGCCGAATCGGACGCTCTTCTTCGACGACAAGCTGGACAACATGCATGGCTGCCCGCTGCGCATTGTCACCTTCCAGCATCGTCCATTTGTCATCATTGAGCCACCGGCAGCTGATGGCCAGCGACAACTGCTTGGCATCGAAGGTGAACTCATTGCGCTGCTCGCCGAGCGCATGAACTTTGCCATCGAGTTGCTCGAGCAACCTGCCAAGGATCGTGGCTCCGTCTATCCCAATGGCAGCGTCTCGGGCGCCATGGGCATGGTGAGTTTGCCAGTTAATCATTTATCTAGATTCTTAGTTTAATAAGTAAAAAGGTCAAGCAAGAGATCATATCTTTATTATATTCGAGTAATGATAGAACATTTAACGACAATAGAATCAGATATATTTACAACAAAGTATTAAGTGTCAAAATCATAGCAACTAAGTTCATCAACATGCCATTATTATATTCAAGTGTATAGAAAAGTGTTCTTAAAATGTTAATAATCATAAGAGTATATGCAGCAGGGTATTAAGTGTTCAAAGTATTGAGAGATTAGTGTTCAACGGTAACTGCGATCTCAGTAAGTGTGCAGAAAGCAAAATAATTCCGAGTCCATAATGAAAGGCTTGGACCTACGATGACCTCAACGAAGAGCGCTAATCCGTGGTACCATCGTCAGACATCCAAGGGAATAATAAGCCAGAGTTTGCTGTGAATATTCAAAGAAATTTAAATCACAATTCTATTTATTTTCCCAATTTACTTACTGCATTTCGTCAGAATTAGTTTAACAAAAATATAAAAAAAAAAAAACACAAAAAATTTGGAAAATTTGTGTGTTGACTCGAGCGAGTCTGAAAATAAACTAACGAAAAATGTGTGTCGAGCTGCTGCTTATAAAGGTCTCAAATCATGTCAAAGGCTACTTTGATTTCATTTATTTTGTACTCTCAAATTATTCGCCTACTTTGATGAGAGTTTATTTTAGGGTAAAAGCTTCTCTACGTTCAGCCTAAAAGATGCTACAGAAATCTTTCAATTTTTTTTTTTAAATGTTCATACTTTTCAGTTGATTAAAATATGACATCAGAGCAGAACAAATCGGACTAGCGCGGTATTATACTTAAAAATTATACCGAATGAATAGTAATAATAATTAATGCAGTGGGGTTTTATCGTTAAAACTATACCAAATTAATATACTAAAAATAATGCAATATACTGACATAAAAGAAAATAGGTCAAGTGCAGTACAGAATTATCGTTAAAACATACCAACTTTTTAATATTTTTAAGTATATTATTTTGGTATATTTTAGAACTATCACCGTACTATTTTGTTTCTATACCATATATGGTATTTGGTATTTTTGGTATATTATAAGAATAATACCGCATTAGTTGGCTTCTATACACTATAACCCTTTGGTATATTTTAGTATTTCTTCGGTATATTAATTTGACATATACGAATAATACCGTACTATTTTACTTCTATACCAAATATGGGTCTTAGTATATTTTAGTATTTTTGCAGTATATCAGTTTGATATATTTTACAATTAATTCCGCTCTATTTTGCTTCTATTCCAAATATGGTCCTTGGTATATTTCAGTATTTGTTGGGTATATTAATTTAATTTATGTTACTATTAATTATTTTGCTTCTATATCAAATATGGACTTTGGTATATTTTAGTATTTTGTAAGTATGTATATGAATTTGGTATATTATAGGAATAATAC
Organism: Drosophila sulfurigaster albostrigata; assembly: GCF_023558435.1. NCBI lineage: Eukaryota > Metazoa > Arthropoda > Insecta > Diptera > Drosophilidae > Drosophila > Drosophila sulfurigaster. The sequence goes on from NC_084885.1 coordinate 31,976,361, forward strand.
CGCAATTGTTTTGTTTGTATACCAAATATGGTCTTTGGTATAATTAAGCATTTATTCGGTATATTAAGTTGGTATATTATAAGAATAATATCGCGCTTTTTTGGTTCTACATATTCCAAATATGGCCTTTGGTATATTTATAGTATTTTTCGGTATATGTGGTATATTATAAGTACACTCGACTTTCTTTCTTCTCTATACCTCACAGATTGTGGAGGGCAGCGTCAACCTGACGTTCGGCGCCTTCATGTACAGCAAGGAGCGCGCCCAGTTTATGCTTCCCTCGATCACCTACACCAGTTTCCCCATCGTGTTGTGCGTGCCTGGAGGTCATCAGCTGTCGCCGCTGCAACGCCTCAGCAAGCCTCTGGGTCACCTCACCTGGCTGTGTCTGTGGCTCAGCATTGCGTTGGGATGCGGTCTGATTGTGTTGCTGCAACTGATGCCACAACGGTGGCGACGCTTTGTGCTCGGTTCAGAGAATACGACTCCACTGCTGGGACTGTGGTGCACTCTACTGGGTGGAATGCATCCGCAGCCGCCGCGTCGCAACTTTGCACGCTATCTTTTGGTTCTGTGGCTTCTTCAGACGTTGGTGTTGCGCGCTGCCTACACGGGAGAGCTTTATATCCTGCTGCAGGACGGGAGGATGCGGACTCCATTGCGGACGCTCGCTGAGGTGTTGGACAAGAACTATGTGTTCCACATGCTGCCGGCACTGGAGAATGTCTTTCGCGATCTGTTGCCGGTGATGCGCATTCGCATCGAACCGCAGCTGGACGCAACATTGCGTGAGCTGCGCGACAACGAAGAGGCACGCATTGTGGCGCCACTGCTGAAGCCGACTGCGGCACGCTTCGACATGGACTCGGGACCGATGCGACCCCGGCTCAGTGTTCTGCCCAATCCCCTGTTGACCGCTCCCTTGACGCTCTACATGCGACCGCATTCGTATCTGAAGCAGCGCATCAACGGTCTGCTCATGAACATGATGTCCGCTGGATTGGTGCATCGCTTTCGTCGCATGTATCTCGATCGGATCGAGCATTTGGCCGTCGTCCGCAATCGTGATCCCAGCCAGCTCTCGCTCTGGTTGCTTGGCGCCATCTTTGGCCTCTACATCAACCTACAACTCTGCGCCTGCTTCGTCTTTCTGCTCGAGCGACGCAGCGCAGCTCCGCATCGACAGCGTTTGCGTCGTTTCATGGATGCGTTAAACCACTTTGTTGCTTAGAGCTTCGTCCAAATATCCCTTTGAGTAAGTACGATTGAATTTCATATTTTCACTTCTCTAAAAAAGACAAAAAATAGACTCGATTTGCTTTGAAGCCAAGTTTTCTGAAGATTCTATCTATTTCCCCGTTTTTGAGATGATTGATTAGAGTCCCTGGCTTTAAAAAATAGAATAGATTAGGATATACATTGATTTTAATTAAGATGTGGAAAACTCACCCAGAATTGTGGATCCAATGCTGCAGATTATATAACTTATTCATGCACTTCTATAAACTTTGAGGAATAAAAACCAAAACACTACTAGGATGCTAAAAAATAAATGTCAATAAGTAAGCATATTTAATTGTCATTCAAATTACACCAATTTAATGACTTTACCTCAACTACAGATAAAGTGAGAACGATGCAAGCATATGGACAGCCGGACAGCAGGATTTAGAGGCGCTCGAAGCAGAAGCTGAGTCGGCGGTGTATACTGAAATATAATAATATCAGAACAGTACGGTATTATAGTTAAAATATACCGAAATAATAAACTAAAAATACTGGAATACACTAAAATATAAATAAATCAGTACAATATTGTATTATTGTAAAAAATAAAACAAATATACCGAAGAAGTACTACAATATACTGAAATAATACTGCACTTTTGACGCTTTGAGGAATAAAATACAAAAAAAACTACTTGGATGATAAGAAATGAATGTTAATAAGTAAGCATATGAAATTATCATTCAAATAACAAAAACTTAAAGTCTTTACCTCAACTACAGATAAAGTGAAAGCGATGCAAGCAAGTGAACAGACGGACAGCAGGATTCAGAGGCGCTCAAAGAAGCAGCTGAGCCATCGAAAGCGAGAATGCAGAGAGAGCATCTCCAGCGTAAAGACGCCAAGTACGAATGTATTGGCAAAGAGCAGGCAATAGCAGGCGGCGTGAAGGAAACGCATCGACTCCCCGAAAGCATCCTTCTGATGATGATCTCGCGATACTGAGGGCGTGGCAAACTGCGAGAGGTGCTGACAGATGCCAAAGCTGCGCAGATCGAACAGCAGCTGACTGATGATGGAGGCCATGTAAGAGCCAAGCGGCAGATGCATGCACAGAATGTTGTTCATCACCTTTGGCTGGAGCACAACGAAGCGATGCCGCTGCTCGCGATGTCCGGCCAAATGGTAGTCCAAGAAATCGCGACTACTCAGCACGCCCCAATTGCCATCCAACGGCTCCTGCTTCAGCAGCAACTCAAACATATCCACAGCCATGCCGGGTCGAATGTGGGTGCGACGATTCAAGACCGGCAGCCAGGCGGCCATGCGATGTGTGGCATGATCCACAATGAAGCTGTAGTCCGCCTGAAGTGCTTGCTCCACGGTTTGGGGCAACGGACGCACCGGCGCATTGTGGACAAACTCAAAGATGGAACTCTCGTAGCTCACTCGGAGTACATACATCAGCATGACGATGCCCAGCTGGATGGGTGAAGGCAAACGCAGACACCAGTTGGGGCAAAACAAACGCTGGAGCAGATGCAACGCAGCGATGGAAAGCAGCAGCAACCAAGTGGAGCAGGCAAAGGGAAACAACATAATCTCATAGTTGCTGTAAGCTCGACCAGTGCGCAACACAATCACATACTCCACTTGATTGTAGGAGACGGTGTGGGACAGGAATTTGGCTCGCGCTGGCAGGCAGGCGGCACAGCCGCAGGTGAGATTGGCGCGACGCTGGCGGAGCATGCGATAGGCGCCGGTGAAGCTGCCGTTCATGTGACTCTCGCCGCCAATTAGCTGCGGCGGCTCGTTGGCCACCAGACGCAAACGAAAATTCAGGCGTTGCGCCATCAATCGCAACAGCTTCGCATCCCAACCCTGCAGCTGTTGCTCCAACTCCGTGCCGCGCTCCAAATGCAGCTCGATGTACGGCGGCACATGCCACACAATCACATCCAATGGACAACCGTACAGATTGCCGACCTTTTGTGGATAAAGCTCCTCGAGGCGTGCTCCGCGTAGTGGCTGAAAAATGGGTTCGACGGACTCGCAGCCAGCTTCGTTGTATGGCCAGAAGGTGAAGCTCTCCACGCTGCCCCCATCGAGTTGCCAACGCAATAGCAGCACATCAATGTTGAGACGCTGATGGAGCATATAACTAAAGAGATGCGACATCTCTTCCTTTGAGGTTTCATCATCGGATCGTGACAGAAGAACCACCAAAAACTTGTGCTTGAACGTTGAGGTGGCGCCTGAATTCCCCGCTGCCGAGTGAATGAATTGTTCCGTACTCTGCACAAAGAACAGCATCAGCTGCACATGCAAATTGAGTTGCGGCTGCAGGTGTCTGTCCAACAGCATCGGCACCTGGCTGTGACGTCGCAGCACGTGATCGAGCACCCGATCCACCAGGCGGGTTTCTTCCCTCGGCAGTTGCTCCCGATAGCCGGTGCTCACATAGACGCTCTGATTGTGCGCCGCACAGCTGCGTGTGAGTATCAAATCCAGCACATGCTCCAGCTGCGCAATGCCGCCAAAGGCGACGGCCTCACTTGGCTGCTGAGCTGTTAGCAGGAGGAGCAATAGATGAAGCTGACTTCTTGGCAGTTGCATTGCGCTTGAGGCACTGAATCGCGACTCGCTCTCATTGCTAACGTTGGCATTACCCTTCAATCAGTTGGTGTTGGCACAAACGTGCCAAGGGAATTGGATCACCCTGTAATCAGTCGCTGCATTTTGCAATAAAAACTGAGATCAAAATCAGTTTGTGTTGGCGCAAACATGCCCTCTAAGAACTGAGATAACCGCTATCCATTGTAAATAAATGCTAAACAGTTTTCAAATATACCTCAAAAATACTAAAAAAAATATACCAGATGATATATTAAGTATATTTATATAATACTACATTCAAAATATACCATAGTGTAAAATAAATCCGATTAACATATAAATATACCGCAAAAATACTAAATATATACCTAAAGACGTTTTTGTATATTAATACTGCATTCAAAATATGCCATAGGGTACAAAATATACCGGATTATTAGGCAAATATACCGTAAATAACCGCAAAAATTTGCCAAAGGCTCTACTGTGTATATTGATGGTACTTTATAGTACCAAATTCAAAATACAAAACATACTGGACTGCCAGACAAAATTAGTACTAGGTGCCCATTAAACAAAGAAAAGCAAGCAAAATGTTCTACGTATAACGTATCAAGCAACTCTCGCAACCCAAAGTCACTGAAATACCCTGTAAGCAATCTCTGCATTGCACATAACCTCAACAAAAAACTATTCTGTAAATATATTTTATTGAATTAAGTCAAATTATCGTCCAGGCATTAAGATTTGTTAGTTTGCGCATTTAAGCAGTTTTTACTGTATTATCACAACAACAACGCACACGCGCTCGCATACACCTAAAGCAAGCCAGGGAAATTGGGAACACCCTGTTATCAAGCTGCATATTGGCAACATAAGCTCTAAATTGAAAAGCTACCAAAATCATACATCGCAATTTCTCGCACCATGGCGCCCAGGGAATTTGAAAGTAACTTAATTTAAACGCTATAATGCATTAACAAATCTGTGTTCATTACTTAAACTAATTGCTGCATAGGGTACACCAACGTACATATGTATGTGTATCAGTGCACGCGTGTGTGTGTGTGTGTGTGTGTGAGCGAGGGCAGCCATGTCTCAGGTCTCAGGTTGGTGTTGTTGGCGCTTGTGCGTGACAGGTTTCGGTGTCAGTGTGTTGAGCATGAGACGCATAACCATAAATTAACACCATCAACAGCAAAAGCACTCACACACACAAACACATGCATACATATAGACACACGTCACTGCCGTGTGGTGCCACCTTCCCTTCCAGCCTTCTCTCCTGCTCACTCCACTTGCCGCTTTGGCTAAAAAACCAAAATGTTGTCTGCCTGTGTTATGTGGTGTTGTAGTATGCAATAGGATTCTACATTTTCATTGTTTGCTTTTTTTGGCAATTGAAAAGCGCATTTAATTATTAGCTGCAGTTATTGTGTGAAATCGTTGCACAACTTTTTTATTTTCATTATGCATGTGATCGCCATTTTGTTGCCATCCAAGGTTGCCATGTAATCGTCAACAGCAAAGCGTTGCCAGACTGATCGAGTGCTTTTTTGGAATTTCAATCAATGGAAATGAGTTGTGAGCTCAGTCTAACATCGACAACAGAACGAATTCACCACAAATTCGAGAGCTCTCCAAACGAATTTGATTTACTTTGAAGACAACAACTAATGCCAAATACCAAACCATGGTGGACCCAAAGACGAGCGTTATCAATGTGCTGATATTGAAACGTGATGTGTGGAGCTCACGTGATTTACTCATTTGGCTGAACGCTCAGCTGGAATGTGAAGTGGCACAAATTAAGGATCTCCGCACTGGCGCCATCTATTGTCAATTGCTGCATCGCTTATATCCATCGAATATTCGGTTGGATTGCGTTAAGCTGTACACACGTAAACAAAATGAGTTTGTGCTCAATTTCACTTTGCTGTCGAAATCGTTTAAAGAGCTGCGTATCAATTATGAAGTGCCGCAGAAGCAATTGATCAACGGCATTGGACATCACTTTTTTTTGAATTGGTATCACAAGTTTTACGAGACGAACGTTAACGAGAACATCAAGTATGATCCCCGCAAAGAGCGCAAGTTTAGCAAAATTGGAATGAAGCCATGCCGGCTAACTAACATCCCAACAGTTGGCACATTAAAAATTGCTTACAATTTCGAAAAGTTTCTTAATTGCGCCAAAATCAACATTGAATCTAAAGCACACGAAGCAGCTGAATTTCCCAAAAGGGAATTTCTATTTGTGAAACGTTTTACGCTCTTTACCAACACTGGAGATCAACAAGATGAAATCGCTGGTAAGAGTGAGAAGGAAATTGTTAAAGGTTTGGATGAAAAGGATGATATTGAAACTCATAAGAACAACACAGAGGATGAATCGCAAGGAACAAATGATGATAATAGAAATGAAGATGAAATGAAAAAAGTTAACAAACCTTTGAAAGGTGATGAAATTATGCCTATGCTTACTAAGGAAAATATTCAATATCATAAAATCCTAAGTCGAGTATTTGATTTCATTGCTGACAAAGATGCAGATAGTGAAGATCTTATTTCGGATCTCCGGGAATATTTTGAAAGCATGGATAAAAGTTAGAATCTTTTGTAAGCGAATATGTAGACGTATATAGATATTTTGTTTTATGATTGCTAAAATTGAGCATTTTTGGTATGCACACAGGACCGTTTTAGAATCATTCTAAATTATTTTTGCCGAAATTGTACCGTACAAAATAACATATTTATTTTAATTCAGTTTTGGTTGTTTTTAAAATTTATTTTATTTATCTATTTTGTAAATAAATTTGTAAACTGCGAATATGTACCTAATGAAGTATGTTTTTTCAAATTAGATTTTTTGGCGCCTAACGGGCATAATAACGCATGTTAATCGATTATTCTTAACGATGAAGACGTGCGCGGCGAAACAGCTGCTTTTGAATTTAATGCTATCGATATTTAGATTTTTGCATGCATTGGAGGATTGGATGTTGCATATATTGAAAATATTTTATTTTTTTATTTAATTATGTAGTTTGTTAAATATATCAACTTCATTGCGCCGTCGCGTGAATTAGATTTTGAAATTTATCGCTTTTGATATATCGATTATGCATGCAGCATATTATAGCAGGTTTTCGACCAATTAACTGAATAACGAGAACGTATTGTTTTTATTTATTTTACTTATTTTTTTATTTTCTGACTAATTTATTTATTTAGAATAATGCGTTTCTTATGCATTTTTATTTTATCAATTTACCAACAACTATTTATCGATTATCACCACATGCAACTCAGCGTTGCTGCTACGTTTACCAACACTTGCCCACGACGACACAACGATACATATAAACACAAGGGTACACAATTGCTAAATGTTGCATTTATTATTTTGAAATTAAGTGAAGACAAGCAGCACACACAACAGCCGTTAGCAGGATAAACAAGTTGCACACCATGGATCTTGACTGGCAAAACGGTCTGACAGAGATCAAGGACCGCGGTCAGTATCTGCTGCACTCAGAAAAATGGGCCGATTGCCGCTTTCTCGTTGGAACGCCGTCAAATCAACGCCTCATCTCCGGCCACAAGTTGCTCCTGGCGATGGCGTCGCCAGTGTTTGAGCGCATGTTCTATGGCAATCTGCCGGATAAAACCGATCCCATCATCATACCCGATGTGCAGCCGGAGGCATTTGAGGCAATGCTCGATTACATTTACACAGATCGCATTACAATCGGCTCCTTTGACAAGGCCTGTGAATTGTGCTACGTGGCAAAGAAATACATGCTGCCACACGTCGTCACCCGATGCACGCACTTTCTCTGGGCCGATCTCAGTCCAAAGAATGCGTGTCGTGCCTACGAGTTTGCCAAACTCTTCGATGAGCCGCGTCTGATGCAGAGCAGCATGGATTTGATTGCGGCAAACACACGTGAAGTGCTATCGGATCCCAGTTTCCTGGACATCGAGGTCTCCACCCTGATGGCCATACTGGATCAGCATCGTCTCAACATTGACTCCGAGTTGGATCTATTCAATTGCCTGCTCAAATTTGCCAGCGAACGCGGCATACTCAACGAACACGGCACCGAGGAGACGCTGCCCAAATCCTCAGCCAGCGCCGAGCACAATGAAATGCTGGCCAACGAGCAGGCCAACGATATTGTTGTCGAAGAGATCAAAATGGAACCCGATGTGGCTGCCATGGTGCGGCACATGCATCACGATGTCGACGACGTTGTTGATATTGCGGCTCAATCGGGAGGACCATCGATATCGCCAGTGGGTTCTCCTTCGGCAGCGAATGCTGTCGTCGCCTCGTCGAGTTCGTCCAGCTCAATCGGCGCAGCTTTGGCACTACACAACAACAGCAGCAACAACAACGATAGCGATGTGGTGATCATCGATAGCGATGCCTCCGGCCATGCGCAGGATCAGTTCAATGCGGCCGAGGCGATCAACATGATGGACGCACAACGCACCATCATGGATGGCGCCATGCTGCGCCAGGCGGTGAAGAAGATTCGCTTCCTCACGATGACGCCCCAACAGTTTGCCGAGGGTCCGGCGCGCTCCAAGCTCCTGCAGCAGCACGAAGCTCTCGCCATCCTCATCAAGATCTCCAGCCCGACGCTGAATGACTGCAACATGCCCGAAGGATTCTGCGTTTCGCGCAGCACTCGGAACTTCTTTGAGTCGGCGCATCGTCAGCGTGAATTGAATTCATCGTATCGCTTGAATGCGGCCTCCGTGTCATCTTCCTCGGCTGCCACACGTCTCACATATCCTGCCACCCAGCCGGCGGCATTCTCCAGACAACAACAACAACAGCAGCAGCAGCAACAACAACAGCAGCCGCAACGCATCAGTGTGCCTTTGAATCTGGGCGCTGCCATGGATCAGCTGCCCATACAAAATCCACCTGGCGGCGGCTTCTACATCGAGGATGGCGCCGACGGCGGAGCTGTCTTTGGCGATGGCTTTGACGCGGCTGGAGCAGCGCCCAATGAGGCATCCGGTTCGAGCAACTCTTTCCACGACATGGTCCGCTCCTACTGCAAGCGTTCCATCGTCCGGGAGTTCGATTATCGCAACACCAGCGTCACCGATGCGGGCGTCACCTTCCAGGTAAGCGCTAGAGACTTGCTAACTATTCGTAGAGTATACAATATTCGGTGAACACTTCTTGTAACATTAACAGTGGTTTAACATAATCGTAGAGTACTTAATAACAGCGCTGTTAAGCTTAACAACTATAATTTAACATAATAATTTCAACAAATTTACAGACAACAATTATTATTAATAGTCAGTGAATAGCTAGTGAATTAAGAAAATGAAATTTACAGCTGGTAACTAACAGAAAATGTAACATTAACAGTGAACTAACAGGGTCGCGAAATACTTAATAACAGCATGGTTAAACTTAGCATATTGGTTGTTGTTTCCATAATTTTCTAGTTTAAGCAAATCTACTTAAAACTAGATTTAAAGTATTGAGAGCTATCACTTTTATCTATTTAAATAGGTATATGAAGTTAACAGATGTTTCTTAACAGAAAATTTAACATTAACAGTGGACTAACAGCTGCTTATTAACAACAAATTTAACATTAACAGTGGACTAACAGAGTCCCGAAATACTTAATAACAGCACTGTTAAACTTAGCATCTTGTTTCTTGATTCCATAACTATCTAGTTTAAGCAAATTTCCAGAAAACAATTATCATTTACTGAAAACGACATTTAAAGTATTGATAGCAGTCACTTTTCGGCTATTAAAATAGGTATATGAAGTCAACAGAAAATTTAACCATAACAGTGCTCAATTGTTTATTACCAAAATTGCATGTTTGTGATTCGAACGAACGCAATAAAAATGTTTACAAATCATTTATCAGCTATATAGAATACCACTAAATAGTTATAGTTGTATATACGAAAAGAATATTCTTTAAATTTTTAATTAATATCTCACAGAGCTCCCTTCAAGTAACTTTAATCTGTAAAATTCTGTTAACCATATGTTATTTCCAACAGCAAATAACTGTTAAGTTTATGTTAGCTTGTTATGTTATTTTACTGTTAAGCTTCTGTTAGCTTTGATATTTTTAGCTGCGCTGCAGCAAAATGGTTTGTGTCTTGGATAAGTGAAGCTTGGCTAAAAAGCTTGCTTGTTTGATGCTTTGTGCGAAGTGATAGAGGATAATTTTGTTTTAAAGCAACACATCAACTAATCTGAGCATTTACAATTTCCATTCCAGGTTGATACCAACATCTGGATCCTGGGCGTCCAGGTGCCCACCCAAGTGCTCTGCGGCGAGTTGATGAACTCGGCTGGATTTGCCGAGCTGTACACCGAGGTGCTGTACGCTCACATCCAGGATATGCACGGCTCAAGGATTGCGTACACGCATTGCACGGCCCGTGTGCGCTATGATTCGCATTTGGATATCACATTCGATCGTCCCGTTTACATTTATCGCAATCAGATCTACAAAATTTACGTGGTCTTCAACAAGATGGGCTGGTATCCCATGTATGCCTGCTGTCCGGATACCATTAAGCAGCGCGTCAAATTCATGTTCAACGTGGGCAATCCCAGCGAGAGTGTGCGCGATGGTCTCATTTATGCCATCATCTTTTCCACGCCGCAGGATCAAGTGCGTCAGCTGATTGACTAAACGGAAAAGCAAAACAAGCCCAATCGGCCAATCGATATTTCGATTTGTATCGAAGTTCCATGTGATAGTTTGTGCGGCAATGCGACCGTTACTTTTTTTCCTTTTTGGTATTAAAATACTGACAAAGCAGCACTTTTTTTTGCTGTTAATTTGACCGAACGCAAATTGAAATCCGTTATTCGTATCGCCATTGTATTTGTCATCAGTTTGAAGCCGCGATATTCGAGTGGCGCCAAAAATTGTTTTCGACGGCCTCTTTAATTTTCATTTTTGATGTAGCATAAGAAAAGAGAGTAATTCTCTTGCATCTCTCGCTTAAGCAAGAACAAAAGTCTTCTGCGTGTGTTCTTCAATTATAACTAATAAATAAATACTTTCCTTAAATTGTGCGAAAATATATTTTATTTCTACTGCAACAAAATAATAAAAAAAAAAAAACAACGCGTGTGATTTTCGTCTATGTTCACTCCAAAAATGTGTGTATTACAATAAATAAATTTCCAGTTTATTGCATTTAGTGCTCATTTTGAAAATAACAAAATTTAAAAAAAAAAAACTTCATTTACAAATTATGATTAACAAACATTATACAAAAAAAAAAGAAAAAGAGTGGTAAGTGACATAGTGCGAGCGGAAAGGAGAGAGAGAATCATGTGTGTGTGTGCGCGTAAACAAAAAGTCGAGAGTGAAAGAGCGTGAGAGAGGGAAAGAGCTGAAGTGAGCTTTGAGCATGGCTCAAGCAGCAGCTTTTTACATACATATGTACAGTTGTTAGTGGGTGTGTTTTTGCTTGTGTGCGCCAACAACACTATTTGCCATAGTTGGCACAGCCACCGCTGGCGTATTCGGGATCCTCACAGGTAAGCGTATGCTCATCGAATACCTTATCCTCGCCGCAGCTAATGAGACGCGGGTAGCCCTCAACACAGGTGATCAAACGGTGACAATCGCCCGACACGGGGAAGCGGGGGAAGGGCCAGAAGCGTGCGGCAACCGAGTTGGGGTCCACTTTCGTTGGGCACTTGAAGCCGACAACAGCTGCAAGAATGCAATAGAGAAAGAGAGAGAAAGCACGAAGTAGAATAATCGATATCTAGTTGAAGAGTGGGTGGTGGCAGGTCGATAGGCGAAACTCACCCTCAGGATTGCAGTGATCGAGCAGTTGGTCGGGCCAATTGCAGCCATGGATGCGCTCATCGTAAGCCAAGCCAGCGTCGCAATCCTGTTCGTGGGGTTCGCCATGGGCGCACTTGATGTAGGTGGTCGAGCATTCCTTGGACACGGCATACAAACCGAACTGATATTCGCAGCCAGGCGTCGAGATTGGTGTCGCTGTGAATTGTATATGGAATGCATGTGGAATGTGCATGCGTGTGTGTGTGTGTGTTGTTGTTGCTACTTACGATCCCACTGGCGTCCCTTGCAGTCCACGGCCCAATTGTAGTTGCAGTGATTGTGCACCGCCCCCTTGCCATCGAAGAGCAAACCATTCTCGCAAGTCTCCAAAGTCAGTGTGCCATTGGTGCAGAGAAAGAACTGATCACAGTTCTCGGTGTGTGCGTAAGCTTGCACGCCATATTTCTCAGGGCACTCGGGGGAACCGACGGCAAGGGCATGTCCTGCAATTGCAAAGTGTTGCCAACTATTAATATCAATGTTGCCAACTAACAGGCATAACTTTCAATTTCATTGCGGCAAAGTGTTGCCAACGATGCGCATTCTTTAACAGGCAAGTGTTGCCAACTAACGGACATTGTTTTCAATTTCATATGCAGTGAGGTGTTGCCAACGATGCGCATTCGTGTTGCCAACTAACGGACAATGTTTTCAATTTCATATGCGGTGAGGTGTTGCCAACTATGCGCATTTATTACATGCGTCATTGATATGCCAAATGTATGTGACAGTTAATTCGGTGGAGGGGGGGATGGATGGATGGATGTCGTCAATGCTGTTTTCCCAACGTTTTCCCATGCCCATTATCAAAACTTGAACGTGCAACTTCCTTCCCACAACTCGTTTTATTTGTGTATTTTTCGAATCTCGTGTTGTTGTTGTTGATGTTGGATGTTGTTTTTATTGTTGACGCGCCGGCAACGCTTTCGAGCATCTTCGCGTCTATTGGCGCCGGCGTCGACGCCGCTGCCGGTAGCCGGCTGCGCTGTCGACGCTGTGATGTAACCATTTGCCCAGGTAACAGGTTGATGTTGACGTTTTGAAATTTTCAACAGCTTTTCTTTTGTCGCCACAGCAGACAGCAGATAGCAGACATGCATAATGTGTATTTAAATCTGTTCAAGATTTCCGGTAATTACTTGTGTTCACACTTATCGATAAATATCGAGAAACAAGTACCGCTAAATAACGGACAATTCCCCCGAATTCCTGTTCGAACTTCGAATTGAATGGTAATTTCAATTCAAAGGCCATTCTGGTCCAAACAAACACCACACAAAAACAATAAATAAGTACAAAACAAAAGAAAAATACCAAACTCGTTGGATCGGCGGCAGCAGGTAGATTTATAGATCTTATAATGTGATTGTGTCTCTAATTGTCAACTGGTTTGACAGGCCAAGTTCTACTTTTGACTTCGGAGGTATCACATTTAAATGGCATTTGTTTGAATTATAAACACTGCTCTCGCTCTCTACACAGGGCGAAAAACAAAACGAGTGTAACGAGTTCCAATTAACCTTTTCTTGAAATCTGTCTGTCTCAACTTTTTGTCGCAGTGCACTAAAGTGCGCTGAGTCAGTTCAGTTGGCAATGATTGGCACTCGATCTGCATGCCTAATGAGCGTGGTCCACCCTGTTTTAGACCACCCCGAACCCCCCTGTGATCATGTTTAAGTGCGCCCCGCCCTCTCAAATGAATTGAGCTGAATTGAATTGAATTGGAGCAGAAAGCAAACAAATCTTTAGTTTAGCCTTCGGCCAGTAAACCAGTAATTAAACTAGATTTCAAATTGGCAAGAACAAAAGAGTTGGCAACGCCAAACAGACAGCCATTGCTGTGGAATTTTTGAAAGTAAAAGCTCTGCATGGCGCACGCAATTGGGAATTGGGAAGGTTGCGCTAATTACATGCAATGTGTGCAATTTGAATTTGAAATTGAAATGAGTGTGACCGTATTATGTGCTTACACTTACCGCAGGCAACTAATGCCAGGATCAGGACGCTGGTCACTTCAATTCGTTGCATGTTTTTTGGCAAATAACAACAGCAAAAAAAAACAAAACACCAAAAATAAAAAAAGACTGCGTTTAATTTAAATTGAGCGAAAGACGACACAACTAAAAAAAACGCAACGCAGACAACGGAGAAGGAGAGACAGACAGACAGACAATAGCGCGATACTTAAAAAATTGCCGCTACACAGACGTTTCACGTTTTAACGGTTACGCGTTCCAAACTCAACTGAAAAGATTTATACCGCGCTCAAGAAGAAGAAGAAGCAGAAGTAACAGTCGCAGCGGCAGCGACGACGACGACGACGGCGACGGTGGCGACACAAACAAAATTAAAGAAAAAAAACATCACACACACACAAAGTAAAATAAAACGAAAAAGCAAAATAAAAGTTTTGCAAAGCTTTATTTTGTTGTTTTTTTTTTTTGGTTTGCGTTTGCGCGCGTTTCGTATTTGAATTTGCCTGCTTCGATCCACTTGTGGGGGAGGAGGTTGGGGGTTGCATACCAGCCTGCGCATGCCTGTGAATGTCTGTGTCTGTGAGTGTGTGCTTGCATATATGTATATGTGTGTGTGTTGTCACTGAGCGGGTGTGCGCAACGATTGATCGAGCAAATTTTGGTACAAATACAAAATGCAAAACGTGATTTGGCTTTACTTTGTTGCCATTGTTGTTGTTGCTGTTGTTGTTGTTGGTGGTATTACTGTTGCTTTTGTTGCCGAGCTGCCAACATGTGTGTGATTGAAAGTAAAAGGCAAAGCTCAAGCAGCTCGTAAGCTTCCATTCATTATTGCATTCGGTCTGCCTCGGGCCCAATCGTGTGTGTTCGTGTTACTGTATGTGTATGTGTGTGTGTGTGTGGTGCTTGTACTTTGCTTTGCTTTCGTTCGTTACATTGTTAACTATTGCAAAACTGTTGTTACTCTTGTCGTCGTCATCGAAGTTGGTGTTGTTGTTGTTGTTGTTCCCGTTGTGGTTGTTGTTGTTGTTGTAAGTTAGCAGGCGGGCGGTCAGACAGCGTCGATTGCATAACGAACAAAGACCGAAAGCTGACGGCGTGCAGACAGCCTGCAGCAGCTGCTTGCACTTTTCGGCAGATGGGCAACACCGTTTCGTCGCCATGTTTGTCTGTCTAGTCTAGTCAATGACCAAGATCACCCTGTGCTCAATAACCACTCAAAACGCCTTTAAACAGGCTATGGAAATGAAATGACTATATGTATATTTTAATTATTTTAAATTCTTTTAATTTAAATTTAGTTAATATCACCATTGTTTAATTCAATTCCTATACTAAAATTTGGTATGTTTAAATCCCGTTTCGTCGCCATGTTTGTCTGTCTAGTCTAGTCAATGACCAAGAAGACCCTGTGCTTAGTAACCCCACAAAACGCATTTAAACAGGCAATGAAAATTAAATAACGATATATTTTATTTACTTTAAACTCTTTAAATTTCAATTTATCTAATCTCAGCATTAATTAATTCCTTGCATCGTCGAAATATTAATTTAAATTTCTATACTAAAATTTGGTATGCTTAAACACCGTTACCAAGAACACCCTGTGCCCAATAACCACTCAAAACGCCTTTAAATAGGCTATGGAAATGAAATGACTATCTATTTTAATTATTTTAAATTCTTTTAATTTAAATTTAGTTAATCTCAGCATTAATTAATTCCCTGCATCATCAAAATATCAATTTTCATTTCTATGCTTATTGGTATGTTTAAATTTATTGAAACTGTAATTTTAGTTAGGGTATTTATGCGTCGGTGCTGGTGCATTTTGGCTTAGCCCCGTTACTCATTGGCCAAATGCAATTAATGGCCATTGTGGCGGGTTGACAAAGGGTTAATGATGCTTACGGTTGCGCCTGGAGCGTCAACATTTCATCACACAAGATGCAAAGAGTGAGAGAGAGATAGAGAGAGGGAGAGGGCAGAAGAGGAGGGAATGATGTTAGCCGCAAAGATTAGCGTCAAATCGATTTGTCCTCGATTCGTTTGGCTAAACAGCAAAACAGTTAGGAGGAGGAGGAGAGCTGCAAAAGATTTCGCGATCGCAAGATAAACACAATTGGCATAATTTCAAGTCTTGTTATTTAATCAAAATGAGTGTTGGCAAATGGATGTGAGTATGAGTACTGTGTGAATGTGTGTGTGTGTATGCGATGAATATGATCGATCCGATCTAAAACAATTTACTTAATATGCGACATTATAGTATAGCACTTAAAAGGGGAAACAGAAACGGACACGAGGAATTGTGAAGACTGAAAGCGAAAGGTTAAAGATCAAGAGGAAAACGTTGAGTCGATAGATACGTCAAGTGGAAACATTAAAATGAAGTGAGTAGTTAGATACGTCAAGTGGAAACATTGAAATATACTAAGTAGATAGATAATCAAGTAGAAAATCGAGTGCAAACCTTGAAATATAGGAAGCATAAAGGAAAAGTAAGAAATTTAAGTTACAGATTGAGAAAATAATAGAAAGTAACTCAGTAATTATTAGAAAAGAGCAAGAGAAAGGTAAAAATAGGTAGAAAATAAAAGTTTTTTGCAAAGAAATTTCTTGAAATGAAGATTACTCGAATTTCTTAAATTAAAGTGAAACTTAAAGCAGTATACTATTGAAAACGGTTGAAAAATAGCTTGAGCATAGAAAAAAAACATTATAATACACTTAAATAGAAGAGCATAGCAGATAGATAGAAGAAGTTAGAGAAACAGAAAGATAGATAGTTTGTCAAAAAAGTTTATTTTTGTTGATTTTGTTTTGTTTTTGTATATTAATTAATATTTGAAATTATAGAGGAAATATATACACAACGATTCGTAGAGTAAAAGGGAAATAAATTTATAGAAATAGTAAGGAAGATGGCAGTAAAAAGTCAGAGTAAAGGTAAGAGTAAAGAAAAGTAGCGAGTGAAAAATAAAGAGAAAGAGAGAGAGAGAGAGAATAGATAGTGACGAGTCGCGAGTAAAACGTTAAAAGTAACGAGTAACGAGAAGTTCAGAGTTGTTTTTAAGTGCTACACATACGCGCTATAGGAAATAGGCTTGCAACTACTAAGTTTAAGTGACTACGACGCGCGTCCCCTTCTCCTGTGGTGTCTCCAGCTCCGTATCCGGGTCTGTCCAAGTGTGTGTGTCCGTGAGTTTGGGGAGTGAGGGAAGTGTATCTGTAATTGTTCTGTATTTTGTTTTGCGTTTGTCGGGTAACTGTAGAAGACGCGCGTGGACGGCGGGTGGCACGCCAAGTATTTCTTTTTTTTGCTTTGCTTTGCTTTTTTTTGGGGGGGACAATTTAGGTGGATCGCTTAATCCTTCTTGTCATCGGTCTCCTTGTACCAATCCTCACAGCCGGGCACATTCTCGGGCGCATCACACATCTCAGTCTGATCGTTGTAAACCTCTCCAAGCTGGCAGCCCAGATCGCGAGGATCATCGCCGTTGAGGCAGACATAGAACTTCTGGCAATCGGTGGGATGCGCATACTTGGGATGTGTCACAACCTGACCGCGCACATCAGTCTTGGGCTGATCCTTGGGGCACGAGAAACCGCTCTCAGATTTTTCTATACCAGAAAAGAAGAGCAAAGCGAATGCAAAGTTCAATTAGCAAAGTTTATCAAAGCTTTCTTTCGCTAAACTTACTCTCGAGATTGCCGCAACCTTCACGCTTGGCTGTGTCGGGCCACACACAAGTGCCGGAGTACTCATCGAAGTGGAGGCCAACGGTGCACTTCATCTCCAGAGCATCGCCATCGATGCAGTTGTAGAAGATGTTGCAGATGTGTGGCTCGGGATGGGCGAAGAAACCGTTCTTGCGTGGACAGTAAGTGGTCGCCTTGGGTTCCTCTGTAAAAATAAATAAATAATCAATATATAAAATTATGCATATTTTATGTTATTTCGAGGGAAAGTTAATAAAAGAACCTTGGGTTGGGAACTTGGGTTCTCTGTAGAAATAAAGCGATAATCCATATATAAAATTATAGATATTTTATGTTATTTTAAGTGAAAGTTAATAGAGGAACCTTGGACTTGGGTTCCTCTGTAATAAATATGTATATACAATTTAATTTTACTTTCTTTCAATATATAATTATAATTTTTCTCACAATCAATCATTATATATATTTTTTTTTATTTAATGATACCTATCATTTTTTGGTTTTTATGATAATTACGAAATTTCGTAACTCTTATTTAAGGGCTAATTAAAGATTAAAAGATTAATTTCAAGTGAAAGTTGAGAGAAGAAACTAAATGCAACAATCTATCATATGTGATTTTTTTTTTTTAATTTAATAATACCTATTCTGTTGTGGTTTTATAAAAAAACAGTAATAATTATGAAATAACAATTTTCATCAAAAAAATTTGACCGGAACTCTTAATTATGGGTTATTTAATGATTTGAAGTTTATAATTGGTTTTTTTAAGTGAAAATCTAGAAAATTTATATGCTTTATAATTTCAAGTGAAAGTTTATTGATCTGACCATTATAGGTTTTTTTTCAAATGCCTATTATTTTCTGGTTTCATAAGAAAAACATTTATAATAATTATAAAATGGCAATTTTCATTTAAAAATTGTACCATAAAGATTTAAAATTCATAATTGGTTATATTTTAAGTGAAAATCAAGAAAAAAAAGAAAGATTTAACCATTACTCTGTTTTCTGGCTTAATTAAAAGTTTAAAGTTCATAATTAGTTTTTTTTTAATAAAAATAATAAAAAATTTAACCATAACTTTGTTTTCTGGTTTAATAAAACGTTTAAAGATCAAATTGTTTTTTTTTTTCAAGAGAAAGTCTACAAAAATCATAATCAGACCATACTTAAACTCTTGTTTAAGGGTTAATTATAGATTTAGAGCTTAAAATTTGATTTTTCTTAAGTAAAAATCTAGAAAAATCTTGTTCACATAATTTGTTTTGTGTCTGATTTAAGAAAATACAGCATTAACACTCAAATTTCAAGTAGAGAGAATAAAATTATTGTTACCAAAAGATTATTGGTGTCGAGGTCTTTAGAAGAACAGAGAGACAGAAAGAAAAGAAAGAGTGAGAGAGGAAGAGGAAGATACTTACGCAAGTCTGTACGATCCTCGCAGTCGACGTTGAAGGGCTGATCGCACTTGTTGATCTTGCGGTTGAATGGATCAAAGACAAGGCCATCGGGACAGAGCTTTGCCTTGGCGACGCCATCTTCGCACAAATAATATTTGTCGCATTGCACTTCGTCAGCGAACTGACCGTTCGGCTTGGGACACTCGAAGGCAGCGCCAGCGCCATCTGTTGACGAGAAGGAAGAAGAAAGTTCATTAAACTGGCAGAGAAAAGCTTTCACATCATCCCCCTCCCCACACACACACACACCAAAAACGAGCTCAATTCGTATTTCCTACTTTGCAAAAAGTGTAACGCCAAAAACAATCGATAGATGGCGTACGAAGAGATTGATCGAAATGAGGTTTGAGGTTTTTCCTGTTTTATTAAACCCAGCACACAGCAATTGCATAATCAAGTCTGACTTGGCTTTGGCTTGCATCGCTCGTTCCAGTTTCGATTCCAGTTGCAGTCGCAGTTCCAGTCACAGTTGGTCTCAGTCCCAGTTACAGAGTCTTGAATGCAGCCAGCCGGTTTTGTCAGTTACCTGTTTTTTTTTTAGTTGCCATCGAACTGCGGCATTTAACAACAAAAAATGCAAATTGTATACGCGACATTTGAAAGCTAAGCCAAGCTAAGCTAAGCTAACGCAAATGCCAGACAGGGTCGAGAGATATTGTACAGACAGTTAATAAAACTGTCAGACTGATGGACTGATACCGTTGTTGAGCACACACACATACACACGCACTCACACACACACACACATGCATGTGTTACTCAAAACTGCTGCCCAATGTCAAATTGATTAGCACTTTTTGGCTGCCGCAAAAAAAAGAATCGAAAGCTCGAGATCGAGCTGTCGATGACGATTACGCATTGCAATTAATCGATTTGGGTGTGTAAATACTAAATGCAAAATGGCGGACGTCTTCATCACACTCACTTGTTGTCGCTACACAGAGCGTCACCACAGCAATGGCACATAAAAATAATTTCATTTTGAAAACTTAAATGTGAACAACGAGCAATTAAAACAAACAAAAAAAAAAAACAGAAAACTAATATGTCTTTTTTGTTGTATCCTTTGGGACGGGACAAACTAGTAAATCGCGACTCAGCGGTGCGATGGTTAAACTTAAACTAACAACGGAACGCCAAAGAGGCGCACTTTTCAAGACTTTTTTACCGGCAACGCGTGCGCGACGTTTTGGCGTCGACAGCGCAGTCGGGGCGCAGACGCCAATGCTTAACCTGGGGGATTGCTGCGGTTTAGTCGTGCAGTCGACGCTGGCAGCGGCAGCGTCAGTAGCGGAGGCGGAGGTGGAGGTGGAGGCAAAGAAAGGCAAGGCAAGGCAAAGCGCTGTAATGAAGCAAGGCAAGTAAACACACACACACACACATACAGTTGCCCACATAAAGTGTTTCATTTGTATGTGGTAGAGAGACAGCAACAGCCACAGCAACAACAAAAATAAGAAACAAAAACTTAAGTTTTGCCGGTTAACGATGTTGCGCCTTGCATGCAAATGCTTCGACAATTTCCAGCAATCAAAAACAGTCGCCACCAATAACACAACACAACACAAATAAAATCAAAATCAAAAGAAAGGAAAAGATAACATGTTAACATTCAAGATGGAACGAACAAAACGCGACAACGGCAACGACAAAAAAAAACCTTTCCAATAATAATAACCATAATAACGGGCAACTTCAATTTAAAGCCTGAATGCGCGTGTGTGTGTGTGGGTGAGTATGTGTGTGTGTGTCAGTGTGTACATGCAATTTGTAAACGTCAGCAACCGACGCCTTTCGCTGCTTGCAGTGTGACCATAATTTATGACATGAGGCCTTGGACAGGATAAAAATTGTAAGTGTGTCAGCGCCAATTCAAAATATTGTATAAATCCATACGAAAATTGTATAAAATGTATATCGTCTGCTTATATGTAAATATGTAAAACTATGTATGTAAATATGCTAAATGTGACGCACGCAATACCCAAAAAAAAAAAAAAAAAAAAACAAAAATGAACTCGTTGTCCTTGAGCGACGATCAAATAGCCGGCAAAACAACACGAGCATGGTAAAAACAGCAGCAACAACAACAACATCTACAGCGACAGCGACAAAAAAGAAGAAAACAAAAATAAAATGCGAACGATACGAAAAACTGGCTGACCGAACCTTAAAGCAGTTAGCAACTAGTTAAAGTTAATTAAATAAACTTTTACTCTCGGTTGGTTGGTTGGACGCAGGTCCGGCTGGTTTAGCGGCTTCTAAGAAGCAACAATTAAATTGTAAATTATGCGCGTATCGAATTGTATCACACAGATACGCATCATAAACGACATCATAAACATAAACACACACACACACACACACTTGGGCGTCAAAAAAAGTGTATACACATGTATGCAATTAGCGAAAAACTCTATCTATCTCTGTCTGTCTGCCTGTCTGTCTACATGGTTTGGCAATACAACAAAATATACCAGACTTACAAGATACCAAAATATACCGCATATCGATCAAGTTTCGTCTTCTTATTGTTGTTGTTGTTGCTGTTGTAGCCGATGCGCTGATTTATCATTATCATCATCAACATGAATATCATCATTATCGTCATTACTGTTGTTGCCTGGAGCAAGAGACAGCTGAAAGATTTTGTAATTCAAGGTTTTTTTTTCGTTGCAACCAAATTAGCTTGCAAAACAACAAAGAAAACAACAGAAAAAATACAGAGAGAAATAAAAAAATTTAACTGATGAACGCGATCCACAATCAGCTAATGTTATTTTTTTTGAAGTCGTTATGAAATCAATGCATATGCAATTTATAGGCCATCAAAGTGTTTGCTTTTAAGCTCAAGATGCGCCAAGATAATAAAATGAGAAAAAGAAAAGAAAAACAAAAATATTAAAGACATTAATATTTGTGTTGATATACATGCACAAAATTTTGAGGCTGGGCTGTCTTGGGCGTCGCAGTCAAATGTGAACGAACTGTGTCATTGTCATGCGTGTGTGTGTGTTGCTGTGTGTGTGTGTGGGTGTCTGAAGAGTTGGCAATACTCTTTTGGTCTTTGGTCTTTTGGCATTTGGTGCCAGGTTAGCAAGCAAGCAAGCAAACAATTAACAACTAATTACGGAAACCGACGCTTAATATGCCAATTGCACACGAACAGTTTTACAGTTATGCTGGCTTGCTGCATATGAGCCTCGCATAAATTACAATGACAATGAGCTTTTTGAACAAACTAACATTCTCGTCAGCTTTCTATTTCCATTGAGTTCTTATGATTTCACTTGACGGCCAAATGTGCATTGCATTAATTAGTGTCACTGCCATTAACAGCTGGGTGACACAACAGCACTTCACATTCAAGTATTAGTCACTAGAGCACTTTTTTGAATTCTTGGCGCCTGCGCAGAACGCTGCCAGATCGATGCATTAAAGTCATGCAGTGCTGCCACATTATTTGTATACAGGGTGACATAACTCATGCAATGACTGTCTACTAATAGCATTTAAAATGTAATTCCAATTGTCTCTTAAATAATTATTATTAAAATTCTTAAATAATAGAGCTTAAACGTGTACAAACTAAATTGTTATTTGAAAATTTGTGAATTTCTCTAGGAATTGTCCAACACTAATTTAGTAGTGTAGCCAAACATATGCGGCATATTTTTTTGATGATTGCCTGGTATATTTTGATGTTTAAGCTGCGGTCACGCTGGACGCGTTTTCGATTTGGAACAAAATAAAATGTTATTTTAGCAACAATTTGCAAGTGTTTGATTGGTCGCGCAAAACCGTGTATAAACAACATTGAAAGGTGCGCTTACTTAAAAATGTAAATAACGTAATTATAATCGAGTGCAGCATGTGAAAGCATTGCACACAAAAAGAAAAGAAAAAAAATTGAGCACACGAACGGAAAGTAGAAAACGACGTCACAACGATGACTGCGCTGTCAGCGACGACTGTGGCTGCTGCCTTCGCCGACGTCGTCACATCTTGTGGTTGGCATTAGACTATTGATTTTTTTTGTGTGTGCTGCTTCATGCATTATTGTTAGCCAAAATCCAATTCAAAAGTAATTAAACAGAACGCAGACGAAAAACGAAAAAGAAGACACTGACACACGCACAAACACACACACGCACACATACGCAAATAGTTCGCCTTTTAAGTTATGGCCAGTTGAGGTGACATCATCAAGCCAGCTGCTAACCAATATTGGTTACAACTGATTCATAATAATAATAATTTGCATTGCTTCTTCTCTTTTTCAGCTCCTTAGACTGCACTTGTTGTAGTTGTAGTTCTGCTTGTTGTTGCCGTTGTTGTCGAGCAGCGTTGAGCGACTTCCCCTCTCTTTGGCCCCGCCCCCTTCCCCCAGGCATTGCACCTGTGCATAGAGCGATTAGATTAGCAGCGAAAGACTTGCGGCGTTGCCAGACTACGAGAAGACCAACACAACAAAAACATGGATCGCAAGGCTGAGCTGGAGCGCAAAAAGGCCAAGTTGGCAGCACTGCGCGAGGAGAAGGATCGACGTCGCCGCGAAAAGGAAATCAAAGACATGGAAGAAGCCGCCGGTCGCATTGGCACCGGCACCGGCATCGACAAGGATCAGCGCAAGTGAGTGTGAAATGTCCTTTATCATATATCTGATTGTATATATTATGTACGATATGCTTATAGGGATCTAGATGAGATGTTGTCGTCGCTGGGCGTGGCGCCCGTTTCGGAAGTGTTGTCCTCATTGTCGTCGGCCAATTCGTTGACATCCGATAATTCCAATACACAGACACCCGATGTCAGTCTGCAAGCCACCGTTAATGGACAAGGGTAATTGCCTAAGCTCAATAAGAATGCAATTCTTATAGGAAAACAACCAACAAAACTGAAACTACTTTGAAATCATACTTGTTTCAAGAGTTTGTAGTTTATAATTCATTGTTTGCCTATAAGAAAAGCATTTGTATTGATTACTAAGTGAATTTATGGTATCTAAAGTATTGAATATCATATTTTATGTCTGTTCTTGTTCTCAATTTATATTTGTTTTGATTATTAAGTCAATTTATGGTATCTAAAGTATTGAATATCATATTTTATGCCTGTTCTTAATGTCAATTTATATTTGTATTGATTACTAAGTGAATTTATGGTATTCAAAGTATTGAATATCATATTTTATGTCTGTTTTTTTTTAACTCAATTTATATTTGTATTGATTATTAAGTGAATTTATGGTATCTAAAGTATTGAATATCATATTTTATGCCTGTTCTTAATCTCAATTTATATTATAATTGTTCTATTTGTTGCAGCAGCGTTGGCAAAAAGCAGCAGCCACTTAATCTGAGCGTCTACAATGTGCAGGCAACAAACATTCCACCAAAGGAGACACTCGTCTATACGAAACAAACACAAACCACCAGCACCGGAGGTCACGAGCGTGATGGTGCGTATTCCCTGATCGTATTTCCCTATACCTATATATAATATTATTATAATGTAGCAGTTATATTAGCTATAACACGGAACCAAATGTTGTGGCTATTGTGTAGAGACTTTCCCATAGTTTGTTTCTTCGACTCTATTGATTGATTTCTATTACAATGTTTGTATGTGAAAACTGTTCCCCACTTTCTTTGTCCTCCCTCAAAACCAAAGAAATGTTAAAAAACAAGTCTTATCTAATTTTCTTCCCCCTCACTTCCGACTTTCCTATCGTTAAATATTTTCAATTGTGTTGCGCCTCATTCGATTCGAAGTAATTTGTAGGGCAAACTTAAAATGCAAACAACAAAACAACAAAATATTGATCAAGTGAAATAAAATAACAAATACAGTTCTTTCTTGCCACTCATCGCCTCTGTCAGGATATATGGAGGACTGGTGGCGTCCACGTAAAGGTACTAATCCTAGTTATAAGCAGGCTAAATTCATTCACTAATAATACAATCATCATCATATTTTAGACAGCACACAATTTTCAAATCATCACACACAGTCTGTTTCATTTTTTGAGTTTCAACAATTTTCACTTTGAAATCTTAATTTTTCTTGAATTTTCTTTGGTGCAGCAGCTTCTTCAGCAAATTGTTTCTTTCGATTTTGTAATTCGATTCCAATTTGTGGTTATATGATTCGATTTGAGCGCAATTTAATAATTTGTCTATTTACTTTTTCTTCCCCCTTTTATCTGTTCTTGGTACGCACGCAAAAAAAACTGCAGCTCATGCTACGGATTATTATGGTGAGTAGTTGTTGATTCTTGTATGTAAAACTAAACTAGTTAGTTACCAACCTACCTTAGCTCCCTCGAAATATCTTTGACTATCCCACCACACCCCGTAGTGTACATTAATAATAATGATATAATAACAACAATCTATCTATCACTGCATAATCTATCTATCTATCTATCTGCTTCTCTGTTTTGTCGTACGTAGTTTGAACGAATCTCGCTGTCGTTAATCGTTTCGTTACTCGTTACTCGCTACACTCGTACTCGTTACTCGTTAGTTGTATTTTGTTTACTTTCCTTCTATATCTGTATGTGTATCTTTAGAGTTAAATCTAGTACTTTTGCTCAATCTCTCACGCATCTTAATATATATATATTTAGATTTAGATTCTACAATTTGCTTTTGTTTTCGGCCTTTTCGGTACAATTTCCCCCAATTTAATGATTTCTTTTTGATTTTCATGTAGAAAAAAAGCAAAGAAAAAAACCAAAAAACCGAGATTCAGTTTGTATCAGCATTTATTATTGTTAAGCATATATATCTAGATGTTATCACATATATATTTTAATATGTGTGCTACATTTAGAGATCTATTATTGAAGCGTTTATGACTACGTATTACGTATGTATATCAAATTGTTCGAACTCCACCCAATTTATAAGTTTTTAATTCTTTTAAGTAGTTGACATCATTTTACTTTTACTTTTTTGTTTAAGTTATTCTCTCATTTTCTTAAGAAACCAAACAATAAGAAAAGTGCTCGCATTTTGATTTTGCGTATGACACTGTATAACAGTCTATAACAGACTGTTATACTTTAGCTGTGTATTTGGAGGTTAGGCTTGCCTTTCGTTGATCATTATTTATGTTTTTTTTTAGCATAACTAAAACGACATTTATCTAAATATATATTTATATATCCATAATGTGTCTAGCCAACTTTTCCATACATATATTTATATACATATCTTCTTAACTATAAATTATAATAAGTCTAAATGAATTGTAAGCCTAAACATACACACATGCTCACACTCACACACACACACACACACTGACACACACAATGCATGTGTAAGCACTGAGAAATATCATGTACTATATATAATACTATATACTATATATTGACTTAGAACTTATCAGTTATATAATCGTAACATTGTAATATCGATATCGGTCTACCGATCGATTTATGTGCTAATATTTTTTTTTTTCTCAAATTTACCGACCAAAAAGGACCAAGATAAAAAAAAAGTTTTTATGTTCTATCGACCCCACTCTTTCTCTATCTCTATCTCTCTCGATATCTGTTTCTCATTCCCACCCTCGAAAAAGAAAACACACGTCTCTCGAAAGCATTTCTCAATATTTCCATAAAATAATCTCATAAAAGCGAAAGCTTTTAATTCGATTCCGTTCATCACATTTGGTTTGATTCTGTTTTTTTTTTTATTACTATCATTTTGTGACAAAGAGTTTTCCAAACTCGAATTTTTTTAAGGGGCGGTACGACGCAAAAAGATTTCAAATATATTGGAAGCCCGATTATTGCTTTTGTTTTTGAAAAAAAAAATACTGAAATGAAACTGAAACTGAAACAACTACAATGTATATGTACAATATATTTATTTCTTTATATTTCTTCAAGATGAATACAATCTTAATCCGGGTTTAGAGTGGGAGGATGAATTCACAGGTAGGTACACCACTCGATGACAGTGACGGGAATCTCGACATGAAGCAAAATAGGAACGTACAAATTCTAACAAAAATTCTGAAGTTCTGAAATTTTCTCAATTCAAATTACATGTTGAAAATTGCAATGAGATAAATGATAAAAAAAAAAGATAAAAAGATCTTCGCGGCTGGCTGTCACTTTCTAGCGAACACACACGGACACAACACAAACACAGACACGCTCTCTCTCCCTCTCTATCTCTCTCTAGCTCTTTGTCTCTATCCGTCTGTCTCTGTCTTGCCAAATGTGTGTGCTACTCTCTTATCATATTGCATGCATCCCAACTCTTTCCATCATACTCATTGTGTGACTAATCCAAAGATTCATCCAAATCATCAAAAATGCTAAAAACACATAATTAAAATCTAACTGCGATTTAAATTGCAATCAAATTGCGAGCTAAGTGTGTGAAAGCTTTTTTGGTTTCGGCTACAAACGGTCACATTGTTTTTTTGGAAACGATGACCGATACTCCAATTCCTACCAGTTCGATTGATCCTTTCGTCTTGTCTCTTCTTCTTCCGCGCACTCTCACCTACACACGCACACACACATGCATTCTCTCTGCATCTGTCTCCGTCTCTGTCTCTCACCACAAGCACAGCAAAAACAAAAACAACAAAAAAAAAAGCGATGTTGGCGACCACGAACGAAATGCGAAAAGCGACCTCTGTTGGCTGTTATTGAATGGTTACAAAAGCAATTAAAAAGGCAATGAGAAAAATATGTGTAATATATATATTTCTAGCATAAAATACCAATATGTAATTTTAAGTGCAAATTTATAAACTGGGTGGAGCAATTGAAACAAAACAGTAACTGAAAATCGCGTTAGTCGAGAAATGTTGATATGAACTCTCGAATAGTGAATAATACTATAATATGATAACTAGCAATTACAACTACTACTACTACAACTACAACTACACACACACACATACATACATGCATACAAAAACATACCATAATAATAATACTACTTGAATATCTCTTATGCTGCGACACACACACAAACATATGTACATACACACACACATACATACGTACATACAACAACAACACAAAAGAGAAAACTTTTGTACATTGAACTTTGTTTTAAAGAGATTTTGTTTCTTTTTGTTTGTTTTCTAATTGGCTTTGTGTAATAGTTTCCAACGGTAAAAAGCGAATGCACCTATCTCTTTCTAACACACACACACACACACTTACACAGCATATACTATATACTATGTGTGTAAGATATGTAAAATAAAAAACCGAGCATACCCTATTTGATACATTCTACACACGGTATTTGTGGTGCGTGTGTGTTCCCCCCACCCCTCTCTCCACCACCTCCCACTACACACACACTTTCTCTCTTCCTCTTTATACATGCTCTCCCACTACGGCGAGGAGTGGCCCAGTGTCCCTGTCTCCCTCTCTCTCTCTCTCGTTGTCAAAGTCTATCTGTCTATCGCTGTTTTTCAACACTGCAACTGAACACAGACACACACACACACACATACACAATAACCAACCCCCCGCCCCCTATGATCACCAAGCTAAGCTCCCAGCTGAGACAAAGCCAAACTGAAAAAAAAGTCAAACAAAACAAAAATGCAATGCAAGAATGACAGAGACAACAACAACAACAAACAACATCGACAACAAGCAGCAAACGCAAAAGAGTTAAAAGAGTGCAACAACAACAACAACAACAAGAAACCGAAAGCAAATGCAAAAGTAGAATTGTTCCTGTTCTGTCGATTGTCAAGTTCCTTTAGCTGTGTTAGTTTTATACCTTAAACAGTGCTTGCATTTGATGCCCAAGGAGATGACGAAGAGAGCTCGCTTCCCCATTTGGATCACGGCTTCAGCTCCAAGCTGCCACCAGGCTATCTCAACCATGGACTGCCCACCGTCAAGGACGTGGCGCCCGCCATCACGCCCCTCGAACAGAAGAAGGAGCAGGAGGAGAAGAAGGAAGGTAAGTTCCCAAAGATTCCCCCAAATCGAAGCGTTCTTAGGGACTTTTTCTTATCTTCCTTTCTGCTCTATTCAGTCAAGGAACTCTCGGAGGAGCAGAAGCAGATGATCATCCTGTCGGAGGACTTTCAACGATTCGTTTTGCGCGCCGGACGCGTCGTGGAGCGTGCGCTCTCCGAGAACGTGGACATCTATACGGACTACATCGGGTGCGGGGACAACGAGGAAGCGAATGACGAACGCTCCCATGCACGGCTGTCCCTGAATCGGGTTTTCTACGATGAGCGCTGGTCGAAGAATCGCTGCATCACGAGCATGGATTGGTCGACACATTTCCCCGAACTGGTTGTGGCCTCGTATCACAACAACGAGGAGAGTCCCAATGAGCCGGATGGCGTTGTGATGGTTTGGAATACCAAATTCAAGAAGCAAACGCCCGAGGATGTTTTCCATTGCCAGAGCGCCGTCATGTCCACCTGCTTTGCCAAGTTCAATCCCAATCTGATACTCGGCGGCACATATTCGGGACAGATTGTCCTCTGGGACAATCGTGTCCAGAAGCGTACCCCCATCCAACGGACGCCATTGAGCGCAGCAGCACACACACATCCCGTATACTGTCTGCAAATGGTTGGCACACAGAATGCGCACAATGTCATCTCCATATCGTCGGATGGCAAGTTGTGTTCGTGGTCCCTGGACATGTTGTCGCAACCGCAGGATACATTGGAGTTGCAGCAACGTCAGTCGAAGGCCATTGCAATCACATCGATGGCATTCCCGGCCAATGAGATCAACAGCCTGGTGATGGGCAGCGAGGATGGTTATGTCTATTCCGCCTCACGTCATGGTCTCCGATCGGGTGTCAATGAGGTGTTTGAACGTCACTTGGGACCCATCACTGGCATCTCGACGCATTACAATCAATCGTCACCGGACTTTGGGCATCTGTTCCTTACCTCCTCCATTGACTGGACCATCAAATTGTGGTCCCTCAAGGTAAGTATGACTGCCTGAAGTAAGAGAGTGATGTCTAACCGATAATATTCCAAAAGGATACTCGACCTTTGTATTCGTTTGAGGACAACTCGGACTATGTGATGGACGTCGCCTGGTCGCCCGTTCATCCCGCCCTCTTTGCGGCTGTCGATGGTAGCGGTCGTCTCGATTTGTGGAATCTCAATCAAGACACCGAAGTACCAACAGCCTCAATCGTTGTCGACGGTGCGCCGGCGCTCAATCGCGTCTCGTGGACCCCATCCGGGTTGCATGTCTGCATTGGCGATGAGTCCGGCAAACTGTATGTCTACGATGTGGCTGAGCATCTGGCGCAACCGTCGCGCGATGAATGGTCGCGATTCAATGCCACGCTCAACGAGCTCAAGATGAACCAAAACGATGAGGTCTAAGAGAAGTTCCCTTTTTTCCACCCCCTCTCCAAAAACCATCTTCCGCTCCTCCAACCCAAAAAAGTCCCTATCACGGGAAATCTAAATGGAAAACAAAAAGAATAACTAATAACAACGTTGATATATAGTAGGATGAGTTGTCTGCTCCCTAATCTCTAAGCAATTGGAGTTATATTCATAGATCGCTACGCTTGAGTCAGTGTTGGAAAGCGTGGACAAGGAGTAGAAAGGAGCAGTAGAACACACCACACACACACACACACGCGATGCAAACAAAAGACTATATATTTGTATTTGTATTTTTTTTCTTGGGAATTTAATATTTAATTGTATTTACATATATATTTACTATATACTACTTTATGTAACTACTCGTGCTATATTATTAGTTTCCGCTTCCGTTGCTCCCTCCCCTTTCCCTTCCCTTCCCTATTCCATCCCCCGCACAGTGGTGAAGTTCATGAAATGAAATTCAACACATGAGAACTCGAACAAACGAAGTTCACGCGTTTTGGTGAATTTCATCAAATGAAGTTCAACACAAGAAGATGAAGAGAACTCAGAAAAAAAAAGAATCCTGCTAACATTTTGCATTGGTATTGTAATTTATTTTGATACAAATATTATTATAATTATTATTATTATTATTAGAAGTGATTTGATCTTTCTGTTTTGCATTTTCCTCTCTCGCGCCCTGTGTATAAAAAAAAACAACAAACAAAAACGAAAAGAAGAAAACTAAAAACGAATCGAAAAAAGAAAATTATCTTTTTTTTCATTCATACACATACATATGCATATACATATATACGATATATATATATAAAGCGAACAAGTTGAGAATTAGAAGAATGAGATAAACAAACACACACACAAAATGTATATTATTAATGAACTCGTGCAAAGTAACAAAACTGAGCAAACTATTTAAACGAGATTAAATAAAGATAAACCTATTAACACACATACACACCACACACACACATGCATGCATCAGCGCATGTTAGTGTGTGTGTGTGTGCGTGCGTGCGTGAATAATGCCTCAATTAAACCGCATTCTTTTCTATTCATTCACTTTGAGCATGAATCATGCCAAAGCTACGCTAGTGCAAATGCATTTGTATTGGTGACAGTCCATAGAACGAAGAATGAGGTGATGTCTTAAAGCTCTCAAGTGTATGCGACGCAAGCCGTAGTTGGAAGAAAGAGACATTCAAAGCTCGCTCGCTCGCTGGCAAAAGCTTTTGCCTATGCAAGCAAAGCATGCTATGCGCCAGGTTGGGCGGCGATGACAACGCCGCCCTCAGTTGCAAAAGCAAAAGCAAACAGAGCAGACGAAAGCGCAGTACCAAAGAAAACAACAGCGAAATTTGCATAGAAAGTGCAGAGTGAATCATCATAAAACACACTTGTGCGAAATTACGTTTAAAAATGGATTACAAGGTAAGCGAGTGCAGTGCTCGATTTGTTTGTTTGTTTGTTCGATACTTTACACCGATTATTGATTTGACTGCGTCTCAGCCTGTGCCCACTGTTGTGCCCCGCAACCCCTTCGACCCCGCCAACGACAGCCAGGAGCTGCGTGATGCGATGCGTGGCCTGGGCACCGATGAGCAGAGAATCATCGATGTGCTGACGACGCGCACCAATGGGCAACGTCAGAAAATTAGAGCCATCTATGAGTCAGAGTTTGAAAGTGATCTTATCGATGACTTGAAGGGCGAGCTGGGCGGCCATTTTGAAGATGTCATTGTGGCACTGATGCGACCACCGGTCGAATATCTGTGCAAGCAGTTGCATGCGGCCATGGCCGGTGTGGGCACCGAGGAGGCGACGCTCGTCGAGATCTTGTGCACCAAGAGCAACGAGGAGATGCAGCAGATTGCCGTCACTTACGAGGATCAGTATGGACGCCCCCTGGCCGAGCAGATGTGCAGCGAAACGTCTGGCTTCTTTCGCCGCCTGCTCACGCTTATTGTGACGGGAGTGCGTGATAATCTGGATACGCCCGTGGATGCCGAGCAGGCCAAGGATCAGGCTGCACAGCTGTATGCGGCTGGCGAGGCCAAACTGGGCACCGACGAGGAGGTCTTCAATCGCATCATGGCGCACGCCAGCTTCGCCCAGCTGCGTCTCGTCTTTGACGAGTACAAGGAGCTCTCTGGCCAGACCATTGAGCAGGCGATCAAGCATGAGATGGCCGATGAGCTGCACGACGCCCTGATGGCCATAGGTAAGGATTAGACTCGCTTAGAGGGTATACTCTTAGAAGAATCAAGCATCATCTGATAGATTTAGATCATAATTATACCCGCTACCCATAGGGTAGAAGGGTATTATAACTTTGTGCCGGCAGGAAATGTATGTAACAGGTAGAAGGAGGCATCTCCGACCCTATTCTTGATCAGAGTCAACAGCCGAGACGATATAGCCATGTCCGTCTGTCCGTCCGTCCGTATGAAACACTGGATCTCAGAGACTATAAGAGATAGAGCTATAATTTTTTTTCGACAGCATTTGTTATGTTTGCACGCAGATCAAGTTTGTTTCAAATTTTTGCCACGCCCACTTCCGCCCCCGCAAATCAAAAAAATCGAATAACAAGCGTAATTTTTAAGCTAGAGTTACGAATTTTTGAACATACTATACTATATTGGTTGGTATACTATATAAATTTGTTTGCGATCAGATAAAAATTGTGAAAGTTATTAAATAAATACGTTTGTATGGGCAAAAACGCCTACGTACTAGGGGTCTGAGTTGCTTTGGCCGACAATCTTATACATTGTGCCGTCTATGGTATATTTTGAATGGTGTACTATATCGATAAACCAAACATACCATTTGGTATATTTTTAGTATTTTCGGTATATTTTGAAAATTATACCGCAATATTTTGCCTTTATTAAAAATGGGTAGCGGGTATCTCACAGTCGAGCACACTCGACTGTAACTTTCTTACTTGTTGTAATATCCCATAATTGAATAACGATTATTAATATTGTACCTTCCCTCTCTGTAGTTGAGTGTGTGCAGTCGCCAGCGGCTTTCTTTGCCAATCGTCTGTACAAAGCAATGAACGGCGCCGGCACCGATGACGCGACGCTTATACGCATCATTGTCTGTCGCTCTGAGATCGATCTGGAGACGATCAAGCAGGAGTTTGAGCGCATCTACAATCGCACGCTGCACAGTGCTGTTGTGGTGAGTTGAGAGCTGAGCTTGTTGAAATCATCTAGTTGTATTCCCCATACATAGTTGAAACACTTGAGTAATGCTTATCCACCTTTTGCTTTTTTTTTGTATTCCTGGTTCTTGTTCTTGATCCGTTTGTTATTGTCTTGTTGTTGTTGGTGGTGCTAGGACGTAAGTATTGGGCTCACTCACATTGGCTTTTAACTTTCGGTTTACGGAATTCCAAATTATCTAAGCTTCAATTCAACTTGTTAAACAACTTGATTAATATCGTATTCTCTTCTCTTGCAGGCGGAGACTTCGGGTGATTACAAGCGCGCCTTGACAGCGCTGTTGGGAGGCGCCTAAAAAAGGAACAGAAACAGGAATAGAAGAATGTCAATGCTAATCCGAGATTAAATATATATATATAGTATTGTAGTGCCTTTAGAACAGTATGACTCGCTTTTAATGTTTGCTTGAAGCGCACAGTTGCAGCTATAAAATTATTATTATGTGTATTACAAAACTTAAGCTAAAACTTTAAGAAGTTTTAATAAAATTGTTACTCAACTTCAAATTTGTTAATTAAAACGATCGACAAGAAGGGTGGGCAGGAATAGGGGGGGGGGAGCAGTTGCATTTACTTAGCTTACTTCATCAGTACCCATAATAATAATCTGCAAACCACTTTTCCTATGTTTAAAAACCTTGTTTTATGCACGTTAAATCGATAGCTGCAATTTGAAAACAAATCGTTGCACCTGTCATCGATATTGAGCAAAGCTATTGCAATCGATAACTGCAGTTGCATAAACACAAGCCACCGAGAATGTGTAGTCAACATGGCTCAACAAATAATTAATGCAAATGCATTTAACATAACTTAAATATATTATGAGTGTAATAAAAAAGGCAAATACACACAAAATATAAATTAAAAGGTACAATTTCATTATGCGCTGCCCTAATTTTCACCTGCATATTGTAGAATTGCAAAAAACAACCAGCTAACTGTTTACGGTTGCCATGTTGAAACTCACAAAATGCACAAAATCATTCATGAAAATGTTTCTACATACATACATAAATGTAAGTATGCCACATTTTTGTTTTTTATATACAAACTAAGCACTTCAAATGTTGCTGACTCCAAAAACAAAAACAGCAAACAACAAACC
Source organism: Drosophila sulfurigaster albostrigata (assembly GCF_023558435.1). Lineage (NCBI taxonomy): Eukaryota > Metazoa > Arthropoda > Insecta > Diptera > Drosophilidae > Drosophila > Drosophila sulfurigaster. The sequence goes on from NC_084885.1 coordinate 32,010,973, forward strand.
TAAAAGTTGTCAAATCAAAATGGAATTTTGAACAAATTGCTGCAATACGCTAACGGAATAGTGTGACCAGTCCAGCATAATTTACACAGAGTTCAAAGCTAATTGGTATATTTCGAAATTGCGGTCACGCTGACACTGCAACAGCGGCAAATGTTTTTGTTTTGTCAGTTATTTCATTTGCTTATGTAGCCTCAAAAAAAAAAAGATTACACAAATTTGTAACAAATTCCATAGCGACATACGTGATAAATAGCACACATACACACACATAATGTTTGCGCTAAAACGCCTGCCACGTTTCTGCCTGTTGCGCGCAATCCACCAACAGCAACAAAGCTCCACGGCCAAGTTCTCCAAATACGCCACAACAGGTGCCAAAGGCACAGGACAGGTGGAGGAGACACGTGTGGCCGGCGCTGGCAGTATTGCCGACGCTCTGCGCAATGGACAGCGTGCTCTAGGGCAGCCCACAAGCTACACGCATCCGCATCTAATAAAAGCCAATGAACTTGTGCCCGGCGTGGAGTTGAGCGAGTTCCAATTGCGGCGCACGTCGCTGATGCAAGGCCTCAAGGCGTATGCCGAGAGCTTTGGCGATGAGTTCAATGGGCGAGCCTCCAAGAGTCATATGGTAAGTATTAAAGCATCAAAAATACATTAATCCTCATTATTGCATCTTTGGCAGCTGGTGATTGGCGCAGCAGCCAAAAAGTACATGAGCGGCAAGATACCGTATGTGTTTCGCCAGAGCTCGGACTTTTACTATTTAACCGGCTGCCTGGAGCCGGATGCCATACTCATGATGACCATCGACGATGCGTCGCAGGTGCAATCGACACTCTTCATGCGCCCCAAGGATCCCCACGCCGAGCTCTGGGATGGACCACGCACAGGACCCGAGTACGCCGTCCCGCTGTTTGGTGTACAGCAATCATATCCCATCGACAGCTTTGCGCAACTGGCGGCCAAGAGTGTGTCCCATTTGAAGCCACATCTGTGGTTCGATCTAAAGCATTCGGAGCTGCCGCAGCTGAACGATGCCATGCTGCAGCTGTGCAACAGCGAACGGGCACGCCTCCTGCCCGCCTACAGCTTTGTGGAGAATATGCGACTGCTCAAATCGCCGGCGGAAATGCAATTGATGCGTCGCACTTGTGAAATTGCTTCGCTTGCTTTTAACGAGGTGATGGCGGAGACGCGACCGGGACAATCGGAGCATCAGCTGTATGCATCGATAGACTTCAAGTGCCGCATGCGCAACGCCAGCTATTTGGCTTATCCACCTGTTGTGGCTGCCGGCAAGAATGCCACCGTAATACACTATGTGAACAACACACAGCTGCTGCAGCCAAGGGAGCTGCTGCTCATGGATGCGGGCTGTGAGTACGGCGGCTACACCAGCGACATAACTCGCACTTGGCCCGTGAGCGGAGAGTTTACGGATGCCCAGCGCACGCTCTACGACATGATGGAGCAGCTGCAAAAGGAAACAATTGGTTTGCATTTGCTTTGTTTCCTTTTGAATCCATCAATTAATGTATTTTACTTGTAGAACTGATCATGCAACCGGGCGGCGAGTCGTTGGATCAATTGTTTGAGACCACCTGCTTTAAGTTGGGCAAATATCTGCAGGAGATTGGCCTGGTGTCGAAGCATTTGAGTGACTACAAGGAGCTGGCCAGTCAGGGCTACAAATTCTGTCCGCATCATGTGTCGCATTACCTCGGCATGGATGTCCACGATACGCCGCATGTGCCGCGCAACACACGCCTCATGCCGGGCATGGTCTTCACCGTTGAGCCAGGCATCTACATTGATGAGCAGCGCACGGATGTGCCGCCCGAATTCCGTGGCATTGGCATACGCATCGAGGACGATATACTGATCAATGAACAGGGCCAAGTGGAGGTGCTGACAGCCAAATGCCTGAAGGAGCGACGTGCGCTCGAGAATCTCTTCAAGGTGAAACCGCAGCAGCAGCAAGATTGAAGCGCATATTTCTGAACAAAATTACTAGTCATAAATCAGTGTAACACAGAGAAAGAGAGAGAGAGATATAGTAAGAGAGAAGAGTAGCTAAATAAGCAGTAAAATTTAAAGGCAATTGTAACAACAGATGAACTAAAGCTGAGCCAAGAAAGCAACCAACAAAAAAATCTATATAAAGACAAAGAGATAGAAGGAGTAATCAAAGATCAACAACACAATCTTGTACAAAATTGAAGCTCTGAACTTTGACCGCATTGTTAACATTATATTTAGATGCAAACAGAATCAGATTTCCAATTCAAAGGAGCAACTAAATTTGTTAATTAGCAAGCATTCAATTCAATTGTTATTACAAAATTGAAGCTCTGAAGTTTGACTCCGCATTGTGAACTTTAGATTTTAATGTGAAGAGGATCAGATGTCTAATTCAATTGTAATTACAAAATTTAAGCCAAATTTCAAAACAATACAAACTAGTCTTATACAGAGAAAGCGAGAGTCTTCAAACAAGATTCGACTTCTCTTTATAATGTGTTCTATAAAAGTTAATTAACTATTCAAATGCAATTGGTCTCAAGTTTAACAGAAATTCCTAAACAATTTGAACTAATTTAACAGAGATTGAATTGTAAAGAAATATTGAAATGCAATTAGTCTCAAGTTTAACATAAATTCCTAGATAATGTGAACTAATTTACAGAGAATTAAATAGAGTAATCTATTCTATTCGTAATGAATGCAATCTATAAACATTAGAAACCTAAAAAGACTTTACACAGTGATTGAGAGTGATGATGATATAATTAAAAATGATACAATACAATTGATAATCCAATAGAACTTAGAATTTCGAGTTTAGAGCTTGGCAAAGATGGGTTTCTCGTCCTTGGTGAGCTGAGCGGCGACAGCTTGAGCAAAGTCCTCCGACTGCAGATACAGCTTGTTGAGGACACGCTGCAAGAGAATACAAGAAATTCACAATTACAAAATGGAAATTTAATCTATTTTCCCATCACTCACAATATGATCGAGTCCCTGTTGATTCGTGTGCTCCAGTGAGTAGACCATGCTCTCCTTGGTCGCCTGCACAGCAATTGGACTCTTGCTGGCAATATCTTCGGCCACCGTCAGAGCACCCTTAAGCAGCGCCTCCTTGTCGGCAAACACGCGACTCACCAAGCCGCTGCGCTCGGCTTCGGCGGCCTCGAAGCGACGTCCAGTGAAGCAGAGTTCGCGAGCCAGCGACTGGCTTCCAATGGCCTTGGGCAGACGTTGTAGGGTGCCCACATCGGCGGCCATGCCAATGTCTACCTCCTTCACCTGGAAGAAGGCATCCTGGGTGCTGTAGCGAATGTCGGCAGCCGTAATCAGATCGACGCCGGCGCCAATACAAGCCATGTGCACCGCCATAATGACGGGCTTGGGGCACAGTTCGACGGCTGTTATCGAGTCCTGGTACAGCTTGATGGTGCGCTCCAGCACGACACCTTTGCGTGCCACATCATCGCTGTCCGCCAGCTGTTGGCCCATGCTAAGCATCGAGGAGAGATCGATGCCGGCACTGAAATGTTTGCCGGCAGCCGAGAGAACGATGGCACGACAATCGGGATTGATGGCCAATGCCTCGAAGCAGTCTTTGATCTCACTGAAGAAAGGTGGTCAGATTTGTGTTCATTAGTTTTATTTGATATACAACATGCACTTACAGCCACATCTCGCGGTTGATGGCATTCAGCTTCTTGGGACGATTGAGTTCGACATGGAAGACGAAGGGTTTGGGCGAGGTAATCGCCAACGTATTAAAATGCGGCACTGTGGCGCTATGTGACGCTTTTGTCGTGTTGTTGCGTTGCATGGCTGCGAAAACGAAACAAATGTTTGTAATGCAATTGACCTGTTGATTGCTTGGACTTTGCTCCTTTGAACCGTTTCTTGGACTTCAATCGTACAGACTCCCCGTTGGCTGTTATCTGCTGGTCGCGCAACTTACCAACTGTGGAGAGTCGTGGTGTTAGTCTGATAACGTTTGTCAGTCTCTGCATGGACATTTTAAGAGCACTATTTAGCAATCGTTTGAAAATGGTTTCTTTTATAATTTTTAGCGGTTGTTGACTTGTTGATTTCGTGCAGCGTGACCGTAGTCTCACGAATATACTGGTTTTGTAGTGCGCTATACTATCACGAATATACTTATTTTGCAGTACATGCGCGTTGGTCACACTACGTTTTAGGTACGCGCCATAGTTACAAGTGTCGTTCAAGCAAGTGCATTTTTGTAGTGCGTTCAAATATTAAATTAATTTCTTAATTTACTGTATAAAGTACATTTATTATTAACTTATATAATGCTGCCTGCTTTGGTTTCAGTTCTTTGATTTTGGCTTAGTTGAAGTCCCGTTATCGTAAGTGTTTTGTATACGCAGTTCAAACACTTTCAGTTTCTTGTTGGACCAATTGGACTACACAACATCATAGCTGAGACTGCCAACTCGCTCGCCTGTCGATAGGCAAGCGATCACCAGTGCAATCGATTTGTGCAACACATACGTCACAGATGACCAACGCAAAGATGTACAATAACAAAAACACAAATGACGGCATGGCATCCGCTGTTGACTTTGATGTTATTGCGATTATTGCTGTTCCTAAAGATAAGCAAAGTGCCCGCAACTGCACTTGAACACAGCAAATAGTAAGCAACAATGAGCAGCGATACACCCGCATTGGAGGTGCTTGTCTTTGGCTCCGCCATCATTGACTTCATCTGGTAAGTTGCCAAAAGAAACAACTTTAAACAATTCCTAATATAAAAGTTTTCTAGCTACACGCCACGCCTTCCCGCTGCAGGTGAGACACTGCATGGACACAAATTTCAAAGGGGTTACGGCGGCAAGGGCGCCAATCAATGTGTTGCAGCTGCGCGCCTCGGCTCCAAGACAGCTTTGGTGGCCAAGCTAGGTGATGACAGCTTTGGCGCCGATTACCTGCAGCAACTGAGCGTCGAGCGGGTGAATGTGCAGCACGTAGAGCGAGTGCCAGGTGAAAGCACTGGCATTGCACAGATCGCTGTGGCCGATGATGGCGAGAACAACATCATCATTGTAGTGGGAGCGAATAATCTGCTCAGCACCGACGATGTTGGCAATGCTAAACAACTCTTTGAACAGGCCAAGGTGCTGGTCTGTCAACTGGAGACGCCAGTGCCGGCAACTCTGGAGGCACTGCGTCAATTCAAAGGCGTATCCATAGTGAATGCCGCCCCAGCTTTGGCACAAACGCCTCCAGAGCTGCTGAAGTTAGCGAGCATCCTGTGTGTCAACGAAACGGAGGCGGCCCTGATGACAGGAGTGACCAACATTAGCAGCATTAGGTAGAGTTTATGGAGCAGCTGAAATTCCAACACGATTCATGCTCGCCTTTCTTCCTTCTTGTAGTGAAGCAACTACAGCAACGGAGCGACTTATTGATCTGGGCGCCAATACTGTCATCATCACTTTGGGCAAACTGGGCGCTGTGTGTGCCCACAAGGAAGCTGGTCGCCTGCAATCGCAATATGTGGCAGCTCCTCAGGTGCCGCCCGAGCTGGTGGTGGACACCACAGGAGCTGGGGATGCTTTCATCGGTGCCTTGGCGCATCACTTGGCCCGATATCCGGAGCGTAAGCTGGTCGAGCACATTGCGGCTGCCTGTGCGGTGGCATCCAAGTCTGTGCAGCTTCCGGGCACGCAGGCAAGTTTTCCACGCGCCTGAGCGAGACGGCAGCAGCAAGGAAAAAGAGTGAGCGAGATCAGTGCTGCCAGAAGTGAGCAAAAAAGCAGTTTGCTGCTGAAATTGGCTAAGCGGAATTACCTGTTGGTTGTTCACAACTATATTTACTATATTGTTTGTTTTTTAATTACCCTCTAGTGAGAATTGTAACCCAACAACTAGCCAGAGCACTGTTTAAAAAACAATTAAAGCGAGTTATGAGTTTCATACGTTTGTTTGTTACATTGTTTAATCGACTATTTTGTGTGTTGTGTTTTCAATTGCAAGTATAAAAAAAGAGTCGCCAAACAGCTAAACTGGCAATTTTTCATTTGTTGCTGCTGCCGCTGCTGTTGTTGTTGTTGTTGGTATTATTATTATGTGTGTTGTTTGTCTAACGGGCTCTTCACTTCTTGCCCGACTTCTTGATGCCACCGCCGACAAGCGGCCCCTTTTTGGCCGCCTGCTGTTTGGCCGCTTCCATTGCCTTTTGTTGCTCCTTTTGTTTCTGCTTGAAAGCCATATCATCGTCGTCCAGCTCCTTGCCCTCCTTCTTGGGCGCCTTCAATGGCTTCTTTTTGCCGCCTTCACGTCCAGACATCTCCTGCAGACATGCAATAATTATTAATATTAATTATTTTTGTACTTTTATTTTAAAGCGCTCACGTACTCGCACGTTTTCCCAACTTTTCTTTTCAGTGCTCGTTAGTCACTCAAATATACTGAATGTCAAGTTTGCATGAGCTACTTTGTATTGATTTTGTTTATTTTACAACACTACACAGTCAACACACATGTGACCGTCCCGCCAAACCAAAGTTTGTTGGGTTTTGAGTAAACGACAAAAACATGTCTACACATAAATTTTAATAAAACAAACGAATTTTTTAACCAAATAATAATGATAATAATATGGGTATTTGTGTAAATATTAAAATGTATATTTGAATTATCGATAGCAACAAAAAGCAACACTTAAATACTAAATTCCGATATATTTTTTTTTAAGTTTGTCGACAATCTTTATGTTGACATTCTTTAATAAAATTATTACTTTTAACAAAGTAAACAATTTTAAATGGATAAAAATATGATTTTATATTTAAAATCAACCTAAAATGATCCAAACAGAAGCTGCTTATTTAATGAAATAGACCTCATCGAATAAAGTGTTACCATTCGAGCAATTGAGTGGTATATTTTGCCAAAGCAAATTAGTATATTGTAACATTGAACTTGTGGTCACGCTGCTGTTGGCGATTTACCTACACTTCACGAATTGCGTTCGTTAAGTGAGCACGCGGCTTAATTCAACGCCAAGTGGGAAATTCTATTTCTGCAAAAGAAGTTTTTATTCTGTGACTTTTGTAAGAAGTTTAATAACTGAAGGTATTGTGCTTTTCTTTACTACAAATCATGTATTTTTTTTTAATTTGGACTGCGAACTACACCAACAATGATAAAACAATGGACAGTGCAAAGTGTCCATTAAAATTGCCATTGATTTTTTTTCCTTCACGTTCACCTTGCACTAAATTTTAGTTATGTAATGTGCTACATTTTTTTTTTGTGTGTCCGGTGTTGGTTTAAAACTAATTTGTGCATGAATTATTAACCATTGTAAACATATATTATAGAAAACAATAGAAACATGCAAATGTATACATTTTGTTGTACAAAAAGAACGCAAGTTAGCAAAAATCGCTGAATCGAAGGTGCGCTTACATAACCACAAAAATTGTTCGATATGACCCAAAGTGGTCAATTAAAAAGACGCTGCCTATATTGAGCAGCAGTTAGCAGCATCTATAAAAATCGTAGTCAGGTAAAAATCGTCCTTCATTTTCCCTTCCTTCCACCTGCAATGTGTTCTAACCTAAAAAAAATTTTCGCAAGAAAATGTCGAAAGCAAGTAGCGAAAAAATGAAAAAAACGGTGCCACACAAGCAAACTGACACACACACACACGCATGCAGAGAACATCTGTGCCATCTGCGCTGTAATGAATCTAATTGATAATATACCTATCCGTTACAAGTACTATTTCGTTATTCAGCAATTGCTACTCTTCTACTTATTGTTAAAAGTGTGACAATTTTGCTGCTATAGCGGCTAGAAAAGCGGCACACACACACACATGTATGCTTGTTCACACACGCATACATACATTTAATTCCATGTGCTTACGCGCTCTCTCGCTCACTCTAATGGCTCGCCATTTACACGCGCAAGCTTCCCATCGAGCTAGTGTGTGTGTGTGATGGAGAGTATATGGGATTTTTTGCATTCTCCCTTATTCTCTGATTTTTAAGAGTGTCAATTGTCATTACATTGGTGAAGAGCTGCTTTTACCTGCTAAGAAATCTCAAAACCGGTTGCTTTAAAATGCATAGTACTAGAAAGCAATTGCTGCCGTTGCTCTCTGTGACGTCAGCAGGCAATGAAACGCGTCATGCAAATTCACTGCCACATGTGATTTGTATTTGTATTCGTATTGTAGCCATTGCCCTTTTGTTTGGCCTTTTTTTAGCGCCATTTTGAATGTGTTGTCTAACTGATTACATGCATCGATTACGACGCTAAACGTCCTGCCAGTGTTGTGAAGCAGTCTCATATTTTTGCTAATGTCATCAAGAAGCAGGCAGTAAACAAACTGTTCCTATTGCGTATGCGTCAGCGTCTTCGATAACTACCCCAGACGAGGCAACAATTCTCATATTCGATAAACTCAACTCTCCAATTATATTCCGCCTAACAACAACGACGCTGTCGCAGTTGAAAGCATTTGTTTATACTCTACGTAAACATTTAAAGATGACATCTTTTTTCGTACTTAGCCCATTGATCTCATTTCACCGCACTTGTACTCGATTCGCTGAAAATAGCTGCAATTAAGTTTCTTTACATTTTCTATTTTTTGACCGGCAACTCCGTGACATTATTTAGGCTCGTCCGCTCTCTCGAAGCGTTGGCAATTTGCCTAAAATGTCTATCATTCACATTTGTAGACAATCTGGTTTTTATGTAATTGTCGGCACAAGATAAGGACAGAAGGCCTTGAAAATGTCTTATATAAAATTGTTTTATTAGTGTGTAGACTATCGGCGTTTATCTAATCGTTGTACGCACTTTCAATTACGCGGCACCTTCCGCCTACAAAAAAAGGTTCTCTTGTGACGTCGCAATTGCCTCGAACACAGAAAATAGCAGACAGAGCGAGAGAGAAAGAGTTGGTGGTCGCTGCGCAACGTCAAGCTGAGCAGAGCAGCGCGCAGGCAGCGCAGCTCATGCGTCAAATTTTTTTCTCCAAGTCACATGCTACGTAGCGTACGCTGCGCTATTGATGCGGGCGACGCGACGTCAACGTTCATGGTATTGTGGTCGCGTTGCCAACTGAGTAAAAGTTTACATTTTTGGCAAGCATTCGCATCACATTTGGTTAGCATTTGAAGGCGCCGCAAACCTCGAAAGGGGTAAATGAAAAACAATTGAAATACGGTTGTATATGTACATACATTTATTTATGTAAAGATTTGGCCTAAAATATGTTTTCCTTCATATATGCACATATTCGTAGCATGCTTTCCTCGTCACTCTTACTTCCTTTTCCCTAGTCTGATTTGTGTTGAAATGAACTCTTGTTATCGCCTCGCTTTTGCCATGTTATGCAATGAGATTGGCATTGAATGAATTCTTTGCTTGTCAGTGTTCAAACACATATATATATATATATATATATATATATACATGTATATGGTTGATAAGGCCGTCTGTGGTGATCTGTTGCCCACTCTCTTGCTCGCTCTTGATCTTTTGCGTATGCGCGCACACACGTGCAAAGGCTTTGCAATATATATTATTGATGAGTATGCGAACATGGCCATTGGCCACTGTTGCCAACTGTTTTTCATTACCGTTAGAAACGCTCTCTCTCTCTCTTTCCTTCTGACGGCTCTCGCAACTGTTGCGCTGCCGCTGCGACGCTTAAGAGAGCGAGAGAGCTCAGCTGAACTTGAATCTAACGCTGCCTCTGTCGCTGCCCTCTGCCAGCTGCTATCTGGCAGCAGCGACGCAGCGCAGCACAGGCTAGTTGGCCGATTGGATTGTGCGAATAGTTCACAAGCAATTTAGTTGCCGTCCGGTGCAGACCTTTGAGTTCGCAAGGAATAAGGATAAATAATTTTTTTTTTCGGTGCTGTGATATAAAACACAAACAAATTGTACGTATTATAAAATATTAAAGCATCTTTAGCTTGTGCATAAATACAAATTAAATCAAATCAAACATACAACATAAATAACAGAACTGGCAACAATAGTTTAGTGGTTTTTTGTTCATTATTATCTGGAATTAATCAAGCAAAGCAGAAGCAATAATAAATCCATATATTTTTTTTTGTTGTTACATAAACGTGCAAAATCATTGAGAAGCAACTATAGCTGAAACAAAAAAAAATAAACAAAAGCTTTTATTTTGTGTGATTACAATTCAATATGAATTAGTTAAATATTTTTTTCTTGTGACTTATGCAGCCACCATATAATAAATAGTTATGCAATCGAGAATGAATCTAATTGAAATAAAAGACTTTCGCACCTCAGTGCAAAGTAGTAAACAAAGCAAGTTCCTAATTCAAATTCAACTCTAAACTTAACAGAACTTCACACGTGCTAAGAAGTGACTTCAAAGTTGTTACATCACAACGGCCGCGCGTGCTCTTTGCAAAAGCTCTTTCAGTCTCAGCTGCTGCTGCTGCCCCTGGAACAGATTAGATAACAGGGCGAATGCCTCTGCCTCTGCCACCCGCCCCTGTCCACACTTCATGCGCTCTCTTGGCTGAGTTCTCTCTTTCAATTGTGCGCTCTCTGTCACTGCTGTGCTAAATTGTTACATAAATTTAGTTTTCGTCAATGAAAAGCGGCCTAGACTGGGACCAGCTGGTTGACTACTAATTTAATTTTGCGCTACTTTTTTGTGAGCAACAACAAATCAAAAGTGAAACGAAAGAACAAAAAACGCTTTTAGCAATACACTTGAATTCTAAATATAACAGCACAACAACAACAGCAAGGTGTGAAAAGAAAGCTCTCTCTCAGTCTCTCGGTCTCTCAACTGTTGTGGTCAATGTCAACTGTAAGAGCTACAGCGTAGGCGTATTGCCATCCCCTTTCTACCAGTGAACGCAGAGGTTCTCTCTTAGCTTTGCAATGAAAGCGCCATCTATCGCCTTGTTATACAAGCGAGCAATTATGCAATGCATGTGGGCGTGTAGATATGTACAAGTGTGTGTGTGTGTTTGTGCTCATTGCCAAAAATCGCACCAAACACATTTACACAAAATAGGAACACGTTCAGTAAATGCTCTATTTTGACCTTTGTGCTCTTAATTGTGTGTAGCAATAGTTTTTTTATTGTAACTGGTTTGCACTGCATTCATTTGTGCGAAATTGCATTGCAAGTAAAAGTCGCCATGATAAAAACGTGGCAACCAAAACTGATTCATAAGCAAAATGTGTGCGCAAAGGGAAAAAACCCAACCAGTTTTTGCCGCCAGCGGCGGCTCCACATACACACATCCATAGATACGAATACAATGAGCGCACCAATACATTAATAAACAATTGAAAAGCCGCTTGGCAACGCGACGCGCTCTGATGTCAGTGTATACATATGTATGTATATAGAAAAAAAAAACAACAAATTAACATAAGAGTTTTAAATGCTGCTGCTGCTGTTGCTGATAATAGTGCCAGACATGAAGAAATTCGAGAAGCGACAAAAAACAAAAAAGAATTGGCATATGAGAAAAGTGTCGCTGAATAATGCCGGTCTCATATTTATTGATGAGCCTGTAGACAACTAGAATAATAATGAGAAAACCACAACAAATTGTATTGATTAACATGCTTGCTTAGTCTAACCCACATACTTTAAGTTACTACTTTCACCTTACTTAACCACATCTGCTTACTCACTCACTCTCACTTATTTTACCTTCATTGCACTGCTCATCGCGAACTATATCGATAACCGATCAATCGATAGATTGTCCGCTTACTTGTGTAGGTGGCGGTTTCGTCGATTGCAGAGTTTCGATTGGCATTGTTTTATTTACATTTTGTATTTTGTTTGTGCATGGCTAATATTTTGTGTGGCTTCGGTTTAAAAACACTTATTCCATTGTATCGTATAAGTTTTTTGTGTTGTAAAGTGAAAAAGGAAAAAAGTGCAAAAAAGTAATAAAGATCCATCAACCATAATCATCACCATCAATCACATTAACCACCATTAACCTAACAATCACTGCATGCGACAATTAATGAGAAGACGAATGCGACATTCAAGAAATGAAAAATATGTGTCGATTCAACAAGAAGATGAAGATGAGAGTTGAGATTTTAATGGCAATCGCAATCGCAAAATTTGCAGCAAAATGGGCAAGGATTTTGATGCTATGGGATTCGTCAAGGACTTCGCTGCCGGAGGCATCTCCGCAGCCGTCTCAAAGACTGCCGTCGCTCCCATCGAGCGTGTGAAACTGCTCCTGCAGGTTCAGCACATCTCGAAACAAATCACCCCCGATCAGCAATACAAGGGTATGGTTGATTGCTTTATCCGCATTCCAAAGGAACAAGGTTTTGCTTCATACTGGCGCGGTAACTTGGCCAACGTTATTAGATATTTCCCAACTCAGGCTCTGAACTTTGCCTTCAAGGACAAGTACAAGCAGGTGAGCATGCCTTAAATAGATACCGAGTTGGAATATCCCTCTTAACATTCAAATGCTGTTCGTTCTTTAGGTCTTCTTGGGTGGTGTTGACAAGAACACCCAGTTCTGGCGTTACTTCATGGGTAACTTGGCCTCCGGCGGTGCTGCTGGTGCCACTTCTCTGTGCTTCGTCTACCCATTGGACTTTGCTCGTACTCGGTAAGTCAGCGGAAATTCATTTTCTATTTGATGTGTAAATCTAATACTGCTTCTTATTTGTGTTTAGCTTGGCTGCTGATACCGGCAAGGGCGGTGCTCGCGAATTCACCGGTCTGGGCAACTGCTTGACCAAGATCTTCAAGAGCGACGGCCTCGTTGGCTTGTACCGCGGCTTCGGTGTGTCTGTGCAGGGTATCATCATCTACCGTGCTGCATACTTTGGCTTCTACGATACCGCTCGCGGCATGTTGCCCGACCCCAAGAACACACCCATCTACATCAGCTGGGCGATCGCTCAGGCTGTGACAACCGTTGCCGGTATTGTGTCGTATCCATTCGATACTGTCCGTCGTCGCATGATGATGCAGTCTGGCCGCAAATCGACCGAAATCATCTACAAGAACACACTGCACTGCTGGGCCACCATTGCCAAGCAGGAAGGCAGCGGTGCCTTCTTCAAGGGCGCCTTCTCCAACATTCTCAGAGGCACTGGCGGTGCTTTCGTGCTTGTGTTGTACGATGAGATCAAGAAGTTCTTGTAAATTAAATTATTAAATTATTCAAAGCAACAACAACAACAAACCACTACCAGCTAATTATATTATACTACAACAACAACAAAACCATTACGAAACAACAAACAACAACAACATCAATAATAATCCCAATATAATTATGAAATTATATTATATAATAACTGGAAAATAATTTAATTGCACTAGCGGCCACACAACAACAACGGCACACATGGAAGATCAAGATGAAGAAGAAGAGAGGCGCCTCAAGAGGAGCTCTGAGACGAGACGACGACGAGAACATTATTATCATAGACAACCCAAAATTGTTATATTCTAATTGTAATAAATAGATAGTATTTTTGTCAGGCGTTGGATTGGGGAGGAATCTCTGCCAACAAATCGAATCGCTCCTCCCAAGCACTTTCTTCTCTGCGGCGAAGCAGCCACGAAAAATGGTGAGAGAGAAAGCGTGACAACAACATCGTCATTTCTCTCTCTCACTCTAAAACTGCAAACAAATGCAACCAACAAACAACCAAATCAACTGCGGTTGATTACAAAATATAAAAATTGATAAAAATAGTAGACCAAACTGTGTTTGATTTCGATTCCCCCTTTCAGCTTGCTTCGATTTGGATTCGGATAAGGATTCCAATTATGTGGGGATCAGAGTAACCTTTGACTTTGAAACGTCACCAACTAAACTGTTTTGCTTGAGCTGGAATCTCAGTCTGGTTTTTGATCTGCTCCGAAAATTATACAAAATTCTTTATTCGCTTTTAATTTTTTTTTCTTTTGAGACAAAATTAAATTCCAATTTTATTATCTTTTGTGTGCTTTGCTCTGTGAAAGAAGGAAAGACTAGAGAAAGACACAATCACAAGATGGGTGATGAAGGTGGCGGTGGAAGCGGAGGCGGTGACCTGAAGTCCTTCCTCATTGACTTCTTGGCCGGCGGTGTCTCGGCTGCCATTGCCAAGACAGCTGTAGCGCCCATCGAGCGAGTGAAGCTCATACTCCAGGTGCAGGAGGTGTCCAAGCAAATCTCGGAAGACAAACGCTACAAGGGAATCGTCGATTGCTTTGTCCGCATACCGAGGGAGCAGGGATTCGCATCGCTGTGGCGCGGCAATTTGGCCAATGTGATTCGTTACTTTCCCACTCAGGCGTTGAACTTTGCCTTCAAGGATGTGTACAAGTCGGTAAGTGGGTTGGGGATTATTCCTTGCGCCTTTCTCGGTTATCGGGTTGAGGTTGGGATCTGTTCCCTTCAGCTTAACCTGATTATAAATTAACAATTTCACGAATTTACTATTATAACATCACATAGTAAGAGATCATGACTAGATTTTCAATACATTAGAGAGTAATTTATACATAAGAACATCACAGACAGATTAGCATATAAGACTATCAAGCAGATCCTCCGTGTCTTGCCTTTGGCTCTTGTCTCGGATGAGACGCTGAGCAAGCACAATTTTGGGTGTAAGGCCCCAGTCTATTCAAATAAATGTTGACCTGCAGCAGCAAGAGATATTTCCAACTTTCGGAACCTCTAGCTTAAGATCTCGCTAACAGGATCTTACTTAAATGGGTTTCCTCTGCGACCCCAAACACCTCCGTACTTTTAGACCGGACCCAGTATTACCTTGTAAAACGGGACATTTTTTTGCCTTCTTACGTGGCGACAACAGCCACGACAATTTAGCGGGCATCGCTTCTGGCCTGCAAACTTAGATCTATAAATTTCTTATACTACATTTACCATTCGCCTTGGCTCACTTTAGGTCTTCCTTGGCGGCGTGGACAAGAAGAAACAGTTCTGGCGTCACTTCATGGGCAACCTGGCATCTGGAGGCGCAGCTGGCGCCACATCCTTATGCTTTGTCTATCCACTTGACTTTGCGCGTACCCGGTAAGTTGCGATATATCTCTCTCTCTTCTTACTTACCTTCTGCCTTTTCTCTCCCCCTTCTTACTTGTATTCCGTATTTTCCTCTCTTTTCCTTCTCACTAATCTTCTGCCTATTTTCTGTCTCTCTTACAAACCTTCCACTTTTTCTCCATCTCCCTTTTTTCAAACCTGCCTTCTACCTTACTCTGTTTTTCTCTCTCCTTACTACTGTCTTTTCTCTATGTCCCTATTCTTAATGACCTTTCTCTGTCTCTTCTTACTAATCTGCCTTTTCTATCTCTCTCCCTTGTTGCTAACCTGCCTTCTATCTCCCTCTTCTTATTAACCTTCTTTACTCTCTCTCTCCCTCTCCGTACTAACTTGCTAATTCTCTTCCCTTATTAACCTCCTTCTACTTCTTTCTCTCCCCTATTAGCTTGGCCGCCGATGTCGGCAAGGGCGGACAGCGAGAGTTCACGGGCTTGATCGATTGCCTGAAGAAGGTGGTGAAATCGGATGGGCCCATTGGTCTATATCGTGGCTTTATCGTCTCGGTGCAGGGCATCATTATCTATCGGGCCGCATACTTTGGCTTCTACGACACCTGTCGCGATCACCTGCCGAATCCAAAGAGCACGCCCTTCTATGTCAGCTGGGCCATTGCCCAGGTGGTCACCACGGTGGCGGGTATTGCATCGTATCCCTTTGATACGGTGCGTCGTCGCATGATGATGCAGTCGGGTCTGAAGAAATCCGAGATGATCTACAAGAATACCGCTCACTGTTGGATGCTCATTGCCAAGCAGGAGGGAATTGCTGCCTTCTTTAAGGGCGCCTTCTCCAACATTATTCGCGGCACCGGCGGCGCTTTGGTTCTTGCCATCTACGATGAGCTCAAGAAATACATCTAACGCCCACACACACACATTACCATTACCTTTAGCGTGTTACCGAGCTGATCCCACCACCTGAATTGACCTGAATTTCCCCCCACTTTTCTCTCGCTCTTGTGACAAAATTCGAAATAGCCCAAAAGCAATAGAAACTAATCGGACTTGAGCACATTTGTTATACACAAATCAATCACTTTCCATACAAATGTGCAGCCCATTGATTGATGTATCTTCCGCAGTCTCGATTTGTGTCTGGCCATTTCGTTTAGTTGATTTCATTGAACAAAATTTAGTTGATGGACAATAAATTGCATTTTTACGACATGTTGTGTGCTTCGGGCTTGAAACTGGGCTAAAAAGAGCTTTCTAGTGGGAGTGTTTTTTTTTAACATTTTAAAATTATTTATTTATATAATTGCTTTGCATTATTTTAACTCGGAATATGAAGAATCTCGAGAGTAGAAATCTTAACCATTTATTCCCCACCTCGTGTGTGGTGAGTTTGGTGGGAAACCCGCCTAGAGCACGCTTTAGCCGAGTGTGCCACCCGTTGAAAAGTGAAACAAATTTCCTCTTTTGAAATTTCCTTTGTGAAACAAATTTCCCTTTTTTGTTTTTGGTTTTTTTTATATAGTTACAAAATATGAATAATTTATTGAACTTATTTGTTTGCGGTGTTGTGTTGTTTTTTTGTTTTTAACTTAAATGTTAGCAGGCGATAAAGTTAAAAGTAAGCATTAAAATAACATTAAAAACAAATCAAGCCGAGAGAGCTGAACTGATTTTGATCTGAGCAAGCTTTTTATGTTTTTTCTTTTTCCTTTCTTTCTCTAGTTTGAGTGAGCTTTTTTGCGTGTGCGTGTGCTCCACATACATACATACATGCATACGTAAATCAATATATAAACGTTAGATTTGAACAATCATCAGTAAAATACTAAAACAAAAAAAAAAATACATAGAAAACAACTTTAAACAATGCTACGGGGGGATGGTTGCAATTTGCGTGTGACTATTAAATTGATTTCATTGTGTGCGTGCGTGTGTTTGTTTTGTGTGTGTGTGTGGATTGCATTTGAATCGTATCAGACAATTAACTCGGCAAAAAAGCTTTTGAGCTTTCGATTTAGTGCGTGGCTCCCGATCGATGCGCCAGGAATAAGAAGTACAAGCCTCCCGCATAGGCCAAGAAGTTGAACAGTCCAAAGACGCCAGCTGCCGTATTAGAGCCGTGTCCAATCTGAATTGACTCTCCCCATTTGGCCAACTGCACAATGAATGCTATAAAGTACAGCAACGTAATTACAGCGGTGGCTATCAGTTCCTGCAAGAGCGAGAGAGAGAGAAGGGTAAAAAGTTAAGCATATTATTCAGATTCTTTATTTCAATTGATGCTTACCGAGAATATCCAGTTGACGTTGACATTAAGAGCCTCGCGAATGCCCAAGAAATAGGCGGCGATCAAGAGGATGGTGACGATAAACGAGAGCACGACAACGGTCAGGAAGAAGTTTGTTGCGGATGACATGGACGGTGAGGCAAGCGCCATGCAAATGATGCCAAGTACCTGCAAAGTAAACAAACAGCAAATATTCATCAATTGCTCATCTTAATTGGCGCCGTTACATTTTCAAAATGAAATGATGTCACCTTAAAGCAATTGAACGAGCCAATCGGGATCGCAGTTAATTGCCTTATTTAGGTATGTACACACAAACATACATACATACATATGTGGTATGGTGTGAGAAAGAGAGAGAGAGAGATATATAGAACAGTTGATGCGTCACTAGTCATTGCACTTTGACAGTCAAACAAATTGACACCCAGGACGTGTGGTGGGCGTCGATTTTGTATCGATGACACCGATTTCGATGACTGTTGCCCATTTCTGTGGCAAACTCAAAAATAATTGTGAATTAATTAGACAGACTTGTTCAGGTGTTCGCATTTATGTTGTTGCTGCTGCCTGTTTGGCATTTACCTAAAACAAAAGGCACAGTAAGCAGAGACAAAAAGTGAAAGCTGAAAGTTGTAGACGCCAAAAAAAGCAGCGACGCGACGACCTGTTGGCATCGCCACAGCAAAATAACATAGTAACAACAACTCAACTGGTTCTTGTTTATGTTATTGTTTGTCTTTCGTTTGTGCATCCAATATGGAAGTGTCTGTGCGTGTGTGTGTGTGTGTGTGTGTGTGTGTGTGTGTGTGTGTGTGTGTGCACATATGCGAACTCTTGTTTGCATGCGCGAAGCTTGAGAGCGCCCTCTGTTGGTCGAGGTTGATTGAACTTGATTGCCAATGCAGTTTGTAGTTTTTGCACTTGACCACAGACTTTTTTTTTTGTTTTTTGTTTTATGTCAACAAAAGTAAGTGTAACCACAACTGTAAATTGAGACTAGGTAAGAAACAGATATGACAGTTTATGAATGAGGTCGGAAGTGTCGTTGCCATTTGGTAACGAAATAAAATTATACAAATAATCTTGCTCGCCAAGGGTATTAAAAACAAAAAGCCATCACAAATTTGCGTCATCACGTTTCAAAAATAAATTCAACTCGCGTTCGAAAATTTTGAATATATTATAGAGAAATATTAGACACGCGTATGTATAAGCACACACAGACACACACACGAACATGTATATGTATGTAGGTGTGTAAAAGAATTGAACGCTTGAATAGCGTAGAAATGATTTGATAATAACCATGCGACGGGATCAAGATTGTCGTTGTTGCTCTTGTTTAATCAAAACGGGTAATTTGCCTTCTGAAGCATGTAACCGCTATGTTGACCTGCATACATGCATACATGTGTGTGTGTGTGTGTATTCGCATGATCGATGGAGCGAAACGGAGTTGGAGACAGAGACGCAGCTCAGCACTTCTAACAGCAGAAAAAAAACATGCATCGATTAAAGGCAAAGATACGGCCACACCCCCACAAAACAACAAGCATTGGGGCGGCAGCTTCAAAAGTTCAATGGCGGCATGCCGATAACGATAACACACAATGAGACAGTCACACTTGCGCAGAACGATGACACCGATGACAATGCACACAAAAACAGCTGAGCAGTTGAGAAAGTAAACACAAAAACATAACATGAAAAAAAGAAGAAAAACATAAGCAAAACGATTTGTTGACAAGCAAATTAGGTGTAAACAATCGTTATTATTACGTTAAGATGAGCTCACTTTTGTAGCCCGTAATTAGTCAGAGACTCTCACTGACACATGGCTTTGAAATGAGATCTTGTTGACGATCAGTTTAGATCACTCAAGTTGTTTGAATCGCAATTCATTGTATTATTCGGGCATATTACCATAATGTCATAACTGGTTGAAAAATTCTTAAAATATTTCTCTGTGTGTATGTTTGTATGTATGTATGTCACAATTTCCGCTTTGGGCCAACTTATAAACCACTTGCGATCATTGTAGAATGAATGGGCGGGCGGGCAATAATATCCACTATACTATATAGTATAGAGACCTTGGTCCCAGTGGCACACACAGCTTCCAAAATACTTGCAGCAGACATATGTATAGACATTCTATATATGTATGTATGTGCATATATAGTACACATAATATCTTACGTAATGTGCCTATTATGATGAAGAAAGCCGAATAAATCGTGATCATGATCATGATCGTTCGTTCGTATAATTTCGGTTCTGCTCGCATACAAAATTTGCATACATATAGATTGGATAAATATACGACGACGAATTCTCGTATTCGTATTCGTAGATATTCTTACAGACGGCCATGGCACGACCAAAATAAATACTATAGTACGACAAGTTCTTTGGTCTCCCCCAAAAATCCGTTTTGTCCAAGTTAACAACAACAAAATTGGTGGAACTTTTGATTGAACTCAATTCAATAGTCGCCGCCCTTATGAATATGAAAGGAACTTAAACTGGAATCAACTTTGTTTTGTTGGAATATGAAATCAACTTTTGTTCTTTGCTGTGCTTGGGCAATCTTATCGTTGTTTGGCATTTTCTAGAGCTCTATCGACGTTACGTTTGTCAACCAGCCAGCTAGCCAGCCGGCCCAGTTTAATTGTTGAATGGTCGATAAGATCAACGACACAAATATACAAAAAAAAAAAAGAAAAGTACCACATGGCCCACGGATCGTATGAGTAATGTAAAGGACACGGTTCGCATGAGTAATGTGAGCCATGTGTTAAATGGTGACTCATAACAGAACCACAAAAAACTACCAAAATAAACTATAGCCAATCGACCATAATCTGTATTATCATATATCGATTACCCACCAGCTGTTGCCTCAATTTCAACGGACTTATCAGCTCTGTTGAGGCTTAGAGACGGAGAGCGCTTTCCATTAACTTTAGTCTATCGCAATTCCCTTTCCCCCCCAAAAATAAAGTATTGCTAATAAGTATGCCAAGTGCCTGATACTAAAGTCGATGTAGTAAAGTCGGTTATCAGCTGCTGCTACGATAAGATTACAACGCGCCAAAAGAAATTGCATTTAACGATGATGAAGACGCCGAAAATCCGTCGTCTGTTTGACTTATTTAAATCTTTCTTTGTCTCTCTCTCTCTTTTTCTGTCTCTGTGCAAATTTGCCTAAACACTTTGTGGGCATGAGAAGCGTGTTAGAAGAGCGGCGAACGATGTCGTAAAGCAACCAATTAGCGCTAATCAATAATACATTAATAATGCTAATGGCAGGCAACGTTTTTTGTGCTTTTTTTTTTTAATGCGAGTACGAGTAATTGAACTGTTTAGTTGTTCTTTTTTGTATCTATCATTCTATTGATTTTCTAACCACATTTTAAATGCGTTGTCCTTCAACCTGTGTGTGTGTGTGTTTGGCATGTGCCAAGCGACAATCTTGAGCTGATCTCGCTTTCTCTCTCCTTTACTCTTTTTCCACACTGTTGTTGTTGTACTCATTTCTATCGCTTGTCTGCGTGTGTGTTTGTGTCAATGCAAAAAGAGGCCGCTGTGTGTCGCTGTTGTGCTACGCGCTGTGTTGGCGGCCACCTGTGGGCGGACATCGGCAGCTTTTTTGCTTGCACTTTGTTGTTGTTTTTGCTGCTGTCGCTGTTGCTGTTATTGTTGTTGTTGGCATTGGCTTGGCCAGGTTGTAACTTGTAACTGGCAACTGGTAAACCTCTTCCCACGCTTTTTGCCCAGCTGGGTTAATAATATGTATGTATGTGTCTAATATAGTAATCAGATTTTCGTGAAATTCAACAGCTGTTCACTTGCCTTTCAAATAGAACTAGTAAATTCCCCCTTCATTAGATATGAAAAATTTAAAACAACCGCGGCGGCCAATAATGATATATTGATAATGTATTGCATAAGCTTTTGTGGCTGTGTGTCATCAAGGTGATCAAATTCAAATTCAAATTGGAATTGAAATTGAAATTGACCACATGCAGCACTCACATGGTTGGTGGCTTTTAGCTTTCCTCTTTCTTCTTCTAGTATCTCCCTCCCTATCTTATCCAACTAATGAGATCCTGACACTGGCAGTGTGAGAGCGACAGAGAGAGATAAATAAGAATTGACATGGCGAGGAATGTGCATTAATTGACAACACAGTAGATAACATTTCAATTTACACATTGAATGCAGATAAGCGAGGGAGGGGGGGGGGGAAATGTTGCAGCCCAGGTTGCTTACCAATTGGGCAATCTTGAGAATGCCGGGTATTGTTCTGTAATAGTCCAAATTGAGGCGAATCGCGCCCCAAAAGCCGCCATTATCGCCTCCAGAGGGATTCACGCCGCCAGGTGGCCCCGTTGTTGTTGTTGTTGTGCGCTCAATATTAACGACCGTCTCGACCATTTCGATAACTTTTCTTGTGCTTCTCGATAAATGTTACTTTTCTTACTTTCTCAGTTGTCAACTATTTTTAAACACACTTCTTTTCTTTCCTTGTCACACCCGCGATTGTGTCACAAAAAACAAGACAGAAAAAAAAAATAGAATATGATAGATCTATTCATATACTACTTCAAGTATAATAAGTATGACGGCGAGGCGCGCGTTTATGTGCTTTTTAAATATATGTATATAAATATACAAAGTCTTGACAAAACTATGTGTATATAGTAGCAGCTAGTTAACAAATAGATCTTCTCATGTACTTTTAATGCGCGAACAGAAAACGACAGCTACATATATATATGCGTATATCGAAATTATTTCAAATCGGCAATTCGTCGACCACTACTAACGATACGCGTCCAACGACTGACGGCACTGACACTGACTCTGACTCTGAATACTGTCGCTGTTGTTGCGGTTGTCGCTGTTATGCGTCGCAGTCGCTGCCTCTGCTTTGGCTGCTGTCGCGGACTTGCCGTATAACGGTTAACTGCACGCATACCAGCAGAAAAATACCAAACAAAATATACTTGCACTCACTCACTCACACACACGCACGCGCGCCGATCGCCTGGACAGCCCTTTTATTCGTTCCACACCATGCCTTCCCCAACACACACACACACATACGTATGTGAATGCAATTGTATATGTGCAGGTTGCCGCCCAAAGCTCTGCGGCCCCCAACGAGCCGAACGCAATCAGGTTTTGGCCGAACGCTTGCCGAGACCTGAGCATTATAATATACTATGTAAGTATTGCTTGCTGAACACCCAACACAAACAACAATTATACATGTTCTCAATGGCGCCTCACACTCATGGCTAGCCCTCCTTCTCCCGACCCACGCGCTGCTCAATGCGAACACTCAGCGTTCGACCACAACGCGCGGTAGCAAATTTAATTTTGAAAAGAATACTACATATCAAAAAAATATATGTATATACCACAAAACTAAGTGTGTGAATAAAAAAAAAATTAAAACAATTTTAATATTATTTGTTTGCTTTAAACAAGACAAAATGTTGCTTTTATTTCTGTCTCTTCGACCTTAGTAGATTTGCGCTCAAACGACATACATTCCAAAACAGTAACGGCAATTTTGCCCATATAATAAATATTTCGATAAGTGATCGCACAGTTTACTCTGCTCAATATATCGAAAATGGTACTTAGCAGTATTTTAGTACTAAAACTGTATAGCAGCCACACTGGCTGCTATCGATTTATCGAAACTATACCCCAGAAAGTTTGTCATTGCACGTCGATTATTCGATAGCCATAAATCTGTGTGCAGCAATGACATTATTGTATATTTTCGATAGATTGTCAATTTAATTTTAAACCTATTAAATATTAATAATATTCATTGAAAGTCAACGTGGCGAATTTACTAATATTAATTAATACTAATTATTAGCGGCGCGATCAGTGTGTGCAAAATACCAAAATATAAACGTGACCGTTTTTTTCATGTGAGGGATATTTTTGCCATATATCTGGTATATTTGTGGGACATATTTAGTGTGATCGTAAAATAGGTGAACAATTTGCTGTGACGCTGCCATTTGGATTTGGATTTGGACCCTTGTGTCTCCTTGGAATGTAATCCTCAAACATAACAAAAGCAAAGAATAACGCAAGTGCTATTGGGCGGACGGTTGAGCACAAAACGCAAACAAAATAAAAAGTGCAAATTATTATATGTGCGTGCGTGTGCGTGCGCGGCGGAGACAACAATCGATGTGCCACACACATTGCATGTTTACAAACACAACGACAAATACTCGGGTTCGCCAAAAAAAAAACTAAAAGAATTGCAGCGAAAAAGACAAGCAAAAAAATACATGCAATACAAAATTGCAAGCAACACGCAGCAAGCAGAGAGCAAACAGCAAACAGTCAAAACGAGACACACAAAGTGTAAATAATAGTGCAAAGTAAGCGCAAGCAAAACTCCCTGTTTTTTTTTTTGTTGGTGGCCAGTGGCGCCCTCTAGCGAGGAGGCTCTTGGTTGGCTGGTAAGCAGAAGCCGAAGCAGAGGCTGAAGAAGTTAAGCTGCCTCAGTCTCGCTGCCTCTGCCGCTGCCGCAGCCACTGCCTGGCCGTATGTGGCGTTGGCGGCCCTTCTTGGCCAGGTGTCGCTCAGGCGTGCTCAGTGAATCCTCAAGTGGTTTCGTGACCTCATCGACTGCTGTCAACAACAAGAACAACAACAGGAACAACAACAACAACAATAATAATAATAATAATATCAAGTGTGTGGCGCCTCATCAACCTATCAATTAGCTTGCATTACACTCGTCTCTTGCTCACGCTCACGCAGGTAAGCATAATAATACTAATATGTTAATAACAATATTGACTCACATGTTTCTGTTTTATTCTCTTCTATATGTTGCAGGCGGAAGACAACAGCTGCCACAGTTTAGGCTACGCCGCAGCAGCAGGTAAGCAGAGAGATGAGATTCTCCACTTGTTGAGATTCAATTGATTTACATTTTCCTTTTTTTTGCAGCGCTGCCAGCAGCCATAAGTTGCATGCCACAGGAGTCGAGGCGACAGCAGCACAGGAGTCGTAAAGCATAGTCAATATGGATGGGGAGCGGCGACGTCGGTGAGTGAGAAACAACAATAACAACAGCAACAACAACATCAACGACTTGTCGAGAGAGCGAGAGCGGATCAGATTTGTTCAGACAAATTTAGCTAAAAACATCAGTGCCAAACACCTTCCATAATCATGTTCAAAGCGACAGCAACAGCGACAGCCGCTGGAGTAACTGCAAATCAACTTGATTGACTGCCAAATACCCGCCAAGCAATTTAGGCTTGAGGCTTGAGCTAACAATTTGTTTGCTCGTAATATTCTCGCCAAATTTAAAAGCGTTTGCTTTAATAGTTTGTCCGATCGAAGGCGGCCAGACAGACAGACGGCGGATGGAAAAGTTTACAGCGTTTCCACTTTGCGTATTATGGTGTCAAAGGGAGGCCACTAACGCAAAATACCCTGTTATCCTTCTGCGGATTGGCGGGTATATCAAACGAGCAAAACGAAGCAAATTCGCTTCGGGCGACTTTTCATAAATTTGCCATTTTCGCATTAAAATTTTTGTAAGCAAACCAAATGGCAAGCAGGCAAGCAACACGATACCAAAACGACGTCAAGTCGAGAGTCGACGTCAACGTCGACATCGACATCGACGTTTCGCTATTTTTGGGCGACTTTTGGCTGCCTGCAACTGTTCTGTTGCACAAAGTCAGTTGCAGGCGGCGCATCGGATGCGTGTAACGCGTTTCCATTCGCAATTCGTAATCGTAATCGGACAAATCACAAAAATCGCAACATCGTTGATCGCAATTTGTGACGGTCGAAGCAGAAAATAACACAACAACAAAAAACAAAAACAAAAGCACGGATTTTTGCCGATTATGTGGCTGGCCGATGCACTCCATTTGCTTGAGCCCCAACGGTATGTTGTTGAGCTCTCCTCATGCAAATTCCTCTCGAGAATATTAAACGTCAGAAGCGTGGGTCTTTAACACAAATACTGCAAGTGCACAGGCACGCAATATAAAACACAATTTAGTCATTAAATTTATTAGCCGAAATCAAAGCTATGTGCTCAAATGTAAGGTGTGCTCAACTGTTAGACACCCGGTAGATTCCAAATATATTATCTTGTGGCTATTATGCAGATATATGCGCTATATATACGACTGAAGTTTACTCCACAAGTTTCTTAATTGCAATTTAGAATTTTTTTTATTATCGAAGTTTCTTAATTACAACTTATCAAAATTTGAGTTTTCCAAACAATTTTATGAAATTCGAACATCTCAAAAAAGAACAAAGTTTTGTGAAATTCTAAGATGAGATCATGCTTTATAGACCTCTCCGTAATATTGTGCCAAAGTTTAGTCTCGCTAGCTCTCTCTGGTTTTAGAGGTTCAGGTGTTTAAACGTATGGACAGACAGACAGACGGATTGCCCTTCAACCAGAATACCCTTTTATATTGCAAGAATAACACACATTTTATTTGATCATGCTAACAAAGGCATACAGATCTATAATGCAGACCATTCAAAAAGACGGAAATTAATATTTCTTCTTAATTACAACTTGTCAAAATTTGAGTTTTCCAAACGAAGTTTACAAAATTGTAAGAAGATAATGCTTTATAGGTCTCTCTGTAGTATTGTGCCAAAATTTCGTCTTATTAGCTCTTTTGGTTTCAGAGTTATAGGTGCTTAAACGTATGGACAGACAGACAGACGGACGGATTGCCATTCACCCAGAATACCCTTTTATACTTTTGGGGCAGCGAGTGTAAAGAAAGCAAGCAAGAATAACACAAAGGCTAACAGATCTATGATGCAGATCATTAAAATGCGCGGAAATTAATAATTCGGAATGTGATTGTTGAATTCGTTATTGTTTTCTCGCGCTCGGGCGCTAACAAAATATGCGTTTAAGTGTTGCGCACTTACAAGAGGTGTCCATACTTCTCCCCCTCCCGCTCCCCTCTCTTCATCCCTCCCACACACACACACACACACACGCAGCTGGTTCTCTTGTTAAATGTGTTAAAATAAATAATACGATTCAATTGCCCCTTGTCTCTATCTCTCTATGTTACGATGGCTATTTAGGTGCGTGCATAAATTAAATTTACAATTATATTGTCTCTAGGTGACGATAATGTTGTCGTCGTCGTCGTTGTCGTTATTATCGTTGAATTCGTTTGCTGCTTGCTGCTAATAATTATGTTGTTGTTGCCGCCATTGCCGTTGAACATTTATCTCGCGCAGCATTTTTGAAAATTCCACTTTTCCAAGTTTGTGTTGTTCGCTCGCTCGCTTGCTGAGCGTTTTGTTTTTGGCTTTTCTGTCATGCCGTAAGTGGCGATGATGAAATCACAACAATTCAAACACCTTTTAGTATCATTTTTGCGCCGTCTGTCATCGGTTGCCTCCCTCTGGCCACTTCATGCCTACACCCCCCGCCCCAATGGCATTTGGCTGGCGGAAAACATCGATGCTTTGCGGCGGAAAAGGATCGAGTTGTTACTTTATATTTCTACTGATTATTTATATTTTCCAATTAATTAGATAGTAATTAATCATCTTTTCGCTTCGAAGAAACTTGGCTCAACATTTTGGGGAATATTTCGCATTGGGTTCTTGATAAGCCAATCAGCTGGGGTCAGTTAGTCATTCATTCAATCAGTCGGTCTGTCAAGCATGCAAATTTGTGCAGTGCAGAGATGATAACGGTAAAGGGAATTGGGAAGGGGGGGATGGGTAAAAATGTGTGCGTGTGCGTGTGCGTGCGAGTTCATTCAGAAAACAAGAACAATAATAAGAACACACTCTGATGATGAGATCTGTGTTTGCTCTCTTTATTTCTCTTCTTCCTCTATGCTCGTTGTTGTTTTTGCTATACAAAAAGAAAGCGCGACGCGACGTCGCATAAGTAAACCATATCAGCGAGTCTGTGTGTGTGTGTGTGTGTGTCTCTGTGTGTGTGTGTAGACTCTGGCATGCATTCATCCAGCAATTTATCAAAGTCAACAGAGAGTTGGAGAGTTGTGGCTGCACATTGCGATAAACTAAAGGTCCCTTCAACTGTGCTGT
This sequence comes from Drosophila sulfurigaster albostrigata, assembly GCF_023558435.1. Lineage (NCBI taxonomy): Eukaryota > Metazoa > Arthropoda > Insecta > Diptera > Drosophilidae > Drosophila > Drosophila sulfurigaster. The sequence continues at coordinate 32,038,464 of NC_084885.1, forward strand.
TGTTGTTGTTTTCTGTTTGCTGTTTGCTGATTACAGTTGCAACTACCCACCTCCCCCCACCCTAACACGATGTGGCCAAAAAGCACAAAGCTGATAAGCGTGTGTTGTCATGCGTCGCACATTTCGTCACCAGGTGACCAAATTGCATTCGCTTCGCCACGCGCCGCTAGAGGTCGCTATCGTCATAAGCATGAGCAGTGCGCTTATCGATATCGATATACCAATCGATTTGTTTGTTTACTTTTTGTTTTGCGTTCTTCATAGTTGGAGATTTGTTTTCATTTGTTTTTCGGCGTTCTTAGTTGGCGTCTTAATTTGATTCTAGTCACTGTTTAGCGCCCGTCTGTCTGCCAGTCAGCCAGCTAGCCAGCTGTTAAATTTTGCGCGAGATAAGACAGCTAGAAATATTTCTAGGAAATTCCAGCGAACAGCAGCAAACGGGGGCGGAGGCAGGGGCAGGTGCTGGGGCTGGGGGTGAATAATCAAACGCGCTTTTCCGCAATTCTTATTAGTCATAATGTGGAAGGTAAATACTACGACTGCGAATGCAAATGTTGCTTGCTCTCTCTCTCTTGTTATTTGTTTAAGCGATTTATACGAATGCTATTCTGAGGGGGGGCGGGGGTAAACAAACAAAACAAATTGCCAAATCGACGCTTTCTTTGTGTTTTCGTGTTGGCAGTGACCTAATAACACTTCACTTCACTTCACTGCACTGAACCTAGACAAAGAACAATCGCAGTTACTGCTGCCTCCAAAGAGCTACAGAAATCAGAGATTAAAGATCAGAGAGCGACAAGTCATTGGAACAACAACCCAGCCAAGATTCCATCCAATTCTTTCCTCACATTATGATGCACAGTTGTAGGTTTCGGTTTCGTTCTTATAATGTACTATTTATACCTTATACGATAAGGAAATTAGATATTCAAGAATAAAAATTAGTTATTAGGTATTAAAGACTTGTACCTGCAGGAAATGTATGTTGTATAGATATATAGCAAATATAGCATACGGTATATATTAAGTATTTTTGGTATATTAATTCGGTTGCTTATAATTCATCCGGTATATTGTGTACTCTGTGGTATATTTTGAAAGTAGTGCTTTATACTCTCGGTATATTTTTGATATACTAATTCTGTATATATTTGTAATTCATCAGGTATATTTTGTACTCAATATATATTGGGTATATTTTTAATGTATGGTACTACTATCGATATACCAAATATAGATTACGGTATATGCCTGTACTTTTTCGGTGTATGCTTATATGCTTAGAAAATGGTTTCATAATTTTAACTTCCTGCAGAAAATGTATGTTTTATGTTTGTTTGGCTGACAATTTGGTATATTTAGTACTTTATGACTTATTTTGAATATACATAATAATATATTGGTATATCAAATATAGCTTTCTCTATATTTCAGAATATATATGGTATATTTAGTACTGGTATATTTGGATCTCTTTGGTATATTTTAAATGTATCACTACATCGATATACCAAACATAGCCTTCGGTATATCAGTATTTTTGGTATATTTATAGAAAATGTCTGGTATATTTTTTGCTGGTACATTTTGAATAGTCCTACATTCAAATATGAATATACAGAATATAAAATTTAGTATATTTTATTATTTTGTTGGTATAACATAATACAAAACTATCTGGCGTGTTCTATGGTATATTTTAAATGTCGATATATATCGATATACCAAATATAGCATTAGGTATATATGACAGTATTTGTTGGTAGAATATGGTATCTCACAGTCGAGCATACTCGACTGTAACATTCATACTAAGCGTAACATAGTTCGCGTATAACAACTGCTAGTATAAATATAATTATTTTAATGTGATAAATCAGCTTTCTCATGTTATCGATATGTTATCGTCATTTGCAGAGCGACGACGCTGGAGCGCGAGATGCGCGATCCGACGAGCATCTGCAACGTGGACTGCCTGCTGGACACGGTGTCGGCGCTGGTCAGCGATTGCGATCACGATTCGCTGAAGCGTCTCAAGAACATTGAGCAGTATGCCTACAAATGTGAGTAGCTATCGCTATCTTAACTATCGATAGTAATCAATTAATCGATTATTTTTGTTGTTGCTATGGAACAGATAAACCGCTGGCGCAGCGCATTAATCAGCTGCGCATGAATGTGGATGACTTTGATTTCATCAAACTGATCGGAGCGGGCGCCTTTGGCGAAGTGCAGCTGGTGCGTCACAAATCCTCACGTCACGTCTACGCGATGAAACGTCTCTCGAAATTCGAGATGATGAAGCGACCCGATTCCGCCTTCTTCTGGGAGGAACGTCACATCATGGCGCACGCCAACTCCGAGTGGATTGTCCAGCTGCACTTTGCCTTCCAGGACAGCAAATATCTGTACATGGTGATGGACTTTATGCCCGGCGGCGACATCGTATCGCTGATGGGCGACTACGAGATACCGGAGAAGTGGGCCATCTTCTATACGATGGAAGTGGTGCTCGCCTTGGACACCATACACAACATGGGCTTCGTGCATCGCGACGTCAAGCCGGATAACATGCTGTTGGACAGCTATGGCCATCTGAAGCTAGCCGATTTCGGCACCTGTATGCGCATGGGCGCCAACGGTCAGGTGGTGTCCAGCAATGCGGTCGGCACTCCCGACTACATCAGTCCCGAAGTGCTCCAATCCCAGGGCGTTGACAACGAGTACGGCAGGGAGTGCGATTGGTGGTCAGTGGGCATATTCCTCTACGAGATGCTGGTGGGCGAGACGCCCTTCTATGCGGACTCGCTGGTGGGCACGTACGGCAAGATCATGGATCACAAGAACTCGCTGAGTTTCCCACCGGAGGTGGAGATCAGCGAGCAGGCGAAAGCGTTGATACGCGCCTTCCTCACCGATCGGACACAGCGTCTGGGTCGCTATGGCATCGAGGACATCAAGGCGCATCCGTTCTTTCGCAACGACACCTGGTCCTTTGACAACATACGCGAGAGTGTCCCGCCCGTGGTCCCCGAGCTGACGTCCGACGATGATACGCGCAATTTCGAGGACATCGAACGCGATGAGAAACCCGAAGAGATGTTTCCCGTGCCCAAGAGTTTCGATGGCAATCATTTGCCCTTCATCGGGTTCACCTACACGGGCGACTATCAGCTGCTCTCCAGCGACACCGTCGACGCCGAGTCCAAGGAGGCGCAGTCGGTGAACAGCAGCAGCAACAGCAGCGGCAACGCGGCGAACAACAATCACGGCCACAATCACAGTCGCCATCGACCCTCGAATTCCAATGAGCTGAAGCGTCTCGAGGCGCTCCTGGAGCGGGAACGCGCTCGGGCCGAGCAGCTGGAGCAGCAGGACACGAGTCTGCGGCAACAGATGGAGCTGAGTACGAAACGCGAGGCGGAACTTCAGCGCATCGCCACCGAATACGAGAAGGATTTGGCTTTGAGACAGCACAACTACAAAGTCGCCATGCAGAAGGTCGAGGTGGAGATTGAGCTGCGCAAGAAGGCCGAAGCACAGATGGTGGAGACACAGCGGAAGCTGGAGAACGAACAGAAGACGCGCACACGCGATCTGAACATCAACGAGAAGGTGCTGACGCTGGAGAAGCAATTGCATGACATGGAGCTCAGTTTCAAGAGCGAAACGGAGCACACACAGAAGCTGAAGAAGCAGAATGCGGAGCTTGGGTTCACGCTGAAGACGCACGAGGAGAAGGTGCGTGACATGTGCGAGATGATCGATACGCTGCAGAAGCACAAGGAGGAACTCGGCCAGGAGAATGCCGAACTCCAGGCGCAAATGGTGCAGGAGAAGAATCTCCGTTCGCAGCTCAAGGAGCTGCACAAGGAGGCCGAGAACAAAATGCAAACGCTGGCCAACGATCACGAGCGCACGTTGTCCCGCGAACAGAAGGCGCAGGAGGACAATCGGGCGCTGCTCGAGAAGATCAGCGAACTGGAGAAGACGCACGCGAGTCTCGACTTTGAGCTGAAGGCCGCCCAGGGTCGCTATCAGCAGGAGGTGAAGGCGCATCAGGAGACGGAGAAGTCGCGTCTGGTGTCCCGCGAGGAGGCCAATCTCCAGGAGGTGAAGGCCCTGCAATCGAAGCTCAACGAGGAGAAGTCGGCGCGCATCAAAGCGGATCAGAACTCGCAGGAGAAGGAGCGACAGCTGAGCATGCTGTCGGTGGACTATCGCCAAATACAGCTGCGTCTGCAGAAGCTCGAGGGCGAGTGCCGTCAGGAGTCGGAGAAGGTGGCGGCTCTGCAATCGCAGCTGGATCAGGAGCACAGCAAACGCAACGCGTTGCTCTCCGAACTGAGTCTGTACAGCTCGGAGGTGGCGCATTTACGCTCCCGGGAGAATCAACTGCAAAAGGAGCTCGCTGCCCAGCGGGAGGCGAAGCGACGCTTCGAGGAGGATCTGGCACAGCTGAAGAGCACGCATCACGAGGCGTTGGCCAACAATCGGGAGCTGCAGGCGCAACTCGAGGCGGAGCAATGCTTCTCGCGCCTTTACAAGACGCAGGCGAACGAGAATCGCGAGGAGAGCGCCGAGCGTCTGGCCAAGATCGAGGATCTAGAGGAGGAGCGCGTCTCGCTCAAGCATCAAGTGCAAGTGGCGGTCGCAAGAGCCGACTCGGAGGCCCTGGCACGCTCCATTGCCGAGGAGACGGTCGCGGATCTGGAGAAGGAGAAGACGATCAAGGAACTGGAGCTCAAGGACTTTATCATGAAGCATCGCAACGAGATCAACGTGAAGGAGGCGACACTCGCCACACTCAAGGAGGCCGAATCGGAGTTGCACAAGAAGCTCACGCTCAAGGCCAACGAATGCGACGAGCTGCAGCAGCAGCACAAGAAACAGCTCGACGAGCTGCAGCAACAGCGTGCCGCCAAGGACGAGGAGATCGCCAAGCTGGGCGAGAAGTGCAAGAACGAGGTGCTACTCAAGCAGACCGCCGTCAACAAGCTGGCCGAGGTGATGAATCGTCGCGACTCGGACTGGCAAAGTAAGTATTTCGACTTGCTTAATCGCTACTCGTTACTTATTTCTCTCTATTTGTTAGTTATTTCTATCTACTCGTTACTTATTTCTCTCTATTTGTTATTTATTTCTATCGACTCGTTACTTATTTCTCTATACTCGTTATTTATTTTTCTTTACTCTTTACATTTTACTCTCTACTCGTTACTTATTTATCAATACTTTGTCTCTACTCGTTGTTTATTTCTCTCTACGCGTTACTTATTTCTCTCGACTCATTACTTATATGTCTACGCGTTACTTATCACTCGCTGCTCGTACTTATTTCTCTTTACGCGTTACTTATTTCTAGCCACTCGTTACTTCTTTCTACGTATTACTTATTTGTTTTTATTCGTTACTTATTTCTCTCTACTCGTTACTTATTTCTCCCTGCGCGTTACTTATTTTTATCTACGCATTACTTATTTATCTTTACTCGCTACTTATTTCTCGCCACTCGTTACTTATTTCTCTCGCTTCCGCATTGCAGAACAAAAGAGCAAGGCCCGCTCCACGGCCGAGTTACGCAAGAAGGAGAAGGAGATGCGCCGATTGCAGCAGGAGTTGTCGCAGGAGCGCGACAAGTACAATCAGCTGTTGCTCAAGCATCAGGATCTGCAGCAGCAGGCCGTCGAGGATCAGCAGCTCAAGCAGAAGATGTTCATGGAGATCGATTGCAAAGCCACCGAGATCGAGCATCTGCAGAGCAAACTCAACGAGACCGCCTCCCTCTCGTCTGCCGACAACGATCCCGAGGATAGTCAGGTATGTCAGATCGCATCAGCTCAGATCGCATCTCTCATATTCAAACATACAACATACAACATACATACACATACACACTCACACATGCATTCACACACAACTTTCTCTCGCTCTACTTCTCTATGTTTTGGTGTGGCTCTCTCTCGATCTCGCTCTCGCTCTCTGTTCACATTCGCTACTCGCTACTGAACTGAATACAGCACTCCTCTCTGCTCTCACTCACACAGGACTCGGTCTTCGAGGGCTGGTTGAGCGTGCCCAATAAGCAGAATCGAAGACGCGGCCAGAGCTGGAAGCGCCAATATGTGATTGTCTCGTCGCGCAAAATCATCTTCTACAATTCGGAATTCGACAAGCACAATACAACAGATGCTGTGCTCATACTCGATCTTAGGTGAGTGCCAACAACTTTGTCGTCTACGTCTCGTTACATTATTATCGCGAAAGAGTCACTCGTCGATCGAGTAACGAGTGTTTGCCACTCGTCAGTTGAATATATCGGTTATCTTACATGATTTTTGAATGTAGCTATCTTTAAGTGCCTTTTTACAATATTATCGCGGAAAAATCAGTCGTCGATCGAGAAATAAGTTAGTTAGTTATTCGCTATCGTTAAGTGCCATTCTCGTTACTCTTTAGTTAGTAACTCGCTGTCGTTAAGTGCAGTTGTTGTTACTCGTTAGTTAGTAACTCGCTATCGTTAAGATCTATTCTCGTTACTCGTTTTTATAAATAATTTGACCACTCGCTAACTTCGCTTATTTTATCCGCCCTGCAGCAAAGTGTATCACGTGCGCAGTGTAACCCAAGGCGATGTGATTCGCGCCGATGCCAAAGAGATTCCGCGCATCTTCCAATTGCTGTACGCCGGCGAGGGCGCCTCGCATCGTCCCGACGAGCAGCTGGACTCGACGCTGCTTGGCAGCGGCAACGAGGAGCGTCCCGGCACCATAATACACAAAGGTAACTGCGATTTTCATTTGCTCTCACTCGCTCTCTTTCTAATATGTGTGTTGTTGTCTCGTTCTAGGTCATGAGTTTGTCCAGATCACATACCATATGCCAACGGCCTGTGAGGTGTGCACCAAGCAGCTGTGGCACGTGTTTAAGCCGCCGGCGGCATACGAATGCAAGAGGTAAATGAAACGCCTTTGAATATATCGATTGAACAATAATTTCACTTACCGAATCTTGAACTCTTTCGCAGATGCCGCAACAAGATCCACAAGGAGCACGTGGACAAGCACGATCCGTTGGCGCCGTGCAAGCTCAATCATGATCCGCGCAGTGCACGCGATATGCTGCTGTTGGCTGCCACGCCCGAGGAGCAATCGCTGTGGGTGGCGCGACTGCTCAAGCGTATCCAGAAGAGTGGATACAAGCCCAACTCGTCGAACAACAACAGCACCGATGGCAGCAAAATCTCCCCCAGGTAAACTCTCGCTGTTCTCGCTGTTAAGATACACCGTAGTTTTGCCTCCCCCTGCCCCTGCCCCTGTCCCCATTGACGTTGCCAGAAAAAAAAAGAAGAAAGAAGGCTTTTTTTAATATGTGTGTGTCTAATCTTAAGCTAATTGCTAATTGATTACTCGTATTTATTTTCTTTTCTCGCTTTGTTCGATCTACTCGCTCGTTCGTTCGCTCATTCGCTCGCTCGTTCGTTCGCTTGTTCGCGCGTTCGTTCACTCGCTCGCTCGCTCGCTATAACAAAACATTCATCCATCAAACATTCATCACTGCATTACCGATATATCCATGACATGCTCTCCAGCCAATCGACGCGTTCCGCCTACAAACCCTACGCGGCGATTGTCCAACGCTCCGCCACGCTGCCGGCGAACTCTTCGCTCAAGCAATGAACAGCAGCGAGTTCTCCTCCAACGAGTTGAGAAGTGAAGTGAAGTGAAGATGATGATGAGAAGATGAAGAGTTTGGTTGAAAGGGTGCGCAAAAGAAGATGAAGATGGAGAAGAAGATGAAGCGGAAGCGAAAGCTGTTGGAGCTGAAATTGGGAGATTGTATCTAATGTTTATACTTACTACTTACCGAGTATCGAGTCGAAAGAGAGAGAGTGAGAGAGAGTATCAACTACTAAAATGATTATGATTACTTAATTTTTAACATGCATACAACAACTACTACTACCATCTATCAATCAATCAATCAATCGATCGATCTACCTATACTATATCTATCCTATATACTATATACACATCTATATATACATATATATATTTTTTGATTAATTTACACATATGAGAAAGAGAGAGAGAGAGCAATGTCAACTCGTTGGACGCTTTATTAACCCAATCAATCAATCAATCACTCAATCAATCAGTCAGTCAGTCAACTAATTGCTTAAATGGCAACGTCAAATGGCAACACTTCCACAACAATGCCTCGAAAAGAAGAATTGAAAATGAAAAAAGAAAAGAGAAAAGAAAGAAATAAGATAACCGAGTTCTCTATTATATAATGCATAGGTTCGTAATGTAGTAATCTAATTGTACTTATTGTATACCCCCTAATACACTATATCATATATACCATATATAACAAAAAACATACTTAGAGCTCTGCCTATCCAATGTATATGTAAAGAACGGTAAACAATTGCAGATTTACAGTTAGAGATACACTTACTTAGGTATTAACGAATTGTATTGCATTTTGATTTGTGTTTGGGTCCCCAACAAACATCGTCAACAACAACAACAACAAGGTGAAGAAGAAAAACGCAGATGTATAACGAGTAATATATTTTTTTTTGACTAGCTCTTAAGCAAACCCAAAGGCAAACACGCAAAGCATTCAAAGTAACGAGTAACAATGTAACGAATAAAATGTAACGAGTAACGAATGACGCATTGCGAAAAAAAAAACAACGTCACGTCAAGTTAACGAATCGAAATAACGCGCTGTAATTATGTAAATCTATAAGAATCGATCGCATATAGATATATATATATTTCCATATCTATCATACTGTATACATATATATGATGCGTGATGCGTATGTATTGTAGTTTGTGCCTTGCATTTTGCATTAGTGTTGTAGCGAATATCATCGGCCAAATTATTTGTTGTTCTTATGATGTAAGAAGATAAAGAAGATGAAGATGAAGGGGAAGGGGGGCATCTCCACTATATACTACTACATAGTACAGATTTAGATGCCTTGTAATACACCCTGTAATAATATCATAGATAAGTGAACCTAAGTCCAAGTCCAAGTCGCATGGCAGCTAAAAAATAAGTAACGAAAACGAAACCTTCTCAATTTCAAAATATTCCATTTGAAGAACTTACATTTCAAGCATATTCTAGGCTAACATATCCACATAGTGTGATCGGTCAGTCTTCAGTCTTCCCTTTCCCCAATATATATATCTAGAATTCCTCCTGATTTGCTGGTGAACTCTTTTTGTTGATATTTAAAGTTTTATTTTGTGAGAGAATCGCTATGCTAGAAGCGAAGATTGTAGCCTGATCTTTCAACAGAAATTATAACAAAAGTATAGTCCACATATCACAGCAGTTACTTAAGCGAGTAAGCAAGAAGCAAAGCTGTCAGAGTGAGTGAGAGTGAGAGAGAGAGCAAGTCAGGGAGTTATGAACAGAGAGAATAAAGAAGATGAAGACGATAAAAAAATCATGGCACAGAGTTTTGTGTAAAGGCTACATCTAAGTATTAAATATCAAATATGTTCTAGTTCTAGTTAAGTTAAACAAATTATTTATTTCTGTTTGTTTGTTTCCATGCTTGTGCCGCCATCTATCGGCCGGCAGATCATCCTAAAAACTAATTCTACGCTATCCAAATGACGAAACTCTTATTATGAATTAAATGTTTCCATGTGTGAATGACAATGTGTGTGTGAGTGTGCGATTTATACGTGTGTGTGTGTGTGTGTAGTATAAAGGAGAACATTGGACGTGTGCCTAGATAGAGAGAGAGAGAGAGGGAGATAGGGGGAGAAAGAGGAATTGTTACGAATCGAATTGGCCAAACAGAGACGACGAAGCGAAATCAAAATGAGATCGATAAATCGATAAACCGATATACAAAACATTCTGCATCTATTTTTTTTATATATTTAAATCTATGCTAGTTGTTAGTCGAAGCAAAAAAAAAAAAAAAAAAAAAAAAACTTTGAATGAAAAGCGCTGCTTTTGAAAATCATTATTTACGATTATGACGATTATTATTATTATTTTATATATATATATATATTATGTATGACGTATTGTTAGGCTTATGTTTAAAGCTACTTCTAGTTTAACAACAACAACAACAACAAGATCCACAACAACACCAACAACAACGTATGTAATTACATCATGTCTCTGAAATCGAATTGAATTTGCCCAAAAGGCAAAAGCACTTCGAGTAAATAAAGTAAAGTGTACAAAAATCGACAAAAATCATAAAAAAAAAAACAACCGTCGAATGCTTCTTAATTCTTTTATTTTTTTGTGTTCTTTCGTTTTTAAGTGTGTGTGTGTGTGTTTTCCCTTCCTTCTCCTGCAATTAGCTACCATCATCACGTACTTCGTTATTATGCGTTATTTCGTTGCTGTTTGTGTTTATTCTTTTTTTTTTTTTTTTTTTGTTTTGTTGTGTCGTGCTTTGATCTATTGAAGAACTTCTTATCTTGAACACACAGCAATCATAGCAATGGCCTAGCCTTGGGCAACACCATTCAAACCTTGAGACTGTCCAATCGACTCCTGAACAGCTTTAAGAAACGTTTACGAGCCGTCAACTTCAACAACAACAACAATCACAACAACAACAACAGCAACAATAATTGTAGCTCCAACTAATCGTAGTCTAAAAACTATTGTATACTTTATATACATATATTGTAGATCTGTAACTTCTTTCGATAGTGTGTGAAATATAGAAATTCAAAGTCTGATATTACGAAACGAATGCCAAGCGATAAGCAATAACTCGAAACTAACAATAAATGTCGAACAAACATTGTTTAAACAAATCCAACAACATCTTTGTCTTCATCAACAATTTGCAGTTTTCAAACTTTTCTTTATGATTTTAATTTAAACTCCTCGGTAAGTGAATTTATTGGCAGCACTTTTCTTCTCTACTCCAGTTTCAATTCCTGGTAAGTGAATTTATTGGCAGCACTTTTCTCCTTGTATTAAAATAAATCTTCTGAGTAGGAGAATTTATTGGCAGCACTTTTCTTCTTTACTCCAATTTCAATTCTTGGTTAGTGAATTTATTGGCAGCACTTTTCTCTTTGGGTGAGTGAATTTATTGGCAGCACTTCTTGGAGCATCTTCAACACATTTTTCCACTGAAGCGATTAAATCGATTCTTTAAATTAGAATTGAATTAAAACCAACTAAGAAAGCTACATTCGAGTGTGCTCGACTGTGAAATACCCTACCTATTTTGAATCGAAGCAAAACAGTGTTGTAATAATTTTAAAATATATCAAATTAATACCTAAGGCAATATTTGGTATATTGATATAGTACTGTATTCTAAATATACCATAGAGTACTAAAATAAAATATACCTAATTAGTATACCAAAAATACAAATAATGTACCGAAGGCTATGTTTGGTATATCGATATAGCTTTCGTATTTCTTTCTTATAAACTTAGCTATCATATTATTTTATTTTTTGGTTTATTATTCTTATTATAGTATTATATACTACATTTAATTTAAAAGAAATTTTATTATTTCATAAGTTTGTGTAAATTTTAACGATAAATGCAGAGACGAAACCTTTTCTATTTCAACGAATAATAAATGACAAGTTCATCAACTTCAGTGTATAGAAAATTCTACAATATACTGAAAAAAACAATCGGTGCTCTATTTTCATATCTTTATTATACAATTTAGATTCGAGTAAAGATAAAGCATATGAGATCTTACAATAATATGTTATCGTAGTTTTGTATTTATTTATTTACAACGTATTATTTTTTCAACGTCATTTGAAAAATCATACGAAATAAGTTAAATGATGGACCAGATGCAAGATCCATAATGGATGCAAACATATCCTACTAGTTACAATATAACGTTGCATCGTTGGCCATTTGAAGGATGCCCACCGACTGAGGTCTATTTTTAATTGTTTTTTTGTTTTAAGTGTATAGAAAAGTGTTCTTGAAATGTTCAATAATCATAAGAGTATATGCAGCAGGGTATTAAGTGTTGAAAGTATTGAGAGATTAGTGTTCAACGGTAACTGCGATCTCCTTAAGAATGAAAGCCTTGAATCTACGACGACCTCAACGAAGAGCGCTAATCCGTGGTACCATCGTCAGACATCCAAGGGAATAATAAGCCAGTGTTTGCTGAAAGTAAGCAAAGAAATTTAAATCACAATTCTATTTATTTTCCCAATTTACTTACTGCATTTCGTCAGAATTATTTTAAAAGGAAAAAATAAATAAAAACACAAAAAATTTGGAAAATTTGTGTGTTGACTGGAGCGAGTCTGAAAATGAACTAACGAAAAATGTGTGTCGAGCTGCTCCTTATAAAGGTCTCAAATCAATTCAAAGGCTACTTTGATTATATTTATTTTGTACTCCCAAATTATTCGCCTACTTCGATGAGAGAACATTTGGGGAAGAAGACCTACATACTGTTTGGATTTAATTAAATTTTAGTACTAAATCCTGCTGTCCGTCTGTCCATTTGCTAGCACCGCTTTCACTTTATTTGTAGTTGAGGTATAGACTTTAAATTTGTGTAATTTTAATGATAATTTCATATGCTTACTTATTGAAATTCATTTTTAAGTATCCACGTAGGTTTTCGGTTTTTATTTCTCAAAGCTTGCTTGTAGAAGTGCGTGAATAAATAACATAATACGAAGCGTTGTCTCTACAATTCTGTGTGAGTTTTCCCCCGTTCGTATATCAAATCTATTCTATTTTTAAATGCGAGGGGCTCTAATCACGCATCACAACGACAGGGAAATTTAAAGATGGAATCTTCACAAAACTTAGCTTCAAAGCAACATGATATCGAATCTAGGAAGCTTTCAGAAGGAATATAAAGTAAACATTTCCAAAAATATTTAAATATTATTCAGTTAGATTCCTATGGGAGTCGATTAAAATACATATTCTCCGACTGTTATGTTATAGGAAGCATTCTTCATTTCTTCACTTAATATCAATATATATATATATATACTGAACTTATTGCTAAGATGCAATTCTAATTTGGTTTCAATCTTTTCCTCAGATTGCTGCACTCAATGAATCACTAATTCATCGCCTTTCATCATCATCGGTTTCATGTTAGCGATTCATTTAACGGTAAGTGAACTGTTATTTATTTTATTACCTTTTACATTGTTCTTTATTATTTATTTTTATTACTATTTTTATTTTGAATTTACTCGCACATCGATAAAAAGTTCTCCTAAAAAAAGTCTTAATCCTTAGCAAATTCTTTTTGAAATGAGATTTGCATTTAAAGAGGTTCAACTTGCATCCTTTGTCAGTCTTTGTCTCCATGGCCACATTTTTAGTGCTCTTGGCAGCACTGTTGCAACACTCTGCGTTCCATTTGAGATGGAGATGAACTTGTTTTTATGATATTAAATGTGATATTAATGCGGTGTAATGCATCGAAAATGGAATATTAAAATCATAATGGATTAGCATAGCATTATATACTATTTTTTGTTTGTTTGTTTTGTGTTTTTCATTTTCATTTTTGGGGTATTCATGTCTTTGGCTGCATTTGCATGCGATTTGACGTCGATGTTGATGTCGATTCCGATTTTGATTTCGAATTGGTTTCATTTCATTGCCGCGCTCGTATATTATTAACTACTTTTGTTGTTATTAATTTAACAAGTTTCTTGTTTATGTGTCTTACATGCTCTCTAACCTGCCCCGATGGATTAGGCCGCAACCCCGCCCTGCTGTGCCCCCCTTCCTTCCTCTGACGCTGACTCTGACTCCTCCTCCTCCTCCTCTTTGGTCAGAGAGACGTTGACATTTCGAGTTTTGTAGTTCAAGGTAAAATTGGCCACACTTGCAGAGCCGAAGGCAGTGACCACATAATTAGCCAGTGCTGCCCATAGCAGAGGTAGAGTGATGAAGGTGAAGGGAATGAGGGAGGCAGCAGAACTTCAGCAAAAGTTCAAAGCGATCATTAAGAGCGACATTTGATGACGTTTCACAGCGATGCTTTATTGCCTTGCCCCAAACTCAAACTTAAACCAAAAGACAGCGACAGCGACAGAGAGAGAAAGAGATGGATAGAGAGAGGGAGCGACCCCTCATCGTGATTATGATTATCATTATTAATATCATTAGCATTATCATTAAGCGTCTCGCCCGCGCCCAGCTTTATCAAATCAGTTCAAGGCCAAAACATAATGGCATATTCAACAACAAGATCTTCCTCTCTCTCTGTCTCCTCTTCCCTCTCTATCTCTCTCTTTCGTACTGTCTCTTCGCTGGATATATTATATATATATATATATATATATATATATATATACATGGATATATCGTGCACATATGCAAATGTGCCTCATTTCTGGCTCTTTACTGCCTTTTTCTTGGAGATTTACATGTTGCCCGCCTCAGCTTGATTTGGCACTCCGTCTTCATCTTCATCTCTTCACCTCACCTCCTCCTCCTCCTCCTATGGGTCTATCTACGTAGCCACCTACGTCTGTGGCTTCGGGATTTACCAGCCGCAGTCACAGAGCAGCGCCCATCTTTATCTTGATAAAGCAACAATTGGCCCGAAATCAATAAATTAATTAGTAAAATACGCGTACTCCGACTATCGATCCGCCAAGCTGTACAAATCATACACGACTGCCAAATACCCTGCCTCTACTACTTAAATTTATGTAGTATATATTTCTTTCTCTCGTTCTTTCGCTTTTATGATTATTTTCTACATCATATATTTTACTATATTTCATTTCTTTATATCTTTATATCTTTCTTTACTTCTTTGTTTCTTTCTTTCATCTTTCATATTTATGATTATTTTCTACATCATATTTTATTACTATTCTAACAATTTATATAATATTCTAACAATATCTGTCATCATTTTTAACTTTAATTTATTTTTATATCATATTTAAATTTTTTATGTGCTAAATAGTTTCAACATTTTTCAAAGTTATATTGTATTTAATTAATATTTTTATATATTTAATATCCCTTAATATTGTAAAACTTCAACCTTTCTCTTTTTCTTCAAATCAGTGAGTTTTCAATATGTCAACTATTAAAATTTACGTTATGTTTAATATCGAATATCGAACACAAGTGTAGAAATATCGAATACACTTTTTCGATACCTTATCGAAACGGAGTTCATTGAAAAATAGAAGCAGAATTATTTTTAAAAATCAATAGTGCAATTTACAAGCTTTGCACGAGTTTTTATAAATTTTTCTTCGTTTCAATTTCACTTTGATAAAATACTTTAACAATATATCGAAATTTGATGTCCGATATTTTCACAAAGCTCACGAATGTGGAAAACAAAGCATGCATACAAAATTGTATTTTTCTATCCTTTTTGGAATTTATTTAATCAGTGCTTATGTAAGTTTTATTTCTGTTTTCCAACGTGCACAAATGTAACTGCTTTTCGTGGATACCCTTTGCTGGTAGTTGTTTGCCTACAGGGTATGCTAAGCTAAAAGCCAAACCTAAAAGCCAAGCGCCGCTGCCGTCGACGTCGTGGCGAAAACCTGTCGTTGTCGCTGTTGTTGTTGTTGCTGCATAGCATAGCAAAGCCACACAAATGACGCCGACTGCGCTGCTGGCGTTCGTAGCGACGGCGACAGCGACGTTGACTGCAGCAGCAGTGACAAATTGGCTGAAACCAGAAGTGCTCCTGCACTCTTTGCTTTGCATACGAACGAATTTCATGACGCGAATGTGGGGATTAAAACGAGAGAGAGAGAGAGCCTGCGACGCCCCCTCGCTCCCCTCTCTGCGACATGGCAGGCAGGCCACTGCCATGGCTTGGCTGTGTGTGTGTGTGTGAGTGTGTTAGGTTAGGGCGGATCGCAACCTGTTCGCTGCCAACGCCGTCGCCATCGCCGTTGCCGTCGCTGGCGTCGCAGAGCGCGCAGGTGGCGCAAAAAAAATATTGGATGGCCGTAGGTTAACTGCATGCAGACGGCATAAGTAACGTTCAGTCAGCCTCTAGAAGTCGATCGTGATCGGTGGCTTAAGCAACACACATCTCTCTACTATCTGTTGTGCCCAGTCTCTGTCTCCAGTCTTCAGTCTCCAGTCCTCAATCTTCAGTCTGCAGTCTCCAGTCTACAACTTACAAAACAAAATAAATCTACAAACTTCGTGTGTTCGTCTTCAAATTTTGTGCAGTTTTCGATTACGAATTGAAATTCGTTGCGCGCGTTTTTAAATACGGTTATTTTGTTTTTGTTTATTTTTTTTTTGCGAATTTCAAGTTTTGCAAACGAGCAACCAACAAAATCAAATACATCAACAATCCAACACACCCACACACACACACACACAACACACAAAATGAAGTACTTCAACATGTGAGTGAGACATTTTAAGTATTTTAATATAACTTTTTTTTTTGGCAATTTTTTATCGATTTTATTTTGGTTTTATTTTGATTTGCTTGTGATTTATCGATGTGGAGCAGCAAATGCAAATGCACTCGTTTTGAGCTGCAGCCAACTTCGCGTGAGTTGCGCCGCGTTGCCAACCAAATGCACTTTAAATGCGGCCAACTTCGCGTAATTTTCGTGTGCAGCGTTTGCTGACGTGTTTTGCATGCAAGGATTTTAAATGAATGAGATGGGCTTTGCCTGCAATTGAAAGTGCAATTGTATGTGTGTGTGACTAACACACACACACACACAGACACGTATAGCTTGGCTTGGCCGCATTTAAGCAGCTGCAGCGATTGAACAATTTGAACTTTAACATGGCAGAAAACAGAAACAGAAAAAGACAAGCGACAACACATTGCAAATGCCAAAGTTAAGCTCATTATGACGTTGATGATGATGATGGCGATGTGTTGATGTTGATCATGGTGATTATGTTACTTTTGTTGCTGTTGCTCTGGCATTTGCCGGCAACAAAGAAATGGCAAATGCCAATTCCCAGCTGCCAGCAGCAATCAGTTGTTGTGGCTGCTGAGAGCAGACGCTGCGCTGCCGCCAGCTGCGAGTCCGTCCGCCTGTCCGTCCGTCTGTCTGTCCGTCCGTGTGTCTGTCTGTCTGTCATTGCATTGATTGAAAGAAATGTTTCAAGGTCGCGAACTGAGCTGCTGCTGGCTGCTGTTGCTATTGTCGTTGTCTGCACGACAGCAACACATGGTTGCTCTGTGCCAAAATGGCATGCGAGCAGCTCAGTGCGGGATGGAGAGGGGGGCGAGGGGAGAGGGGCAGGCAACAGGCGTAAATAAAGTATGGATTAATTACCAGGCGAGACTGTGACTGCGAATGTTGCTGGTTGCTGTTGCTGGTTGTTGATTGCGGTGTTGTCTTATAAATTAACGGTTGCACTTTTAATGCAAGCTGACAGACAGCGAGGGAGGGGAACGGAGGGAGGGGTCAGTTTTCATTAATATGTATGTTAATCGCATGGCGCATGAGGGAATTAATCACAGCAGCAGCAACAGCAACAACAACAACAACAGCAGCAACAAGCAACAGCAACCAGCGCCAATTTGACGGCATGATCAGGATTTTAATTTAGTTTCGCTTTGCTTTTTATTTCATTTTATTTTAGGGGGGCGGGGTCTGTTATGCTGTTGTTGTTGTTGTTACTGTTGCTGTTGTTACAACCGTTGCTATTACAACTGTTGTTGTTGTTGTTGTTGTCTTACATGCGTTTCATTTCATTTTGCGCACTGAAATCGCGCGCCTTATGCAATATTATTTAAATAAGAGAGATCAGATCAATGTGCATACCTCAAACCAGAATACACAACAAGCGTGAGAGGGGAGGGGGGAGTGGGGGGGCGTGGTGTGTAAGGTTTTTGGTTTGTTTGAAATCTCTTAAGTTATTTTCAAGGACTTTGCCAAAAACTGTTGCAAATTGGCAAACAAGGTGTTAAACACACACACACTACAACACACACACAGAGACCAACACACAGTTACGCACTGCATACCAATGCAATTTCATAAGCCAAATTCAATGTAAGCCACTAAACTGTAAAAGACTCAGGCAACGAACTTGCTCTGTGTAAAAGACTCAGGCAACGAACTTGCTGCGACCAAAACTCAAATCGATCGAAGCGAAGCGAATTGCTCTGCTGCTGTTGCTGTTGCTGCTGTTGTTGTAGTCGTAACACGTACACAATGCACCGTTATTGAACCCACTAACTAAGCCAACAACAACAACCAAAACAACAACAACAACAACAACAACGTTTTTAAAGTACGTCGCGGTAATTGTAGGAAACTATTAAAAGAGCGACGCTGTCCCACATTTTGGCCACATCGATGGCATCCACTTGGACTAGTGTTATATGGACATAACCATAGACTCGACATTAGCATAGTGACCCGATTAGCCACGCTTACGAGTGGAGGGGGCGGCCGGAGAAGGCGTGTTGTAGTGCAAAAAAAAACTAAATGCTTTTACTCATTTTGTTTGTTTCTTGTTTGCTGCTTATGATGATGATAGTAATAATGATGATCATGATCATGATGATGATGATGATAGTAATGATGATGATGACGCCATCGCCATGAACTAATTCCGCAAATGGAAATGTTAATCATGTGATAAACTATAAATATAAATAAAAAAGAAGCAAAAAGGAAAAAAACAAAATAAAAAGCGAAAACCGCAAAAAATCAAATGAAGTAAAGTTATTGCCGCAGCTGGTTCCGCCTCAGTCTTATATAACAGGTTCACACAGTGTTCTTCTTCAGCCTCAGGTAGAGACCTCTGCACCTTCCTCCCCCCTCCCTGCTCCCCTGTTTGCTGTTGCCATCTTTCAAGTAGACTCCTTCAACCATTTTTTTTTGTGTTTTTGTGTTTTTTTGGGGTGTGTTGTGAGATCTCGCTCGCAGTTTCCCAGTTGCTGGCGCAACCGGTTAACCAAGACGCCAAATGTCATATAGACATGCCGACCCCCCCATACCCCTTCCCCCTCGCTTGCCTGCCCCTCATTTGCTGTGTTGAATTTCGATTAAGAAGCGCGCGCAGAGAAGTTAATGATTCCAGACACGCCAGCAACACGCACCCACAACAACAGCCACTTGGAGAGGGGGCAACAGCAACACCTACAACAACAGCGACAGCAACATCGTCATCGACAACGCCTTTCACCTTTCCATGTTGCATAAGCTTGGCGGCGATTGAAATGCAAAGAGTTGCCGCCGTTCGACATGCCACAGTTGACCCTAATCAATGCGAAAAGATGCAACCAGCGACAGCAGCAGCAACAACTGTACAAAGTTGAGCTAAAAATAAAACAACAGCAGCAACAACAACGACAACAACAACTGCAACAAGCGTGCGACGTGTCAAGCTGGAGGCAAAATCACTTGAAGTCGAGTTAGAGCAACAGCAACAGGGGGAAGGGAGGGGAGGGGTGTCTGATTTCGAGCCTCTCCCTCATGAGTTGGCTTGGTGTGCGCATTTTACCGTTATTAGCCAATTGCATGTGCCGATCATGTGCACATTTCAATTTATTCTGGCGCTGCTGCTGCCAGCAACAGCTGTAAACCAGTTGCCAGTTGCTAGTTGTTGTTGCTGTTGCCAGTTGTTGTTGTTGTTGTTGCTGCCTTTTGCATAAGCACCTGTTTCCTTTTGAGAAGGCGCAGCAGCAACGACAGCAACAACAACAACCAACGGCTGCTAACGGAACGGGGCGCAGCCCAACTCTGGCCTTAAAGACGTGTCTCCGAGTGTCGTAGCTGCCAGCTACGAAACATGCTCGCTGCCCAAGTCAAAGTCTCTGCTGTCTTCGGTAGCAAAAGGTTCGCTGTCCAAGTCTTAGAACAAGTTCGTTGCCTAAGTCTTTTCTGGAATATACTGAAAGTTCGTTGCCTAAGTCTTTCAACTGAGTGCAGAATAAGTTTGTTGCCTAAGTCTTTTCTTCTAATTATTCACAAGTTTTTTGCCTAAGTCTTTTCTGGAATATACCGAAAGTTCGTTGCCTAAGTCTTTTTAAGCATTTAAAATAAGTTCGTTGCTTAAGTCTTTTTACTATCCTCAAAGTCTTTTCTGGAATGCTATGCAAGTTCGCTGTCTAAGTCTTTTTGAGATATACAGCAAGTTCGTTGCTCGTTTTAACAGAATAAGTTCACTGCCCAAGTCTTCAGCAAGTTCGTTGCTTAAGTCTTTTCGCTGAGTGCAGAATAAGTTCGTTACCTAAGTCTTCAGCAGTCTTCACTCACAAGTTCGCTTCCCAAGTCTTTTCGGGAAGGTTCAACAAGTTTGTTGTCTAAATCTTTTCTGGAATGCTCCGCAAGTTCGTTGCCTAAGTCTTTTCTGCTTAAAATTCACAAGTTCGTTGTCTAAGTCTTTTCTGGAATATACCGAAAGTTCGTTGCCTAAGTCTTTCAACTGAGTGCAGAATAAGTTTGTTGCCTAAGTCTTTTCTTCTAATCATTCACAAGTTCGTTGTCTAAGTCTTTTCGGGAATACTAATGAAGTTCGTTGCCTAAGTCTTTTCTGCTATGCTAAGCAAGTTCGTTGCTTAAGTCTTTTTACCAGAATACCATACAAGTTCGTTGCCTAAGTCTTTTCTGGAATACTATGCAAGTTCGTTGCCTAAGTCTTTTCTGGAATATACTGAAAGTTCGTTGCCTAAGTCTTTCAACTGAGTGCAGAATAAGTTTGTTGCCTAAGTCTTTTCTTCTAATTATTCACAAGTTTTTTGCCTAAGTCTTTTCTGGAATATACCGAAAGTTCGTTGCCTAAGTCTTTTTAAGCATTTAAAATAAGTTCGTTGCTTAAGTCTTTTTACTATCCTCAAAGTCTTTTCTGGAATGCTATGCAAGTTCGCTGTCTAAGTCTTTTTGAGATATACAGCAAGTTCGTTGCTCGTTTTAACAGAATAAGTTCACTGCCCAAGTCTTCAGCAAGTTCGTTGCTTAAGTCTTTTCGCTGAGTGCAGAATAAGTTCGTTACCTAAGTCTTCAGCAGTCTTCACTCACAAGTTCGCTTCCCAAGTTTTTTCAGGAAGGTTCAACAAGTTTGTTGTCTAAATCTTTTCTGAAATGCTCCGCAAGTTCGTTGTCTAAGTCTTTTTAAGAATGACCAGCAAGTTCGTTGTCTAAGTCTTTTCGGGAATCCTAATGAAGTTCGTTGCCTAAGTCGTTTCTGCTATGCTAAGCAAGTTCGTTGCTTAAGTCTTTTTACTAGAATACCATACAAGTTCGTTGCCTAAGTCTTTTCTAGCATAATATGCTAGTTCGTTGCCTAAGTCTTTTGAAGAACCCCCTTCAAGTTCGCTGCTTGAGTCTTTAGCGATACAATAGCAGCTTATAAACAAATAGCAGGAAGTTCTTTTCTTTAACATGCAAAAAAAAAGAAGCAAATTCTTAATTCAGGAAAAATCAAGATATTAAAGAACTTGATCAAACTGCTTAGAATTGAAAATAAAACAAATAAATATGGCAAGGAAATAAATACATATTAGCAAGAATATAACAAACAAAAAAAAAATCGGCAAAGTGCCCAGAAACGAGACAGAAAAAAAAAACAAACAAACCGAATCGAAACGAAATAGAAAAAAAAGAAAAAAAATACATAAAATAGATACAGAAAAAAAAGAAACAGAAACAGAGACAGCAACAGCAACAGAAATAGCGACAGAAACTGAAACTGAAACCGAAACCGAAACAGGGCGAGATTAGTGTATTCGTAATCGAATAATTTGAAAATCGAAAGTGAGTGAAAACCCGTTTGAGTGACCTTTAGGCATTAATAATAAATAAATAGTTAGCACATCTCACATCTCTCGATAGCTGCCGAATTCACATCATGCTGATGCTGATGGTGATGCTGATCTTAATATATGTTTTATTGATATGCTGCTGCACATGAATATTAAAATCGTGGTATGCAAAACAAGAAATGAATATGGTATTATTCTCCTTTTCATATTCATTTTCGTCAGCGTATTAATATTGATATTCAAATTCGACGCTGTTATTCATATTCATGATGGGGCTAACACACACACACACATACATACTTGCATAGTATATATTTCAGAGCGATTCAGGTTCTCGCCACAACCCGTTAAACGAGACAACCCAACGAGTCGAACATAACCTCACTTTGCTGAGCGATAACTGCCAATTGCCGCTAAAGCATTTCAATTGGAATTGACTAAAGCTATTTTTTTTTTATTTTTTAATTGCCACCTCGTGGTCGTTAAACAGCATTTTTCAAGAGACTCTAGAATGTTTCCTACAATATCATTTGCATCAAGAGCTCTCGCCATAACCTCAAATTGCAATAAAATTCTTTAATTGTGCCGTTTGTGCAGATCTTTTGCTTTTGCGTGTTGGGCGTGTTTGCACTTATTTATTAGTCGTCTAATCACCAACATAACCTCTAGCTGTAATTAGTTATTCAGGTAATTGCATCGAAACGTACTTTTTGCTCGTAGTAATTTCGAATGGATGTTTTTAAGTGTTAGGTGAGAAATATCTTTGATTGGATTATACAGTACAAATTATTTGCTTTATTAGCTCATTAAGTTCTTCAGCTTTTCAGCTTTATTCTTTT
This sequence comes from Drosophila sulfurigaster albostrigata, assembly GCF_023558435.1. Taxonomy (NCBI): domain Eukaryota; kingdom Metazoa; phylum Arthropoda; class Insecta; order Diptera; family Drosophilidae; genus Drosophila; species Drosophila sulfurigaster. Next base: position 32,061,029 of record NC_084885.1, read on the forward strand.
CTAAACCAACTCATTAAATTGCAGTAAACTTTTGAGCACTTTCGATGTTTCTCGCAACATAACCTCAAACAGCGAATTTTCTACGATAAGGGAGAGAATAGGAAAACTAAATAGATCAGACTTACGAGTATGTGCTTACTTTTTTATTTCCATGAATATATAATTAAATAATTATGAAATTTGACTTTTATTTGTGGTGTTATGGAAAGCTCTCCAAAATATCAATTTTAGCCTGAAATAATCATGAAGTTGAAAATGAGAGGTCTCTATAACCTCAATATATTGTGCAAACCTAGGTTAGGTTTCACCTGAAATTATTATGAATTTAGAAATTTAACTCTTATTTGTTATGCCATGGAAATCTCTCCCTAATCTTATATTTTGGCCGAACCTAACCTCAATTCTAACCTGATAAAATTATAAAGTTGCAAATTTGTCTATTATTGGTTCTTAATGGGAATCTCTCCATAACCTCAATATAATGTGGAAACCTAACCTCAATTTTAACTTTTATTTACTCTCCATAACCTCAATTTTAAACTGGAACAATTATGAAGTTGGAAATTTTACCTTTAATTGTTGTGCTAAGGGAATCAATCCACAAGCTCTCCTTAACCTCATTATGTTGTAGAAACTTAACCTCAATTTCAACCTGAAACATTAGAAATATGTTTTTTGTTGTTGTTCTGTTAAAGTCTCTGCATAACCTCAATTTCAACCTGAAATTATGAAGTTGGAAATGAGAAGCTCTCCTTAACCTCAATATGTTGTGGAAACTTAACCTCAATTTCAACCTGAAACATTTATGACGTTAGAAATATGTTTTTTGTTGTTGTTCTATTAAAGTCTCTGCATAACCTCAATTTCAACCTGAAATTATGAAGTTGGAAATGAGAAGTTCTCCTTAACCTCAATATGCTGTGCAACCCAAACCTCAATTTGAATCCTCCTGTTATTATCTCGCTTTAGCTGCCTGCTTTTCATCATCTGCGCTCTGTGCTACGGACTGGTGGCCACGCAGGAGGAGAACGCGCCAGCGAACGCATCGCCGGCGAAGAGGATCGCCGCACTGCGTCGCCCCGTGGGCAAGGCGGTGGGCAAGCCGACGACAACGACAACTGCGGCGCCAGCGCACGACGATGCCGGCGAGGAGGATGATTACAACGATGAGGCCGGAGGCGCTGGCGAGAATGGTCAGTATGGGGATGAGGGCGAGGATGGCGCTGCGGCGTCGGCGGCCAGCACCACGACGACGACGACAGAGGCGCCCAAGAAGGTGGGACCCGTGATCCGTCCATTCCGCTCCAACGATGATTTCCTCAACTCGCTGAAGCGTCGCCAGCAGAACGCGAAGAAACATCGCGCCGAGAAGGCGCCGGTGAGCAAGCCAGCGAAGAAGACCGCCGATGAGGATGACGAGGAATCCGCTCCAGCCGCAGCTCCAGCTGCCGCCGCGCCCGCCGCTGCTCCCGCTGCCGGCAAAGGATACAAAGGCAACTCTGCACGTAAGTCGAAGAACTCTGAGGATTCCTCCATCCATCTTTTTATCTCATCTCACCTCATCTTCATCGCAGTGAACCGCCGCAAGCTGACGAAGCCCCTGAGGTCGGAGCCGGAGGCCGATGCTGCCGCCGAGGAGTCCGAGCAGCAGCAGAAGGAGGAGGAGCCGAAGCCCAAGCGTCCGCTCAGCAGTCGCCTCGCCTTGAGGAAGCGCAACTAAGGCGGATGGGGATGGATAAAGCGTCCTTGTTTTGGGCTGCCTTATATAATGCTATATACTATATACCATATACTATATATATTCCTTCTCCCTCGCTCTCTTGCTCTCTCACTCGCTCTGTATCTGTCTCGCTCTCACACACACTCATGGCTAGCTATGGGCAGCATTACGAGCTGCCGTTTAGTTCTTAGTACACACACACACACACACACACTTGCACACACACACACAGACAGGCTAAGACATGTGTATGTGTATTCACATCGGAATACGAATAACTCATGAATGCCTGCACTATTATTCACTCCCCCCCTCCACACTCCACATTCCACATTCCATATTCATCTACTTATTACTCACCTAATCAGTTTATAAACTATTAAATAAAACAAACAACAAATACAACAACAAACTGAACAACAACAACAAAAATAAAACAAAATGAAAATATTGTGAAAAATACAACATCAATGACTATTTACTATAATCAGGCGAAGGACATGCTAAAGTAAGGATCTGCTTTCAACGATTTTTTAAATTACTCTCAAAAATAATTGCATTTAAAAATTGTTTGAAAGTCTAGAAATGTCATTAAAAGGACTACTAGAATGTCCTTTGGATCTCAATATTGTGAAAACCTAACCTCAATTTTAACCTGAAATAGTTATAAAGTTAGAAACATGATTTTTAATTGTTGAGCACTGAGAAGTTCTCCTTAATCTCAATGTTGTGGAAACCGAACCTCAATTTTCACCTGTAGTTAGAAATTTAATTTTTACTTGTGATATACGAAGCTCTCCATAACCTCAATATAGTGCAAACATAACCTCAATTCTTAAGAACGAAGAGAATATCCTTTGGCATGCACATAAATCGTGTTCCGTAGTTCACATACAGAAAACAGGCTTTACCTCGCGAATATCCTGGCGAATATCCTTGCGTATCCTGGCAAAAATGTGTCCATCGCACCGATGGTCTATCGACTGGCCAAAGGACATTCGGATCGTCTTTCTAGTTCTCGAGATATTCTTAAATTTTCAATTTATAACCGTTCACCAAATTACAACAACAACAACACGAGTTATTACAGCAACAACTAACATTAATATTGTTGTTGTTGTACCGCCACAAGTGCCCAAAAATTGTCAAGTTAGCAGATGAAATACCAGGCGAACAGAAATCAGCAGCAAGCAGAAATAGAGCAAGTCACTTGCTTGCTCAGTGGAGCCCTCTGTTGCTCGTTTTCGGAACCACAAAAGAAATTCTTGTGCGCCAAATTTAAATTTAAAATTTGAAAGCAACCGACGGACCAATAAATCTGTTAAAATATTAAAATATTTTGTTGTTATTACAACAACAACTACAACAATTACTGATAATGTTGTTGTTGCCTCGATGCTCCCAAAATGGCCAAAATATGCTACGTCAGCAGATGAAATACCAGGCGATCAGAAATCAGCAGCAAGCTGAAATTAAGCAAGTCACTGGAGTGGCGCCATCTGGTGTCCACTCTCGGAACTACACAGCTTAAATAATTGCGCGCCAATTTGAATAGCAAATCTGTTAAAATTTTAAAATATTTTTTTTGATATTACAACAACAAGGTTACAACTTATTACAACAACAAGTTATTACAACAACAATTATGGATAACATGGTTATTGTTGTTGGCCACTGAAGCTGTCGCGATGGTCGAAAATTACCAAGTCACCAGGTGAAATACCAGGCGAACAGAAATCAGCAGCAAGCAACTGATTCACTTGCATTTTGAGTGGCGCCATCTGTCGCCTGTTTACGCAATCACGATTTTAATTAGCGCCAAATAAAATTTAAAATAAGTTTTTTGTACTTTTCGGATTGTTTTATTGCCATATGTCTACTGAATCTTTAAGAAACTGGCAAGGAACCTTTTCACCCACCTTCTGCAATTTCGATCCTTCAATTATTCTGTTATCCTTTGGCAAGGATACGCAACTAAATAGATAAATACTTACCTATACTTACCAAAAATGCGTCTGGACATGTTATCGAAAGTGCCCATTGCTGGGATATATACATATATAGAAGTAATACCGATCGATGAATTATTATATGTTTGTTTATTTTGTTGTTTGTTGGTTTTATTTATAATTACAGAACACTGTAAACTAGAATGTCTAAAAAAATACAATTTATATATATATATAATGTACTTATCGAGGGGGTTACGGGGCGTTTATTGGGAATGTAATGCGTATCGAGCGCATGTTATCGTTATCGTTATCGCTAGCGTTATCGTTAGTGTAACTGTTAATGTTACGGCTGTTGTTATTGTTGTTGTCTTAGATATAAAATATAAATAGTTGCTATACATAAGGGGAAATGGTTCGACAAATAAGTACAGACTTGGCTAATACATATCGGATATGATGGGGCAGGGGGAGGTGGAGGGGGGAATGCATATTCGTTGTTCTTAATTCGTCTTCTTATAGATTACATCATGTGTTTATATTTATATTCGTACATTCATTTCGCTTATTCGAACAAACTTAAGAGGCGCTCAACATGGAGTAGGAGAGTGGAAAGCAGAGATATGTAGCATATTGTTCAGTTATCGGTTGTATATAGTACACGAATATAAAACATATTTATGCATAAATGAATTCCGTTTACAGAGCTCAACATGGATATGGAAACAGAGTGAGAAAGGTAAAAGAAAGAGAGCTGTAGCAGATAGTTCAGTTAAAGGTTATATATAACATATAAGGAGTGTTCAACATGGATACAAAGGAAGAGAACAGTTGCTTATTGTTCAGTTATCGGTTATATATAACATATTTCGATTTAAATGTGTTCCGTTTACAGGATCTAGTCGAGTTGTCGAATGTTGCGCTATCTAAAAATGGTTGCAATGGCTGCGCAGCTGGCAGGGTCGGGAGGCGGAAAGCGTGTCCTCCATGGATCGAGTTACATATTGTGTTAAAGGCACAGTTTGCTTAGGCAATTCCTTCGCTGTTTACAATTAACAATTAACAATTCAGTTTCGAGAGTAAGTTGAAGATGAAGCCGAAGCTGGAGCAGCAGCCGGATGTGGTGGAATGTGGTCGAGACGAGTTGAGGGAGACGGACGACTTTAAGTAGCAGTTGCCGCACAAACTAATTTTGGGGTGCAAGGCCAATCAATAACTAATAATACTACATTATTAACTTGAATGCAAACTAAACAAACAAAAAAAAAAAGATGATAAAAAACGGATAGTTCGTTCTTCGTTCGTTCTTGGTTCCTCTTCCTCTTCCTCCTCTCTAGGTGTGGTGTCGCGAGTTGCGCATCAGCGGCACAAGCAACGATGGCGGCCCCGCTTGCCGCAAGAACGGATGCGCCAGCAGCTCGGCGGCTGTGGCACGCTGCGCTGGATCACGAACGAGCATGCGATCGAGGAATGATTGGAGACGCGGCGACACCTTGTGAGCATTCTTCAGGTTCGGTGGCTGCATATCGCGTATACGACGCATCGCCTGCAACGGTGGCTCATTGAAGAACGGCGGCTCCCCGTCGACCATCTCGATCACCATGATGCCCAGCGACCAGATGTCCACCTCGGGACCATAGGGCAGGCGGGAGATCACCTCCGGTGACATCCAGTACGGTGTGCCCACAAGCGATTTGCGCTTCGGCAGCTCCTGCGACACCTGAGCACAGAAGCCAAAGTCCGACAGCTTCACTCGGCCATCGGCGGCCAGCAGAATCGAGTCTGACTTGATGTCCCGATGGATGACGCCCTGCAAACAAAGAGAGTGGTTAAATGAAAGTTAAATAAATATAAGTATTTGTTCGATTAGAAGTCAGTTAAATAGGAAGTTACGAAGTCAGCCTAAAGTTCACAATATATAAGTAATTGGAACTTAAATTTAACTTGTAATTGGAATATTGGTTGGAAATATAAATAGATTGATCTGATTAAGCCTTGTGCTGATTGAATTTAAAGTAAACTTAGGATTGATTGTTCGCTAACGTTTACATAAACTTATAATACAAATATAAACTTATCATACAGATAGCTATTGGAGTGTTCAATATTAAAATATGTAAATTAATCTGAATTTAAAGCAAATTTAGGACAATTAACTGACTGTTTACATAAAGTTATAATACAGACATAAACCTACAGATAACAATTGAAATATTGAATGGACAAATATATCTGACTCTGGTTATACTTTGTGCTTATGAAATTAAGGAATTTAAATAGAAAATGTTAGCAAATATGAAGATTGCTTTGACTTTGTGCTGTTGAATTTAAAGCATTTGAAGGGATAATTTCAATTTAAGACTGATTGTTAGCTAACGGCCTCATAAACGTATAGTACAGATAACAATTGGAATATTGGATATATAAATAAATTGACTAATTTGACTATACTTTATGCTGTTTAAAGTATTTACAAAGAGAAATCAAATTTAAGATATTTAGTGAGAGTTCGGAATTGGAATATTGGATATACAAATATTGGATATTTAGATTGCCTTGACTTTTTGCTGATGCATTTAAGGAATTTAAGTAATAAATTCAAGACTATTAAGGACATTGAACTGACTGACTAGCAGATATAACCTTATCATAGAGAACATTTAAAAGATAATTTAAACTTAAGACATTTAAGTGACTGTTAGCTAATACTCACAAATAACAATCGAAATATTATATATTCAAATATTGGATATTTAGATTGCTTTGACTATGCTTTGCGCTGTTAAATTTAAGGAATTTAAATATAAAATTCAAGACTATTAAAGACATTTACATGTACAGATACAAAGCTTATCAATACAGATTAGAATATTGAATATAAAAATAAATTGCTTTGACTACTTTGACTTCGCAAAATTTAAAATATTTGAAGAGACAAAATTGGAATATTGAATATAAAATGGATTGCTTTGATTTTGCGCTTTTGAACTTAAAACATTTGAAAAGAGAATAGAAATTTAAGACATTTAAGTGACTTATAATACACATAAGATCAATTCGACCTTCCTTCACTGTCTCTCATAACCTAACAGGATACTTAAACAATTGGAATTCTACATAAGTTCTACGATAAATATAAATGCTAAAACAATGATGTGTCTCTCTAGTTGCTGACTGTTGTCAATTCTATAAACAACTTTGTTGTCCGATTGCGTTGAGTGTGTGTGTGTGTCTGTTTTAATGCAGGCGCAGTCAGACCTTCTGGCTAGATGCGTAACGAGGAGGTCACGCGGGCGTGGACTCCACCCACATATCGAATAACAATAACAATAACAACAGCAACAGCAACAAGAAGAATGTGTGTAAGTGGAAACCACACAAAATGCGAAAGCGGGTCGCAAAGAAAGTGTGGTGACAACAAATAGAAAGGCGGCAGCAATGCAAAAGAGAGACCACAAGTGAGACTTGGTTGCTTGGTTGTTGTCGTTGTTGTTGTTGCTGGCTGACACTACTCTATTGTCATGCTGGTCACGCACCTGTGAATGCAAGTAGGCCAACGCCTTGAGACACTGCTTGCAAACGGTGGCGATTTGCTCCTCATCCATGCGCGAGTGCGTCACAATGTCGGTGAGAGCGCCGCCCTCGAGATACTCCATGACCACCCAAAGCTCGTCGTTGACCAGAAAACTGGAGTATGTCTCCACAATGTTGGGATGATGATAGTCACGCATGATGACCACCTCGTTGAAGAGCAGCTCGCGTCGCTGCTGCTTGCGCAGATCCATCTTCTTGACAGCCACTTGGCGACCTAACCAAAGAGAATTAGTTCATGGGAACATTCAAGTAATCCTCATGTCCATCACTCACCTGTAGACTTGTCGGTGGCTATGCAAACGGTGCCCGTCGAGCCTTCGCCAATCTTGTTGAAGTGCTCGAGATTCTCGCGCGGATCACCGGCAGAGACAACCATCTGCAAGGCGGCACGGAATTGCTCGTGTGTCAAACGCTGCTCCTGCTTGGGTTGTGTTTGCTGTGCCGCCTGTGCGGCGGCAGCCAAGGCAGCCGCATTGCCACTGGAGCTGGAGGCACGGGACGCAGTCTTGTTGACACCGACACCGACACCGACACCGCCATGTGGATTCTGATTCTGATCTTGGCCCACAAGCTTTGGTTGCTGTTGCTGCTGTTGTTGTTGTTGTTGCTGTTGCTGTGTGGCGGGGTAAAGTGGATATGGATTCTGGCCATTGTTGTTAAGTTGTTGTTGCTGTTGGTTGGAATGCGAGTGCGTGGAGCGTGTGGCACTCGCCACGGAGCTGACAGGCGACGTCTGCTGCATGCCCGGGTTGCCAGCATTGCCAGCTGGATTGCCCAGATTGCCACGATAGGGATCAGTACGCACGGCCAGGGGGCCGATGGCGCCACCGTTGGCATGTGGATGCGGATGTGCATGCGGATGCAGATGTGGCGGATGCGCATGTTGACTGGGATTCGGATAGAGCATGTTGTGTGCCACCCCGGCTCCTGATCCTGCCTGTGGCGGCGGCGGCTTGAAGGGCCCACCAGATGGACCCGGACCCGCCCCCGGCCCCGTCTCCTCCTCGGGCACTGCGGGCGGCACATTTGCCACACGACGCACGCGCGGCGGACTCGAGCTGCGCAGCGAATTGGAGCGTGCCACATGCGATGTCTTGGGCAGCACAATGCCCGGCGCTGCTGACATGCCACCCGGTGCCATGGACATGGATGCAGCTGCTCCTGGTGGACCGGCACCAATGTTGCCGCCACCTCCCATCATCATCATGGTGCTGCTGCTGCTGTTCAGTGATGTGGTGTCCGCCTTGTTGTTGTTGTGATGCGGACGCACAATCGTCTTTAGGTCAAGGATCTCGGTGGGCGTAATCTCTGAGGGATCGACGAGCGGCAGGGGGCGATTGCTGGACTTGAGTATCTGATTGTTGCCCACAATCGAGGCCCATTGGAGCGGGAGGCCAACGTATTTGTTCTCCCTCTTATCGAATCCCGTGTGCACGCGATGCTCAAAGTTGCTCGGCATCGAGATCAGCGGTTTCTTCTTCTTCTTGCTGAACATTTTTGCGTGTTCCGTTATGGCGTTGTCAATTGCAGCGGCAGCGACAGCAACAGCGAGTTTCCCACCTCTCCTCTACCTCCTTCGTCTCCTTGCTTGCTTGCGTTCTTCGCTGGCAGTTTGTTGACTTTGCTTTTACCCGCCCTTTTGGCCCGACAACGGCGACAAAAGTCTTCTGGCAGCTCACACACACACTAACACTAACACAGACTGAGACGCACACAGACACACAGACATGGCGACAACGATGCGATTTATGTAGATTTCGTGTTATGCGCTTTCAATCGACTTTCACACACCACAACCCATTATCACACGGGCTCTTTCTCTCAGTCAGCACATTTTTCATCAATTGCTTAACACAAGAATTCAATAATTCGAACCGAAACGTAATGCGAAAACAAACACAATTTACTCAACACAATAAAAATAAACTTAAAAAAAATATTAATTGCCGATGCTAGCAGTTATCGTTTGCTGTGTTGCTCCTAGCTAGAGATGGCCTATCATCGATGGCGCACTATCGATGTATCGTCGTTTGCTGCGTGAAAGCAGTGTGACCACCACTTGCATGTTTCAATGTATCTACATCATTTCAATAGGCAATATAAATTATCAAATTTATTCACGTTATTTATTTTCTTCAAACCAAAAAATTGACCATTTTCAATTGCTGCTCTATAAAAATAAATACTCTAATCAAACATTCGATTATTATGGGGTATTGCTGGTATTTCGGTATATTAATATCGCACGTATTTTGCAACACTGGGTAAACGTTTAGCAAACGCGGTCACTCTCTCTCTCTTCACCGCTGCCGCATTGTATTTTGGCTTGGATTGTCTTTCTTGGACTTAATAAAAATTTGCACAAAATGTCGAAAGCACATCCACCAGAGCTGAAAAAGTAAGTACTTATCAAGTGCTGCGTGTAAGAATTGATTAATACTTGATGTGAATTGCAGGTACATGGACAAGCGTATGATGCTCAAATTGAATGGCGGCCGCGCAGTCACCGGCATTTTGCGCGGATTCGATCCCTTCATGAACGTAGTGCTCGACGACACCGTGGAGGAGTGCAAGGATAATACCAAGAACAGCATTGGCATGGTCGTGATACGCGGCAACAGCATCGTCATGGTCGAGGCCCTGGACAGAGTTTGACAGCAGCCTGCATTCCCAAGTGCAGCTGCTTCTCCTCCTCCCCCTTCGATGGCCCATATTTCATTGGCCAGTAGTTTAAATGTAAACTATTTAAAATACTACAAACTAGTCCTAAGTCTATAACAACAAAAACATTCGTAAACCACTCTAGATGTTTACTATTAAATAAATCCGATTAGAACAGAATTGTTTGTATGAGATTTGATTGCGAGCAAGATAGCATAAATAAGAGTGAGAAAGAAACGGTGGTAGACGAGACAGAAAACAGCTGACTGCTCGACTTAAGATACCTCGCCCAATAGACGGCGTGATCATGTTGAGGAGCTTTGAATTTATTTGTGCTGCATATTTAAGTGAATTGGAACCAAAAACTGTATGCTATTTTTACATAGTAATTAAAAGTTCCTGCTAACTCGTAAGCTCCGCTGTCAATCATATAAATGTATCGGTACAGAATGAATTTAAGGTTGATTTCAACCTTCGTCTTATTACATTTTAATTGTATTTCACACTAACACTAAAAACAGGCTTTATGTTGATAAAACTTTTTCTAGGATAGTGAATTTATGTTGTGATTAATAATTACTTCATTATTTTGAGTAAACTTCAACAGATTCATGACATTGACCCTCGAGATAAGAACACTTTTAACTCTTTACAAGCAGACGGATCGCAAATATATTATGGTCATATATAATTTATGCGGACCGAGATCCATAGTTAATACCCAATTTTAGAAATCTATAGCTTCACGTTTAGAATTCCGTTTGTTCACACTTCTGTAAGCCATGAATATAAATAGTTAGCTGCTCTTTTCTATTATAGTAATAACTATAACCATACATATATCTAGTTGGCTTTCTAAGCAAACAATTACACACATTATAGGCCTGAAATTGTTCTCTAAATGTTACCAAATGATTTCTCATCCTTTAAGTATCTGGATCTTATATCAAAGTTTAACAATTGAACTTAAGATTCCAGCAGTAGTCAAATCAAGATCCACATGCGAATTTCCTATACAAACTTGGTGCTCTCGTGGTCGTTAGTAGAACTCCTTTTGCTGGCATTCATTTTATAACTCATCCACAAGTGATTGCTGGTTGGTTAATTCTTTGTTGGCTGTTGCATCATTCAAGGAAAATAAAATGCTTGATGTATTTACGCTTGTTTTTGTAGACTTTTTGTGATTGTGGTTGGGTTTTTTAATTATTCTTTCATCTCTTGCGTGTGGAAACAAAAAATGCTTACAGTAGAAGTCTAAAAAATACGATGTTTGTTGTTGTTGTTTTTAGAGTTCGCAGTGCTGTCCAGACACACACATTTTTATTTTACTTGGAAATAACAATAGGGCCCGTCTGCTTGGCGGCATCACGCTGCTTAGCGACAATCTGGTTGGCAATGCGATCCAAATCACGCTGTCCAATCGAGCTCAATTTGCGGCCACCCTCGGGGTGCTTCTCGACCAGGCGAGCGTGTTCCAAGGCCTGCAGAGCCTTGCGGGCAGCGCCATCGGCGGCACGGCAGAAGTGCGATGGGTGGACACCGTTGCGCTTGCGTCCGCCGTAGATCTTGGTGATGGAGCCGACGCCAGCGGGACTGCGATGGTACAAGTGACGCAGAATCGAAGCGCAACGCACATAGAACCAGTCGGGATCGTAAGGTGCCAGCTCCTTGAATTTGGCGGTCTTGATGATGTCCATCTGGTCGGGCACCTTCAATTTGCCAGTCCTAAAAACACAAATAAACAAACATGCGAATTGTGAGGTTATGTCTTTAACTGGTCAACCAGTGTTGTGAACTCACTTCTTAAGGAAAACTGCGACCGCCTTGGTAACGGCATGCTGGTCAATATCCTTCACTGTGACACCTGGCATCTGTGCATAGAAGAGAGAGAACAGTTTATCAGTTAAGTGATTGCTAAAACACGTTGCTATTCGCAAAACTACACACACACACTCATATACACAAGCACGCTCTGAACCACACACACAGACGTACACGCACGCTCGCTCGCACACACATGCAAAACAAGGCACAACAACGTTCGCGAATATCGCATTTGCAGCATGAATTTGCTCATGTGGCCATTTTCAAATAATTGAATTGCTGCTTTCACTCTTGCACTTTATGACACACACATTTTCATTTATTGTTTTGTATAAACAATAATTATTTCAAGTAAAAAAAAAAAAAATTATTCACATCAACGAACGCGAGCACTACCTTTCTTGTCAAAGTCAACCGGAAAAAAAGAACAAGACGCTCGAAGTTGGCTGCGCTTATTGTGGTCCACCAAGCGTTGCCACTTAGCGCAACGAATGTTCAGCGCTGTATGCCACTAATAATCGAATAAGTTATCGAAAATTGTGTATTTTAAAATATTAATTTTAAATAAAGTAATACAGTTTATTTAGTCATTTAACAATATTTTTACCACGTACTTTAAAATAAATCGCCTTTTTAGTCCCGTTTCGGAAATATACCAATATAACGAAACGAAGTGTAACCAGGTGGCAAGTTATTTGGTATATTAGCTCTACGGCTCAAATTTAGATGCGGTCACATTCTAAAACCGCGTCGTTTTTAAATTTGAATTCAACTATTTAAACTATGGTTTTTTTCATGTTTTTTGCTTTTATTGGATTGCGCTTTCCAGTAGACGTATTTAAGAGACATCCTCAAGTTTGCAAGAATTTAGACTTATTCTACAGGTTGCTCCACATTTGTACTTGTTATCACAGATCTTCTTTACTGGCATCGTGTTTGGACCAGAGATCAGCGTACTCCTTGACCTTGCGATCAGAGTAAACCGCCTTACGCGGTCTTCGCCAGGTATTTGGATTCAAATTGAGCATGCCACCAATGACTTCCAGAGCAAAAGTGGGTGGAAAGCGAGACGGATCCTCGATAATGTGAGCGAATCCCGAGCCAATGCCAAAGTTGACCCAGACATAGGGCAATCCCTTGGGAATGGCTTTGTGCAGCAGTTGATTCTTAACGGGTATCAACTGTCGATTCGTGGACCATTCCTCCTCGGATTCCTGTATCGCCTTCTTGAAGTAGAAGGGCACTAGTTCTCCCTGCGCCTGCGCAACAGGCACACAATGGATGGTCATGTGCTGCTGCTTATGCAGCTTGTTGGCCACCTCGAAAAAGACGACATCCTTTCCTTGGGCGGCAAAGAGGCGTGCCATTGTCTTGAGCATGCTCTGTACTTCCTGCCACGCATCCTCGTCCAACTGCATGGCACAGACGACGTGCTGATATGGTGTGATCAAGGCATGACCCTCCTGCAGTCCCTCGTAGCGGGGCAATTTCAAATACAGTTTATCTCCCAACGCAATGTTCAGCGTCTTGTCGATATTACGCGATCCCAAACAGTGCTGACAGTTGCTCATGGTAGCCGCCAGCTTCTCGTGCTCATGCACCGCACGATGCAGTTCGCGCTGCTCGGATTTCCCCTGTGGCTGCGACTTGCGAGCGTTGTCGTTGAATATGTCCTCTAGATCATCGTTGGGATTCTTGTGCTTGGCCAGCATTTCAGCGTACTCCAAATTGGAGTCGGCAGCCGTTGCATACTTTTCACGTTCAAACTAGAAAAAGGACATTAAGCATTAGCATTACCAATAAAGTTGTTGGAAAAAGAACTCACCATTTGCTTGATATCGTAGCGATCATCGTCTGCGAAGTAGCGCACACGTTCACCATCCACATGCGTCTCCATCCTCTTTTTGTTCTGTTTCCGATTGCCACTAGAATTGGAAGCTGAAGTGGAAGTAGAGGCGCTTGATTGCAACAAGGGACGCACATTGCCGCTGGCATCGCTGCGGGTGAGCAGAACGTGCTTCTCCTCTGCCCTGTTCTTTGACTTGCTCTTCGGCTTGGCTGCGTCTTCTTCGCGCAACTTGCGCGCCTTTGCCAATTGCTGATTCAATTGAGCTGCCAGCTCGACTTTCTGTTTCAGTTCTGCCTTCAAAGCTCGCGCCGCAAGTGCATTTAACTGCTCATCTGTCAGCAACTCGTCTTCCTGCTCCTGCTGCTCATCCTGTTGTTGTTCCTCCTGCTGCTCAACCTGCTCTTTTCTATGTACGTCAACTGCTGCTGCTGCTGTTCCGGGTTTTTGCCACTTGGGCGCGGTATTGCGACGCTGCTCCTCATGCTGTCGCTCTGTACGTTGATCGTCATCATTTGCGGGCTTCTGGAAACCGGGCAGACCGGTGCCATTGCGCTGCCAATAGGGGTTCAGTTCGTAGCGACTCGTGGCGGGATCGTAAGTGTTCTGTTGATGCTCTGCATTTGGTTTACGCGGCTCCTTGCGCTGCTTCTCGAATGTTCTCAACGAAAACGGCGCATCGTTGTTCGTCATCCAGTTGTCGCGTTGCAGTGTGGTTTTCTGCTCCAGCTCTGGTTTCTTTTCTTTCTCTTGCTCCTCGTCGGTGCTACTTTCGCTCTGCTTGCGTCGTTTTTTAGTCTTTCGCTTTTTCGACTTTTTGTGGTGCCTTTTACTGCTCTTCTCATCGCTGCTATCGTCGCTGGAGTCCTTGGGAGCTGGCGCTTCTACCCAATCCGAAGAATCGCCAGTGTCGCTGTCGCTATCATAGCTGCTACTGCTGCTTTGTTTCCTTCTTTTCTTGGACTTTTTGCGCTGCTTCTTGCGTTTCTTTTCATTAGCACTGCTACTCGACGATTCGCTATCGTCGTAGCCACGTTTAGATTTTGATTTTCGCTTATGCTTCTTCTGCTTTTTGGCGCTAGAACGCTTGCTATCTTGACCATGTTCCGACTCTGCTTTAGCCTGTTTACAAAAGTGTTTGAAATGTGATTGTTTTTGCTGTTATGCACTACTTACCAGTTCTTTGAGTGTGCGCTTCATTGTTTCCATTGCGGCACTTTTTTGGGAATAACAATAAAGTTGCAACTGCCGCAATTAAAATAATATTTATAACAAACGCGAAGAAAAACAAGCGAATATTGTATTTCCAGTGTTGAGCAAGAGTTGTGTGATGTTATCGATATCGCCGCGGTGTTGAGCAAGAGCTTTCTGCTGCTGTGCAGTGTTGAGTAGCAGTTCTGTGTTCCTATCGCTATGGCTGCTATGTGCAAAATAGCAAAACATATGTGATTTATCGATAAGTGCATGTTTCGGCTACGTTTGTTGTTTGCAATTTAATTTATTTACATTCGAATTTGTGAAGTAAAAACAGTCCATCAATCATGCCGCTGTATGAGAGCGTAATGCAGGAGAAACCACCCATTGTGCTGGACATTGGCAACGCCTACACAAAGTGAGTACACTGCTCCGATGCAAAGGTGATATCATCACTCCAATTTTGGTTTGTTGTTGTCTTCATTAGGCTGGGCTTTGCAGCGGAAGCGTATCCAAGATTGATCATACCCACAGAGCTGGTGCTCACCACGACAGGAGAGACGAAGCAGCTCTTTGATTATGTGGAAACGGATCAGCTCTACGATCAGCTTGTTGACTTTCTGCAAACGATTTTCTTCAAGTGAGTTTCCCTTTTCGTTCCGCTTCCAGTTGATCCAATTAATCTCGTTGGTATTTCAGACATCTGCTCGTCAGTCCCAAGGAGCGCAAGTTCGTACTGGTGGAGAACATCTTTGGCCAGACTGTGATACGCGAGACGTTGGCTCGCGCCTTATTCATGCACTTCGATGTCTCCTCGGTGCTCTTCGTGCCGTCGCATCTCACAGCGCTCTCAACGCTGGCGGTGAACACGGGACTCGTCGTGGACATTGGCTACAGCGAGACGACAGTGATGCCCGTGTTCAGCGGGGTGCAAATCATGTCCGCCTTCAAGGATCACAGCTTTGGCAGTCGCGCAGTGCATGCGGAAATCAAGCGACAGCTGCTGGCAACGGGCGTCAAGGAGGCGTTGCTCACCGAGCCGGTGCTGGAGGACATCAAGATACGCACCTGCTTCGTAACGAGCCTGGAGCGTGCGCAGGCCAAGGAACCCCTCGAGCCGCCGCCCAGCGTCGCTTATGCCATCTGTGACGACGACGCTGTGATTCAGATACCGGGAACGCTGCGCGAGAGCGTTTACGAGCTGCTCTTCGAGCAGAGCAATGAACGTGACAGTTTGCCGCATCTGGTGCTGCGTGCGATCCTCGACTGCAATCGCGACGTCCGCCGAGCGCTGATCGAGAGCATCTTTGTGATTGGCGGCGGCAGCATGGTCCAAGGTCTGTTGGCCCGGCTCAAGTCTGAGCTGCAGCTGCTGCTGGCCAGCGACAAGTATTATGCGGAGCGCTTTCACGGCGAGCTGCAGTTCAAGTTCTACCACAGCATCGGCAAGCAGAACTTCACAGCCTGGCTGGGCGGCGCTCTCTGCGGTGCCACCGATCTCATCCAGTCGCGATCGCTATCGAAGGAGGCGTATCTGCGGCATGAGCACGTTCCGGACTGGAGCAATCTGTGCGACAATCGATTGAATGGGAACTAGAGAGAGTTGTAATAACATATATAGTATATACATAGTACATCTATAATTTATTTTTCATTTGCGATTATTGCTAAAAGTGAACGTGGTTTTCTTCGAGTAGGAAATATTACAAATGTACGAGTATAAAAAATGTAATTAATTGGCGCTTACAGCTAACGACGATATCTAATAATAATGCTTACGATCTTAATTCAAATTAATGTTTTGTTGTGCGTTGAGAAACATTTTCTTGTTTTTCGGTTTTGAAGCGATTCTTCTTCGGCATTTAACAAATTGTCTCGCTAATCACGTTTTAAATGGCTCATTCTGTTTTCTTCTCTTCTCTTCTCTTGATATACATATAATTATATATATTACTATACTATATATAAATTATGTTATTTCGTATATATTAAAATGTAGCCCATTAATTAGCATCTTAAATAAATAAAAATGTAATGTACTTTTTTCTTTTCGGCACTTTTGTGTTCAACTTTGTTTTGTGATTTCTTCTTTCAATTTGTTTTCTTTTTGTTTATTATTTCCATGTTGTGAAGAATATTGTAAATATATTCCGCAATTCTATCCCGATTTTAATCTGTGTGTGTGTGTGTGTGTGTGTGTGTTTGTGTCCATTTATACAAGATGCATTTATTATATAATAATAACTGTCCTGCCTCTAGTTTCTTAATTTGTAAACTCTAAGCGTCATTTCAAAGTTGCTTCAAAATCCATATATCGACGATATATATGCACTTTATATATATATATATAAATACAATATACAATATTATCATATAGGGAGTAGTTCCACATCTCTTAACTTTTCTCTCATGCAATATACACAACAAAAAAAAAAATAAAATAAAAGAGTTGAATAGATATTTTCATATTCATTCATATTCATATGCTAAAATAACGGTTTTCTCTTTCCCTCTCTACGCTTCTCTTTCCCTTTCCGGCACAATATTATTATAATAATAATCGTATATGTATAACTGATTCGATTTAAATCTTGGATTTGCTTCGGTGTTTCTTTTCCCTTGGTTTCTGAATTTTAAATTTTGTGCAAAAAACCAAAAAATACGCAACGAAATTGTGAGTGTGTGTGTGTGAATCAATAAATAACAATGAGGAGGATCAAAAGACAGTTTTAAAGAGGGGAGAGAGAGAAGGGTGTGTGGAAAGTAGATCCTAAAACTGTTGAAGGAACTGCGCAATGAATATTAAAGCTACCTTTAGAAACCTCTTCCTTTCTATCTCTCTCTATCGTGTGTGTATAGCTGCCTCTCTCTCTCTCGCTCGCTCGGTCGCGTGTGCTGTCTTTCACACTCGCTCAATCACATGTCGCAACATGTTTAACTAGTGTAACAATTAATTTAACTTCAGTCGTGATCGCTGCTCCGCCTCTGTCGCCGCCTCCTCGACGATGTCACTTCTCGCTGCCAAAGAGCTTGCCCAGATGCGAGTTCTGATTGCTGTCCATGATGTCCTTTGAGCCAGCTCCTCCACCGGCTGCGGCTGGCTTCGGCATTGGCGGTAAATTTGCAATCTGCACTTCGTGGCGAAACAATTGATTCACACTGCGTCCCACCAGCTGTGCGGTTAGCTTCTTGAATATGTCCTTCTTGGCCCGATCCACCTTGTTGCCCTTGACCGGCGCCACCGAGATCTTCTCGTCGAACTTCTGCACGTCCGCCGCGTTGACGCTGGGAATGTGCTGGAGCACCTCGCTCAGGATGGGGAACTTGGGACGCAGCAGCTCGTAGAACTGCACGCCCAGCGTGATCAGTCCCGATTGATTTGCCTCGTGCTGGCCATGCACCTGCATCCCCTGCAGGACTGCGGTGAATGCGCTCACCGCCTTGTTCTCGTCCATCAGCTGCTCCCCGGCGAGGAATCGCATCACCGGCGCCGCAATGTTCACCGCCTTCATGCTGCACATTCCATCGTTCCACGCGATCGCCTTCAGCAGCGTCATCAGTATGTAGTTACTGATGTGTCCGTGGCGCAGCAGCTTGCTGCCCAGATCCGAGATGATGTCCGAGAGCAGAGCCGTCTGTGAGGCACGCGTCTGCGGTGCACTGTCCATCGAATGCTCCTCGTTCTCCATGGCCACCACATTGGCACCGCCGGCGGCGCTCACGTGATCAGCGCCAATTTGACCTCCGACCAGCGCGATCTTCAGCACATCGAGATACTCACGCGTCAGGGTGCGATTCAGCTGATCCTCGAGCACCTCCTGGGTGTCGGTGGCATCTCCGTTCAGCTGCCCGGACTCGTACAACGCCGAGATGTAGAGCCAACGGCGCGTCAGACGCTCGCACATCAACGGGGTGAGGTGGGCGAACAGCGGCACCAGCACCGAGTCATAGAAGCTGGGCGGGCACGAGTAGACGAAGGGTTTGAAGAAGACCCGAATGATCGGACGCAGGCGATAGTCGGGTATGATGTCCACGCAGCTGAACACATTCGAGATAATGGCATCCGACAGTCCCACCAGCTGGTACAGATCCCGACCGAGCGAGGGACCCGCGCTCCCCATCAGATGGTAACAGCCCTCGGTGACCAGCGACATGAACGATTGCATCTTCTCGAAGGCCGTCGGCTCGGTCTTGATGGTGGTGTCCAGCGGGTCGGCGGGCACCGCACAGATCGCCATCAGCAGCTTCTTCTCGTGCTCGAGCATGCCGTGGATATTCCGATAGCCGTCGGAGAGCGCTGCCAACGCTTCGGGGCGAAACAGTTCGTTGAGCACACGCATCAGACTGAGTACATGCGAGAGCAACGGCACCACATGATTGGTGGCGGGATTGCGGCAAATGGGATTACCGACATCGGTGCACCCGATGACAAAGCCGCCTCGCTGCGCCCGATCCGGATCGTCGGGCCAAGTGCAGCGCTTGATCACACCGAGGACAACGTGGAGAGCGTCTAGGATGCGCATGCGATGCGCCACAGATGGATCACTCTCGATGTTCAGCACGGGGGGTTTGTCCAGTCCAATGTAGTGCATGAACTGAAGCGGCGACTTGAAGGCGTCCCCAAAGTGCAGCCACTCGTTGCGCTTCTGCTGCACGATGTGCTCGATGAAGAGCGTCTGACGCTCGAAGTCCCCAAAGTGGTTCGAAATGAGGATGAGAGCCTCCTGGAGCGTGGTGCGCATCAAGCGATCCAGCTGCGCACCCGAAGCGGGATCCTTGAGCAAGCACTCGACGTGCGTGTTGATCTGCTCGAACACCGGGAGCAGCAACAGCGGATATTTGTGCGCCAGCTTGACGAGCAACGAAGCCGCATGACGTCGCAAATTCTTGGCCGCCTTGAGCTGCACACGCTCCTGTTCGTTGGGTGGCTTCAGCACCAGAGCGCGAAAGATCTTGTCGAGGACGCGCGGAAGGAGCGCCACTCCGCTCATGGCAACGCAGTTGTTGGAGGTCAGCTGGCAGGAGGACATGCTGAGGAAGACGAACAGCGCCGAGATGCAGGACAACAGTATGGAATAGATGAGGGGATTCTGTGTCTCCAGTTTGAGGCAATCGCCGAGCAGCCTCAGACCATTCGCCACCGACGGACGCTCCGACACCAAAAGGATGCGACTGAGGACGCCATCGAGCACACAGACAAGCGCATCCCACTCCAGGTACATGGGATCATGGACGCTGCAGTTGCCGTTGTCGGGCGAGGCTTGTGTGAGGCGCAGACGCGACTGCAGCCACTGTTCGCAGTAGCCGTAGGTGACCAGCGGCTGGACGAGCGTCGCCTGGCGAAAGATCTCGAGGAAGTCGGTGCGACAGCGAAAGAAATAGACGGCAAACTCCTCCTCGCTGTCGTACTCCAGCTGTATGTAGTAATCGGTGGTGCCCAGCTGCTGTTGTTGTTGCTGTTGCGGATATGGCAGCTTCACGATTCGCGGCGCAATCGTGTGGATCAGCTTGGGAATGTAGTTGACCATCAGGTAGTCCTTGGAGCAGCCCTCGTGCTTCAGCAGCAGCTGCCAATTGAGCGCCGCTCCGTGTGCGACACTCAGCGACGGATGCTGCACGAGCAGCAGCAGGCACTCAAACATTATCTCAAGGTGCGCCGGTCGCTGGATGCCCTCCTCCTTGCCCCAGAGTGCGACCAGCTGCTGCACCAGGCCATTGAGCATCTGGAGGAGCTTCTTGAGGAACGTGTGCTGTTGCTCGATCGACTGAGCGCTGCTCAGATCCGGTTGCATTTGACTGGCGGTGTAAATGTAGCGCAGCGGCTCCTCGCCGTACAGATGCAGCAGTGGCTTGCGCTCCTTCGTTTGGCCCTTGCGATTGGTGATCTGGCCGAGACACTCGGCGGCATTGCACTGGAATGCTTTGTCGTTGAGGAGTATGCAGAGGAAATGCATCAGTTTGCCATTGCTGGACATGATGTGTTGTATGCTGACCCACTCGACGAATCCGCTCATCGTCAGCAGCACCATCTCGACGACCCGACTGTGTGCGTTCGCCTGCTGAAAGTTGCCCAGTCTTGTGGTCTCACGAAATGCCGTCACATGCTGTTCGATCAGTCGCAAAAAGAACTCAAAGATATCGTTCATGTTGTTGTTCAGCGCCTGGTACATATCCTTGCGTCGCTGATTCGATTCGATGGTCTGCAACAGCGCCACATCCTCGACGAGACGCAGAAAGACCATGAGAACGAGCTCGGTTTGTGCCTCGCCAGCGTTGCAGGCGAGCGAGAGTTCGGGCAACAAATCGCTCCACTGTTGGGGCCACTCGCGCTTGATCATCTCGACAATGATGCGCGAGAGGGCGTCCTTTAAATGCATTAGTGTGCGATCCTCGGCGGGACCAACGCCCGAGTTGAGCATCTTCATCGCATTGTCCTTGATGTACACCTTCTCCTCGTGTGTGATGCAATTCCATTTGAATTTAATGGTATACTCGATCAGCTGGAGGCCAAAGTGACGCACCTGCTGATTGTATTGTGTCGCCGAGTTAGCCAAGTAGAGTCCCACCTGGGCGCACATCGGTGACTCGTCCTTGAACCGTTCGCAGGCCATGTGTGCCTCGAGTCGTGCCTGTTGCAGGGTCATCGGATGCAGTATCAAGTCCACCGCCTTGGCCAGTTCGGCGGCCAGCGCCTCAGTCACGCCATGCTGCGACATCGCTGTCGGTTGTCTCGTCCCTTTGCCAGATGTGTGTCTTGATTTTTATCGCTAGCTGATCTTCGTTTTTTTCTCACAAGCCTTGCTCGCTGAGTCGGCAATCTGCGTGCAACAACAGGGAATTGTGATTGTTATTCAGGAAGTTGGCATATCACATATCAAATGATGCAATTTTGCATGCAGTAATTTAGGCATCACTTGATGTAAATAAACAACAAGCAAAACACACTCACACACACAAACATTCACGCATACACGCACACGGACATGCAGTGGCATGCACACGCATTTTTGCGCACTCTGGCAGACGCATATTTGCGCACGTCTCCTTTTTGCGTTGACTGCGCGTCGTCTTCGCACTCCATGTGCAAAATACACACACACACCAGCAAGCACATACACTACACTCTCTCGCATGCAAGCGTGTGTGTGTGAGTGACAAAAGTAACGGGCATCCTTTTCCAGCCAGTAGCAAAACTCAACAAATCGCACAGCAACAACAAGAACGAAAACGAAAACAACAACAGCAACACTTACCCACTCAATTTTGCCGGTGCTGACGAGCAAACGAATTTTGGCCAATGCCAAATTCTGCCGCTACTGCTTGTGCTCCTTGCTTGGCTGCTAGGCCGCCGCCTCTCGCACGCGCGCTTATGTCTCTGCTGCTGTATGTGTGTGTGTGTGTGCGTTTCTCTGTTTGGTGAGTGAATTTTTTTCGCTAATGCGGTTAGGGCCAAAAGTTATTGAATGTGATAAGACAACGTTTCGGTTTTTTCGTTTTCGTTCGTTTTGCAAACTGGGCAGACGTTTTAGTATTAGAGTGCGAACACGTTTTCACCATCCAGCCAGAAGACACGTTCGCAGGCAAACAATAATAATACAAAAACGAAAAATAAATGTGCCTTCACATTTGAAATAATTTGAGAGACTGCTGAAATGTGTCTTTTTTTTGCGGAGGGGGCTACTTTTTTGTCTGCCCGTCGAACGAAGCATGCTAAGTCGATTACAAATTTGGGGTGCGATAGCAACACACACGACTCCTGTTTATCGATGTCAGAGTGTGGCTGCAAATGCGATAATTATTCAATTGAATGGGGGAAGAAACACTTTGGAAATAAATTATCAAACCATATATATTTAAATATATTTTAATTTACATAATTTGTCGCATGAAATGTCATTTGCATAACATAACATAGTACATGATGTTTATTATGTTGCACTGCAATTATCGAATATCGCAACGCGACACGTGCACTTTGCAACACTGCTCTAGCAAGCAAAACAACAAAACAGCCGGGGCGCCCGGCATGTGTGCAAAAATGCCAAAACGAAGCGGCGAAGCAACAGAAACACAATTCACATTTTAACGTACAAATAACATTACACACACGCGATAAATATAATAGTTAGTGATTTGCAGCAGACATTGCTTGATGAACAACGAACAACAGTATAATATCAAATAGCAAGCAAAAATAATGGAGTGGTATGAAATTGAACTGGACGGCGGTCGAACTTGCAAATTTCCTGACTACTTAATACCCGGCTTCGCGGATCAGCAGCTGAGCAAGCAGCACAGCGAGCGCGGCGTCAGTGGTAAGTGTGTGTGGAATAGTTCTACTCGACAAGTGTGTATTTATGTATTTATTGCTGACAGCTGATTACATTGGCGGCATCATCAACGGCGGCAAATGGGGCTGGTTAACGCGTCGCCACGCAACGGACTCTACGTTGCTGATCTGTGCCCTGGCCGGCGGCGGTCTGGTTGCATCGCACACATTCTGGCGCGAGAACGAGAAGAGCGCGACTGGCGCGGAAGAGCGCTGCAGCATACGCTGTGTGGAGGAATTGTTTCCGGAGCAGGCACTTCATGACCGTGTACTGCTCGCCGTGTGCTTGGAGCTGGGCCATCACAAGACCGATGTGGCCATCTATACGCCAACGGACAGCCAAGTGCTGCGCTACATTGAGTTGCATCCCCTGGGCATTGCAGTGCGTTGCATGTCCTTCCTCAGCAAGACCAACTGCGTCTTGTCCCTGGCGAACAACTACGATGGCTGCCTTGCCTTGGGCACCGAGTCGGGCGTTGTACTGCTGCTGGATGTGATGGCCAAACAGGTGATCGAAAGTCGCAGCCAGGACATCATCTATCCCGCGGACAAGCAACTCCTGCGTGTCCCAGTGTGTCTGCGGCGCGTGCAGGACTTAACTTGGGTGACTGTGAATACGCTGATCAAGGAGTGTCGCAGCGAGGACACGCATCTGCTCATCCAACTGGAGTTGGCCAACCATAAGTCGCTTGTTACCAGCAGCATTTGCAGCCTGCTGCCGCTTGAGTTCATGTCCGGCTTCGCGGCCGGATTGGAAGATGGTCGCATACTGCTATATGATCTGAACCAGAAGACGGTGCTGTCACAGCTGCGGTTGCCCTCCAACGAACCGTCCGCGTCGGTGGAAAAGCTCTGCTATATACTGCCCCCGGATGATCCGAAGCCTGTCTTCTACATTTTTGCCGTGTACAATCAGGGCGGAGAGCAGTTGTTGAGCACGGTGCATGCGATCAACTTTAAGCACCGAGTGTCGCTCGATAATCGACAGAATTTTCTGCTGCGCGACTTTCAGCTGGCGGCGCCTCGTCTCCGTCTTCTGCTTGATGCATCGGTCAGCACTATGATCAACTGCACCACCGTCTCCAGCTATCCCACCGAAGATGCCAATAATGGCACTTTGCTGACCGTTGTCTGCTGGCACTCGCATAAGGATCAAAAGAACAAATTCATAGTGTTCGATGTGAATCAATGGTACAAGGATGAGATGCCCAGCCAGCCAGCGAGTCGCCACGAGCATCCGCACTATCTCTGTGGCTATCTGTTGAGTGGCGTGCACATGGGCTTAGCCTTCCAGCTGGACCCCAGCTCCGTTGTGCACTTTGCCTCGCTGCAGCGTCACGATGCCCACTTTTATCCCAATGCGCTGTCGTTCGGTAAGCTAAGAGAGTAAAGTTCTGCCCCTTCGGCTTTAGCTAAACCCTTTTCTTTTTAGAGTGCGAATTGCTCACCACGATTGGATGTCGTCGCTATGCTCATGTGGGCGTGCAGCGTCGCTTTCTGGGCTCTTTGTGCAGTCAGCGTGCGCGCGTCTTTCTCAATCCCGAGCCGTATCAGCTGGAGATCATGGCGCTGTGCCTCATGCCGCAGTTCTGCGAGCACAATCCCAATGCCAAGTTCTCCAAGGTAAGAAATCGGTTTACACTACCTTAACAATTTATAATATATAACTTGCGTTTCCTTAGCGCTCCATGTACGAACTGATTCTGTCTGTGGCCTTGGAGCACAATCGCATGGGACTGTTGAAGAGCTGTGTGCAGAGCTGTTTGGACGGCAGCTTCACGTGCAATATGCTGAGCACCACCAAGCTATCGCTTTCGATATTCAGCAATTGGCTGATGCGACGCGCCGCACAGATCAAGGAGCGCTGCTCGGAGCTCTGTCAGGGCATCTTCGAGCACGACGCTTATGCGTTGGATGAGCGCGAATGCGAAGAGTTTCAGGTGCTGAACACACAGCTCTTGCGACTTCAGCAGCTGCAGCAGTACATTCTGCAAATGGGCAAGAATTGTTTGGGGCCCGAGCTGTTGCAGGATCTCGAGAGCACAGCTCAAGCCTTGGGCATCCTTCACGAATTCCAAAGTGCGCTCTACTGGCTCATCGAGTGCCAACTGCTGCCGGACAACAACAGCAACGAACTCGAGCCGTTGCGCTTGGACTACGCCGAGCGTCGTCGCCTCCACAATCGGCGACTCTACATCGATGAGTTGGTTCAACAGCAGCAAAGTGAACTGCAGCTGCAGTTGGACAACTCGTTGTATCCACCGCAATCACTGCGCTCGCTGATGCATGTGCTTTTGCTCCCTGATGTCCAGTTGCAGCGCAAGCAGCAGCTGCTGCTCTATCTCCTGCTCGACTGGGATGCCATTCGAAGCAGCAACGAAGAGAACAACAGCAGCCAGCTCTTTGACAACTTTGTGCTCTCGTTCAACATCGATGAGTCCCTGGTGCGCTGCGTGCGCTCCTTTTGGCTGCTGGATCGTGATCAACTTGCGGTACGTGGCAAACATTATCCAGTATTTAGCTGACACTTGAATTAGTTTAAGCAGCAATTGTAGTTAATTTTCCTCTAGCTGGGGAACGAGTTTTTTAAGCTATCAAATTTTAAAGAAAACTTCTTGAGCTACAGCTTTGTTGTCGGTAATTTCGATAGCCTTAGTCTCCGAAACTGTTGTTTAATTTAAAACAATGAAAGACGGACTTTACTGTCGTTTGATTTAGAAAGGAAAGATTGAAATGTCATTTAGTTGTCAAATTTAAACTAGAAATTTAAAATTCAGTAAGGTGTTTTAAACGATAATTAACCAATCTAATCCCGTAAATTAGTTACGAGATTGGGGGTAAGCCAAGCTGATTACCCTTTAACAGTATTCAAATTAGGAATACCTTAACTTGGTAGAGGAATATCGAAGGAAAGGAAAATTTAATTAAATGAAAATTGTAGTTACAAGTTTACAATTTTGACCTGACTCTATAGTAAATGCTGCGAGTTTTTCTGAAGATATGAAACTAATTTGGGAAAATCGCTTTACTAGGGAGTTACTTTGAAGGCAATACTTACCAAGGCAGTAGAAGGAAAAAACGCTAGTGAGAAATTCAGAAGAGTTGATGAGCAGAGTTCGATCGAATGTCGAATGTCATCTGAGGGGAAAAGGGGACTATGATTACCTAGATGACTAGGGACAAAGTTGCTTACCTAAGGAAGTTATAATTATTATTATTTTATTGAAATAGCGAATACGATTCCTTATTACAATGAGATGACCCAAAGAGACTAAGGTCTTCAGGCTATGTTAGGAAGCATCTGACTAAATTTTCTCTCTCTCTCTCTCTTCCCCTCTAGGATGCGGTGGAGGAACTGTACCGCGGAGGCAGCCAAAGCTTTCAGTTTGCCGACTGGCAGACGAAGCTGCTGGTGGAATCGCTGCTCGCGGGTGGCGCTGCCAAGGAGGCGATGCAGGTGGTGGTGATGCCACCGGGACCGATCTCCGCACGGCTGAAACTGCGCGTCCTGCTGGATAACAACGATATTCCGCAGGCCTTCCATCACGCCCGCATCTGCGAGGATGAGAACGGACGTCCGCTGCTCGAGTACTTCTTCGAGCATTGCATACGACGTGGGATGTTCAAGGTGCTGGGCAGTCTCTGTCTGCGGGAGCACGAGGAGCAGCTGGTCTATCGGCTGTTGCGTCAGTGCAACACTCGCAAAACGGACTCGGTGCAGTTGATACTGCTGCTGAAGCGTTGCAAGTACATCGAGGCGGTGTCCTTCATGGACGAGGCGGCCGAGGCGCAGCGCCGACGCTCGACTCTCGGCGACAGCAGCGCAAGCGACGAGACGAGCACGTTGCTCTCCGCCTATCGCACCACCATGGCACCGGTGACGCAATCCATTGCCGGCACCTATTTCCGCATCCGAGATCGCCTCAATGGTCAGCAGCTGGGCAATTGCACCCCGGAGCCATTCAGTTGTCAGCTGGCCAAGCAGAATGTCACCGGCAAGGTGGGCGGCATCTTTCAGAGCTCCGCGCTGAGCGCCCATTGGGCCACCTTGGGCTATGCCAACGAACCGCGTCCCCTCAACAGCCACAACATGCCGTTTCTCCGCAACGCCGCTCAGGCGGCGAGCCAGGGGCCACTGCATCGCCGACGTTTTGTGCGTCCCACGCCGTATCAGTATGTGGAGAAGCGTCAGCTGGAGGTCGGACATCGTCAGTCGTCGCTGCAGTTGGCCAAGCGACGTCGCGTGATGGAGGGTGGCAAAATCTGGAACGATCTGGAGCAACTGAGCGAGGAGAGGGAACTGCAGCAGCAGCAGGAGGAGCAGCTGCAGCTGCACGATCCGCAGCAAGTTCTTGCGCTGCTGCAGCCGCCCGCCTATCTGCAGCTCAAGCCCAGCCAGCCACAGCTGGAGCAGCCGCAGCAGCAGAAGCAGCAGCAGCCGCTACCACAGCAATTCCCCCGACCGATAATTGTGAAGCGCAGGGTGTCGCCACTGTTGTTCCGGGAGCAACCGGAAACGCCGACGGCAACGGAGCGCCGAAGTTTCAGCTTCAAGCCACCCATTCAACTGGAGCAGGAGCGAGAGCGGGCGTTGGAACTGGAGCAGCAGCCGAATGGCGCCGAGGAGGATGATGTGCTCTTTATGGAAATCGAGTCGGAAGCGCCGTCACCGTCACCTTCTTCCTCCTCCTCCGACTCGTCCAACTCCGAGTACTTGTCGCCGCTGCCATCGGCCAATGTCTCGCTGCAAGTGGCGCGTCTCGAAGAGGACCCAGACCTGGACCAGCAGCAGCCACGGGAGACGCGCCTGGAGGTGGAACTGCCGAAGCAGCGTTCGCTGATGGGTCCGCCACCAAGTGGACCACAATCGCGCAGCAGCCTGCATCAGGAGCAGAGCAGCAGCGGTTTCGGGAGCTTTGCCAGCATTCAGACGGGCAGCAGTGCCTCCGTCTCGCTGCTGAACACCTTTGTGCCGCCTGTTTGCTCCTCGAAGATGTGCGAGGTGCAGTCGGGACTGCAGATGACCACGCCCAGTGTCAGCAGCTCTTTGATGGGCAGTCACTACGTGAAGATCTCGGAGCGGACAACGATTTGTGGCGATATCGAGGAGCCTAGCGTCGTGGAGTCTCCCATGCCCGCAGCTTCGCTCTGGTCGGCGCCTCCCGCAGCAGCAGCGGCTGCTGCAGCTCACCCGGGCGTGGTGCGTCTGCTGGACACCACGCTGGGCATGTCCAGCTATGATGTGACAGCTATGGAGCAAGCAGCGCCCCAATCGCCAATGGAAACCATTGATCTCGGAGATGACGACGATACTGAAGATGATGATGTTGAAATGCAGCAGGAGGAGAATGATCGGGAGCAGGAGGAACCTGCGGCTCAAGAAGATGGGGATGCGGAGGAGGAGCACAGCTCCCGTTCTCGTTCCCGCTCCCGCTCCAGCAGCGTAGAGCAGATAGACGACGAGGAGGACGAGCCCAATGCCCTGGACTACAATCGCGCCTCGCCTAGCTACAGCATCAGCAGCGAGCTCTCGGACATGTCATCCACGGACCTGGTGACTTCCCTGCCCTCCGACGTACGTCAAGATGCGCCCGTCTACTCCATTGTGGTGGAGTCGACCAACTCGATAACCACCTCACGCTCACCCACTTCGCACACGCCCACCTCCTTCCTGCCCAGCGACACGAATGTCTCGCAGAATTCGAGTCCGCGAGCTCCGCACGGTGGCGCCGGCGATGGCACCTTGTATAGGGCCAACAGCTTGGAGACGGTCGATGATTTGGACACCACGAAGGGTTCGCTCGAGGAGGATGACGACGTGGATGAGGAGGATGAGTGCGTGATTGCCTTAGACGGCACCGAGGTGCGTGGATATGTGGCCAGACCGGAGCCCGTTCCCGCCTGCAGCAGTGCCGAACTCTTTGCCTTTAAGCAGAGCGACGATGCCGGCGGCATCGCTAGCGGAGAGCAGGGCGCGGGGCAAGAGGAGCAGGGAGCTGGTTGCCCATCGTTGGGCGCCACGGCCAACAGCGACTCTGTGCAGGCGTATACCATCAATCTGGACAGCAGCGAGCCAGCAGAGTCGTCAGGTATTCCCCCGGTAGCTGCTGCCACTTCCGAAGAAGCTGGCGACAACAACAGTCGGGACTCGGTGGCCACAGTGGCTAAAGTGCAGCTGAAGGATGATGCGGAAGTAGCTGAAGAAGTACAGGTAGAAGAAATGGAAGTGGACGCATCGGTGCAACTGGACTCGGATGTGGAGATTGTGGAGCCAGATGAGGTGTTCAATGACAGCCTGCGTCTAGAAGTATCTGACAACGAGGAGGAGCAAGCGCAACCTCATCAAGAGAGTAAGGAGAAGTCCGAGTTCTCGCCAAAGCAGCTAGATATCCCGAAGGAAGCTCCCCAAGTCAAACAGTCGTCCTCTGAGCCAGAACCCGAACGGGTAACGGAGGTAGAAGTGGAGCCAGCACCGGTATTGGAAGTGGAGCCACAACCCGAAGTAGAAGCGGACCCACAACCGGAGGTAGAAGTAGAGCCAGAACAGGAGGTGGAGGCGGAGCCAGAACCCGAAATTGAAGCGCAGCCACAGCCGAAGGTAGAAGCGGAGCCAGAACCGGTATTGGAAGTGGAGGCACAACCCGAGGTAGAAGCGGAGCCAGAAACGGAGATAGAAGCACAGCCGGAACCCGAGGTAGAAGCGGAGCCAGAGCCGGAGGTAGAAGCAGAGCCAGAACCGGAGATAGAAGCAAAGCCAGAACCGAAGATTGAAGCAAAGCCACAGCCGGAGATTGAAGCAAAGCCACAGCCGGAGTTGGAAGCGGAGCCACAACCAGATCCCATGGTTAGCAGGCTGCGAACGCGACGCAGTGTATCGGGCACACCACCGCCGGTGGAGCGCAGGAGCACACGTCTGCGCAGCACGGGCAATTTGTCCGTCGACACAACGCCCAATCGCGCCAGTCCACTGACGCTCCAGGGAAGACGTCGCAGCAGCCTGGCCAATGAGGATCTGGCGGAGTCCCCGCAAAATGCACGGGACAGTCCGAATAGCGTCGCCTCGTTGCCCTCCACGCATCGCATGCGTTTGCGCAGCTCGGATTCGAACTCCAACATCACGGCAATGGAGACAACGAGCGAGTTGACGAAACGTGACTTACGTGCCGGTTCCATGCCACCAATGCCCACATCCTCGACCTCCACCGGAGCGGTGTTGACGCCCAAGCGACGCCAGAAGCTGCTGCCAAAGCCACTCGAGGCGATTCAGGAGAATGCCGCGTTGTCGTCGTCGTCTTCGCCACGCACTCGATCTCGCACCCAGCTCAATCAGCCGAGCCCAACCGAAGAGGAGGAGCCAGAAGAGGAGACGGGCGACAGCAAACGACGCACGGCACGATCCCAGAGCGAACCGCACGACAGGTTAACCGATAAACGCCCTCAGCCAGCATTGGCCTCACGCAAACGTGGTCGAAAGTCCAGCGTGGAGTTGGAGTCGCAACCAGAAGTTCCACCAGACACGATTGCGACACCGTCACCCGCTCGTGTTTTGCGCACCAGACGTCGCACCTTGGACTTGGCGACCGGCGAACCAAAGAGCACGAGCTCATCCCCAGTTCCTGTTTCTGTTCCTGCAGCCAAAGCAGCGCCCCGCACACCAGGTAAAGATCGGAGATCAGGCTTTTTTTAACTACATTCTAAAATTCCGATTTTTGTTCTCTTTTTCTTGCAGTCAACGAGGCTAGCGTGCCACCCAAGAAACGCGGTCGCCCCTTGAAGAATCCGCCTCCATAGGATTATTAAATACTATACTATATATATATATACATATGTTTTGGATATATTGAAGCCACATTATCAATGAAGCAGATGCCCACATTATTTTTTTGCAATTATTTCACATGAAAATTTCAACACTTGTTAACGGTCATTTAATAGCGATGTTCACACAGTTATCGATAACTCAAGCAACATTCATGATGTGATCGATAAGCGCCGATAAATCGTTGCGTGTTGCCGTCAGTTAACATTTCAAGTTTATCGTTATACAAATTCAATTGAAGGTTTCGAAATTAATTAGTAACTAAATGGAACTTCTATTTGCGATCGATGTATTGCAATAATAAATATTATTTTGGCATGTTTTTTTCTCTCTCGTTAAATAATTCGTACGATAAATTGAAGATTTTGTGCTTTAAATATAAATATATGTTAACCAAAAAAAAAGTGATTTTACATTATAATGTGTTAAACTGCTTCCAATAACAACTATTAAGGCACCTTAAAACACATTTGCTTTCGGAATTTTCGTTTCGTTTCTTGATTCCAATTACACTTTATAATAACATGAAGATTTCAAGATTTTGTGATCGTTGGGTTATGCGCACTAAATATAAATAAATGGAATGACAAAAAAAAATGATTACAGCTATGTACAGATATTTACAATAGTTGGCAAGAAGAGGACAGAACTTAAAAGCTAAAGCTTAATTCGTATTTTGTATTAGACGAGTGTCGAGAGTTCGTGCAGCGAAATGTTTGTGATGTTGCTCATGTCCAGCGTCGGGGGAATCCCCGGACTGACCGAACCGCTGAGCTCGCGTCCCAAAAGACAGCTGCCATTGGCCGTCGTGGTGGCCACGATGCCAACGCCAATGTTGATGGGCTTCGGCGTTGGCGGCGTCGCCGTTGCCGGACGCACAAGGAACGGAGGCGCTGTGGCTGGAATGGCGCCAGCTGCGCAGAGCAGCGGATTGAAGCTGCCATGCGAATGATTTGGCGACACCGGCGTCACCGAGGTGGGATGATGATGATGCAGCAGCGAGTGATGCAACACTTGAGCTTGAGGATGCGACGACTGTGACGTCTGCTGATGGTAGAACTGAACGGGCGGCGGGAGCTGGGTGAGCGATGATGGGGTAAGCGGGGCAATGGGACTGCGATAGCTGATGGTCTTCTCCTTCTGCCACACAAACACGTTGTGCACCATGGCGCCGCCACAGAACACAATCCCAACACCGATGAGCACGCTCGTGATGATCGCCGGCGTCGAATGGAAGTGATTGAATGTGTACAGTATGATGCCGGTGAGAAAAACAGGGATCGAGATGAAGAAACCGCTGACGGCGCACGTTCGACTGGCACTCGACTTCTCCAGGTACTTGTTGTCCCGGCCATCGAACATCGGCGAGCGGAGCAGCTTCACGGCGAACAGGAACTGTATGGCACAGACGAGCAGGCAGCAGAGATTCAGCGAGAGCGACAGAGCGCAGAGGGCCAATGTCACATCGTAGACGATGATGAAGTCCTCGTTGTTGCTGTTGCTGATCGTATTGATGTTGCTGCTGCTGCTGCTGCTCCGGCTCAGCGCCTCCTCGCGACTGTTTGGCGAGATCTTCAGCAGAAAGATGAGCGACAGCAAGGCCAACAAGAGCGATACTGAAAAGAGAGTTCAAATACATTTTTATTAGCGAACAAGTAAGAAAGTGGAGATACCAGCGGTATTATTTCTAATATATACCATAATCTATATATGGTATATTCAAAATATACCACATTTTCGGGTAATTCATTATTATTATTAAGTAGAGAATGTCTCCTGATACCGATTACCAACTATAAAAGAGTAAATATAGTGATTAAACTGTTCCCTAGAAATGTTCCTAAAATATAACAATTTAATGTACAGCATTAAATTATACTGAACTATGCCATAGACTATGCTTTGATATATTAATAAATTACAACATTTAAAATATACCATAGAATGCAAATTATACATTTGGTATATTAGTATAGTATTACATTCAAAAAATACCATTAATTGCAAAATATATCAAATTATTAATTTAACTTTTTACAGTGTCAAATCTGTCTACCTTTCCCTAGAGATGTTCTTCTACATTGGAGTCAATCCGCTTTGTTTGAAACAATATTTTAAGATCTTGGTCTCGACTGGTGTGCTCGACTGTGAAATACCCGACACCCATTGTGACCAAGCAAAAGTGCAGGATTCATTTTAAAATATATCAAATTAATATAGGCAAAATGCTACAATTGGTATATCGATTGCAGACAATTATGTAACAGATGGAAGGAGCCATAAAACGTCGACTACAACGGAATTTTAGTTGCTTTGACTGTACTTTGTGGTATATTTTGAACGTAGTACTATACCAATATACCAAATATAGCCTTCGGTATATTTTTTTTGTATTTTGTTCTAGTTGTATTTTTTTTTAATCTATCAAGATAAATTCTTACTTTGGCTTGTTGATTATACGATCAACCTCAAATTCTCTTGAATGTATAGTATTTTTAAAGTTCTATACTACAAGGATATACCAAATATAGCATTTGGCATATTTTAGTATTTTCTAAAGTTAATATGAAAAGGCTTTTCCCTGTCTCAACCTTTGTTCTCCATTCTCATTTCTCAGTTTCCCAAATGCTTTAAGTTTCTTGCTTCGAATATCAAACTAAATGCTATGAATTACTAAAAATGAATTCTCGATTTCTTAATCTCAGTATTATTACCCAGACAAAGCAATCCTAGGCTGGTGAGAACTTCGCGTGGTCCTGGTCCATGTTTGGTTGTCTTTAAACTGCTGCCAAAGTTGTTGTTATTGTTGATGTTGGTGTTGTTGTTGTTGTTGAACTGACTGTAATTGTGCAGCGTGTTGTTGTTGTTGTTGGTGGCGGTGCTGAGCATGCTGTGATTGCTGTGATTGGCAATCAGTTGCTGTTGCTGTCCCGCTGCTTGCAATTGCTGCTGTTGCTGCTGCTGATGTTGCTGTTGTTGTTGATGTTGCTGCTGGAACTGCAAGTGCAACTGATTGTTGCTGCTGCTGCTGTTGCTCGCGAGCATGTGTTGATTGGTGTACGTATGATGATGATGCAGACTGTTGTTGTTGTTGATGTTGTTGTTGCTGATGCTGATGTTGTTGCTGTTGCCATTGGGCGTGAGCGGAGTGAGGGGCTTCATTGGCGGCATCAGCGTTGGCATTGTGGCAATGTTGAGCAGGTTGCTCGTGTTGTTGCCACGTGCCACATTGCCGCCGCTGCACGTCGAAGCGTTCAGCGCACTGATGTTCAACGGCTGCGGCGGTCGCAGGTGAATGTTGCGTGCCGTGCTTGCCACAGCTGCTGGCGTTGGTGACGTCGCTCCCGTAGCAGCAGCAACATTGGCGGTGGCATTGCCAACTGCAGCTGGGCTGCTGCTCCCCCCGTTGCAGCCGTTGCCGCCTCCTGCTGCCGTCGTCGTTGAGGGTGTGTTGTTATTACTGCTGCTGTTGCTGCTCGCAGTGCTGCTGTTGTTGTTGCTGTTGATGTTGTTGTTGCTGTTGCAATTGCTTGTGGTGCGCAGCAGCTGGCCATTGGTGGTGGCAACAGCAACAGCAGTTGTTCCTGACGTCGCTGTCGCCGTCGCTGTCGACGTCGCTGTCGCTGTCGCATTGCTCGTCGCATTCGAGGCGTGTTTCAGCATTTCCTGTGTCCGCTGCCCGCTCGCTGCGCTGCTTCGAAATTTGAATTGGGGTGAGGCACCTGCTACTTTTTATGCTCGCTGGCTGGCTGGCTGGCTGCTACTCCTACTCCTCGTGATCCATGGATGGTTCACATAATGAATACCTGCCACGGACAGCGTTGCAACTGCAACCAAAAAATTAATTCACACAAATTAGTTTCCTTTCAAAAGTATGTATCAATTTATTTAAGAACAACTAAACGAAATAAATCAAATAATACTATATTACTAGAAAAAATTAAAAATATTTGTATATACATATAGTAGTATATATAGTAGTATATAACTAAGGAAATACTTTATAAATATTGTAGTATCAACGTTGAGAAATTGTGATTTACTAGAGAAGAGATATTATTATAGTTTCCGCATAGAAAAGGGAAGGGATAATGGCGAGCATAGTTAAAAGTTCTACGAGCAGGAAAATTCCTAGAGATCCTGATCTATTTTACCATTAGACTCTGAATATAAACATGGTTCTACGGTTAGTAATAGAAGCAAGGTTAAGACCTTCTAAATTATTGTATGAAATTTTAAATAAATCACATTTGAATTTTAAACTGTTTATCAAATAAAATAAATTTCTATTTTTTAATTAAATTCTATAAATTTATAAATTTGTTATTTCATAATTACTATAGTATTCCTTTTTTTAAATATATGTAGTAAATAAAAGGAAATAACTCTTTTTAATTATTTTTGTAATAAAAATTCCAATTGAATCTTTAGTTCTTATGTTTATTTTAAGAAAAGTTTCAAAATACATTTTGCAATTTCATAAATATATCGCAATTTGTATATTAATCTTCAACTTCTGGACACCAAAAAAGAGATCAATATCTATTATTCTTGAGAAAAAAGTAGGTGACTAAATCTTTCAGTGGAATTGAATTTGTTGTTGACACTTTTGTTGTATATATTTTATCAAAGGAATTACGTCTTTAATCTAATAAAAAAATATTTTGTTGAAAGAACAAAATTGATGATGGAAATATGAAAGAAAAATACATTTTAAAAATATAAATTTTTGAGCTCTTTGGTATAATTTTTAAAGTAGAATAAATTAAGTTATGAAAATAGTAATTTTTTGATCTCTTTGGTATAATTTGTGTAGTAGAAGAAAGTCAGTTAGATTACTTTATATAGTGTAGTCACTTTATACTCTCACTATATGCTGCATTCTTAGTAAAGTCAATTATGAAGAGTTTTAGCGAAAAACAGTTGTATAGATTGTTGTTGCAGCGGGTTGCAAAGGTTATTGCCACAGCAGCTTTTCACACGCCACAATTAGAGAAGTTCCCACGAGGCGAATGCTCGCTGCAGGGCAGTGTAAGCGGGGAGAGTGAATGGCAATTGTGAGCTGAAGCAGGTGCAGCAATAATAACACGATAGCATAGCTTTGGAGTCCTTGGCACATTTAGCTGGAAAGCACAAGCAAATCAGCATTTTCCATTATGTGCTACTCTGCACAAGAGCGCACACAAATGGGGTATATCAGCTGACAAACGCAGCTGCCACATACTGCACACAAAAAGGGTAACGACGCGTCGGTCAGCGTCGTTGTACTCAGCAGTGGGAGGGAGGGGGATCAAATTTGCAAACGAGCATAAACACACATGCACATGTACACACACACACACACACACACGCGAATTATTGCATCCGATATTTAGACAAAGTCAAAATGCATTTTGGCAAGTCATCGTTATCGTTTTTGTTGTGAGCGAGAGTGGGAAAGAATTGATTTACCTTTTCGATTTAATTGAGGCTCCTCGCATGTCACATTTGCATTGAAGATGCAATCAATACTTTTGTGTGTTTTGAAGAATGCACAATTAGAATGCAATGGCTGTTTGGATTAAGCCGAGATTAGAGCCAACGCAGCGGCATCCCGTCTAGAGAGACAGAGAGAGAGAGTAGTGGCCAATCAACTGCGACGACGCCAAAGCAAAACAAATGCCAAACACACACAAGCACGCACGCACACACACACACACGAACGAAAGATCGCGAGAGAGTTTGTTCGGAATGAAGCTGGAAGCCGAAGTCGATGTTGGAATGTGACCACAGCGAGCCGGGCGACAAGTGAACGATGAGCGATCGCGATCTCGAGTGACAAGACAAACAACGACTATCAGTCGCCGTTGCGGTCAGCTTGCTTGGTGGACGAAGTCGATGTGGGCATGAAAGTCGAAGTGGAAGTCGAAGCAGGGTTCGATATCAGTCGTTGGTTCTAGCCGCAGGCGTTGCCACTATTCGCATAACCAGTTAACAACGAAGGGAATGAGACAGATAGACCGAAAGACACAGAGAGAAACAGAGACGCTAAAAAAAACAAACAGAGACGCGGCGATTGCCTTTCTGTCTGCATGTGTGTGTGTCTGTGCTTGTGTGCGGAATATTGGCTGGAAAAAGCGGTTCATAGAGAGGCGACTGTGCAACAAACTAAATAACCTGTCTATGCTGCACATCTGCATTTATAACGCGCTCTCTGTCTCTCTCTCTCTTTCTCGGTCGCTCGTATGTATGTGTGACAGGTATTGGGATAACTGTATGTGTGTGTGCATGTTGGGCTTCAACTTGCTAAGCCGCATTCCACAAGCGCCGTCTGGATCGGGACTGGGGAAAAGGGAGCGCGCGCGCGCGCTCTTTTGCATTTGGAGCTCAGGAGCTTCGGTGCTACAGAAACTTGCCACATAACAACATTATGTGGCTCGCCTTTGGGCACATGCCAAATATTTTACACATGTCCACCATGCTTACAAACTCAATGCTCTATTAAAACTATTTTTCCTTTGCACATCAGTATCTTATAAATGTTTCACTGATAATATTAATAATTTACTTTGTGTTTTTTGTTTTGTAAGTTGCCGCCCGCTTCACTTGAGAAAAACGTTACGTTTGTAGTTGCCGTACGTGGTGCAGGGCTGCCGGATCTGCTGCATGGTGGCAACGCCACATCGAGTGTGACCAGTTGGTGTTCAAGTGCGCGTATTCGTACAGTGACGGTATATTTCGAGTAGATTCTTAAGGTAGCCAAAGATTGATAGTATTGAAAATAATTTGTTAATTAGTAATGTTATAATGTTTATGTTATAAAGTACACATTTTAAAATTTTTAATGGACCCCGTACGTAAAACTTTTAAAATAATAATTCAAATCCACAGCAACTTCTGTATATTAAAGCATCGATACATCTTTGTGTTATCGATGAATCTCCACCTCTAGCTACTACCACCATCACTATCGTCATTCTGCTCGAAATTGTCCCTCAAATTTAGAGATTTTTATTTTATTTATTGGATTGTTGTTAATATAGAAGCGTAAACGAATTGCCACTGCCAAAATATAGAATATGACTGACCCGAGCAAATTGTCCGTTGCTGTGGTCTGTTCATCGAACATGAATCGCTCCATGGAGGCGCACAATTTCCTAGCGAAAAAGGGCTTCAACGTGCGCTCCTATGGCACCGGTGAACGGGTCAAGTTGCCCGGCATTGCCTTCGACAAGCCGAATGTTTACGAATTCGGCACCAGCTACGAGCACATCTATCGCGACTTGGAGTCCAAAGACAAGGAATTGTAAGTGCACCATCATCCTCCTCCTCTTGCAGCATCATAACTTTTTGTTTTCTTCTTCGGCAGTTACACACAGAACGGTTTGCTGCACATGCTCGACCGTAATCGGCGCATTAAGAAATGCCCCGAACGCTTTCAAGAGACCAAAGAACAATTTGATATTATCATTACGGTGGAGGAGCGAGTCTACGATCTGGTTGTGCTTCACATGGAGTCTATGGCTGCCGTCAACAATCGGCCCGTTCACGTACTCAACGTGGATGTCGTGGACAACTCTGAGGATGCATTGATGGGTGCATTTCTAA
Source organism: Drosophila sulfurigaster albostrigata (assembly GCF_023558435.1). Classification (NCBI taxonomy): domain Eukaryota; kingdom Metazoa; phylum Arthropoda; class Insecta; order Diptera; family Drosophilidae; genus Drosophila; species Drosophila sulfurigaster. Next base: position 32,099,552 of record NC_084885.1, read on the forward strand.
TTACGGACATGCTTAATCTGGTAAGTTCGAATCAACATATATTTGTATGTATTATATATACCCGATCCTCCCGCTAATGAAGCAGGGTATACTGACTGAGTGCCAGTTGTCACCTTGATAATCCCCATGTTATTAATATATCATTGTATTATTATTTATTTGAAATGGAATTTAGTTTGTCATTATGTTTAAGTCATAATATACATAGATGTGCATCGATTTGTATTTTTAATTACTAAGAAACAATTCGTTTTCATTAACATACTTAAACAAACCCTAACAGGAACTAATATTATATTAGGTTAAAAGATAAAATAAATAGAATGCTAATTGAAAATTGTCTGCTTTCCCAGATGGCTAAATCAAACGATATCGATAACGACATCGATGAGATGATACAGGAGTTTGAGGAGCGACGAAATCGGGTGATCCTGCACTCGGTGCTCTTTTACTGACAGCCGAGGTTTGGTCACGTCACACTTCCAAACAATCACCTGCGTTCTATAACAACATCATCAACAACAACAACAACAAGAAATCATTGCAATCATCGACACAACAACAAAAGATACATAAATGAGACGATTGCGCTTATTGAAATGATCGAGACTATGAGAATTGTAAATAGGAAGAGCAACTCGATTAATGTCGTCAACAACAACAGCAACAACAACATACATACATGTTGAGCTTAAGACAGCACTATACTAAAGTCGAATTTGCAAAAGCGATACAATAAAATTGTAATACTATGTGTTTAATGCATGTGCTATATATACATATATATGTATATAGACGTGGCTTTACGACTCTTGTCCTACACAAAACAAAATCGTCGTGCGTGCTAAAAGAAACAAATGAATTAATGTAATTTTATCTTGTTCTCTTCGTTTATTCCTAGTTTGACTGTAAATATAATACAAAAGAACTACACACACATGTTTGGGCATGTCCAATGGCTTATAATGGCACTACAACAAATCCCACATGATCCGCATTATTTACCGATTTACCGATATCAACTACTGCGACCCCTTCTCATAACATTTTAATATCATTTCGATTTGAAGGCTCAACATGCATTGTGCATTAGTGGCAGGGTTGCCGCATTTCGTTTATTATTTACCCTTCAAATTATCCAATTTCTATTTTCCGCTCAAATAGTTATTTCTTTATGTATGTATTTCATTTTAACTATTTTCCGTTACGATTGAGGGTAACACTGATTACGAGTGCCGTGAGACTCCACTCACCTGTTGTTGTCTACTTGTCTGTTGAGTATCTGGTGAAGCAACCCTGCTGATAAGCGATAAGCGCAGTCTTGGGCATCATCCAGCCGAGTGTTTGCCGTGTGTATTTGTGTGCATGTGTGTATGTGTGTGAATCACCAGCTTTCGAAAAAGACCTCTAAAAATCCTCTGTTGGTGGTAATCGTTGTTGTAGTATTTCTCTGATAGCGCCCCATTGGCATTGCATGATTTTGCAATACACACTCATCTACGTGTGTGTGCTGAGAGAACTAGTCACGCACTAGCTACTTTGTAGATAGCCATGGACTAATGCATACATATGTATGTATTGCAGCTTGCGGAACATCAACAATTATTTGCTTGCTTTTGTATAGCACATGTTATATAGAGGGGCACTTGGGTCTTGACATTGCTAGGCCTATGTAAATGTGTAATCGCAAGCATGACGTACCATTTTCTCGTATGTTTTTTATATAAATTTCAAATTATAATTTGTGGTAACACTGGCCACGCTCTCTTACGCGTGTGTGTGTGCGGGCGTCTCTATGCACATGAGAGAAACCGGCGAATATCAAATGTTTGTGTGCTCTTTTCGACTGCTGCTAACATTATAGTTGTAACAGTGTTGTTGCTTTTGGTAGTGTTGTTGGCATTGCCCATTGTCGCAGTCGCTGCCTCTGCTGCCGTCCAAGTCGCTGCTTCATGTACGCTGCGTAAATTTACTCTAGCGCATTCGCGCTGCGATCGTGCTAAGCTCAATATCGTTATATTTTTGGAGCTCCCAAGACGCCAAAACAAACCAAGCGGGCAAACCTACAGAAATAACTTAACTTACGCACACTGATAATTACTGCAGGCAGTCAGCACAGTACAAAACAAAAAAAAAAAAACAAAATACCAAACTCACAAAAATAAACACCAACAACAAAAAAATCACTCACTCACGTTGCGCTTGCGTGCCAGTGTGTACAAATGTGCTTGTATGAGTGCGACTCTCTTTCTCTCTCTGTGTGTGTTTGTGATTACTTGACCTTTATTTTTTAGACAAATTATTTTTTTTTTTTTGGTTGTTGGTTTGGTTAAAAGCTTAACAAATTGCCGTAAACAAAAAAATAGCAAGCGTTGGAAGAAAACAAGTTAAACGGAAAACACGATCTCAGCAAGCGCATTTTTTTGCTGTTAGTCAATAAACAAAACAACGCATATAACGTTGCTTTCGAAAGTTAACGGACACCGAGATACCAAAACAATCATGAATCAAGCGGGTAAGTGTACAATACTGAAATAGTAATGCACCTGAGGCGGGAAACAGAATGTGGGTAAATGGGTCAGGTCCATTCACCATTGTGTGAGTGCGTGCAGGGCGAATGGTGGTGAATGGGAAAGGAGAGTAAAATCACATTCACCAATGTGTGTGTAAGCCGAATGGTCAATGCAAGGAGAGCGCAAAACTCCAACACTATATGCGTGTGTGTGTGTGTGTGTGTAGGAGGAGGCAAAGCATTCGCATTCTGTCATTCGCCAACACACGCTACACACTATCTGAGTGCGAGAATGCGTGTATGTATGTGTGTGCAAAAGTGCGCCCTTCAAATGAGCGTTCTTTGGCAAAAGGGTCACCTACAAAGCAAAGCGGCGGTCGCTTGCGCTTATCGCAAATTCAATCATTCCACCTCACTCCGCAATTATCTATCTAGCAACAACGCTGCTGCTGCTGCTGATTCGACGAGTTCTTATTGTTGTTCTCGTTGTTTTTGCTTTAAGCACATTCACTCCAAAGATTAAAGCAACAAATAACCTTACAACTTGCAAGTTGAGCAAGCGAGAGAGCGCTACATAGCCAGAGGGCGTGTTGTGTAGGAGAGAATGAGAACGGAACGATCGCGCTTTGGCATTCACAATTAGCGAATGTTAATGACATTGAAAGTTTAACAAGTACACATACACATGTACTGCACCACATACATATGCATGATATGCTCGAAGAACATGTGAATGTATGTATGTATGTGTGTTGGTTGTCCTCAATGTTTCGTTGAGCCGAATACCCTTGATAAACTTGACGAAAGGAGATCGAGATCAGCTTGAAAATTAATTACAAATCTCTTACCATCTGGAATTAGATGTCATAGCACGTTAAAAGTGCAACGCTAACTGATCTCGTCTCTCGAAGCGTTTCCCTATTCGAAAAATGCAATTTACTGAGCGCGAAAATCAAAAGTCTACTTGACTTTGGGATACCTGTATTGATAAAACTTACATTCTTAAGTGTGACCATAGCAAAGGAAATGCATTTTTTTTTTTTGATTGATTTGTTTACATCATTAAATTTGTCCGCGATTCAAATGAATCGTATTTATCATTACAAAGGGAGAGATAAGAACCTTTCTAGAATTTGAAAATGTATTTCACAAGTTTCGGTAAATTGATTGATTGAATCCTCTTCAATTTAAGCGCACAGCATATTATTGTATAAGTTCATAGCTAAAGTACTGTATAAAATTCAAATATTCACAAAGAGTATTGTATTCTTTTGAAAAGTTTCATAAAATCGAAAGCTAATAATATTAATTATCGTGTTCAACTGGATTAGCTGGTGTCTTCATTAATTCACAATACCCTTCTACGCCAGCTTAACTAGCGGGTATCATAATTGCACGGCGAAACCGATTTCCGCTGCGTCGTGTCGTCGGTTCTCGGTTCTCGGTTTTGGTTTCGGTTCTCGGTTTCGTTTTCGATGGGGTTCGGGTTTTGGTTATTTTTGGGGCGAAGGGCAGTTGTTATTGCTTTGGCACTTATCTAGCGCGTAGGTAAGCCAAGATACTATAGAATGCATCGATGTTAACGCTGCTTTGAAAGTCAAGCTAGAATAGAAATGCGATTTATTACGTATTGGGCAGCGCATCGAGCAACAAGTCAATAGCTCGACAGCCCGCCATCAGTAACGACAAACTCAGCAAGCAGTCAGTCAGTCAGTCAGTCAGTCAGCTCGACATATCTTAACTGACCTCTAACAATTGTACCTCGATCGTTGATCGCTGAGGATAAATTCAAGGTTGAATTGGCTGAGTCAACTGAAGGTCACACGCACTAACCTCATGTCCACGCTTATCTTTCTCCCACCTTTCACTTTCACTAGGCAACTCAGACATCTCGGGCAGCGGCACGCTGGATCTAATTATCAAGTCCCTCAAGTCCGCCACAATGATTTGTGAGGGCACACACTTTGACGGCAAAATTCCGCACACTTTTGTGGTCTTTGGTGCCTCGGTAAGTTAAGAAAAGTTTTGCACATTTCACGATTCCATATCCCTACATTTCTCTTCTAGCTCTTCTGTTTCTCCTACTCCTGAATTTCTTTCCATTAGGTCCTTTTTGAACTCTACTTCCTTATTTCCTTACCTTGAGGTCTGTCGATTCCTCGATTCCAGATATTTCCTGTAATTTTTCACCCTCTGGGGTTCTTTTCTTTTCCTGAATTTCATTCTCTTAGATCCTTTCTGAACTCCACTTTCTGATTTCCTTACCTTAAGGTCTCTCTATTCCAGCTATTTCCTGTAATTTCTTACCCTCTAAGTTTCTCTTCTCGCTTCCTATTCCTAAATTTCTTACTCTCAAATCCTTTCTGTATTCCACTTTCTGATTTCCTTACCTTAAGGTCCCTTGATTCCATATATTTCCTGTGATTTCTTACCCATTTAATTTTCTCTTCTCGCTTTCTACTCCTAAATTTCTTTCTCTTAGATCCTTTCTGAACTCCATTTTCGGAATCCTTGCCTTAAGGTTGTCCCCTTGAGTTTTTTCTCTTCTAGTTTCCCTAAGATTCTCTGTTTCAGAGTTTTTCCCTCAATCTCCAATCTCCCTGACTTCACTCGAATAAGTTACTCAATTCCAGCGTTCCTAAAACTAATTTTTTGTACTGTTGCAGGGCGATCTGGCGAAAAAGAAGATCTATCCTACTTTGTGGTGGCTTTACCGCGATGATTTGCTGCCAAAACCCACGAAAATATGCGGTTATGCTCGCTCCAAGATGTCCATTGAAAAGCTCCGCTCGAACTGCGACGCCTACATGAAGGTGCGTTTCGTTTTCCTTTACAAAATAGCATACCATAACCCATACTTATATCGCTGCAGGTTCAACCCGGTGAGCAAGCCAAGTACGATGAGTTCTGGAGCCTCAACAGCTATGTGGCTGGTGCCTACGATGGTCGCACCGGCTACGAACTGCTCAATCAGCAATTGGAGCAGATGGAGAACCACTGCAAGGCGAATCGCATATTCTATTTGGCATTGCCGCCCAGTGTGTATGACCTGGTGACGCTGAACATCAAGAACATCTGCATGTCGCGCAACGGCTGGAATCGAGTGATCGTGGAGAAGCCTTTTGGCCGCGACGATGTCACCTCGAAGGCATTGAGCGATCATCTGGCGAGCCTGTTTGATGAAGAGCAACTCTATCGCATTGATCACTATCTGGGCAAGGAGATGGTACAGAATTTGATGACCATACGTTTTGGCAACAAGATCCTCAGCTCGACGTGGAATCGCGAAAATATCGCGTCCGTGCAGATCACATTCAAGGAACCCTTTGGCACTCAGGGCCGTGGCGGTTACTTCGATGAGTTTGGCATCATTCGCGATGTGATGCAGAACCATTTGATACAGATACTCTCGCTGGTCGCCATGGAGAAGCCCGTCTCGTGCCATCCCGATGACATTCGCGACGAGAAGGTCAAGGTGCTAAAGAGTATTCCGGCGCTGGAGCTCAGCGACATGGTTTTGGGTCAGTATGTGGGCAACCCGGATGGGACCACAGAGGATGCTCGCACTGGCTACTTGGAGGATCCAACCGTAACGAGCACTTCAACGACGCCCACATTTGCCATGGCCGTCATGAAGATCAACAATGAACGCTGGCAGGGCGTTCCGTTCATCTTGCGTTGCGGCAAAGCGTTGAACGAACGCAAGGCGGAGGTTCGCATTCAATATCAGGATGTCCCCGGCGACATCTTCGAGGGGCATACGAAACGCAACGAGCTGGTCATACGTGTCCAGCCCGGCGAGGCGCTCTACTTTAAGATGATGACCAAAAGTCCGGGCATTACGTTTGATATCGAGGAAACCGAATTGGATTTGACGTACGAGCATCGCTACAAGGATTCCTATCTGCCGGATGCGTATGAACGCCTGATACTCGATGTCTTCTGTGGCTCCCAAATGCATTTCGTACGCTCCGATGAGTTGCGCGAGGCGTGGCGCATCTTTACGCCCATTCTCCACAAAATCGAACAGGAACACACGAAGCCCTTGCCCTATGTCTATGGCTCCCGTGGTCCCAAGGAGGCGGATCGCAAGTGCGAGGAGGCCAACTTCCGTTACTATGGCTCCTACAAATGGCACGGCAGCAAGTCCAGCACATCCAATCTCTAGAAGACTATTATTGCGACTTTCAGCTCGGTTAGGATAAGTTGGTGGCATGGTCCCTACTCCTTCCTCCTGATGAAAACTCTACTATATACATACATACATACTGAGATACTGCAAATCAATTGCACTTCATTACTTTGGTTGGTTTTACAATAGATTTTTGTATTAAATACTATTTTATAAAATTATATTTGGAGAACCTCAAGTGTTGAGGTATTTCAACTGTCTTCTTGTCGATGGATTAAACTTACAATTATCTTCAAATAAATTAAGTATACAAAACAACAAAAAAAAAAACAGTTTTATCTTCATTGACAATTAGTCTATAGAAAAAGCTAGTAGGTATTTAAGAATGTCATCGTGAATCATCATATTTTGTCCTGATTGTCCAAACGATAAGAGTTACACATAAGTTTGAAATTTTCTGGATCTTTCGTCGTTGGGAAATGTTAGAAAATCTTGTACTTATCTTGTTATGAGGCATACTGTTGAGGTAGCGAAAAGACGAGACTCATGGTATGTGTGCATACAAAAAAAAATGCTTAATTAAATAAATGCAATCGTGTTATTTACAATGTGTGGGTGAAAAAACTTAAGACTTGGGATCATTTACAAAACTGTATACGATCCCGGTGGCTTAACATATTCCGGAAGCTGTCGCCTTGCCAGCATATCCATCGCAACGTAGTCCATAACAGCAGGTTCATTGCGAGGATTTATCGATTTGTTATCGGTGGCGCTAAATCGCGGCGCTAGCAACATAGGCGAGAGTTCTGTGTAGCCAGCGGTATTGATGTTATCGACGTTAAAAGTGTTGTTATCGAAGGTTGCGCTGGTGTCAACGTAAGCGCTGTCATCGATGGTTGCGCTGGTATCAATGTAAGCGCTGCTATCGATGTAAGCGCTGTTATCAATGTTAGCGCTGTTATCGATGCTGGTATTTTTATCGGTGATGTCGCTTTTATTGTCGACGACCAGTGGCTTTATGGTCACGCTGTAAACGTCCTCTCTGCGAGTAAGGGGAATGTCGTCGGTCGCGGTGAGTAGCATTTGATTCGATTCCCGATCGACTAGAACACCAGGTGGCAGGTCGACCTTAATGTCCGACATGTAGCGGAATTTGCGTATAAGAAAATATAAAGTAACGCCAAGAACGCCCAGTGCAATGATTGCGTGAACATTTCGGATGTCGAACCACCATTCGCCAGCATTCGTGTGACACGAATTCTTCTCATCCAACCAGACAATGCCGGCGGCGGCCGTCGATCCGCTGTAGTTGCCAGCAACGGCCCATCTATAATCTTTATAGGAACTATTCTGGAAGATGAAATAATTCTCCCAACTGTTCGTATTTGCCACTAGACGTAATGGATCCTTACAGCGATCGGGATCGGTAATAGATCGGTTATAGATATCACACGAATAGATAGTATAGGAGGTGAGACCGTCGGTTATGTTCGGTTCTTTCCAACGCAATTGCTGTGTTTCCGTTTCGATGCACATATCAAACGGTTTACGATCCTCTGCGGTTGTCAACTGGGATATCAAAATGTGGCTGCTGTTTTCCGAGAGTCCCGCACTATTTTGGCTTTTGATTGTTATCACATAGGTATCGCTTCTCGATGTCGACGGTGGCATGCCGCTGATGCGAACCGTATTCGATTCCAGGTGAATGTTTGCATTCCTGTCGAGAAGCTCAGTATAAATATACAATGTAATCACAAACAATAGATTTACATGTGGCAACGTCTGTTTTGTGAATCAATGAATAATACAAAATATTCTTATTTGATTTCAGCGAATAGGAAAATATTTCTCAAATTTGCGGTAATTCCAATGGTGACAAATACAATTCGAATTTGAACGCGTTATCGAAATGAGCTGCAATCGACTATCGACTAGTGTGACCACAATTTATGTTAACAAAAAACTGAAAATTGCACGACTGCAAAATTCAAATAAATTTCAATTCAATGAGATTCGCAAATATTTGAATAACGTAAATAAAAATTAAAATTGCAATCTATTAAAATTGAAATTTGATTTGCACCTGTCTTCGAAGTACAACTCGGAGTTTATCGATCAGTGCTGCCACACGTTAAAAAAAGGAAAAAACAAAACAAAAATGGCGTACTTACCCGACTTGAAAGTTTCCCAGGCTGTCGCGCACAGTAACGTTGTAGGTGAAATTAAATCCATTATATTCGCGTTCATCCAATGGCTGCCAATGCACTAGCAATTCCCGGTGACTGCTATCGACGACATAACCATTCGACCAGACAATTGGCGGCCGTGGCGGAATGGTGGCATCTGTGCTGAACTTGTAAACAGCTTCCTCGCTCCAAAGTGTTTTTGGGTGGTTGAGGCGCCGACTCACGTTTAACGTGTAGTTGTGGTGCGGCAACAGTTGGGACAGACATATCATTAGGTTTGATGGGTCAGTCGACACTTTGTGGGTAGTATTTGGCTCCAATTTGAGTTTGTATTCACAGCACGCGCCATCGTGATTTGATTTCCTCAAATCTGTATATTGTAGGCAGTGGGAGTTGCTGCTGCGATTGAGCTGCCTCAGCTCCTCCATGGCCGGCAGCACAGTGCACTCGGTCTTGGATCGCGTGAATGTGTTATTCATCTCACCTAGACCATCGTTCATGTTGACCACCAGCTTATATTCGGATTCAAACTTGCTGAAGTGGCTACTGGGCACAATGCATTGCACCCTGGCAAAGCTGTTTGTTGTTGTGGTGCAGTTCCACCACCGCCTCTTATATTCGAGCTTATAACTGGTTTGTGGATTCACATCGAAGGACTGAGGCGGCGCACTAAAAGTGCACACAAGTTGCGTACCCGGTTCATCCAAAAAGTGGCAATCGAAATCGTCGATGTGCAGCTGAACACCAATCTGGAATTTAATGCCCACGAGACCTGCTCCGTTGCAGGAACAAAAATATCCTTGGCTTATGTGTTGTGGCTGAGCCGACTCAACTTGATGATACAAGGTTGTCGCATTGATATAACTCGTGGCCACTTTCGCGTTATTCCTGAGCATATCAATCTTATGTGATTTGCAATTGTGTTGCACCTCTTTGAGATCTACAATCGAACAGGTCACATTATACGCATCGCCTTTGCGCAGTCGCTCCTGCGACACTTGAATCTCGACACCTTTTGATATACCGCACTCACAATACGAAGGCGAAATGCACGTGATCGCAATGAAAATCCAAACTGATGAGAGCCGCATCGCAGTTGCAGCCGACTCAATATAAATACATACGTGTTTACGCGTACTGTAAATACAACAAAATTATAAATCTATATTGAAATCCGTCGGAGACGCGAGATTGTTCGTTCGTGCTTTGCGCATCGAACTTGAGCTTCTGATTGCTAAGCGTTCACAGTCGGGCTCAACGGCGGAGAGCGATTTAAAATATATGAGTTGTTCCTGATACCCTTTAGTGTGTGGAGGGAAAAGGTATTTTATTAAATTTCAATTTTTAATTATGTTCTTATACATAATATTTAAAAATTCCCCCAAAAACAAAGTAATCACCTGACATTTTTTATTTGCAGACATTTATCGTTGAAAGAAACCATCACAGAGTCAAATGGAAACCTTAAATAATATAAAGATGAATATAGAAATAAAGATCTTTATCGAAAGAGCTTTTACCTAAGGATAGATGGAAGATGAATGCGTATTTCGCAGTCGATCATATTTAATTTTGTTATTTGCCGCGGCTATCGTTATGATTGATTCTGTGAATTTCTGTTATTTATTGTGAAACGAATATGAAAATGTAATTAACAATAATTATCAGCTTAATAGGAATGCGTGCAATGATCTCAGGATCACAGATTGAGTTCATTTCTAGTTAAATCGAAACTTTTCTACAGAAGTCTAGAAAAAGTACAGAGTATTGAGTGTACGGATTACAAAGATCGGTTTTTTATATTACGTCGCTCTCTCTTGCTCTCTCTCTCTCTCTCTTATCAACAATAAAATGTGGTTATGGTTCCTTGAGGGAAATCACAATCACTTGGATGAAATAAAATAATGTTCACAATATAGAGTTATTTATACATTTACATATGTTGATAAGGCATTAGAGCAAGGTTAAACACCCACAATTGCGGGCCTATGAAGAAAAAAAATATTCCCAACGGACACGTTCTGGAAATTTATATATTCTTCGAAATATATACGCAAACTTTTGTTGATTGTTTCGTACGCAGTTGCTTATCGTGGCGCGGGTCAGAGCAGTTCAGAAATGTCAACAAAATAATGATATTCATGGAAATAGAGTAGTTTCGGGAAATTTTTCAATCACCAATGGGAGGAAAGAAATCACACGCAGCACAGTGGGCCAATTCTAATGGAATTTGAATAGTAAAGGTTTGCAATATATTTATAAATACTACATAAATTAAATCTCACACCTCTCGTAAAAAACAATAGTTGAATTATCGAACAAAACACACAAGAAAAACATACCTTAGTGAAGAAAGCAATGTTTTTTTAATAACCACTTTCAATTCAATAAATTTAGACGCACGATTCAAAAATAACTTTTATTATTTGCGTGTGCGCTGCCGGACATGTTTTAGGCTTTTATTTGAAAGCTTGCCGCTGATTTGGAATGCATTTAAAAGCTCATTTATAAGCTTTCTTTTGCTTATTACATATTTGAATGAAGACAGAAATAAACACAATGCGTAATTAAAATCCGACTTCGATGTATCACAAGAGATCCACGGTGCGCCGTGCTAACAAAACAATGTGGCCGCTAGCGAAGAATTTAAAAAGGCGATAAAAGTGAAAAAGTCGTTAATCGAATTTAAAAAGGCGATAAGCGTAAAAAAGTCGTTAGTCGAATTTAAAAAGGCGATACAAGTAAAAAAAAGTCGATTACTAAATTTAAAAAGCGATAAAAGTAAGAGTCGATTACCGATGTAAGGCATTTAAATCCAAACGCATTATCGATATGTTGTGCTAAGTTATCGCGCTGAAAGATGGCGCCACATTCAAAAAATGAAATCGCTCGGTTTTAAAGTTACATGTATTTATATTTATTCTTACAACTTGTCTAGCGTTTACCCAACTCGCGATGTGGGTAAATGTTTAAAAATGTTTGTTTGTTTACATATAATGTAAGTGTAAGCTATAGGTAATAGTTAATACATAGTTATTTGTGTGTGTGTAGTCATAGTTATCATCAGTTATTAGGCATAGCGTACGTGGTAAAGTAAATGATAGTTAAAAAAAATAAAAAAAAACAATACTAGAGTGTGCATCATCATCATCATCATCAATCATGCGAGGCCATTGGACAAACACACAACGAAACGAAACTAAACGACGCAATCCACATGCACATCACATAGAAGCCAACCCATTTTGAGTGCAGGTAATAACTATTAAAATTGTTGATATTTGATGATTGAAATGTCTTGGTAGCGATTTCGATTTCGTCATTTCTTATTCTTGTGCTGATGTTGGTCATGGTCATCATTATCCATATCCAATCCATATTGTTGTGGTCATGTTCTAATCCGATCTCTCTCTCTTTCTCTTCTACCCATTTTTGCCTCTGCCATCTATTGCTTCGATCGATGGTTGTTGTTGTTGTGTGTCTTGCTTACAGCATATGGCGATTGAGGGCAATGGCATTCAGATCCTGTGGCGTCACATAGCCACCAATATTCGGCTGTTGCTGCTGCAGCTGCTGTTGTTGTTGCTGTTGGTGATGCGTTTGCTGCAGCTGCTGCTGTTGATGATGGGGATGAGGATGAAGCGATTGTTGTTGCTGTTGCAGCAAACGCTGATGATGCAAATTTGCCGGCGGCTGCACGTAGCTGGGCACCGTTGGCTTCATCAGCCCCGTGCGCTGCAGCTGCTCCATGGACGTGTAGCCAAAGCTGTTGGCAGCCGGAGGCGCCACCGACGTTGGCGGCGTCGACGTTGGCGACGTTGACGCCGCTGCCTTCAGCTTGTGCAGATCGGCAGCTTGCACATAGTTGCTGCTGCTGAGCAAGTGCAGCTGCTGAGGCTGCGGCACAGCTGTTGTTGTTGTCGGAGCTGCAGCTGGAGCAGCTGGATTGGAACGTGCTTGCTGCAGCACTTGAACAGGCACATAACCACTCAGGGGCAAGCTATTGGCATTTGTGGGAGTGTTGTTGGCATTGCTGTTCCAATTCTTCATTTGCGTCGGCTTGATGTAGCCACCGGCAGCAGCATTCTCAGCAGCAGCAGCCGCCGCATGCGTTGTGGCAATCAATTCGGTGGCATTCGCATTGTTCACGCTGTCGTCGTCGAGGTAATTGCTCTGGCTCATCGACAAGTAGCTGGCCGGGGGCAGCGATGTCACTGCCTGCTGATCCTCTTCGTAGCCATCGAGACGCTCCATGCCACAGCCGCTGCTCGACGAGTTGTTGGCCAACAGCAGCTTGGCGCTCTCATTCCCGCTGCCTCCGAAATCGTGGGGCAAATCCTGTGGAGAATATTGCGGTGGCGAGTCCATGCGACTGTCAATGATGCCGCCCGCATTCGTTACACGCTCTCCGACCGTCATGCCGCCCAATCCCAAACCCAATCCCAGCGAGCTGCTCTCCATCGGTTTCTTCAGTGTCTCCTTCAGACCCGACGGCAACTCCAGATCAATGTCCGACATCTTTTGATACTTGCGTATGGCAACGTGGCCGGTGCCAAACAGCACAATCGCAATGACAATCAGTTGGACGCTGGTCAGCAGCGCCTTGGTGTTGTTTCTGCCATCCGGGGAGCAGCTCACCTGCTGCACCGTCCAGCTGGACTTGTGCAATCGATACAGCGACGCATTCGAATAGTTCTCCAGCTGCTTCCACGCGGCTGCATTCAATGCCGGCAGTGCAGCACATTGTTGTGGCCACGAGGTGATAAAGTGAGGCACTCTGTGCTCCTCCAGCGGCTGCTCCAGTTGCTCCACATTCACGGCACGCACCTGATAGTAAAACGCATGCATTGGCGTGCACACGGGCGTCATCATCACACAGCTGCGATTCTGCTCGCCACTGATGTAGCTCGATCGCTGACTGATCACACTATTGTTCTCGTCCCTCTCCCGGACGGACACCTCGTAGTATTCCAGTCGTCCTGCTGGCTGCAGAGGCGCCACCCACTCCAACGTCATGCTCTCCAGCTTGTTCTCCGCACTCAGATACTGCGGCGGCGATGGCACTGCAAAAAGGAGCACAATTTAGAATTGAGTTGAAATGGTGAAAACAGTTTCTACATTTTCCATTTCTCAGCTGATCTCAGAGATGTGATCATCCATTATTATCTACCTAGCTCATTCAGACGCTGAGTTATAATAGCTTAAAAGGAAGGACGGACAGACGGATGACAGAGTTTGCTAGAAAACTGTTTGTGCTGTTTGCTATAATTAATCATTAGTCATTGCTTTTCCTTATTGTAAATAAACATAGCAAGCAAAAAAGCTACAGAGGAGTGTGCTCGACTTTGAAATACCTGCTATCTATTTGCAATAAAACCATATTCCAAAAATATACTACAAAATACTAAAGTATGCCGATGACTACATTCAAATATACCACAAACCACAAAATTATATACATGCTACTCATTTTCAATACTCTGCAAATATACCATATTAATATACCGAAACTACTAAAATATCTACTATATTTGGTATACCGATCAAGTACTACACTCAAATATACCATAGATTATAAAATAGACTTGCTAAATATATTAAATATTCTAAAAATATACTAAAATAATATACCGAAAAATACTACAATATACTGATATAGTACTTCATTCAAATATACCATAGATTGCACAATATACCCTGCCACCCATTTTCAAAATTTTAAATATATACAAAAAAAAACCTAAAATATACCGATAAATATATTTGCTACACCCAAATATACCATTAATAACAAAATACACTTGCTATCCATTTTCAGTATTCAATATTCTAAAATTATAACAAATTAATATACTAAAAAATACTAAATTATACGTAGAGTTATATTTGGTATACCGAATATACCATAGAGTGCAAAATTACCAAATTAATATACCAACAAATTCTAAAATATTCCGATGGCTAAATTTGGTATATCGATATGGTTCAAATATACCAAAGAGTACAAAATATACCTACTGCCAATTTGTAATATTCAATATTTAACAAATATAACAAAATTAATATACCCAAAAATACTATATTCTAAAAATATACCGAATAAATATACCAAAAATTTTAAAATATATTAATTTTTGGTATATCATTGAGTACAAAGAGTATGCCAGAGTGTCAGCCATATACCGATTGGTATATTTGGTATATCGTTATAGTGCTACATTCAAATATACCAAAGAGTTTACAATATATCTGCTACACAAATTGCAATACTCAACATTCTAAAATTACTAAAATATACTGATGGTATTTGGTATATCGACATTGTTTCCTAAATAACTTCTATACAGAAAGAGCAGCAATGATGCACAGACTATTCCGTAGAATGTGCTCGATAAGATACAAATTTGTAAGATGGATTTGCTAGCAGACAAACAGACAGACAGACTGGGAGAGTTCTCTACTTCAGTTAAGTTCAACCCTAATCTTCAACTCACCTCCAACGGCGGTGCGGAAGCGGATGACGTTGCTCGGCTCGGAGCTGTAGAGCGTGCGGGCGCGAATGCTGATCTCGTAGTGCGTGTAGGCGGTGAGGTTGCCCAGCTCGTAGATGACCAGCTTCTCGTTGTCGACCAGCTCATCCGTGTAGGCGGGCAGCTTGAAGTACTCGGTCTTGTTGTGGTGCCTAAAGCTGCCCTCATAGGCACGGACGACGCCATTCGCCTTCAGCGGCGGCTTCCACGAGAGGATGACGCTGGTGTTGCCCAGGCGGGAGTACTGCAGCTGACGTGGTTGCGTCGGGGCCGCTTCGCCGGTGCGATTGATCAGCTCATCGCTGTATTTGCTGGCACGCGAACTCGAGTACATGAACATCTTGACGCTGTAGTAGGTGTAAGGCTCGAGATTGTGAATGGTGAAGTCGACGGCATTGGAGTCGAGGACCTTGGTGGTGCAGTTATCGGGTTTGCCAGCGGAGCGTTGACAGTAGGTTAGATTGTAGCCACTGAGGATGGCGGGACAGACGCGTTCGGTGCTCCATTTGACGGCCAGCGATGAGTTGGTCACCTCCTCGATGCTGGGCTCCATTTTGGCCAGATCATCGGAGACGTCGCGGGAGCAGCTCATCCAGTGCATGCCCGTGTTGCGATCCACATAGTTCGCCGACACCGCCATGTTCAGCGACGTCGGCTGAGCACTGCGTGTGGTGAACTGCACCCGATCCCTGGGCACATGCTCAAAGTGAATCGTTCCATTGCATTTCGATTGCAGCGCCGGTTTCGAGTTGCACCAGAAGACGGTGTAGTTGATCAGTTCGCTGCTGTTGTTCGGCTCCTTCCAGCTAATCGTATAGCTCGCGTTGCTCGAGTGGTAAACGCTGCGTATCTTCTTTGGCACCCGTTGACGCGTGTCCTCGCTTGTGATGGGCGGAATAACTAGCCGACTTGCCTCCACCGAGGTGTTCACATTGTTGCTGCTGCGAATGAGCAGCTCATGCTTGACTGTCTTGTTCCAGTTCTCGATGGTGGCCGAGTTCATGTCCATCTTGATCCTTGAAGTGTCGCTGCAGAAACAACGAAATGAATACGAAATGGATTAGTTGGCAGTCATTGACACATAGAGGGCGCTGCTATCACAGCCGCAGTTGGCGCTGCTAGCAGTGAAAATCATCTCAGGTTATTTAATTAACTAACCTGATCATTTTCATTCATACTTTAAACTTTTATAACTATGTTAGCCTCGATTAATTTAATTTAACAATTTTTGTCTACTTTGTCAACTCAAAACGCCACTGTCGACTGTTTGTGTAAGCACTGCTAATCCATTTCAACAGCCCAGCTTGCACGCCAGATGGCGCTAACTGCTTCTATGCATTGTTGACTACACAATCATATCACTAGATGGCGCCAACCCAAGCCAGAGCCAGCCTTTATTAAATTCAACTGCACTTTACGATACCCTTTGGAACTTTTGCAATTATTAATTCACTACTTGTGAATGAATCAATTCATGCTTGTATACAAACAAATCCATTAAATAGTACTTCAATGTTTACATGCGCGCTATAAACATCCCAACCCACCCACACGCTGCAAAAATTCTAAAGTATGTATAGGGTATAAAAGAGCTTGGCAAAACATTCCAATTATTTGGAAGCCGCAGCAAATGCATGTGCATAAGTAAGTACAATGTACGTACAATGAGGTATTTCTCGAGCACACATTAAGCAATTTCAATTTCTAAAAAAAATGCTCGACTATCCCCAATGTGTTACTTTTCAATTACATTATTGAAGCGCATTTCTTCTTAAAAGACACCAACCACCTCCCCCACCTCAAACGCCCGCACCAATTATGAAGAAGAAGCAAAGCAACCAGAGAAATTCAAGGAATTTTTAAAAATAAACAATTTTCTAGAAATTCATGCACACACACACACACACAAGCTGAAATGTACATTGAATCGTATCATAACTGTGTGTAGGGGAAAAGTTGCGAATTGAATTTATGTTCTATGTTTCACACACACACACACGAACCAGTGAGATTGTATGTGTGTGCACTTGTGCGGCCGGTCGACTTGTTTTCGCTATCTTCGAAATTACGCAGAACAAAAGTCAAAGACATACACACACACACACACACATGTGCATATGGAGTACACTTGCATTGAATGCTATCGATATTATCGATTGTCACTGATAACCAGCAATATTTATTAGCATCCAAGTGAATGTATGGCAACACTTCCGAGAAATCAAAACCAGTGTTCACTCTGCCACTCTGCACGAATAACGAGCTCCAGGAATTGCTCTTCGACCCGGAATTTAATTTTCAATGAATTAAAATATCTACGATGCTGATCTCATTATGATTGCAAATGAAATACAATATAATAAAGAGAATTGTGTACTCACTTGAGTTTGCCATTCACGCGAAACTCGCTAATCACATAGGTGAAGTTATCGCCATTCATCTCGTGTTTCTCCAGTTGCTCCCAATAGACCGTCAACTGTGATTCTGATGAATAGACATAGAAGCTGCCATTGGTGACGCGAGGCGGACGATCTGGACGCTCCGGTGCGGTCCGAAAATAGTAATTCAATGGCTGACTGAAGCGGGATTTGGTTTTGTTGTTGCGCACGCGCAACTCAAGCAAATATTTATAGCCGGCATAGGGCAACTCCGTCAAACATAACGTATCATAGACAGTCGACGAGTTGTTGCGCCACATTGGACGCATGATGGTCGAGAAGTTCTCGGGAGTCACCAGAACAGACCAGAGAACACCACCATTGAAGTTGCTGCGTCGCGGCATTATCCAGCTAATGCAAATCGAATCCTTCGTCGTATTGAGCAGCTTCAGCTGTTCGCCGGGCTGAGCGAGCAGCATTCGCTCCACATTGTTCACTTCCACATATTGTATCTCCTGGCCCAGGGCATTTGACATCTCCAGGCGGAAGTAGAAGTATTCATTAAACTTGCGATACTTTTCGTTTGTAATGTTACAATTCACAATGGGAGCACCATCGAAATTGCAATCGACGTAGTAGCGATAGATTGAGTTCTTTTGCGTCTCAAAACTGACATTGTACTTGGTGATGATGCTGTTCTTGGGCGTCGTAAAATTGCAGAACATGTAATCCCAATTGTAGCTGGTGCATTCAAAGTCCTGCACCTTGGATGGTGGACTGCCCACAAAAACCTTTGACTGATCAATGCCGTGCATGTCGCACATGCACACATAGGTCGCATCCTGTTCGCTCAGGTTGTGGGCGGTAAAAAGAATGCTGGTATCGTTGATATACCAGATATATGGCTTGGTCTTGTAGATAGTTTCCCTGCTGCCCTGATGCGTGGACATCTTGAAATAGAGCTGTGATGCATTGCAGGTCTGTTCAATTTGACTGAAATATTCCGTATCGATGGTGCAACTAATATTCAAATCACTGCCAATTGGCAGCTCCACTCGCTGTGGCAGCGCCAGGCCAGGTGACCCTTTGTTGCACAGTGCCAGGTGGATGTTAAAGCCGAGTAGTATAAACAGCATAAATGCCGTATGCGCACCTCGATCGATCATAATGCGCGTCAACATCTGCAAATTGTTTCGATATTTACACACACAATACACAATATTCACAACAATAATAACAAACAACTAACAAAATTAAGTAGGGCCACACTTGCGCATATGCACAGCACTGAAATAAGTATGTACACACCTTGCGATTCAACAGAAAATACCTGGCTGCGTATGAGGCACTTGTTGGCACTGGTATTGGTAATTCTTGGAATCCGTTTTATATTTGTATGTTACCAAATTCCAAGAACTGATTTATATGGCATTTTGATTTCTCGAGTTCGTCGTTTCACAATCACTATTACTATCCGTTTTAAAACTCACTAAAACGGCAGCTTCAAATTCAATAGTACAATAAATTAAAAAACTCGACAACGTATTTTGTTGTTTATTGTTGCGTTTTAATAACAGTATGTGCAACCGTTTGCTTTGCCTGCCTGCCTTATGCGTTGCTTTGCCTGTCTTGCTTTACGTTTGCGTGTGTGCACCAATGTGGCCAGTCTGCGTGCACATTTGTACTCCTAAATATACTGAAAAACATTCACATTTCACTTTTGTACTCAATAATCTGCCGCTGAACGTACACAAATTTGTATATGCAATAATAATAATAAAACTATTTTTATAAGCAATTTTTCTGTAAATTGTTGGCATTGTTTGGCTTCATCGCTTGCGCAATATGTGACTGGCAAATACTGTTACTGTTTTGTGTTGTATTTTGGGGTATTTAACGCAGAATAGGTATTTGGCCACATTCAATTTCTCGTATGTGTGACGTTACTGTGTGTGTGTGCGCGTGTGTGTGTCGTATGTGAGAAAGTGACGAATTAGTTTTCATCAAATGGAAAATAATTTAGTTTGAAAGCACGTATAAATTTCAAAAGGAGAGCAACCAACAAAAAATTAAAAAAAACACTTGCAAACAATATATTATTTAAAGACAAGACAACAAACTAGCGATAGAAAAACAAACAATCAAAATGGCCGAAGGCGGTAGTAAACGCATCAACGTGGTGGTTAAAACGCCAAAGGACAAGAAAACTGTTGAAGTCGATGAAGATTCTGGAATAAAAGATGTGAGTACTACAACCCTTCAGTACAAAGTACTACTACGACACTACCGAGTTCACTAGAGATTTTGGGTGCAATACTAGTGCGCCGTTAACCAGCCAACCAGCGAATGGTACGTTCTGGATACCCAGTGTATAATGAATGGGGGATAGAATAGCACAAATATCGCATAGATGGAGGATGTTGTGAAATACAAATTAATTACATTTTGCTTTATTGTTTTAACTATTCAAATTGGGGGAAACAATGTCTCGTTGTATATTGTTTTGATCACCTATTATCAACAATAGTTTCGTTACTTCTATTAACTATACAATTTCTTGTGCAATGCAGTTCCTCTTGTTGGTCTCCCGCCTAAACCTTGTCTGCCGCCAACTTTAATTACATCTGTTAGAGAGTTAAATTACATATGTAAAAACTTATGTTTTTCGTGTTCATGTCCACTCGTACAATTTCACACTGTTTGTTTATCAAGTGTATGGGACGAACCAGTCACCTTCTGTAGAAAATGCGCACCATTAACTGTGTAGTCCACAGTTGTGTACGAAGTAGATAGTATGGAACTAGTACAATTGAGAGATCCGTACTGAAAGGAAATGTGTCGAGTGCATATAGCGAAGGGGTAAATGAGGGCACAAGCGAGCAAGTTGTGTATGTTCTCTATGTGTGTAATAAAACATAATTATTGTGGTTAGCAACATGAAGCAAGCCTTAACATAGGGTAAAGACCCACTTTACACGAGCACTATTTGAGTGATAGATCGCACATAAATTAGTTTAATTCTTTCAAATAAATACTAAATACTGTCATATAAATGGCTCGAGTTGACCGACGAAAAAAAGGCAAGCAATAGATCGCTTTCTATATCCAGAAAATGTCATTTAAAAAGTGCTCGTCTGAAGTGGGCCTCAGCAAATGGAATAGGGTGGGCACACTTGTGACTGTTCTGGGTGAATGTGTGCGAGCGAGCGAGCGCGTTAATGTGTGCGCATATAATTGGGAAGGTATAATGCATATTCTTAGTCTTGCGCTCTCGCTCTGCCTCGCTAACAAGGATGGCAAAGTGCAAATACGCACTTGCGTGTGTGTGTGTGACAGTGTATGCATATGCATTTATGTATAATGATAAGGCAACACTGATCAATGATGTTATTGTTATCGTTTTGTATTTTTTCTCGTTCGTTAGTTCAAAATTCTGGTGGCACAAAAATTCGAAGCGGAACCGGAACAACTAGTGCTGATCTTTGCGGGTAAAATCATGAAAGACACCGATACACTAAAGATGCACAACATCAAGGACAATCTAACGGTGCATCTGGTGATCAAGGCGCCCACGCGCACTAACGAGGCGCCCGCTCGCGCCCCCGCCGACGTACGGCAAACGCCGTTTGGCCTCAATCAATTTGGCGGGCTCGCTGGGATGGAAGCACTCGGTGCCGGATCGAATACGTTTATGGATTTGCAGGCTCGTATGCAGAATGAGCTGTTAAACAATGGGGATATGTTGCGTTCGCTGATGGACAATCCGCTGGTGCAACAGATGATGAACAATCCGGATACGATGCGTCAGCTGATCACATCGAATCCACAAATGCAGGATTTGATGCAACGCAATCCCGAGATATCGCATATGCTCAACAATCCAGATTTGTTGCGCCAGACCATGGAGTTGGCCCGCAATCCATCCATGCTGCAGGAGCTAATGCGTTCCCATGATCGCGCCATGTCCAATTTGGAATCTGTGCCCGGCGGCTACAGTGCGCTGCAGCGCATCTATCGTGATATACAGGAGCCCATGATGAATGCGGCCACCGAGTCATTTGGTCGCAATCCCTTTGCCGGGCTCGTCGAGGGCGGCGGCGGCAACTCGGTCGCCAATCCACAGCAGGGCACCGAGAATCGCAATCCATTGCCCAATCCCTGGGGTGGCAGTGGCAATCGATCCGGCGGCGGCAATGGCAGCCAATCGGCCGGTGGCGGCGTTGGAGGCACTGCTGGGAATCGGGGCGGCGATCAGCCACCGAATAATGTACTCAACACACCGGCAATGCGCAGCTTGCTGCAACAGATGGCCGATAATCCGGCCCTTATGCAGAACCTCTTGAATGCCCCGTATACGCGCTCGATGATGGAGTCGATGTCACAGGATCCCGATATGGCATCGCGTCTCTTGAGCAGCAGTCCGCTGCTCTCGAACAATCCACAGCTGCAGGATCAGGTGCGACAGATGATGCCACAGTTTATGGCCCAAATGCAGAATCCCGATGTGATGAACATGCTCACAAATCCCGAGGCCATCAATGCCATTCTACAGATCCAGCAGGGCATGGAACAGTTGCGCAGCGCCGCTCCCAATTTAGTGGGCACCCTTGGCATTCCGCCGCCGCCGCCAGGCATCAATACACCCGGCTCCGGTGCGGCCACAGATCCGGCGAGCGGCGATGGCAGCATCAACAACACCTCGCCAAACAGTGCAACTGGTGCCCCGAATGCTGCCAACTCGACAGGCACTTCGCCAGCTGCCGCCCTGGCGCCTGGAGGCGGTCCCAATGCGCAGCTCTTCAACGATTTCATGATGCGCATGCTCAACGGCATGTCCAACAATGCGGACTCAACGCAGCCGCCCGAGGTGCGCTATCAGTCGCAGCTGGAGCAACTGGCGGCCATGGGATTCGCCAACCGTGAGGCCAATTTGCAGGGTGAGTTTATCAAGGATCGATTTGGTAGAACACAAATTGTAAAATTTAATTTAAATTGAATCCCATATCAAATAAATTAGTTTATTTATTTTGCCGACGTCACGGCAACCCAAATAAAAACGTTTGAAATGCAATCGATAAAATATCGATTTACTTTGGTATAAAACAACTGATTAACGCTCTATCTCTCTCTGTCTCTCCTTCTAGCGCTGATTGCCACTTTTGGGGACATCAATGCCGCTGTGGAGCGCCTCTTGTCGCTGAATCAGTTGTCCCTGAGTTAACACTGTTAAGGCGCCACGCCTCCTCGCCTACACGCCAAATCACGCAAATAATGTTTATGATGTATACAACACCTGTCTGCTGTTCACCTACCTGATGCCGTTTCCCTTCCCCTCCACCCACCACACAAACCTAAGATGCATGTAGACATTTGTCAGTGCTGCCCTATTTTCATATAGAAAAAAACCAAAAACAAACTAAAAAAAAAAAAATACCGCATTTTAAGCAAACGCGAAGAGAATGGGCAAAAGGAAATGCAAGAGTCCTCAACACACACATACATAAACAGACACATACATTACTTCAAAATTCCTGAATGAAAAGACGTGGAAGCGAAAGTTCAGCAGGTGGCTAGTAAATTTATCGATAACAACAACACCAACAAGAACATCAACAGCAGCAGCGGCAGCAAATAATATTTTAATGTAAAATTAAATTGGGATATTCTCTTATATATTCATGTATATCAGTGGTCGGCACTAAGTTTACTTCATCCATCTATTTCTCACTAATACAAATGCAATACTGATATGAGAATGTATTGGGGCTGACCACTTATACATATATGTATAAATACATATGTACAACGCAGCTGGCAAGACGGGATACGAAAGTGAAACAGAGAGAGTGAAAGATACGCACACACACGTATATACATACAACTTCGAGATCAATATTATTAAATTTGCAAAGTGCATAGCTTTCCTCTTACGATAGCAACTTATTACTATTGATATGTTATGTACATTATTCTTAATATTAGTTTCCTTTTTTTGTTAATGCTTATTTTTTTTTTGTTAATACTATAAACACACTGATCTTGACTAATGTCAGCATGATGTTTGTGTGTGTGCGTAAGTATATGTATTATATATGTATACAACAAATATATCGATAACAAACTGAGGAGGCTGAACACAAACAGTTGAAAATATTTTCATACCCGCTATTCCAGGAAATGTCCGTCTGTCCGTATAAACAATTGGATCTCTTAATTAACATAAAACCACTTATCGCTGTAGCAATTTGGTATATATTGCAATCTGTGGTATATTTTGAATCTTGTAGTATACTAATGTGGAATATTTGAACAATTGAAAATGGGTAGCGGGTATCTCACAGTCGGGCACACTCGACTGTAGCTTTCTTACTTGTTGCGAGTGACGCGTGATCGAAGAAAACGAGGGGCAAACACTGGACGGGGGGAATGCGATGGACGGGGGATGGATGCATTGGATGCTAATATTACAAAAATTGAGCTTTTAATTTTTTTCATATATGTATATATGTATATGCATATATACATAACTATATATCAAATATTCCATGGTGTTACAAAAGAAAAGAAAAAAAAAATCAAAGAAAAAACAAAAAGACGTAACTATTTGAAATTCCTTAGTACCAAAAAAACAACAAAAAGAAAACAAAAAAATAAGAAAGAAGCAACAAAACAAACAAAAAAAATAAGTAAATCCTTTTATGTGTTAAAAAAAAAAACTACTAATGTGGGGTTCGTTGGTTGAGGGCCGGGGGAAGCATACAATATGTGTTTTTTTTAAGGGGTGGGACGGGGGGCTAACAAAATATAAAGAAAAACAAAGAACGAAGAGAAAAATATAATAAATAAAAAACAAAGGTAAATTTATTGAATAGACATATAAACGAAAAACTACGTTTACTACTTATTTCTGTATGAAAAGCAAAAAAGAAAAACAAAAAAATCCAATAAATAAATGTAAATGGTCAATGTTTTAAAATGAAATTGCAAATCCCACAACAATTATTCACCACAATGATACTTTGTTACAACAAAACAAAAAAAAAACAAACAAACCGATTATGTCTAATAAAAAGAGCAAAGAACGCAAGCAGCATTCGACTACAAGATATCTTCTCTACTTTTTAGTTCACCAAAAAAGAAACGTTGCTGTCGACTGCAAGAGACCCTTTCGCAATTTTGGAAAAGTGTACACTACTTTCGACTCCTGGATACCCTTCGATTTGGAATCAAAGCCATGCGTTCCTTAACTACTAGAGATCCTGAGAGCCTTTATACTGTTATATCTTAATAAGAGTAGGAAAAACACGATACTTTCGACTGCTAGAGACCCTTTCGCACTGCTAAGTAAAAATGTATGCTACTCTCGACTGCTGGAGACCCTTCGATTTGGAAGCAAAGTCATGCTGCCCTTAACTACTACAGATCCTGAGAGCCTTTATACTGTTATAAGAGTATGAAAAATCACACTAATTTGGATTGCTAAAGACCCTTTGTCTCTAAATACTAGAGATCCTGAGAGCCTTTATATTTTTAAACCTAAATCAGAGTAGGAAAAAACACGCTACTTTTGACTGAAAGAAACCCTTTCGCACTGCTGTAAAGCCAAAAATTCATGCTACTCTCGACTGCTGAAGACCCTTTGTATTGAAATATAAGTAAAGTCATGCTTCCTTTAACAACTGGAGAGCCTTCAGTACGAGAAAAACAGTTCTTTTGACTGCAAGAGACCTTGCCTACGTAAATTTAGGTTTAGATACATAGATCCGCCTGCCCCTAAGAGGAATGGAGAATAGACCAATGGAGGTCCGTAGCTGTACCGGTAAGGTTATCACACAAGTTCTAGAATAAACCTGACAATTCTAGCGCCTAGTCTAACGAATGTGAATGAGTCAGAGCATGTGTCTGTATAGGAATTAGAGTGAGAAAGCGAACACAAATCTTGAGGATTAGACGAGCGATTGACAAAAACTCGAAGTGCAATAAACCTCAAGCCGCAAAGAGGAACAAGAAAGCAGTTGAGCACTTTAGACAACAGAAGAGAAGAGTGTTATAAAGACTATCCAAAGTGTTCTACATCGATCTACATTAAAATAGATTACATGGGTTACGTTTACGAGGAACAAGAGAGCAGTTGAAAACCTTAGACAACAGAACAAGAGAACTATGAAGACTATCCTAATGTGCCAGTTGATAGATCTTTTCTATGTTTTCTTTTAATGTCCAAATATTAGTACATCTACATTAAAATACTTTTCTGGTTACTTTTACGAGTATATCCCTCTTTGAGTTTATTGAGCTGAGCTGCTGTGTTGGGTGAGGGCGGGAGTTCGCTTATAGATTATGTTACAAATTTAGCAGATACATGCAATAAGTCTAGGTGGGAGCTTGGGATTTGGGATCGAGGACAATAGACAGTGAACAGGAGACAGAAGACAGCAGCAGCTGTTAGAGCTCCTCGAAGAAAGCGACTCGCGCCTTTGTTGAACCGGACTTGAGCTTCTTGAGCGTGGAGTATTTGTTCTCGCCGGCCTTAATCTGCGCCTCGCTGAGTATGTCCAGGTTGCTCTGGTTCTCCTCGATCTTGTGCGGCGCTATCTCGCTGCGCAGTGTCTGCAATTGATTCTGCACCTGCTTCTTGGACTTGCGCAAATACTCCAAATGGCTGCGCTCCATTTCGTTGGTGATCTGCTCCATTTCGTTGTCCGTGAGTATGAACTCCTTGGGCTCAAAATCATCCGAAATCCCACTGGAATTATCCCCCAGCGCCGACGCATAATGCGAGGCAGTTGTCGTCAATTCAGCGCCGCCCGCCGTTTCCATATCGTTGGTGGAACTGCTCGTGGTCAACGATGGCGTGCTAATCGCCGCAATGCTGCTGGACACCGTATTCACGTTGGCATGCTGGGACACTGTCGAAGCGGTTAAGAGGCTGTCAGTGGAGGATTTGCGACCGCTGTTGAGGAAGTTGAGGAGGCGAGCGGTTGCTTCACGCTCAGCCATCTTGGCACAGATTAGCTCCTTTTTTCAGTTTCTCCGTTTCGGCCTCGCGTTTGTCATTCTCGACGGTCAGTTGGAGCACATAGAAGTCCGCATCGCGTATTTTCTTCTCGAGATCGTGCTTCTCGCGCTCCACCTTCAGCTGGCGTTCCCGCAAGCGATCCATTTCCGTCTTGAAATGATTCGCCTTGCACTCGGTCAGCTGCATTTGCTCCTCGTTGACGCGACTCTTCTCAAAGTACAGCTCCTTGGTTTCCTCCGAGCGTCTCTGCAAAGCGTACACCAATTAGAAAAAAAAAAAAAGAGTCGCTGATAGATAGAAGCGTAACTCACCAGCGCATCGTTGGCCATACGCATCTCGTCCTGCAGATGATCCAGCCGCTTCTCCAGCTCGTAGCGTTCGTGTTCGGCTTTCTCCCGCAGCTTCTTCTCCCTGATGAATTTCTTGCGCTCGATCTGTCTGCGTTGCTTCTCCTCTTTGGCCTGTGCCTTCATCTGCTGTATCTCCATGGTGTCCGGCTTGCGGCGACGCATATACAAATCGTGATTGCCCTTGCACAGATCGAGTATCTAAACGAAAAGAAAACGAAAGGAAAGGAAAGTTTAAAGACTACTCAACTGATATTTGATCGTCTGCTTACCATCTTGTTAATGTGCAAGTCCTGCGAGTAGAATATAAAGTTGGACACCTTGGCATCCACCAGACGTATCGTGAATTTCTTATCATCGAAACTGACGTGTCGTATCTCGTTCCACTGGAACGTTGTCTTTGGCGTTAGCTTGTCGCGCTCATCATAGATGTTCAGTCCCACGGCCGTCACGCCCAGCCACAATTTGGTTTTGTTCTTATTCTGTGTAAGGAAGAACGTATCACAAGTTATTAATTGAGAGAATGGCGAGAACAGAATGCAACAACTCACTGTAATAGGAAAGTAGTTGACACCATACATGTCCAGATCCTGGGCAATCTTCAGATACTCCATCTCCACCTCGTCACGCGTCATGGGCTCGTGATCCATATACCTGCCAAGCAGTTGTTCATTCAATTACAAGTTATTTTGTTACGTGTAACATATGTTTTGGGCTTTAGCTTTTTTAGTTGATTTACAAAGACGTAAGAGGGCGTGGTTGTCCGCAAGTTTTGTGGCTCTAGCTTGTCTAGTCTTTGAGAACAAGAGGCTTTAATAGACCGACGGACAGACGGACAGATTTTCGATTACCAGTTAGTTGATTTAGGAGGGCGTGGTTATTCGAATGTTGTCCACAAGTTTTGTGGCTCTAACTTGGCTAGTCAATGAGAGCAAAAGCTTTCAACAGACGGACGGATTTTCGACTCTTACCAGGTCTTGATGCGCTCTTCCCACATTTCGGGCGTCATCTGGTATTGATCGGTGACGCCCTTGGGCAGCAGTTCTCCGCCAGCGAGCATGCCATCCTTGTAGCTCTCATAATCGTAGGGACCATACTGGACGTGGACAGCGTAAGAGGCGAGCAAAACAGAGGCCTCGGGGCGGCAATAGATGTCCATGGAGAGAATGCTCTGTTTCACTTGGAGAAAGAACAGATGCTGTGTGATCTCCTGGATTAGCTCTTCGCTCACATTCTCCGGAAAGAATTTCGCATAGAAGCTGAACACATAAATGCTGTTGCTCGCCTGTAGTTCGACCCGTTGATCCTTCACCTTTTTGTCCATTTTGAGCCAGGAGACATTGTTACGTGTGTCGACATATTGCAGTCCGAAATACCACGATTCACGCAATCCGATTGTGCGGCAAACCAAATCGAAGAGCTCTTGTCCCGTTGCACGGGGTTCCAGCTCAAATTCCAGTTCGGAGTCAAAGGTGCTCACGCGCACCGGCAGTGAACGGTTCTTCTTGGAACCGAAGGGGCTCATCATCCACTACGATGGCAATAGCAATAGTAATGGTGATAGCGATCACGATAGCGATAACGATAACAATGGCGAGTGCGTAAACTATAAGGACACACTGTCTCAATTGTGATGTAGTTGTAGTTGTAGTTGTGTTTGCAGATGTTGTTGTTGTTCTTATTGCTGTTGTTTTCTTCTTCCGCAATTGCAACAATTACTCGATTGACACACATATGTATGTGTCTGTCTACTTATTATATGCACATTTATTTTTCTACCTATTAGATACTTTATTATTAGGTATTATGTGGTGTGTTGTATGGGGGCTGCGTTGTTTGTTTGTGTGTTTACTTGTTGCTTGCTTCAAGCATTTTCTTCCATCCAATTTCCAATCGCATTCGCACACACATTCGAATTCGCACATAGTGCCACAATAATCATCATATTCTGGCTAAATACTGGCACTTTTCGGAGAGGCACTTCATTTCATTTTACAAACTACACAATTTTAACAATATTACAACATTTTCAACGTTTGTCAAAAATAAATTGCGAGCGTATAAATATAGCAACAACAAAGAATCAGTGTGTCTCTATGATATTTATGTGTGCGCGCGTGCCTTTCTACACACACAATAACATTCATTTAGTATTTACATATGTATGCGTGCGACGGACCAAGGAGAGCAAGAGCAAGAGAGAGCGAAGTCGCATCGCTGTTTTGTCAAAGAGCGAGCAGGCACATCCATTCACCGTAAGTGTTGCCAACTCGGCTGCATCGCAAAATAGCTAAATTCCGTGCAAACCTTATAGCGAAAGTAAAAACAAATTACGAATGAATATTTGATTTATTTATTATTGCCATAAAAATATGATGAATATATCGGTCAACAACATGACGTCCATAAAATTTTGTTTGTTGTGGTCTAGCTTCCAGTTTTTGGGTGCTTGGCGTGAAAATTGCTAAAGTGTCAGCACTGTTCGACGTTCGATTTTGTTGTTGGCTTGAGCTGCTGTCACAATTGAGAAACAACAACAATCACGATGGACGATGTGCGGCGGACGCACAGTGGTATCCAATCAATCAGTTTGAACAATTTAGTGAAATACATTTGGAAAATTCTTATAATACTTTATTAACAGTATTGCTACCTCTTGCATGGCTTAATATACATAACTTATAACTATATAATGTGGTATCAGTTAAGCACTCTTGCGCGTAATTCTAGATGTTTGTAAAGAATTGCTTTGTCTATTAAGCTTGAAGAGCAGATAAAGATAGATATATGTATATTGAACGCCTAATGTGTGCAAGCAATTTTTGTTAAGTCTTAATGTTGTATACATTTAGGTTCAAGATGAGTAACTATATATATATATATGTATATGATGTATGTATTTTAAGTGTGTCACGAGGTCTATTATTACAGATTTATTTCGAACACATTCATTCAACAATTTTGATTGCGCATTTATAAAATAATCGTTGCAATATACGACTCAAATATAAAGTTCAATCAAAACGACTGAGAGAGAGAACAACTACTATTTACGATAGAGAAGATCGATTGATCGTCGGCAAACTATTCCATCTGAGATTTCCTATGAATTATTGGCACTATCCAACTATCAGAATTGCAATTGTGTATTTTCTATTTACGATTGCATTTAGGCATACTTGTGATATATTGGTGTTTTGTTGGTTTGTTGTTTCTTTTTGATTTAACATGTATTTTAGTTGCTTTTGTATGTGTTTTTTCTTTAATGAGATTGATTTTAAATAATGTTAAATGAATTTTTATCACGTGCAATTATGACAATTAACAAACATAAATCGTACAAAAAATGTGTCTGTCTTGAAAATCAGTGATTATTTCGCTTGACACGTTCCACATGCAAGTCGTACAACATCTTATTTTTTTCATAATAATACGGATTTTGATCGGCATTCAATTCAGGATTATACTCATATATGCCACCAATAACTTCAAGTGAACATCCTCCTCCAGCTGCTCCTACTACAGCTCCAACTCCGGCAGTGATACTTGGTATTATATAGTTGTTGTTATCATTGATTAAATTAGGTATGCTGCAATTGCTGCTGCTGCTGCTATTGCCGTCATCGTATGTCAAATGCAGATTGTTAATACGCTTCGACAGTGGCGTTGATTCGCAAGGCAGATCATCTTCACGGCTTCGTTTTCTGCGAAGCAAAAAAAAAAACGTACGTTTCTATAATGTATGCACAGTTAACAATAGGAAAAGTGATTTAGCACCAATGCAAATGCATTGCAGGTCACTGTCGCGTTAATCGTAGTATGTACACACATACATACATACCCACTACAAGCGTTTGCATGTACTCACCTACATACATATGTATATATATAAGTGCGTATTTGTGTTTGCATGTGCATGTGCTGCGACTCTTGGGTTCGAGTCGTAGTTGAATAAATGACAGTGTAATTTCTTTTTTTTTTAACAATTGTCCTCTTACCTTGTTCTTAAAAATCCAGCCATTTCGATGTCATACCCTTTTGGATCACTTTCAATTGGCTGCTAACGACGAGTAAATTTGGTTGATTTACTTTGTTGTCGTCGTCGTCGCTGCGCTGCTACTCTGCTCTGCTGATGTTCTCTTGTTCTTGTTCTAAATGACATATGGGAGAGTTGCATTTGAACATAGTGGCAACACCATATCGCAGCGATTGCACAGGGCGTTGCCATCTGTAAACGTCAAATTGCGACGACTGAATGACTATCGCTGTGGCAACCCTGTGCTTCGTCATTCGCACGCATACAGATTACTATTTGCTGGAGAGAACGAATGAACGAACACACAAAAGAAAAATAGTAGTTTTCTATACGAATCGACGCCCAACCCAGCCCAAAAAAAAAGAAAGATCATATTTGTTGCCGTTTTCAATCCAAAAACCAATTTGTAAGTAAAATTGCGGAAGTTCAATTCGGTTATGAAAACACACAAAATTCGTGTATCACAATTATCTACAATTTATATACACATATGCTGCTGCTGTGTGCAAAAGAAAGAGAAAATTCTGAAGTGAAAAGTAACGAAAAATGTTAACGATGACTGCTTTGGCTGCTTCTTCTGCTTCTGCTTGTCTGCACGTCAGTGTATGCGTACATGTGTGTGTCTAAGTGTGTTCAGAGTGCGTCAGTGTTTGTTAAAAAATGAAAAAAAAAGACGATTGGTTTGATTTCATTCTTGCTGCTGGCGAATTTTCGAAATTTTGTGACTTTTAATTTGTGCATTTCGTTCGCTTGCGCTTGGCTTTCTAATTGTTGTAAACTTATGTGTATGCACGTCTCTGTGTATGTATGCACACACACAAGCGTAAACACCTACAGGCGTTTCTGTCTGTATTTGTACACAAGTGCATTTGTGTCAAAATAAATTAGCATATTTGCTACAGTCAAAACTACGCTTCGAAAACCCACACACACGCGCTTACGCACTAAATGAACACACACACATACACATACGCATTGCAGTGTTCTTGTGTATGTCACATGCATGCATTGCGTGTAAGTGTGTCTGTTTTGTTGTTGGCGGGGGAAAGAGAGCGCTGCATATTTCATATTAGAACTGCCTGCGAGCTTATCTAAGTACTCTGTGTGTGTTGGTGTGTGTTTTTTTTCTTTCATTCTGCACAAACACATACGCAGCTTGAGTCATCGCCATCGACTGTGTGAATTCTCTGCTTATGCTCCACTAAAAAAAAAGGAAGCCGGCGGCGCGGTGGCGACAACGACGACGTTGACGATACCGCCCGGTTGTGTGTGTGTGTGTGTGGGTGTGTATGTGCGTTGTACAAAGTTCCGCAGATACAACTCGTTCGCATAGATAAGACAATAAATAGTTCAGCAAAAATACTTACATTTGTGTATAAAAAATTACAAGTAAATCGCAATTTTCGTCTCTGCATTGCATTGATATGTGCGTGTGTGTGTGTTTCTGTGTGTACATTGGGGCTGGGATAATAACAAAGCAACACTCCCACCAAACGTTTTGCTACCAGTGTCTCCACTCCCACTCCCTCTTAGCGCCTTGCCTGTCATTCTCATCCCCTTGTCCATCCACACCCGTTGCGAAAGTAATTAAGGCATATGAGCGACACACACATACAGACGCACACACATCTACATTGTATAATATAGCTCAGATAAAGTGAAGCCTTTATATATAGACATTTTTCGCTATAATGCACTTCTCAACTTCAATTCCAATCAGCAAATTGTTGTAACTGCGATCGGGGGGCGGGCTGTGGACAGTAATAAGTAAGCTGTGTGAAGTTTATGTGCAGTGTGTCCACACGATTTGCATAGTTCATAGATTGTTATAAATACAAAAAATAATAAAACATATTTGCACAGTTCATAGATTCTTATAAATACATAAAATATATATTTGCACATAAAGTGAAGATGTATAGAAATATCTTTGTATTATTTTTATATTCGATTCTCATTCTCGATAAACTGCAATTGTGAATTGCAAACTTTGTGACAAGTGTGTCCCCATTATTTTTATATGCATTAATAATCATAATAATAATATTTTGTGTTATTTCTTCTTAGAAAGCGCTTTGTCAGCTAACTCGTTCGGTATGCAAACCATCAAGTGTGTGGTCGTTGGGGATGGCGCTGTGGGCAAGACCTGCCTCCTAATCTCATACACAACCAACAAATTTCCATCGGAATATGTGCCAACTGTATTCGACAATTATGCGGTTACCGTGATGATTGGCGGCGAGCCATATACGCTCGGATTGTTTGATACGGCCGGACAGGAGGATTACGATCGTCTGCGTCCGCTGTCATATCCGCAAACGGATGTATTTCTCGTCTGCTTCTCGGTGGTCAGTCCCAGTTCGTTCGAGAACGTTAAGGAGAAGGTAATACAATCGTTATCGTTATATCGATATCGTTATCATTATCATTATCGCCGTTCACATTGCCATTGTTTACTAATCGTGTTCCTCTTCCTGTTCAGTGGGTGCCTGAGATAACGCACCATTGTCAGAAGACGCCGTTCCTGCTGGTTGGCACACAAATCGATTTGCGCGACGAGACGAGCACATTGGAAAAGCTGGCGAAGAACAAGCAGAAGCCAATCACATCGGAGCAGGGCGAGAAACTGGCCAAGGAGCTGAAGGCCGTCAAATATGTGGAATGCTCGGCTCTCACACAGAAGGGCCTGAAAAATGTGTTCGATGAGGCCATACTCGCTGCTTTGGAGCCACCAGAGCCAACCAAGAAGAGGAGATGCAAATTCCTCTAAGAGTTTCTCTGTTTTGTTTGTTGTCATTTCGCTTGTTTTTTATTTCTTCTTCTTCGTCCTTAAAACAAACAAATTGCAATATGCTAACTATACATATACACGTATATATATCCATATATCTTTTATACATATATGTATATATATATATATATATATAACATTATGTATGTATGTATTCCCCCGCGCCCCTTTTAAATTGTATTAATCGATATACTCGCTTCAAAACCTCAGCTTAAAGTGCGTTTGCCAATCCTCAAATTATGATTTAAATTATATGTTTCGTTGTTGCCCCCTTGACCCCTTGACCCCTCGTCACCCAGATTCGAATGTAGCATTACATTCAATTTCCCCACCTTTCCAAACTTTGTTTTGCTTTCCTTTTTTTTTTTTTGGCGCAATTTTCTTATAAGATGAACAACAAAACAATGAAGAAATAAGCAAAAAACAAACAACAATAACAATATAGCAAACAAATTATTTATATATACATATATACAAAATTAAGAGAAGAAAAAACAAAAACACAAAAAAAAAATCAGAAGAAAAAACAAAAACACAAAAAAAAAATTAAGAGAAAATTGAATGATGCAAATGAGAGAGAAAGAGAGAGAGAGAGGAGGAGGAAGAAGAAAGAAGTATGCAATTTTCTGTTTTGCATAACTATATATAAAAAGTATAAAATAATAACAAATAACCTAACCTAACGAACTAGGAGAGGAAAGAAAGCCCAGAAGAAGTGTGAAGGGAGAGACAGCAATAAAAATTAAAAAAAAAAAAACAAACAAGAAGAAGCATAGAAGCATTCACACACACACACACATAAATAATTTAATAAAAGGATAACGCGTCATTGTATGTAAACGCTATTATGTAATAAAAAAACAAACAAAAGAAAAACGTAAGAGTATTGAAATATATAAGTAACAACAACAACAATAATAATAGTAATAAACAGAAGCAACAACAACAACCAGCAAGAATTGCAAAACACAATAAAAAAAATAGGATGAGAAACGAAACGGAAAACAATTCAAAATCTTAAGTATATAAGTATATTAATAATCCATAAAAACAACAACAACAACAAACAGCAGCGAAAGGCGCAAGTTAAATGGAAAAAGCAAATGAAAGAAAGAAAAAAAATTGTATTGTAGTTCAGCATAAAACAACAAAAAATGAAAAACCAACAACAAAAAGATAAAAAAAAACGAACTAATGCATTTTTTAATATTTTTATATGTATACATTATCAATTTTTACATTTTTTTTTTAGACCTTAGACATTTGACATTATTGATTTCAGATATTATAATAAAAAAAAACAAAACAAAAACAACAACAAATATATATATCAACTTATATTGTATAATGTGACGAGTTTGTCCTGGAGTTCGTCAGTCTTTCAGCAACTTTGGTGACTCCGGATGCCTTCCATTTTGTCGGTTCCTTCCAAGTGGAAGGAGGAACAGCCACAGACTAGCTTTTATTTGAATTACAACTCCTTGGAGGATTTCTATCCAAGACCGCTTCACAGTGGCTGCACCCATCTGCACTTGATGGCCGCCTCTTGGAGCCTTTCCATGGCGGACTCGTGAAATCCCGCGCTGCCCTCCACCTGAATGTCGTCCACATCGTGGCTGGAGATGGGTTTAATGCCATGCTGCAGTTGCTCGATGCCATGCCAGGCAATCATGACGCCGTTGTCGGAGCAGTAGCGTTTCGATGGCCTGAAGCAGCGACAATTGTACTGCTTGGCCAGATGCTCCAGATTCGCAAAGATCACATCGTTGTTGGCCACTCCGCCGGAGACGACGAGCGTAGGTGGCGCCTGGCCGAATAGATTCATCTCTGGTTGCAGGCAGAACTCCAAGGCCCGTTGTGTGCGATGCATCAGATGGCGGGAGACGGCGCGCAGTAATCCCGCACAGAAATCGCTATAGTTGCTTATGATGCCATCGACTGGAGTGCGTTCATTCCGCTCCTGCTGGCGGATGGCACGAAACGCATTGTTCTTGATGCCCGCAAAGCTAAAGTTGCAGTTGCGTTGCCGCGCCAGGGGAAGCGGAAACTCGTAAGCATCGGGATTGCGGGCAAATTGTGCGGCATGCTCCACGGCTCGTCCACCGTTCCACAGACGGTACTGGGGCAGCACATAGAGACGCAGACGTCGCGCAATCTTGTCGAATGCCTCGCCGGGTGCATCGTCCAGCGTCTCACCCAGCAGGGTCAGTCGTCCGGGTCCATAGACCATCGCCAGCTGACTGTGGCCGCCACTGATGAGCAGACAGAGATACGGAAACTGGAGATCTTCAATGTGTTCCATGCGTGCTTGCAGTGCATGCGCCTCCATGTGATGCACGGCCAGCAGCGGCTTCTGATGGCGACGTGCCAAATGGCGAGCGTAACGCAATCCCACCACCAGGCTGAGCGGCAGCCCGGGACGTGTGGTCACCGCAATGGCCGCCAGTTGTTCAGGTTGCAGCTGCGACTCCGCCAGGCAGCGTTCAAAGGCGTCAGCGATGCGTGCCCGATGCAGATCCTGTGCTCGTGGTGGTATAATACCGCCATAGCTAGAAATAAACAATATATCTTAAAAGTTTCATTGAAGTTTTTGTCGCTTACCGCGTGTGAAATTCCTGTTGGGATTCCAAGACATTGGCGTGGACCTTTCCTGCTGTGTCGACTATGGCGATGCCGGTGTCATCGCAGGATGTCTCGATGCCCAGCACATAGCTCACAGCGCGGCGACTTGAGAAACGCGCATTTCGAAGCACTTGACTTACCGTCGCATACATAATAACAATAACAATAATATGAGATAGCCGGCTTTTTGAATGTGTGACATCTGGCAACGCTGGCTGGCATTAATCGGTCATCGATGGCGGACATTTTCGATACACGTCGCAGCTGTCTGAATGTGTGACATCTGGCAACACTGGCTGGCATTAATCGGCCATCGATGACAATCGCAACTATCTGGCATCGATAATCGATTGCAATTTTTGCGCCATTCGAATTGATCAGCACTTTTGTTCGGTCAAGTTTTCTGTGTCGAGATATTAATTATTGATTTGGCTGGTTTTAAATACACATACATCAGCAGTATGTACATACATTTATTGTATTTTGAAAACTATATAATAAATAATATTGATTTAATCATTTTGTTGATGCAAATTGAAAATTGTGTGCAGTTACCAATTTGATGCATATTTGCACACATCCCTTGAAACACACACACACACATACAAGTGTGTCAGGTTGCCGGCCTGCTGCACGACAGTGTTTTAAGTGTGACCAGTGCGAACTGGAGTTAAATTTATATTTTGGCGCTTCTATCGCTAATCGGTTCGATTCGATTCGTTTGCTTATCGTTCATAGTAGACGCGATAATAGAGCGTTTTGGAACGCCAAATGCTGTAGCTATTGTCGAATTTCAGCAAA
This sequence comes from Drosophila sulfurigaster albostrigata, assembly GCF_023558435.1. Lineage (NCBI taxonomy): Eukaryota > Metazoa > Arthropoda > Insecta > Diptera > Drosophilidae > Drosophila > Drosophila sulfurigaster. Next base: position 32,136,906 of record NC_084885.1, read on the forward strand.
TAGACACCCTCACCGGGATAGGAATGCGAACCCACATACACCTCGTTGTAGCACTCACGCCTATAGATTGGCACAATTATCGAAATGGGCGCCTTGGAAGCAGCTGCAGCCGCCGCCGAAGCTGCATTGTGTGCAGCAGCCGCCGCTTGGACGCTGCGATCGTGCGACAATGAGCCAGACTCCAGATCCTCGGTGGTCGATAGATAATCCTCATCCACACAGTCCTCGTCCTCATCGCTGTCGCTCACATGCACCGTCACCTCATTGGTGATGGGTTTGGCCCATTCAAAGTAGATGCCGAAACCAATGTCATAGTTATCGGTGGCAAACTCCCAGAAGATGCACTTGCCATTGAGATTGGTGGGCACACGCACCTGTCGAAAAGATTGCTCAATTAAGCAGGTGTAACCAGGTGAATGATTGAGGAGGGTTTTGCTCACCGTTACCGTATCGCCATGGCCGATGGTAATGACGCCATCGCCATCGCCGGCGGACACTTCAGTCTTGAACTGGTCGATGTCTGGACGTGTCCAGATCTTGGCTGGACGTATCATCACATAATCATCGTACTCCTCCACCTCATGATGAGCTGTCGCTTGCTGCTCATGCTGCTGATGAGGTTGTTGTTGCTGTTCATTCAGCTGCAATCCCTCCATGGCATTGGCCAGATTAACGCTGCTGCTGCTGTTGTTGTTGTTGCTGCTGTTGCCGCTGCTCTGCAGCTGATCCTGCTGAGGCAGCTTCTCCGGCTCCTGGTGCGGCGGCATTTGCTCCTGTTCGCTCTGATTGGAATTGGGAGGCGGATGACTCTGTTGCTGCAGATGCAGCTGCTGCATATACTGATGATAATGCTCCCGCTGCAGCTGATGTATGAGCACCGCCTGCTGCTCGGGATTGCCAGGAAACTGCTTCTCTGCGTACAGCTGTAGAATGAAATGGTAAGTGTGTTTTAGTTCTTTTGTGTATTCTTCACTCACTCGGCGTAATTGGGTCGTGACCTCATTCAACAGTCTCGCCATGAAGCGCCCATCCCCCAAAGACCTCTAATCCCAACCCCCTCCAACCCCAACCCCAACCCCAACAACAGCAATTACCATTCATTATTGACACATTTACTGAGTCGGCGTCGACTTTGACAACAGGTGCAACAAGTTTCCCCTTGGCCAACTAAACGACTCCCCCTCTCTCTTCTCCTTCGTCCTGCCTCACAAAATCAATAGCTTGGCTACCTAGGAAAAAGCTACCTAGAAGTCTATTATGAGTTATTGCCAAGGTTCAGTTGTCCGTCTGCTCTGTCTTCTGTCTGTACTGGAACTCTGTAAATTCGGGAGAGCTAAAGAATTGGGAACAATCCGAAGCTTCAAGTGCAGGAAAAGTAACTAATAATCATTGAAATTTTAAAGGTTTCCTTAGTAAATCTAAATTTATCATATTAATGTGTTTTTCTGAATAATTCATCATTTTGTAATTAAAGTTCAATTTAAATTAAGGAAATATTACAAAAAAAAATGTGATAAACTTGATTAAAAAAATATGTACTTCATAAGAAAACTTTTATTTCAAAAGTAATCATTAAGTTTTTTGGATAAAATTGATTTAAAACATAAAACAACTGTATTTCAAAAGTTAATATTACTTTTTTTTTATAAAATTGATTTAAAACCTGTGTACTTCAAAGGAAAACTTTATTTCCAAAATTACCATTAATTTTTATTTATAAAATTTATTTAAAACATATGTTAACAAAAGAAAACATTGTTTCCAAATTTACCATTAGGTTTTTTTTTGTGATAAGAAGTTTTTTGTGATTCATTTATACCAACGGCTGATATGACTAATAAAGAACTTTAATTGATTTGAATTTATTATTTTTTAGCTGTTTTGTTTTATCAAAATGGTTAAAAAATAACTCAAAATAAATAATTATCCTTGATATATTGTTTGTTCGTTAAAAAGGAATTTTGTTCTAATTCATTTATGCTTTTAAATGAGAAATACAGAAATAGTACTTCAGCTACACTCAGAAACTGTCTCTTGGTTATATATGTAGATGGTTAGGGTATTTGGAAGTCGGTGTCACTTACCTTGAACTGCTGATAGGTCTGCTTATTGAGTGCATCCTGCAGCTGGCGTCGCTGCAATTCCTCCTTGTAGCCCTCTTCGAGCAGCTGCTGCTGTTCCCGCTCGCGTCGCTCTCTCGCCTCCTTCTCCAGTTCCATGCGACGCAGTTCGTCCTTCAGGGTGTCGTCACGATTTTGACGCACCGCTTCGATGTATGGCCGGAATGCACTGCACATGGTGTCCAGCAGATCGATGAATCCCTCCTGCGCCTGCTCTCGCGTGATGTCGCCCAACAGCTGCCAATGCTGTTGCCTGTCGCGTCCAATCACATCGAGAACTCCCAAAGCCGGCGCATCGTTGGTGTTGAAGGGTCCGAGTTGTGCCTGTTGCTTGAACGCAATCAGCTTGAGATTATCCTCGTATGACAAATGAATCGCTTTGCCCGAGTTCTCTGCAAATCACAAATGCTAACGAGTGTGAGAAGCCAAATAAATCAAAATGCCAATTTTCCCTGCACTTACGTTTGTAGAATGTGAAGGCGAGACGATACAGCTCCTGTAGTGGAAATCCCCATTTCTCCAAAGCCGGTGCTGTGGGGCTTTTGTTCTCCATGCTTGCCGTTTTTTCTTCCTGTCCTTGCAATTAATTATCCTGGCTGCTGTTACAAAAATAATTCGCACAGCAGAGAAAACAAAAATAAATAATAAAGTCTGACTGTGTGCGTTTGCCCGTATGTGTGTGTGGCCGGCAGTGTGACCGTTGCATTGGCCATTCAATTATACCAAATGGCTCAAATTATTATACCAGTGTTTACTGCACTTTTCTTACTTATGCCATTAAATAGCAAATATATTTGAAATTAGTTAAATATTGACAATACACTACTATGTATGTTTCATTTAATTTTGGCTTGAAAACATAAGAAATTGTATGCAATTTATCTTAAATGGTCACATTTCAAACAGCTGTATGTTTCTATCGAAACTCTAACGACGATAGGTGGGATTATCGACACGTCACACTGCAGCAAGAGCCACAATAGATAATTTTATTTTCGAAATTGAATTCTACGTTTACGTGCAGTAGTGTTGTGAATTTATTGTACATTTATTGCCAAACATTGTGACAGCAAACGGCTTTCTCACACGCACCTATAATTTGTTTGTGACGTCACAGCAACTCATGCGATGATTTGCAAGCTATCGATTACTATTGCATATTTTGCAACACTACCGCACAACACTACCGCCCAGCTGAGTGCTGTGAATTGTGTGATACACGTGCGATCATTTCGCTGGCAAGTTAAGTGCAAACAATAATATGGGAAGCACACGTTTCTTCTTGGCGGACTTGGCCAGTCGAACCACAGAGCAGGATCTGCGATCACTGTTCCAGGACTACGGCCATGTGGAGCGCGTCGAGCTAAAAACGAAAGAGCAAATTATCGACGCTGGAGAAACGGTGACCAAAGTGATTGCCTTCGTCACCGTTCAAACCGACGATGCACATTATTGTAAGTTTGGATCGTAAGAGATATGTAGTTAGCTAATTTGAACTCTTTATTGTTTAGGCCTCAATGAGTTAAACTGGCAGAAGCTGCATGGCTACAAATTGAAAGTCTCGTTGGCCAAAGAATCGTTTCTCGATCGCTTGAAGCGTGAACGTGACGAAGGGCAGCAGGATGGACAGCAACAGACGGATGCACACAATGATTACCAGAGCAGCTCCCGGCTGCTGGCACAGAATACGCAGAACAAACGACGCGTGTTTGGTGAGCACGAGGAGATTAACGATGACGAAGTGCCGATCGAGCTGCTGATCACCAAGAAACGTGCCGCCAACTCCATGCACAATGGCAAAGTAAGTTGTCCTCAATAGTAAACTAACATTTACTACAGCTTGCAACTTTGTTTTGCAGATTGTCATACAACAGGAGCAGGATGTAAAGCCGCTGCACGTCATTGAACAGCATAAGAAGCCAGCGAAGCAGAAGAAAGCCAATCTTGATGCGAAGGCGACAATTGCGGACCAGAAACGCAAGGAGTCGTTGAACAAAATGCAGCAACAGCATCAGCAAAAGAAATCCGCCATACAGATTGCGCTCTCCTCCGAAGCGGGGCAAGCGAAGCGCATCAAGTTTAGCGATGCCGAAGAAGACGATGACGAAGAGGAGCAACAGAAGCAGAAAAAGCAAACAAAGATGGATCTCTTCGATGATGATGATGAGGAGGAGGAGGACGCGGAAGGCTTTCAGCTGCCTCAGCACAGTGGCAAGAAAGGTGAACGTCTTGTGGAGATGCAAAGCAAACAGAGTCTCGATCCCAGATTCCGGATAACGTCGAACTTTGTCGCCGACGACGAAAACGATGAGGATGAGAATGAGCACGAGGATGAGGAACAGCATGAACCACAATCAGGGCAAGAGGTGAGTGAACGCAACTGGCAGATGGGCATCTTGGAGCAGGTGATTGGACGTAAGATCGACACTTCCAAATCGGATCCATCAAAAGCATCGAAAAACAAGAAAATGTTGCGCTTTGATCCAGCCAAAGAGGACCATCAAAAGCTGCTCAGAACAAAGCCAAAGAAACCCGAAGTTGTCCGCCAACAATCCACAGATGAAGCAGTCGAGGAGAGTGCCACAAATGGGACGGCGCCTGTTTCACAAAGCGCCTTCTATGTGGTCACCGATACACTGAAGGAATCGCTTAAGATGCGCGGCGAAGGATTCAGTTTGCTGGACATGTTTGGCAGCAGTCACGAGGAGGCTGCGGCCGAGCGACAGGATCAGCTGGAGAAACTCGGTCACGAGAAGATATTGGTCAACAGCAAGGCGAACAGCAGCAAGCTTGGCCTGCAATCTGCGAATCCCTTCAGCTACGATTCCTCGGACAGTGAAGAGGATGATGAAGTCACTGAAGAGCCGGCGACAGCGTCCAAGGAAAACGAGGCACCTGTTGTTAAGCAGAAGCAAAAGAAGCAACAAATCCAACTGGAATCATTCTTTATACCCAAGAACGATGTTCGCTTGAAAGGTAATTGAATGCCATCTAACGAGAAAGGTAACTGTCTCGCTCATTTCCATTTCCGTTCTTTCAGAGGGTGCGAAATTCTTCAAGTCGAGCAAACCGGAGTTGGAGAATGAGAACTATGATGAGGTCAAGAAGCGGCTGAAGCTGCTCATTACCAAGAAGATTGCCAAGACGCAGAAGGCGATGCCAGGCAGCAAGCCGGCGAAGAAAGGCAAAAATAAAAAATAAATAAGTGAAGTTTATACAGTTTTTTTTTTTAATTGCGCAAGTGTTATACGGCGTGTGAGTTCATTTCGTATTGCATACTTTTAGGAGCGTCATGGAAATTTTGGTTCGTATAAGAAATACGTTTTGTGTTGCATACTTTTAGGAGCTGATTGAAAGTGCACAATTATGTATTGCACACTGCTTGTGAGTTCAAAATAAAAGCAATGAATGTTTAAAAATTGCTTGACAAATACAATAAAATAAGCAGTTTATACATTTTTTTTTTTAAATATTTTTCAAGTGATCTATTTAGTGCATTTTACTGCAAACAAAATATTTGATGTATGCAATTTTTGTAGCATACTTTTAGGTATCGATTAATTAAATACTTTGGCTGTAGCGAAATTTCAAATTGAAACAAGTTTTTTTTTTCAAAATTGGTGTTTGTGTATTTAACTAAATTAAAAAAAATTATCGATGTATACATAATATACACACGCACACACATACACACACATATTAATATGTTCCTGCACAAATGCATTTGAGCCCCATTTTAGCTCCAACTTAAACGCGAATAATTTGGTTAAAAACGATTAAAAAAAAGGTTATTAAAAAAAAGACAGGCGGACATGCAGACCCGATCAAAAAAATGTGACGCAAATACTAACTACTTAAATGGTTTCGATTTGAAAAGGCAAGTCTGCAGTCAGCTGCATTTTGGGGTAAGTGGATTGATTGATTAAAACCTTAACCTATATATGTATGTTAAAATTAAGTTAGTGCTGGCAATATGCAACTTGGACAAGAGAGACAGACAGTTATTTGTTTGGTATGGGTTTGGATTTGGGATTGGGGTTTTGTGGGCGAATCCTTAAGCACTTGGTGAGAGAGCTATTAAGTAATCGATTGCAAATCTCATAGAAATTCGAGGCATGGCTCGTCTTTGGCACAGTTTCCTTTTTCTGCGGGGAACTTCTTTCCATTTACGTTTACGTCTACGTCTCCGTTGCCTGCTCCTGCTCCTGTTCCTCCTGTTGCGTTGTGTCATCGGTGTTGTCATCGGGCACAACAACAACGGCATCTGGATCCGCCTCGTCCTCGTCTGCATCAGCATCAATCGGCTCCATGTCAACATCGACTGCAACGGCGGATTGAGAAGATTGAGTTGGAGCTGGAGCTTGACTTGCAGATGCTTCCTTGAGTGGAGCTGCTGTTGTTGCTGTGCAGGATGACGAGGATGCCGCTGAGGAAGAAGAAGAGGAGGAGGTGGTGGTGGTGGAGGCGTTAACGGAGACTGAGGAGGACATCGCCGCCTTGCCGGCAGCTAGCGTCTCGATGGCCATCACGGTGCGCTCCAGCAACTGCATCAATCGCTCCTCGCGTGCATCCATCCGCTTGAGCAGCTCTTCGTCGCGTTTCTCGCGTCGCTTCAGATACTCGATGAGCTCGTAGTTGGTGCTGTCGCCATCGGTGGACGTGGAGAGCTTCCGCTTGTTGTCGATGCTCTTCAACGATGCCGACGAGCTGCAATCGGACAAATTGTCCGTGTCCACAATCACGTCCGGATGCAATATGTTCTGATCGATGCTCGGCGAGTAAAAGTTCTGGGCACTATTTGGATTCGAGATTAGGTTGAAGTTATTGCGTGTTGAGGGAATATTGAGAGGCTGCTTACCCATTGTAATTCGTCTGCATGAGCTGAATGTCGTCCGGATTGAATTCCCCCTCAGAGAGCGGCTCGGATCTGCAAGCAAGACTAATTACGTTAGTAGAGGCGGTAACAGAAAAGCGAATTCAATTACAATTTGGGTAGAAATATATTAGAATAGAACAATCTAAAGATAAACCGATGAAACAACTCAGAATTCACTAGGAACTAATAAATTAGAGCTTGACTTGCCACCGACTCCGGTCACAGTTAACCAAGTAAATAGTTTGAGAATCGCTGAGGAAGGCATTCAAAAGCCTCCCTCATTGCATTTTTGGATTGCAATTATCCACTTAGATTCATCTTGTCAACGAATGGATTCAAATAGATTAGAAACGAATAACCTAATAATCAACGAGGTAGCAATTTAGATTTCACTCGTAATTTTTAATCGGAAATTAAGCAACTAACAAATTGGAAGTCCCAGTTAACCAAGTATAAAGTTTGAGAATCGCTGAGGAAGACAGCTTGAATTCATTGAAGTAATACGATAAATAAAGCAACGTTTAGTATTTGGAGTATTTTTCTAGTCAAAAAAAAGTTTGAGATGCTTTTCTTATGGTATTCATATTTTGAGAATCACTGAAGAAGGCCTCCAATCGGCTATCAAGCGGCCTTCTTAAAACATTAACACCTTAAAAAAAGCATTTGCTGCATTCTTTAAATTATCGTTCTATTCTGTGATACTCAAAATAGGGTATTTATGCTAAAAGTGGGAATATGTAATCATCTCATTTGAATAGTATGAAAACCCTAAAAGAAAATGTAAGCAATCTGCAGTTGGGAACTTACTTCATGGATATGTTGTTGTCGTTGGTGGTGCTGCTGTTGTTGTGGTGCAAGTTGAGCGCTCCGTTGCAGTCCTTGTCATAGTCCGGCGCCTCGGGCGGCTCGTGATCCTTAAATGCGGCACTGTGATTCTGATTGTGACTGAGATTGTGACTGTGACTGAGATTGTGGCTATGATTGTGACTGTGGTTGTGATTGTGATTGTGGTTGTGTTGATTGTGCTGAGGTTCCTCCTCGTTGAGAGCGGTGCTGGGATTGCCCTGGAGTTGAGCTGCTACCGCGGCAGCTGCGGCGGCGGCTGCCACAGCGCCGGCAACCTGCAGCTGAAGAGGATTGTCATCGTAGCAGCCAACTTGCGAGGGCAGACCGGGCATTCCGACGGGCGCCTCGTTCAACTGGGTCTCCACAAAGTGATTGGGCAGGAAGCGTTCCAGTTTGCTGGCCCCACTCTGTGAGGAGTCCGTCGAGTGGGCGGCATGACTGAGACTCTGCAACAGATTGTGCTGATGTGGCGTCAGATTGTCCTTGTTGAGCAGCACGCCCAGTTCGGCGGCCTGGCGACGTCGCTGATAGTAGGACAATTCATTGTGATTCTTGGAGATGAGGGCCAAACGTTTGCCATTCGATCCCCAGCACTCGCCGCGCTGTTCCTCGATCTCCTTGAACAGGAACATGTACGGCCAATTGCGACGCACATGACGTTCGGGATTCTTTTTGAGCTGTGTGTAGATCTTCTTGAGATTCTCGTAGCGATTGCAGCATTGTTTTGCGGTTCGTTTTCGGGCGCTGAATCGATTTAGGACCTCGGCAACCATTTCCCACACACTCGCATGATTCTTGCGGTTCGATTGGAAGGCGCTTTGGATGCGCTCCGATTTGACAATGTTCAGCAGCGCCACCGACTCCGGCACATTGAAGTAGCTCTCCGGCGTACGCGGCGCTCGCTGATGGTGATAGCTGCTGGTGACTGTGGGCGGGTTCTTCGTCTCCTGCACGAGTAGAGGAACAGTTTAGAAAGAAGCAGAAGAAAAACGAGAGCTAAGTAGCTATTCCTATTCGAATCTCTCTCTCTCTCCCTCTCTGGCGCTTTGCTCGCTTGACCCCTCCGTCAACTGATAAGATCTCTTCATCTGGCCAAGGTCTTAACGTTCCCTAACCGTCATCGCAGCTGAGCTCGATGCTAGATTACGCCTCACGAATCGGTTTACTAACCAATCTCAGTCTCTCTTGATACTACAGCAAAATGTGTAATGAATTTCTCTTCTAAGTTACACTCTCGAAACTCAAATAATATGATTCATCTTTCGGACTGACTTATTCTCCTAGAACAGAAAAGAATAAGTTTTCGAAATTCCTGAAAAAATTAAGATTCGGAATTTACATTTGAATTCGTTTTACTCTTTGAGAGTATGACATCATTTTACTCTCAGAGAATAAAATGATGTCCCTCCTTCTGATAATTTAAAATATAGCTTCAGATAATCGGAACATTTAAAGGAAGTCTTTGACTGAAGAGAAGATCACTATTAATTCGGCATAACAAAACAAATATTATACCATAACTACTCTGTTGAATTCGTTTAAGATTCAATCTTGATAAGAAAAATTCAAGAATGAAAACACCAATCAACGTTTTATTATTTTTCCTATTCAAATAGTTTCCTAAAGTAGGGAGTATAAATTGTATTATATTATACTTAAGATTGAGATTGTTTCCTAAAGTGGGGTGTATAAATTATGTTGTACTTCTTAGTAATTATAAGTTGACTTTTAGCTTGAATTTTAATTCAGATAGTTTCCTAAAGTGAGGTGCATAAAAATTGTATTATATGTACTGAGGAATTTTTGTCTCGTTCTTTAGCTTGAATTTTAATTTAGTTGTCTCCCCAAAAGAGGGATTGCAAAATAACATGAATTATGTATCTGACAAAAGGAAGACAGGATTTTACTATTATTATTATTATTGTATTCTTTGATATGTATATACGAATCTTAATACCGTGAGACTTGTTACTCTACAAAAAACTAACAACTGTTGAAACTTGAACCCTTTGAAAAATAACAGTTTAGGAGAATCTGCTTCTTCTTCTTCTTCTTCGCGTGCTGCTTGCAGACCCCCGTCAAGCTTCCTGGTATGCAATGCAAGCTGATAAAAGCGCAGTTCGCAGCATAGGAGATGCATGCTAAAAGGGTGGGGGAAATAGGGGAGGGGTGGGGGACTTTACTCGGATTGCGATCGTGCCTGAGATAGAGTCTGTTCATCCTCTCTCGTTCTCTCCCACACAGTTATTGTTGTTGTTTTGCTAGGTGCTTCTACTTACCATTTGAAAATTTGTTTGAGTCAGCAGCTTTTTTGAGTAAAGCGGCGGCGTTGACGTCGACGTCGACGTTGGCGTCAGCGTTAGCGTCTGCTGCTGCAGCCGCGGCGGCGGTGTTTTGTGCTGAGAAGGCGTAACGCTGAGATGTAGTATTTATGATTTCGCTATGCTCTTCTTTTATGCAAAAATCAAAACGTTGTATCTGTTTTTGTACTTTGTATTTAAACTGTTCACTTTAGAGATTTTGTATCCGTTTATGCTTTCGAGTGTTGTACTAGAAATTCGAAATACAAAAAATACCGTTTAAAAATAACGCACTTCGATTTGGAGTGTACACACTGTAAATATTACATATGCATATACACACACACACACACGCGAACTGGGCATGCAATGCACACATACATACATACATATGTATGTGTTTGTGCTAACAAAATGTGAGCTGCGGGCAGAACAAACAAAATACTTTGGTACGCTTGGTCTATAGGTTCTTTTCTCCCAATGTTTTTACTTTTTGTTTTCTGCTCTTCCTCATAGTGTAGTTGTTGTTGTTGTATGGTATTTTGTATTTTGTTGTCAACGACGACGGCGACGACAACGACTATTAATATTTAGAAGTTAACCTTTTAGCCTCGGATTGCGGCTCATCGGCTACAGTTGAAAATAAAGCGACAAAACGCAAAAAAAAACAAGAAAAGTAAGACACATGTACGCACACATACATTTGCATTGATACAATGTGTATATGTATTTAGTACATAGTAGTATAACTGTAATTGACAGCGTCTATCACATAGAAAATAAAACAAAAAAGTTCCATGCGATCCAGCCAATCAAAAGAAATGTGCCAAATCTGGCAACCTTGGCGCAGGCTGTAGCTTTTGTTGTTGTTTTCGTTGTTGTTATTGTTTTTGACAATTCGAAATTGGCACTATCGTGAGCACGAACACAAAACACGAGCACGAAAAAGAGCGTTCAGTCACGAGCCCGAGCCCGAGCACGAGCACGAAGATGGGACGACTCTGGCAAAATGGTTATTTCTTGCACTTGCACTTTGTTGCACATTCTCGCGGTTCTCTCTCTTTCGCTCGCGCTCTCGTTTTCTTATTGGCTTCTTGCTGTTTACAGTATTGTTCAGTAAGCACATAAACGTATGCAAATGCATGTGTGTGTGTATGAATGTGAGAACGTGTGTGTGTGTGTGTCAAAATGTCCGTTCGTTGTTGTTAAGTTGAGAATTAACAAAACTAAAACTAACCAAAAAAAACAAAAAAAAAGCAAGGCGAAAATAAAAAAAAACACATTCACGGCACGACACGAGAATAAGAACAACAAAAACGACGACGAGCAACGGGCAACGAAAATGAAACTGAACTTTTCGTCGCGATCCCGTTGCCGATACTAACGGCAGTCACAGAGACACACAGACACACATTGGGCAGCCAAGTTCTCTGCCTGCTTTTGCTTTGCTTGCGCCTGCTACGATCGTTAGGCAGACGACGAACGTCGAATTTGAAATTCTGCCGCCGCCTTCGCTGCTGCTGCTTCTGCTGCTGCTGCTGCGACGGTTGCTCCTCCTCGGGATTGCGTTTAGTTGCTCTGTTGCTGTGTGTTCTTCTTGTTGTTGTCATTGTTGTTGGCTGTGCTTTAACTTAGTAGATTGTGACGGCGGCAGCGACAGCGACGCACTCTCTCAGTCTCTCTCTCTCTCTTTCGCTCTCGGACATGTGTTCAAATGTACGTGCATATAAATATACATAATACACATGTGTGTGTGTGTATGTAGGTCTACTTATAGAATCGAATCCGAGCAAACGCTGGCAGAGCAGCAGCAGCGCAGTGAGACAGCAGCGACGTCAAGAAGAAGAAGAGCAATGGAATAGCGCCAGTTAAACTGTTGCCGATTCTGATTCTGATTTCGTTTTCGATTTCGATTTCAATTCCCTACAGCCGAGCTAAGGAAGCACACACACACACACACATGCACATGTGTGTGTCTGTCTAAAGTGGAAAACCGAGAGCAACATCTTGCGCTCTCTCTCTGTCTCGCTCTTTTGGGCAGCTGCATGTGCATCATCTGCAGGGATCTATGGGCATTATTATTACAGCGAGTAGTGGGAAAAATCGTAGCCTAAAAATAGATGGAAGTATGCACCCCAAGCAGCAAACAGAACAAAACAGAACAGAACCCCGCGATCCGCTCGGTTAATGATCTTTATAGCGTGCCCGAAGTTTCCAAATACGCTCACTCACATACACACATACATACACATGCATATGCATATGTAACTTCCTTTGTCTACACACAAACGCACAGTGGGAAAGTTTAACTGACTTGAGCTTTTAGTTGTGGCGAGAGAAGCAAACGCAATGATAAGTGGAGAGCGGAGAGTGCACTGCTATAGTTTAGATACTCTACACACACACGCACACACACACGCACATTCATACAGTATGCAGATGCAGTTGAAAGGTGGATATTCAAAATCGAGAATATGCATAAAAAATGCTAAGAATATGCGCAAACTTGTCGATGTCGATGTTGATTTCGATGTCCGGTCATACATAGTAGATACAGTAAAAACTCTCTTAAGTGGGGCAACTTAGAAATCGTGTCCGTCTAACAGAGGTAGGTGTTCGCGAAGAGAGTCTTCACTGTCGAACTCCGTTGACCTTTTCCCCCTCCTCAATTGTAGTCGAATTCCTAATCCGGAATCGATCTTCATAGATTATTTTGACGATTATCGCGTTTCATTTCGAATCGATATTGATACGGAATTGCAATTGTATTCACACGCTTGGTACACTTATTGGTATTCCGATTCGTATTCGAAATCGTGCCCCACCGGTATTTTTAAAAAATATAGTACATAAACAGCAGACTCGGAAGCTCGGAAACAGAGAGACCGTACAATATACGTATTTACTTATATGTATGATGTACGATATGTATGTATGTGTATGTATGTGTTTGTACATGTAGAATGACTGCCAACGACGATCGTATTCTATTTGTAATCCAAAATAAGTGAATGTATCTGCATCTGTATATTGTTCTTGTACGCTGTAGTCGTAGTCGTAGTATGTGGTTCACTTTACGAGCTCTCTGTTTTTTATACCCGCTAGCCAATAGTGCGGAGGGGTATTCTAAGCCAGGAACTGTAAAGATTACAATGTTTTTGTATTTATTTTTAATTCTTACTCCTAGAATTCTATTTGAAGCATCTTAATTTATTTTAGACATTATTAAATTATCACTATTGTGAGGTACTTACTTACTTATTTATAATTTGTATTTCATTTTTGCTTTAATGGAAGGCATAAATGTAAATTATTATATAATTCTTAAAAGGGAATTCGGGAATACTTTTGAAGGAAGCCTTAAATATTGTAAATTACTAAATGATTCTTACAAGATCGAACTCGAAATACTTTTAATCAAATAAAGGCTTACTTGATTTTTTTTATAGGTATTTTTGAGTCATTGTTTTTGTGTTCGTTTTTAATTCATACACCATTTAACTTATTTTAGATATTTCTAAATTATCATTTTTTGTGTGGAACTTATACTTTTCTATAATTTTCATTTTATTTATTATATGAAAGAAGCTTTAAATAATGTAAATTACGAACCGATTCTTACAAGATTGAACTCAGAAATACTTTTAAACAAATATCGGGTATTTTGAATGCGAGCACTTTGCGACTATAGATTGCTTACTTGTTTTTTTTTTATAAGTATTTTTGGTACAGCTGCTGGAGCCGCGCTGTAAATGCTTTTCGTTATTCTTGAACGTTTGGTTGCCTCAAGTATTCAAGACAAACCAAATCGCTTCTCCATTTCGTTGCTCTCCTTTTTTCTCATACCAAAATGTGAGTACTTATAAATCGGAAAGACATACATACATACACATAAATGTATTCATAGTAGACCGCGCTACTTGTAGTTAATTGTAGATAGTGCACAACGTTTGGGGTTATCTTTGGTTCGATGTGCATTCGAAAACAAAAAAAAAGCATAATAATAATACAGAAATACCGAAAATTAGAAAGACTCAATATAATTGTAATAAAATAGTTTTTTCTGAGGTTCGCTTAGATCAGTTATAGATTGGAAACTAATGATATACAGTTTTTATAGTATCAAATATCTACCAATTTATTTTTAACACCTAGAACATAGAATTTTTAATCTTAAAGTGACAGTTGAAGATGTAATCGATAGATTGTGATTTAAACAAAGTTAGCATTCAAATAAATCAGTTTTTCTGATCAGTTACCAAGGGAATGATCTGCTTGCTCTCTTTCTCTCTGTCTGTCTTCGAAATATATGTATTTATATAGCTATATATAGAGAGAGACACAAGTATCGTCAGTATCTTTGCGTTTTATAGCTATTGTCTTTAGTCGCTGAAGCGTTCGTTCGTTTGTTGGATTTTTCGGTATTGGTTGTTTTTCTTGGTGTTGTTGTTATTGTTCATGTTATTTTGCTGCTGCGTTTTCTGCTGCTTTTCAAACAAAAATGAGTACAAGAGTTATTTTTAGAACTAAAATTTTCTTGAATTTTACTCGTTAACATTGCTTACGCTCCGTTCTTGTAGCAGTTGTCGTTGTTGTTGTTGTTGTTGTTGTTGCTGTTCTTGTCGATCGTCACGATGGTGACTGTATCTGTATCTCTGCTGTTGTTGTTTTCCTCGTAGATTTGAGGATTTGACGCTGCTTTCAACTCGAGTAACATTAGTTCTCAATTGTTTTATCCATGCACGAAGGGAAAGACAGATGGACAGACGGACAGACAGACGGATAGACAGATGAGTGAGTGCATGTGGCGGATTTGGGGAGCGATTTACAACCCGCCATCTCTCTCTCTCTCTCTTGTTTCTCTTGAGCTCTCTCTCTGTCTCTCTCTGTTTCGAAAGAGATTTATAGTTGCTATTTTTAAAACGGCAACCGTATTAACAACCGTAGGGATCGCAACACACTCGTAAAATAGTACACTTTGTACAGCAGTCGTCACGGGGTCATTTTCTATATGCATATACACACATATGTCTGTACATATTTATTCCCATCTGGGGTACGATCGTATTGCGATCTGTTTTTCCCTTCTTGATGAGTGCATTGAACCCGTGTTTGCGCATATTTGCTCCACTGTGGCCGAGATGGGAAGAGCGTGTGTGCATGTGCGTGTGTATGTGTGTGTGTGTGTGTGTGTGTGTGGTGGGGGATGGAGACTTGGCTTAACACTGCACTTAGTGTGTAGAGATAATCAATTAGCATAGCAGACACGCTGCCGACACGCCCTCTAGCGGCTGATGTGTGCAAGGCCAAGCAAAAACATAAAAAAACAAAAAATAATGTAAGCGCAAGTTTAACCCTGAAAAACTGGCAATGCTCATGCTTTTCCAGAGCTTTAATCATATGCCATTGTAAAGTTGATGCGAGATTGAATAACATGTTGAGGTGAGCATGTGATAACAGGTGTGTGCGCTCATAAGCTTTCGCTTTAGCTGTAGATGTAGCTTTAGCCCTATGACACATTGCTGCGACACAATTATTTGCATATTTGCTTGGGGGTGTGAAACGAAGCGCCGCTGGGCGCAACTAAAAGTGAAAGTCTGTTTGCTGGCTGTATACCATTCGAAAGCAAAAGCAAGAACGTGAGAGAGAGAGAGCGAGAGAGTTGCGTCTGCGCTATTGGTCGTTGCATTTACCGTTGCCTACTTTCAAGCGTCGCATCTGTGTGTGTGTTTCTATTAACTCTGTTATAGATACACATGTGTGTGTATGTATGAGCTGGCAGGAAGTTTGAAAGCTTTACGCGGAGTTGCCACATCTGCTGCTGTGCGTTGCGTTGCGGCGTCTGGCAACTTTGACTAGAATGTAGTAAAAGCAACAGCAACAGCAATAGCAACAACAAGACAAATTCGCTCTCTCGCTCTGGCTTAACTGAAGCTGTGTTTAAAGGGCAGTAGCTAAAGCTTTTTCACTCTAAAGAAGAAGAGATAGTAGGCAGCAGCAGCAACAGAAGCAGCAGCAGAAGCCAGTGACGACTCGCAACGGTAGTGAAAACGCGTATCGCATTTTTTTTTTGCTCCCGAAAAAGGAAAAAAAAGAAAGTTATACACACGGAAAAATTGCAAGCATTCAAGCAGCAATTCCATTCAGTGAATCGCCGCCGCAGCAAGTCGCGAGTTTGCGAGTTGCGAGTCTCACACAAAACTGTAGTTAAAAGTCGTTGTTGAAGTTGGACGCGCGTAGAGAAAATTGAATAAAATTCGAATCGACAACAAAATTAATATAAATATGTACATACAGTTGATATTAATTCGAAATTAGTTGCAAATCCGTTGCAAGCGCTTCTTTTTCTTGTTTTTTTGTTGTTGTTTTAATCTGTAACTGCTTAACTGTATGCGTGTGTGTATGTGTCGGTGTAGGTGTGAGTGTGCTTTTTGTTGCTAATTTTTTTTCACTCGTCACTTCGTTGGCATTTAGCATTCGTGTATGTGTGTGTGCAATTATTGCATTTGCATTGAGTGTGTGTGTGTGTGTATAAGTGTGTGTGTGGGCCACGTGAATCAAACGCGCGCAACAACACACACACACATACACACACACACATACAGATGCAGAGAAGGGCCAATGGTAGAGAAAGTGACAGTGTGTCCCTATCAAAGTTCGAGTCCGAACTGCCAGAAGGGCAGTGAGCAGCGACGTCGGCGTCGGCGTCGCTGTAAGCGCCACCGTTTTCGAAAGTGAAAGTGAATTTTTGATGTTCTTGAAATTGAAAATGTGAATTGCGAATTGTGAATGTAATTAAAAAGTCCCTTAATTGTTCTCTTCTCCACTTCACCCGCGATGCCAATGAAAATAGGCAACGCTAGCCGCTTAAGCAGCAGCAGCAGCAGCAACAACAAAAAAGCTCAAAAACTGTTGAATATAGAATGACGTTGCAGACAAAAATCAATGTAAAACATAAAGCGATAACAGCAGCAGCAGCAGCAGCAGCAACAACTGTAACACTAACAGCAACAACAGCAGAAACAGCAACAGCAACAGCGACAGCAATAACAAAAGGAACAGTTACAGCAAGTGCAAGTCTGTGTCACACATACACACAAACAGACAGGCAGGCAGCAGACAGACAGTCATAAACATACACACACTCACGCACACGCACGCACGGCGAGTAAAGCACGCACACTGTACTGCAAAAGAGAGTGAGTGAGCAGGCGAGAGAGAAAGAGAGGAGAACTGTGCTTACGAAAAAGGAAGACGGAAACCATCAGCAAGAAGGAATTGTCAAAGCGCCAGCAGCAAATATCCAACTGCAAAAGTGAAAGCAAACCAAACAAAACAACAAAAGCAATAAACAACAGCAGCAGCAGCAACAACAACAACAGCAACAACGACAGCGACAACTGCAAAAGGAGCAGCTTGAGCAAGGAGAGCAAGGAGAGCAGCAAGAGCGCACAAATTGTGAACATATTAAGAGTTAAACACACACATTCACACACTATTGTTGCCATTCACAATGAAGCCATCGGATTTGCTGTTGGTGTTGGAAAAGGTAAGAAGAAGAAGAAACTTACTTGAATGCATACGTATGTTGTTTTTTCTATGTGTGTGTGTGTCCATGCAGAGTTATTTTCATGTTGAAATGTGAATTTCGCTTCATTTTGTCACAGCTAAAAATGGAGCGCACACACACACACACACAAAAACATGCATGTGTCCACGTGAATGTGTGTGTGTGTTGTACAAATGAAGCAAATTTGCTGTTGTAATGCTTGCCGTAAAATGTCCATTACGATAGAGCGTGAGCGAGAGAGATAGAGAGACATAGCGATGCGCTTGTACTTACACATACACATGTGAGGCGCTGTTCGTATGTATGTGTGTGTGTGTGTGTAGACTTATGCAAATCCATTTGGCTTTGGAGTCGCTTGTAATACTGCTCACTGGCTGCTCACCCACAAGTGCCCCTTCTCCCTCACACTCACACTCACGCACACACACACCCGCACCCGCACACACACACACAACAGCAACAGCGACGACGATGTTGAGCGAGCGATGCCGAAGCGTAAAAACAAAAACCCTCTGGGAGCATACGCTGCGAGCGAATGGAGTGGGGGAAGGGGGGAGGTTGAGCTTAGGTATGTGGGCAGAAGTAGGAGTGGGGGATGTGACAGGAGAGGGGGTGAAGGAGGGGGCAAACACAGGGTAGCTGAGGAAGCATTTTGGCTGTGTACTGCGTTATCTTTATGGCTTGGCTGTCTCCGCCGTTGTTACCCCTCTCCACCCCCTTCTCCCCACTGTGTTGCCCAGTTACCCAGTTTAGAGAACCTTCCTGTCCGCCCCCGTTCCCCATTGTTACTTGTATATTTATACCACATTTGTGTGTCCACCAGCTTTTTGGACTCTGCTTTTAATGGCGCTGCTGTTTTTTTTTGTTTTACCTTTAATTTCCCACTTGCAGCGCACATTTTTTATTTTCTTTTGCTGCTGTTGCTGCTGAGATTTGCCCACTGTGCGGCGCACGTAACTCGTAACTCGATTGTCCTTATAAATAGCTCAACAAGTTGGGAACTCGACGGTTGCTTGGCTTAGCTGCCACTTGGGGTTAAAATTGCTTGCTGCACATCTGGGATTGGAATTAGAATTAGAATTCTAGTTCGAATTCGAATTGAGATCTCTTTCATTTTTTTTTTTAATTCATTCGCATTATCGTATTCGCATTTGAATTCGAATTCGAATTTGGATGTCTTTCATTCTTTTCATTCGCATTCTCGCATTCGTATTCACATTACATCATAAATTGTTTTCCCACAAAATATCACTCATACGCACATTACGCATACGTCCCATTGGCCAACATTCCTTTGTATTCAGCCTTGGAATTGAGTTTGCATCAAGTTTCATTTTGATGGCATTTGATGAAAGCTGCTCAGATGAGCCAAGATGTGAGGTGGCAAGCTGTTTGTCATTCAGCTCAGGCTGCCATCTTCCATCTTCCATCTTCCATCTTCCATGTTCCATCTTTGCCGTTGCGTTGACCTTTTGCTTTACAGCAACCATTAATAACAAGCTTGCGAGATGCGACTCTCTCTCTTCAGTTTTGGGGCATGAGTTTGAGGCAAGTGCTTGTTGCATTTGACTGGCATATTTTCCTTTCCTTGGCGGAGAGACGAGAAGCTGGTTGAACTGTTTTCGTGGCCTAGCATCTTTCAGTTTATTCAGTGACTGTTATGTAACATGCACGACGCCCACTGTTGCATGCAACAACGCCACACACACACACACACACTGGCACATTTCGTAGTCATTTCCTGGCAGGACTTCTCGTGGCCTTTAGCGGGCTGCGTAGGCCGTAAAAAAAAACTTGTTGCAAATATCGATTGTTAGGCCTGGGCTGAACTGAACTGAGCTGAGCTGAGTTGCCTTGTGGTTTCTGCAGACTCTTACTCAGATAGCGGACAAGCGAATGGAGACGGATGGCAACTGGCGGCTGAGGAGGAGGGGAAGGAAGAAAGGGAGAAGGAGGAGTGCAGAGCAAAGGGAGCTCAGCTGAAAGGCATTTCAATTTGTGCTTATCATGGCCGTTGGCATTGAGTATACTCGACTTTTAACAAGTTCTTTTTTTTATGAGTATACCCTAGAAAAACGCCATAGAGGGTATGCTGTACATTAATTTAATGAGTGTGTGATAATATGGAAAAACTGTAAATCAAAATATCAAAATAAATAAGTAATTTTAACTTTCACTATTTAAACACCATTCTTAATAATCTGAAAAAATAATATTACATAAAAATATCAAAATAAATTAGTAAATTTAAACTTTTTATGCAAATTTCACAATTTTGGCAAGATAATATTAGAAAAATATAAAAATTTCACGATTTGAACAATATTTTCAATTATATTGAGAAATAATATTATGAAAATATCAAAATATCAATTTTAATAAGATTCTTAATAATATTGAAGTTGAAAAATGTTGATGATTTTTTTATGATATTTTTCTAGTTTTATTATTTTTGTGCATTTTTATAGTGTTGAGTATCGAAATTGAGAATATTTAATAATTGCAACTTCTAATTTATGAAAAAGTAGTAAATTAGGGAAAGATATTTCCCTCCACGTATACTTGATATTTGTAATATTTAATGACAAACGATTGAGTAAGAAATGTAGGGTATTGATGTGTCGAGCAAGTTGGAAAACAGCCGCCGGGTTTTTACATATTTTCTCTCATATTTTTTCTTGTCCGCTGTGGAGGGACTCGATTCTCAATGCCACTTGCGTCTTTCATTTGCAAAAAAAAGACGCAGAACGCTGAACGCAGAACGCTGAACGCAAAAGAGCTTCCAGTTCATTGGCGTTCACTCAAGTATGAAACCAATTAAAGCAATGCTTTCTTCTTCCTTCTCTCTCTCTCTCTGCATCCCTATCTGTTATTCTATATATTTTACATTCATTTTAGGTCAAGTTCAGGGTGCCATTGCCACCGGGTGTCAGCTCCACAACGCTCTTGCCGAAGCTCATACGCACCAAGGATGTGAAGCAGCTGCAGGATGGCAACGCACAGCCCACAAAGCCCAAGCTAACGGTACGAAGATGATTATCTGCCATCTACAATTACTTCAAATTCATTTACAAGTACGTTTAACGTTTATGTCCGCTGCAGAAATGTCTCAATACCCTCGATCTAACCTCATTGGGCATCGGCTCCTGCTGCGGCACCGGCATGTATCTCGTAGCCGGCATGGTGGCTCAAAGGATGGCTGGACCTGGTGTGATTATTAGTTTTATTATAGCGGCGATCGCGAGTATATTCTCAGGTAAGTGTGCACAGCGTTAACACAGCTCTCATTAACGCAACACTTCACACTTTTACTGAGCTGTAGAGTAGTTGAACTGAGTTACTTTTCATTGTCAAATAAGAAGAATTATTTGAAGCAATTATCGTGGCAGAAGTTATTGAAAGTATGTGTTTTTTCTTAATGAAGTTTAATTTTAAAGTGTTTCCACTATAAAGTACAACTTTACAACTGAAAAACAAGTAGTATCAAAACAGATGTGCAAATTAGTGTTTAATGAAGTTTATTCTTGACGAGTTTCCAGAACGCAAAACTAGTGGAAACACCGTAAATTGGGAAGTGAAAATACTCTCTTAAAATCAAAATATTTGTGCGGTTTTAATGTTAAGAACTACTTTATTTAAACAGTTAAACTTATAGATGACTATAAAGTATATAAGTTGCAATGTTATTAAGAGAACGTGTAACTATTTACATACGTACGTAGTGTGAGCCTTAAAGCAATTTTATTTTTACGTGTTTACACTATAACGCAAAACTAGTGGTGACGCTGTAAAAATACTCTTTTTAAATCCAAGTTTGGAATGTTAAGAACTGTTTAACCTTAAGTCTATAAACTAAATTGTAATGGTTTAAAGAGTATTGCAAGGGACTTTCATGTTGAGATAATAAAGAACCTCTGGACGTAGCAAATACTTGAATTGAAATACTTGTTAGCATTCCTTCCGCATTCGAACAATGCGATGTTGATTCGCTGTAAGATGTCTTGAGTGCTATCCTATTCCATGAAGCACTTTCTGCCACACAAAAGACAATCTAAAGTAAGTGCAAACTAGTGTAATATAGTAATTCAGGATTAGTTTCCCAAAGTCTCTCGCAGAAGATGTGAAGTGCGGATAATCCTTTAGCTGAGGACTCTCACCTTACACACACCTCTTTCATTCTTATTTTCTCATTTTTGTTGCTGTTGTTTTGTGTTTCTTTTAGGCGCTTGCTATGCGGAATTTGGCGTTCGTGTGCCACACACATCCGGCTCGGCCTATATGTATTCATATGTGGCAGTTGGAGAATTTGTAGCTTTTATAATTGGTTGGAACATGATATTGGAATATCTAATAGGTGAGCAAGTGCTTGAAGTTTTGCTGCTTTTGTTATTATGATTATTGATTTAATTTGATTAGGAACAAGTGCCTGTGCCTGTGCGTTAAGTTCAAGTTTTGATTCGTTGACTGGCAATGCGATTGCGAACGCGATGAGCGAGTCAATTGGCACGATATTCGGTGAGAATGATGCGACGACTTTGATTTTATTATTATACACGTACTAATTGTGATGTGTTTATTTTTATCCTCGCTGCTGCCGCTGCCGCTGCTGTTCGTAGGCAAACCACCTGATTTTATTGCCTTTGGTATAACGCTCATCATGACCTGCGTATTGGCGATGGGCGCCAGCAAATCAGTTATTTTTAATCACACTCTAAATGCCATCAACCTGGCGACGTGGGTGTTTGTTATGGCCGCTGGTTTCTTCTATGTCGACACTAAAACGTGGTCGGAGCATCAAGGATTTCTGCCCTACGGTTGGAGTGGTGTAAGTATCCCTTATTTCACAACTTTTCCTTCCCTTAACCCTCTGTTTCTCTCTCTTTCAGGTCTTCTCGGGCGCTGCCACATGTTTCTATGCATTTATTGGTTTCGATATTATCGCAACCACCGGCGAGGAGGCGCACAATCCACAGAAGAGCATACCGAAGGCCATTGTTGGCTCCCTCATTGTTGTTCTTATTGCCTATGTCACCGTTAGTCTAGTCCTTACTTTAGTCGGTAAGTGGTTACAGTTGAAATGTTGTTCAAAGTCTATGAATGGGGACTTTTCTCCCCATCGATTTCTCCCTAAAAATCCCATACTTTACTTCTCCCATCGATTGCTCCCTAAAAACCCCTTACTATAACTCTCCCTCTTGCAGTGCCGTATGATCATATTAATGTGGGCGCAGCCCTTGTGCAGATGTGGTCCTATGTGAACGCGCCCAAGTGCCGAGCTGTGGTCGCGATTGGAGCCACAGCTGGACTCTCGGTGGCCATGTTCGGCTCGATGTTCCCCATGCCCCGTGTCATCTATGCGATGGCTCAGGATGGCTTGATCTTCAGGTGAGCATTTGAACATTTGCAATATAGTCGGAACATCCCTTCAATTTCTTCCTCTCTCATGCAGACAACTTTCGCATCTGTGGCAACGCACAAATGTCCCAGGGCTGGCAACAATTGGCAGCGGTTTAGCTGCAGCCCTCGTCGCGCTCACTGTGCGCCTGGACATTCTCGTCGAGATGATGTCGATTGGCACACTGCTCGCCTACACTCTTGTGTCCACCTGTGTGCTCGTCCTACGCTATCAGCCGCACAGCACTTCACTGGTGGAGCTGCTCCCGGCACAGCTGCGAACTCCGCTGGCACCGGGGACCGCGACCAGTGATCCGCATTCACGACCCTCGGAGGTGCTGGAGCCGAACAAGTTGACGATTAAGCGGGTGACGCGAGGCATGTCCGATTCGGATGATTCGTTCATTGACGACAGTCCGGAGGGTTACCTAGGGGGACGGGACGATCAGTTTCTGGTGTCGGATCGCTCGGAGAATAAGTTCTATGGCAGTGTGCATGGGGCACCCACTGGACCGACTGGACAGGCGACGGCCTTTGATACGATGGGATTGAATTTTATCACACGAAAGATCCATAGCTATGCGTACCTGTGTCCTGGCTTCTTTCCCTGGATCAATCCCGGTCAGGCGACTTCTGAAAGTGGTAAGTGAAATGGTGGAGAGGTGACGCTTCGACATCGATTTTGAAATTCAAATTGATTTATGCGTTATGCTTTCTCTCATTTCTTTTGTTTGCTCCCTCTGTAATGATTGACATCGTAATCGACATCGACATCGTCATCGCAATCGCAATAATCGATCAACAAAATTTTGTAAACCAATCGCCAATCGAATTTGAACTTCAACTTGAACTCGAAACTAAACCAAACCAAACCAAACCCAGGCATGTATGTCACGAAACTAGTTGGAATCATGTTCGGTCTCATATTCTTCTTGGATTTGTTCGCTGCCATCGGCTGGTCCGGCGGGCTCGCCGTATTCATTTACATCATTTTATTTATCGGCATATTTGTGATATTATTGATTATATCGAGACAACCACAGAATAGGTAAAGCTTTTCTCCCTCTGGTCTGGTCTGCTTTACTTTCCTTTCATGTTAATGTATCAAATGTAATTCAAATCAAATCTATTATCCATCTTCCTTCACAGATATGCACTTGCGTTTCTTACGCCAGGACTTCCATTTATTCCGGCTATTGCAATAACTGTTAACATTTATTTAATATTTAAGCTAAGCATACTGACCCTAATTAGGTTCACCGTCTGGATGTCCATCGGCTTCATCATGTACTTCTACTACGGCATCACGCACAGCAGTCTCGAGCAGACCAGCGATGAACTCGAGCTTCATGTCGACAAGGATTATGTAAGTTCGCTGGTGATAATCATTCTATTCGTTTGCTCTGATTTAGTTTAGCAATTTCGTTACTAAACTTCAATTGTTTTCCAATTCGATTTTGTAGAGCAAAAACGTTGATGAGAAGGCCGTTTGGGATCAGCAATCGTATAATCAGACGCATGAACCGGTCTGGGCCAGCAAGGAGGTCAAGCAGCCAACAAGTGAGTGAAGTGCTTGACATAAAATTCAAATATCAATTCTAAACTTGATACAATTTGTTTCTCAAGAGCAACGCTATAGCTATACAAAGTCAACAACATCGACGGCCGGATCAAGGAATGCAACCGCAACTGCAGGTGCTGGGAACAAGTCCGGTAAGTCATCGGAAGGTGATGCGAGAGCAACGCCACCAGCTGGAGCAGCTGGTCGTGGCACGACAGCCAGCAATTCATCCGGTCGCACACTGGAGCATCAGTATACCGGACAGTTTAGCATGTTTGTCGACGAGGGACAGTTCCCCACGTGGGATGACTAAGCACTTCGATATGCCGCCGCCTCACTCCTCACTCCTGACGCCTGACGAGTATTCCCTACACAGACCACCACAATTTGCACCCAGCAAAATACTCGTTTACTATGTTATTAGCACTATGTTGGCTCGGTACGGCAGCGACCTCCCGATGTACTACAGCGACCTCCTGATATACTGCAGCGAAACCGATAACAGAAAGAGAGAGAGCGCAGAGCCGAACTCGGAGTCAACTTAACGCCATTCAAGTCAAGTCAAGCTAAGTCTATATCTACTCTACCGACCTTACCGACCTTACCTGCCCATCAAGCTACCTAACTACAATATGCATATAGATCTGGCAAACCAATACCTGTAAATATGATTAGACTTATTAAGTTTAACGATATAACTTATATACTTATATATATATACGATATATACAAGCGTTACGTACAGTGGGGCCTCAGCCCAGGAGGTTTTTTTCGATTTCCACTTGCCATTTCCATAGAGTAGTTGAGGTTCCACTGTACAAATTCATACATATGACCTACATATACATATACAATATATAACTATACAAATATCCCACACACACTCACACATATCCATATATATATACATATATATTGATTATTATTAGATAAATATGCAAAGTAATAGTTAAAATCAAGTTGATATAAGCAACTGCTTCGATTCGATTGACAATCCTTGTGTTTGGGTTGCTTGCTGATTGACATTGAGATTGAGGTTAGGATTTGTTTCTTTCACGTTCTTTTTTTCCGTTTTCCCCTTTGGGGTTGGGTTGCCAATCGAAGCAGAAGCAAAAGCTGTAAAAGATACGAAGCAAGCACAACACACAGATATTTTTGAGATTATTAAGCACGAAATTGACAAAATAGTGTGACCGTATTTTAAGTGCTCTAAATTCACTCTGCAGTCACAACTCAGTCTGTGTCTGACTCTGTTTCTCTGTGTGTGTTTGTGTGTGTGTGTGTGCTTTGGGGAGTGTGTGTTTACTGTACAGCACGTAGATATTCGAATGCACACACACGCACTCTCCTGCTCACACACACACACACCCACACACACATGCAGGCAGAAGAGGTACACAGAGAGACAACAGCAGAGGTGTAGTTAGTTGTATTTGTGGATATTTGTAGGAAAGTCCCAAAACTAAAGAAGAGAAGAATGATAAGCTTCCAAAGGAATGATTAAAAAGAGTCTCTTCGAAAGCGAGAGAGAGAGAGATAGAGAGAGAACTACGTTCTCAAGTAGATAATCCTTTTTGGGGCCTTCGTATGAACACCCACACAATCAAATCCACTTTGACACACACAACACAGAAACACCGTTAAAGAAAAACAATCTGCAATATGGAATCTGGATTCTCGATTCTCGAATCTTTACTCGTACTTGTATTATCACATCAATCAATCAATCCTATGTAATTATATTTATGATTATTGACTTTGCCATTACCAGTTATTGTTGCTATGCCCCATTTATATACCTTATACATACATATATCGTTACGGTTACCACGGTATTAACGGTACCCGAGTACTCGAGTACCCGAGTACTTTATACTTATTCGAAATGTGTTATTCTTTCTACTCTCTAGAAGCTCGCGCTAAACTCATTTTTAAGCGGTATTCGGTATTCGATATTTGTTGTAATTCAATAATTAACTTTAACTTTACTTAACAAAAACCAAAAACTACCCAACAAAAAACCAAAAAAATAATGAAAAAAAAGGAAATGCGAAAAATTTACCATATTTACTAATCGAATCGAATACTATTCAAAAAAAAGTCAAACAAGTTTATGTAAAGAAAATGAAAAAATAATACGCAAGCAAAATACTTATGTAAAAATTAATAACAAAAGGAAAAAAAAAAAGAAAAATACTCTAATGTTTATATACAAAGCGTACCCTTTTCCACTTTATATGCTACGAAAAGCGAAAACCAATAACAAATTCTTAACTATTGTATTTATGAGTAATACGATTTATAATGTAACTTTAATACCTTACTCTTATTCATATCATTATGTCTTATGGTTCGTGGCTATTATCGTTTACGTTTTGCGTATTTTTCATTCCAAGCAAAGACACAACTGTACATACACGCACACACACTCACACACACACATACACACACAAACATACGCACTGACAGAACGAAAAGTAGGGTTAGAAACGGCCAAGAAGAAGAAGAATCAGATGAAGACTAGTAGAAATACTAAAGATTGAAAGAAACCCAAAAACATACTCAAAAGAAAAAGATATCAAATAATGACTCGACTTCACTTTACACTTTATTCGATAATATGTTACTTATAAGAATTGCTATCATTTCATTTTCACGGTCTGAATGTGTACATATCAATTTAAGTATATCTTAAGTCGCAACTGTCCGAATTTGTATTGTATTGTTTTATTTTATTATCCTTCGACTCGATTCATTTAGTATTCAATCGCCCCGCCCGTCCCCAAAATCACTTTGAGTGCCAAATGCACCCACAACAACTACAACAAAAACTAAAATGGAGACTATCTATCAATGCTCGTAGAACCGATGATATGTTGGGTACATGCAAATATATATACATACATATATATTCGTATACTCGTAGCATCCAAAACAAATATATATTTTTATGAAAACGAGGAACAAACAAACATGATTAGAATGCAACCAGAATGACTTCTTAAATGATAAACTCGAACAAAACCAAGAGAGAAAATAAAACTAAACTAATTAACGATAAACGATAAACGATAAAAACATATCCTAAGTCGCAGCAGTTGAAAGTTGTTTTACCGCCATCATATGTACAACATATGCACCAACTATGCAACTAACTAACTAGCTAAACTAGCAAACCAGAGTTTGCTCTTCCACCTTTCGGTTCTTTCGATACCACCAATTGAAGCTAACATATGTGTATGAAATACTTAATATAACAAATAGATTATCATAGATTTTCTACAGTTCCAAAAACGAAAAAGAAGAAGAGTAACTAAACGAAATAGAAACCAGAAGAAATATGAAACATGCTTCCGTTAACAAAACTTGTGCATTTTTTAATAGTTTCAAGAAACAACAATGAAAAATAAATGTTCAATCATAATAAATGAGGAAGAATTCATACATACCACATCGTAATATGCTCATACCTACTCGTAACAAGACTCACAGTGCCCTCGTAACATTTGAGAACATTTGAGAACTACTCTGATTGAGCACACACAAATAGATGATCACACACATTTGATTGATAGATTGAAACTTAACTTAACCAAGTCCAATGCAATAAATATGTAGTTGATTAAAATGACAAAAGATGACAAATTAGCAATACCCAGCTAGAGACAACTGAGGAGATCGCCTATGACGAGATAGGTTGATGATTGACTGATTGATCGTTTGATTGATGCAGTTTACCAGCAATTTGAAATCACATTCGCACACACAAACACACACACGTACATACATGAAGTACCTTAGTTTTGATTTATTTAATAAGACTGAATTTCTGCATATGATTTATTCGAAAACGTTTATGATTGATGTAAATATATTGATAACATTGCAAGCATATACAACAAACAAACATATTACGATATACATACATAAAGTTTTAATTATTTTTATGTATATATACATACTTAGCAAATCTTTACAACTTTAACTAATAAAGCATCAAAATTTTACGATATTCTCAACTCATCTAAAATGAAAATGAAAAAAAAAAACCCAAAACCAAAACCAAAAATGAAATGAAAACCAAAGACAAGTGACGATGTTAACACACACACTCAAACACACAACTATTATACATAACAACAAAATATATGATTAAAGAAAGGCAAATCTTTAAGAATACAAATATATATATACACAACAAAAAATGAACAAATATATATATATATATATATATTTCAATGGATCTATGAAAAATGCAAGAGAAGAATGAAGAAACCACAAACCAAAAGCAAAACAAAAACCAAAAAAAAAAAAATGATGTTAATATATAATGAAACAATTTTTTATTCAAATACTACTCTTAATTTGTTTTATGTGTTAATAACTTATTAAATGATATTTCTTGAGGATATTATAAAACAAATAAAAATTGTTAGGATATTCAAAATACGATACCAAGGCGCGTTTTCTTATTCTGGATTCGGGACTCCAGCGTTTAAAATTTAACAAGTGCGGTATTAAATTAAAAATATACCAAATATTATACCATAAATAATACTAAAATATACTGAATGTCATGGTTGGTATATCGTTGAAGTTCTACATTAGAAATATACAACAGGTGGGAAATATACCAGATTGTCAAAAATATACCGCATTAATGTACCGTAAATAATACTAAAATATACTGAAGGTCATATTTCGTATATCGATTACATTAGAAATATACCATAGAGACCAAAATATACCAGATTTTCAGCCACAGAAGCTTAAATCCCATCGCAATAGGCGCCATACAAAAGTTGTTCTTAAATATCTTTTACAATTTTTTTCCAATCACAACCAAATACTTAAGAATCATAAATACTATAGTTATTCTTCTGTATACCAACATTCTTTAGCCAGTCTAGCTTTAAAATTAAGTTTTTTTTTGTCGATTTTTTGGGGCGGAAATAGGCGTATCAAAAATTTGAGACCAATTTGATCTGAGTGCAAAGATAACAAGTACTGTTGAAAAACAATTTCAGCTCTATCTCTTATGGTCTCTGAGATCAACGTGTTCATACGGACGGACGGACAGACAGACAGACGGACATGGCTTTATATTCTCGTCTGTTAACATTGTTCAACTTTATAGAATCGGAGATTCCTCCTTCTGCCTGTAACAAACATTCCCTGCAGGCACAGAGCTATAATAAAAGCAGACACACACTTTATTTTTGTATAGTATTTGTATTTGTTTATTTAGTGCTCTAACTTTATATACAGAAACCCAAGAAGGAAGCGGACCAAACAAAAAAAAAAACACAAAAAAGTCGTAAGCACAGGATAATGTCGATGTCGAACTAGAAGTAACTCGACGACGCTCCTGGAGATGCTGAGGAGGGGATTGCAGAACCGGATGCAGATGGGAAGCTGTTGAAGGATGAAAATCCCAGGCCAGGGTTGGCCAGACCCAGCGGCTGTCGTTGCACAAAGTAATCCTCACCCGGATAGTTCACTAGGAATTTGTTGGGAGGCTGCTGCTGATCGGTGTCGCTGTCGCTGTCGCTGTTCGAGTCGGTGTCGGCTCCATCGGGGGCATCATTCACGTCGTTGTTGTCCGTGGGATTATCGTCAGCATTTTCATTTTCATTTCCATCTCCCGCTGGTGCTTCGTCCTCGCCAGCTGCCGCTGCCGCAGCCGCATTCGCAGCCGCCACCTCGTCCGCAAAGAAGCGGGGCTTAGAGAAGGTATCTGCAAAGTGTTGGAGAGAATCCAATTGTACGGCAATTAGTTAAAAGTGTGCTTATTTTACCAGTCGATTGTGCGTACTGATAGATCAGATGGTCACCCAGCTGCGATCCCGGTCGAGGACGACGCTGCGGGGGTGGTGGAGGTGGCGCTTGCGGTTGCGGTTGCGGAGGCGGTGGCAACTGTGGACGAGGACGACGACGAGGTGGCGGCGGCGGCGGCGGTGGAGGCGGTGGCGCTGCAGTAGTTGGTGGTGGTCCAGCTGGTCCCGAGTCCACGTCGTAGTCAAAGTAGTCATAGTGACTCACGGGACGCGGCGGCGGACGGACACGCGAGGGACGTGACGGCGGAGCTGGACCGTAGTCGTAGTCGTAGGGTGAGTAGCCAAGATCGTAGCCAGGACGTGGCCACCAGCCTGGACCGTAACCGTAATAGGGTCGTGGCCAGGGACGCGGCGGAGGTGGCGGAGGAGGCGGCGTCGTTGTTGTCGTTGTGGTCGTCGTCGTCGTCGTTGTAGGCATCATCATCGGACGTCGCGTGGTCACCGCATTGGCCAAGTTGCGTGTGATGTTCACCTTGGCGCTGGACAATTGAGCGCTCTTCTGCAGCAGATTGCGCAACAGGAGACCAAAGTCAATGGTCACCGTGGCGCGTTTATCGCGTTGCTCTTCTTGCCCAGCTGCAAAGGCAACCAGAAGCAGCAGCGACAGCAATCGGATGATGCAATACATCCTGTCGAAATCACAGATCCCGGCGAGGCAATCAGACAAAAAAAAAATAAGGTGGAGCGCTTGTTGTGTACCGCACTCGATGACGTTCCAATCAGAACTGGCCGTTGCCTTGTCGCCAGTTGGCTGCCTTGACTCTCCGACTCGGAATTGGAATTGGAATTGAAGTTGCCTGGGCGTTGTGTGTGGATTAAGTGGCCAACGAGTTAGACGGGTTAGCTAGTCAGCTAGTCAGCCAGTCAGTTAGTCAGCTAGTCAGGCAGGCAGGCAGGCAGGCAACGTGTAGATCAGGCAGTTGTCCAGTTCTGTGCGTGGTTACAATTACTTTTGCACTACTTTTTGTGCACACTCGCGATAACTCTCGAAATCGTTGCGACCCCGTCAGCGATTACAGTGGGTCACATATTTGCAGAGAGTAACGGTATTTGTCGACACGCGGCCAATTGTCACTTGCGCCCCACAGTGCAACGGAATGGTTCATAAAACTAAACTAAACTCTATTCACTATATAATTTACTCGTTACTTTTGCTGTGTTTTGCTGTTTTGCAGCCTTCATTAAGTTACCCTGTACAAGGAGTTGGTCCTGATGCCAGTTGGGTATACTGTGCGTATGATTAATGTTTATGTTGGGGATTAAATGCTAAAATTGATTAAGCTATTCTTAATTGTTAATATTCTTAATTGTTATTCACATTTACTAATATTGCAAGTATTATAAGTATTTTTACTTTTATGAAATCTAGTTTTATTATTATGATTATGATTAATGTCAAAGATATGAATTAAATATAATACTAAATTAAAATAGGTTTAATATTAACTATTTTATTCGAGATTATTATTATTTGTTATTATTATTTCTGTTATTAATTCGTATTTTTAATATATATTGTATTACATGTATTATTCTTTTTATGAAATCTATCTACAATATTTTTTATCGTTATGATTAAAGTTATGGATTAAATACTAAAATAGGTTTAATATAGAATAATTTATTCTTGATTATTATTATTTCTGTTATTAAAATGTATTTTTTATTTTATTTACTATTATTTCAAGAATTATAATTCCTATGTTTAGATCTATTATTGTGATTGGTTGTAGTAGTATTATTATTCTTATGATTGTATCTTATATTGAATATTATTTCTTTTTCCTTTTCATTTATGTTTTTATTAATCTATTCATTTCATTCATTCATCTATTTTATTAATCTATTCATTCACTTTTTACAGGGTATTGCTGAGTCACCCACTGCTCACATGCTGCAGCACACTCGGGTTATGTTTATTCATTTGCTTAACAATTAACTGCATATAGTTTTAGTTATGCCCGAAACATGTATCAACTTGTCCAAACACTTACACACAGACACACATACACATAAGTATGATCTAGTATTAGGTCGTTGTCTCAGGTTGATTTTATAACTGAATTACCAGCACTAACTCCGAGTCTAATTCAAACTATATTTTAGCTGCAACTCCAACTGTGGCTTTGGGCAATGCAAACTACTTCAAAGTCGAGAGTCGAGATTCGAGATTCGAAAGACGTTTGATTGAAATCCATTAACAAGTAATTTGTAGGATTGCGACTCTAACGACGAGGTTGCAATTAATCGTGTTTTATTTCACTTTTAATTCAATTCAATTCGTTTTATTTATTTTTTTATTTTTGAATCGATTCCATAATGCGACTTTTGTTGCCGCCCCAAAATGCGATGTGAAAAGCCAATGAGCAATAATATGCCCAAGGAAAATCAAAGTGTTTCTGAGGGGAAATTCGAGATTACGTCACACAACGCAGCACTAAACACAACGGAAATTGGAAATTGAAAGTGCCAAGCGAAAAGCGAAATGCGAAAAAATGGTAAAAAGTCATAATAAAAGTAAATCTGGTCTGGAATCTGGAATCTTGAATCTTGCAAGCGCCGCTCAGTCATCCATCCACATGAGAGCACTCGAGACTCAACGTCTGCAACAGCCTCGAGTCGTTTACTATGCGCATATCAAAGACAACAGCAACAGCAACAGCAACAACTTTAACAACAGCGGCTGGAAAATTGCAAATTCGCGTTTACTCCAATTCCACATTGAGGCGAAAGTGTGCGCCTATCGAATGCTCTGTAAGTTTCAACATTTGGTTACTGTCAGTAAGTACTCAATATTAAGTTTGAAGTCAGCTTATAAATCTTGCTTTAAATTAAAGTCTAAAATACCCCACACTGGAAAATAAAAGTTTTAAACTCTAAGTTTTGTTCTTAGTACTACAAATTTTGGTTTAACAAGTTCGTCAAGAACATGCAATTCTTAAGGTTAGGAAAACAGATCTTGATGTCCACCAAATTTGATATAAGACGCAAGTGCTTATTAATAACAAGTAAGAAAGCTACATTTGAGTGTGCTCGACTGTGAGATATGATGTGTATATCAATGAAAGCAAAACTGTGCGGTATTAATCTTAGAATATATCAAGTAGTTTCAAGATTTTGTACTCTTACTAATAAAAACTTGCGTCTTATGTCAAATGTTCACCAAAACATGTTTTCTAACATTAAGATTTTCATGTTCTTGACGCACTTTTGAGACCAAAATCCTTAGTAACATACTAAGACCAAAATCTTCATGCTAGAACTTTATTTTCTATGTAACTGTTGCTTTAAGGTGCAATTTCTATATGTCTGTAGAGAAAAACGCATAATATAAAGACTATTCTTTAGAAATTTCCATTAAAATATCCGAAGACACTCTTAATGTTAACTTTAAGTTAGTCAGGTTTACTCAACAATATTCTTCAATGAATTATCTTTTTTCTGCTAAATTTTTATTGACAGCCAGTTTAAAATCACGTCAGGATTTGATATGCTAAGGAAGACCCGGCAATCAAGTAAAAAGAGTTCTGCCAGATGCTGAACTGGAAGAATAAGCCAGAATTCTACGAGAATTGCAACTGTAAGTTGTGATATAAGTTGACACAATTATACCCTAAAGTTCACCCAACATTAAACAGAATTATCCATTTGTTATCGTTATACTTAGGTTTATTGCCTATGACAATGTGAATACTATGTGAATATCTTGTGATGAGTTCCAGCTCATCGATGCTCCAGCTGCTGTCATTGGCTTCGTTTGGATGAGAGGCACTTAGGCTTCGACTAGGTTTTGCTGCGAGACACTAGATGGCGCTGTAATTACACTCAGATTAACTGTGGACGTGGCTGCATTTGGCGCCTGAGGTGCTGCAGGTGTTTTCTGCCGGTCTCGTAGCGTTGAAAGCAACTGCATTTCCAGTCGCACAAAAGGTGTTTCCACGAAGAGAAACATAAACATCGCAACGAGAATGGTGATGCCAAAGTCCGACCAGAAGCGTAGAATCTGCAAGCAAAGAAACCATCAGTAATCAGAAAGCTACGAGAAGAGACAAAAGTCATTTACTCACCGCATCGTAGTTGGAAAAGTGCTGACTTGTGCGTATGCGAGCCGTGTTGATGGTCTCGACGAGCAGATGCCAGATGTAGAGGCAGTAGGAGAGCTTCGAGATGGGCTGCCAGAAGGACCAGCTGAGCAGCGTATTGATCACACCTCCCAGTCCGCTGTGGCACGCCCAGATGAGCCAGCACAGACCCAAGGACCACACAATGCGACTGCAGCAGATGTAAAAGGCGCCAGCGAGGGGCGTAATCGCCTCCGCATTTGGCTGCGTGAACGGATAGACAATCCAGATGACGAGACACATGAGGGTGATGGAGACCAGCCAGAGAAGCAGCACTAGCCACCAGGGCAGTTGACGACGTCTGCCCTTCTCGTTGTGCAGGAAGTAACCGAAGAGTAGACCAATCAGCCAGGGCGTAGCACGAGCGTGCGTCGTGTAGTAGATCATCCGCATCTGGGGAGAGTCTTCACCCAGGTTGCTGATGGAATAGAGAGAGATAGAGTGTGTGTGAGAAAGCAAGTGTCAAGAAGCCGACGAGTAAGAGGGCTTAGGAATTCAGGTAGTCAGGAAGTAAAGTCAGAAAGTTGAGAACTGTATGATAGACAGGAAGACAGGAGGACAGTCAAGAAGTCAATTCATTTAAGGATGATTCGGAATTACGGGAGATATGACTTCCGTCAGCCCAGAAGTCAATTCAGTAAGTAAAGAACGGTCAGAGAGTCAGGAACCTAGACAGCATTTTAGGGACCGTTTGAGACTTAGTCAGGAATTTAGTTGTGAAGTGAAGCCAAAAAGTTGGGAACTGTGTGATGGTCAGGAAGTCGGGAATATGACAAAAATTCAGGAATTTTGAAAGGCGAGAAGTCGACTCAAAAAGTTAAAGACGGCCAGAGAGTGAGAAATCTAGACAGAATTTTATGGATCGCCTTAGAGTCAGGAAGTGCGGCAGTCAGGAATTCCGGCAATCAAGGAGTTAAACAGACAACAAGTCAAGTTTTAAAGTGTGAGGAAGTCTAAGCAAAACTTACCCGTTGCGGTTAAACACCTGCAGGTCGTTGAACATAACAATGCAGAAGACACAGGCAAAGAGCAGGACAATAAGCAATAGGATGCCTCCCGCAGCACGTCGGCGCCAGCGCCAAAGTGGCCAAAGGAGCAATGGGGAGAGTAGGAACAACTGCATGTCGACGGCGAGGTACCAAGAGTGACCCAAGCACTGTGGAAATTCAACACATGAATTAGTACCCTGAACCCAAAGATCTATGGAGATATTGTGCGACTTACCATGCGACCAGCGGCTGCATAGTTTTGCACATAGAGAATAGTTGCCCACCAGGTGTCACTGCAGAGTTGGCTGGAACCGGTGAATTGCTGCCAGAGCGGACCGTTATCCAGCCGAGGAAAAAGCGTCATGAAGAAGAGCACAGCGACACCGAGAACTGGGGTAAGACGCACAATGCGATGAAGATACATCAGCGGGATATTCAGCTTGCCCGATTGACTGCAAGACGAAGGGGATTATTCAAGGGATTACTCGCTCAGGGTGCACTTCACTTACCGCTCCAGTTCACGGAGTGTGGCCATCACAAGCAGCGTGCCGCTCAGCAGGAAGAAGGTGTCCACAGACGTTGTTCCGCTCTGCAAGATCATCGAATATGGGGTTTGTGCCCAGGCAACAACCTCATAGTTGTTCACATTTGGTGAGAGCAGCATGAACATGTTGTCATGGCCGTAGATGATCCAGATGATGGTCAGACAGCGTATGCCATGCAGGCAGGGAATCACATGGGATCCAGCTACCCTGGACGTCGTCTGCATCAGGGATCGCAGGTTCTGGCGTAGCGAGAAAGCTAATAGCAGCTTATTATTGACAGCTGAAAAAAGAATAGAAAGGCAGAGTTATTAAACTGATCGAGTTGAAGAAGCCTGGAAGACCGAAGAGCAGGGTGTAGAGCAATCCCGACATCCTGAGGAATTGAAAGGGATTCAACTTAATAGTATTGGAAGGTTCGGAAGAGTCAAGTCACGGAATAAGGTAAGTCTACACATCATTAGATTAATCAAATGTCCGGACTGCGCAGAAGACTTGAAACATGCGAAGAATTCGACGTGGCAAAAACTTTACCCGATGAAGACACTTGTTATAAAACAATCACTGAGGACTTGAGGATAACTAAAAAAAATTTGAGTAGCTTTAAATAATCGTAGAAAATAGGATAACTTGGTTTGAAAACAGCGAACGGATTTTACACAGAAGACGCCACGTTGAAAAATGACATTATAACTGACTGAAGAATTGATATTGACTGGAGAGCGAACGAGAGAGGGAGATGGGTTTATGATCAGGCGAGGAGTTGAAACGAAACAGAAATATTTGCTCATAGAGGAACTAAATAGTAGTATCTCTAAAAGTCATCAGCAGAGAGAGTGTAGCGAATAAAATGGCGAAGGTGTCTGGGAAGATTTGGTAGACCGAGAGAGGGAAAGAGAGAGAGAGTGAGGGAGAGGGATGGACTTATGTGAAAAGTATAATGCGGAAAGGAGACGGGAGATCTCTTAAAAATGATCGAGGCTA
Source organism: Drosophila sulfurigaster albostrigata (assembly GCF_023558435.1). Classification (NCBI taxonomy): domain Eukaryota; kingdom Metazoa; phylum Arthropoda; class Insecta; order Diptera; family Drosophilidae; genus Drosophila; species Drosophila sulfurigaster. Next base: position 32,174,046 of record NC_084885.1, read on the forward strand.
CAGAGTGTACAAAAAAGCTTATAACAAAGGGAGGGGAACGGGAGGACTTAGAAGTCGAAGAAAAGAGTTGGAAAGAGATGGATTTATGGGAAGCCAAGGTGTGGAACAGGGATAGATATAGAAAGAGTGCGATTGGATTATAGAGAAGCTGAAGAGAAGTTAATATCTCTTAAGATCATGAACGCCAAAAAGAGAGTATCAAATATTTCATGAGGTTGCTGAGAAGACTTGGAAGGAAGAGAGAGATGAACTTAGGAAGGTACGATACACCACGGAGAAGATACGTGGTCAATACCTAATACTATTTATAGAGTCAAAGAGTCAGATCTCTTAAAAATTGTCCATGTCAGAAAGACTATATTGAATAAAATGTCGGAGACGACGGGGAAGATTTGGAAGAAGAAGAAAAGAGTTAATATAAAAGAGAGAGATGGGAAGATTGAGACTTCTTCGAAGATAGTTATTTAAAGGAGAGCATAAAGGAGACTACAGACATTGAGCGGACAGACACAAACACAAATTGCATTAAGTAAGAGAGTTATAATTAAAGAGTGAGACAGACATATGGCAAAATTTTAACATCAGAACGAGATAGATTATACGATACATATAGACACATATATACAGAGTTGTTGAACAACAAGATCTCTTTAAAATAAAGGAGAGACCTCGGCAGATTAAAAACACTGAAGACTTATAGCTAACAGAAAAGACAAATGGATTATACGAAAGAGTGAGGGAGATGAACTTATGGCGAGTTGTGATTGCAGGAGTAGGACAGAGAGAGAGAGAGAGACAGAGAGAGGGAGACAAATAGGTTGAAGTGATTGCATAAGGTAATCATGGAATTTTAACTAATGAGCATATTTTTGTGGGTATTTTTTTGGGAAGTCACCTTGAAGAGGAAGAAGAAGAAGAAGCTGAATTGAAATTGCGCAGTAAAAATTGCAAAATGATTGCACATTGAATTTGTGATTTGTGAGTGAGGTTAGGTTTGTTAGTTTGGGTTAGATTGTGCATGCGAATATGCGAATAACTCACTCTATCAGTCAGTTGCAGACTTGCTTCGTTTTCGTTTTCGTTTTCATTTTCATTTCTTTTAGTTTCATTTTGGAAATAATTCAGTTTATAGAGAAGGCATAGGTCGTATAGATAAGCCAAGTGAATTTAATGCTCGTACTCGTATTCGTACTCGTACTCATAAATATCCAAAAGATAGCTTTCTTCTGGCAGCAGAGTCGCGAGCGGACTGAGTTCGCTCTCTCGCCCCCGCTCTCGCTCTCGCTCCCGATCGGGGCGAATCTTCAGCAGCTCACCTTGAGTGTAGTCACACAATGTTCCCAGCAACACGACCAGGACGATGATCACAAGCAACGCACTGTAGAGGCAATCGAATCGAAACCGAGCGAAAAAAACAATGAATTAGTCATTTAGTTTATGGCCTGGGAGCGTGGATAGAAACGAAACTTACATGGCAAACCAGTCGAGTCCGGTGAGGGGTTCGCTCTGCTCCAGGCTGCAATTCTCCTCCACCACCATCGCTGTCTGTGGCATCGCCTCAGCGTCCTCGAACAGTTCCTTGAGGTATTCGCCCAGCCAGCGATTCAGGAGCGTTGCTCGGCAAGTGGCTGGAATGCAGGTGCCAATCTGAACGCTCAGCGTTTCCATGGCCTGAGGCAGCAGACTCTCGAATTGAATGTGCGCCAGGCAGTATTTACTCTGGGTGATCGATCCCTGTTGCATCTGTTCCGGCAGCTTTAAGCACGCATCGTAGTTGCCCATGTCGCTGAAGTGGCCATAGAGCAGACCGTGCGGGAACTTTCCCCACGCATCGAGCACTGTTCGATTGAATGAGGTGAGTTCTATATGTGACCGTGATCATGAGCTCGCACTCAGGCTTGACTTACATTTCAGGGCAGGCAGCGACTTAGTCTCGGCAGCCTGGAGCAGCAACCGTACCTGGGCCACACACAGGACATCGTTCTTATCAACAGAGGGGGACAGCACGGTCTCGTTGTGCGCCTGCTGAAGCACCTGGTAGCCAAAGTTACTGCGTTGCAGCCAGGTGAGCAGCTCCTGCTGACTGTATCCTTTGGTGTGAGCGGGGACAAGCAACAGGAGGAGCACTCCTAGAGTGAGTAGTCCTTGCTGTTGTCCCTGAGTTCCTTTCCCCTTACAAAGTGCAAGACGTCCTTGACCTTGTCCTTGCACTTGGCCCTGTCCTTGTCCTTGTCCTTGCTCCATTGACCGCTTGCGTGTTTGTGCCAATTGTAGTCGAAGGTTTTCTAATGCCATGGCCGTTATGAGGCATTAGTCGCGACGCGATTCATATTTATACGGCCGTAACACTTTTGAGCTCTTTACTGATATTTTTCTAATCGCCATCGAGCGTCGAGTACGCGCATTCATTGTGGAGGAGCCAGAGAGCCAAGTTCCGAGTGCTGAGAGTCGTCATGTCAACCCGATCCGATCCGACTCGCATCGCATCGGCATCGAGTCGAGTCTTTGATAACCGCACACCCGCCCGCCTAAGGTTTATCTTAGACTTAGCTAACACACGATGACGCCAACGACGACGACGCCGACGAAACACATTTTGACGCTATAAAATTGGTGCATTGACCGATAGATACTCGCGCACACGGGCATCTAATTCAACAATTCAAAAATACCACCACACGACACAAACATATCACAACAATGATCACAGCACACGCGGGGGGATTTTTGCGTCGCCACCCCTTCGCGCCCTCCCGCCAGCCCACCAACCCACCTACTCACCTGCTTGCCCATCAATTTCAGCAAGCTACAAGCTACAAGCTCAGCTCGGGTAAGCTCCGCTCTCTCAGCGTCCCACCGCGTCGTGCATATGCTCGCATCGCCATTAAATAATGAGCGAGCACTCAAGCGAGTTAGTTGAACCCGGAATTCTGAAAACATATCTATTATTTAGCCACACACTCCACAATAATAGCGTGAACATGCTCAAAGTGGGTGGCAAGCTGACCTTGAGCGCGTCAAGTCCTGAAGGGGGAGATAGAGGGACACATAGGGAAAGTGGGATACCGGGTATCCTGAAGTCGAGCACATACTTTCGTTGAGTCATGTATTAGCCAACTACTGAACAAACTAGTGTGAACTACCGTGCAAATGATTGTGCGGGGAGCTCTTCGAATTCGCGCAATTGGAGATAGAGGGATAGATAGGGATAGTGATAGTGACATACCGGGTATGCTGAAGTCGAGCACATACTTTCGTTGAGTCATTTATTAGCCAACTACTGCACAAACTAGTGTGAACTACCGTGCAAATGATTGTGCGGGGAGCTCTTCGAGTTGGAGATAGAGGGATAGATAGGGATAGGGATAGAGGGATGCCGGGTATCTTTAAGTCGAGCACATACTTTCGTTGAGTCATTTATTAGCCAACTACTGAACAAACTAGTGTGAACTACCGTGCAAATGATTGTGCGGGGAGCTCTTCGAGTTAGAGATAGAGGGATAGATAGGGATAGGGATAGAGGGATGCCGGGTATCTTTAAGTCGAGCACATACTTTCGTTGAGTCATTTATTAGCCAACTACTGAACAAACTAGTGTGAACTACCGTGCAAATGATTGGCGGGGAGCTCTTCGAATTCGCGCAATTGGAGCAATAACCGATAACCGTTGTCATAACAATCGACTCACGTCCCACCTCCCGCCTCCCACCACTCCCCCTTCAACATTATCATACGGAGAACAAGTGTTTGTGTGTTGCTGAGCACTCTCAAGTTGCCCGGTTTCTCAGTTACGGTTTCGGGTTTGGGGTTCGGGTTCGTGGAGTTCGAGTTCGTGATCGTATCTAACGATGTTATAACGATGGGTTCGACCTTGACGGCAATCAAAACAGTTAATACAAGCTATCGGCGCTGCCAGATGGTTACACGCTTTAATGGGCCGAAGCTTGCAAAGCTTCAAAGCGAACGCACGAGCTAAACAACCTTCAACCCAATATCAAAACAACAAACGAGAAAGCTCACAAGAAGCTTTCGCGAGAAGCTTCAAATCCTCTCCATAGAGCAAATGAGGGAGGGGAATGTTTATGATGAAATTTGTGATTTCACTTTTCGAGTTCATTCAACTTGAAAAAACTACCTGAATCAAGCGACTCTGTCAAATACTACGCAATTCACAACTCTCAACTCACATTTACTATCAGAGTGCGAGACGGATACCAAAAGTTTGCCAGCCCTTGACCAAGTAACATTCCAGCACCAAGGTCTTGCCTTAAACTTGAACGCGATGCGGCACAAAATTAAGTAAATACAATTCGATAAAGATTCGATATACTTCATTCAATAGATTATTTCTTAAAAGAATGAAGTACTCCTAATAATGTATTACGAGTTCTTGTTATATTTACTATATATTATTGTACATGCTTAGCATCATTGGCATAATTATAGTAATTTAAATATCTTTTGGTATATACATATATAAGGTTTTCTAGCGACTTTAAAAACATTATATTTTAAATAAGAGTTTTTTTTTTATTTGTTAAAAGATCATAATATGCATATATGGATATTAAAAACCCGTTATGTAGTTTTGCTTCTATCGTACTGCTATTTCAAAGTTCACTAATGCATTAGGTTTTTTACGACTTTAAAAATATTATATTTTAAATATGATGAATTTTTGTTTAATTTATCAAAATAACAATAGATATTTAATTCATTAATCCCTTAGGTATTTTGTATATAATATTATTAATATGGTTTTGTTTCTTCTTTTTTTTTTAGGTGTTTACCTGAATTCGATACACGAAATGGAAAGTTGTATTTTCAAAAAGAAGGTAAGTTTTTATTTTTATTTATTTGCACCTTCACTAGATTTAAATTTGACTGTTTTAACTTTAACAACTTGTCCCTTAAGTTTTCGAGCCACCCTCGCAGTCTCTGATGTCTGAAGCTGTGCCAATTGTTTTGACTGAGTCACAATGTCAATGTGCTTACGATCGTCATCGTTATGTAACACAGCGTCGCCAACAGCTGAGTTGAGTTGAGTTACCATGTGCAGTAGGCTGTGGCTGTGGCTGTGTCAGTTACATTCTCATTCCAGTCATGTTAACAACAGGTAATTAACATATGTGTGAGAGAGAAAGAGAGAGAGAGAGAGAGACGAAGACAGGGCGTATTATGTAAATACCTTGGTCTCGAAAGTGTTTATGTTAATGCGCAGATCGACATACTAATACAATCTTATAATGTATTCGAGACAACTGCGAGATGGATTTGCGTATAATGAGTTAAATTGATTGCTTCACTCGACTCCAAGTGCGATGACCTTTTGAATCATATGCGAGTAGTGTTTCAGTTAACACACGAGTCTCTTGGGATTACCCGACTGGCCAAAGATGAAATGCGATGAGATGCACTTTAAATTCGTGTATCTAAAACAATTTCGTGTATCTGCGAGATGATCTAATAAATCAATCACAAACTTGTGTTAGTTTCTAGATAAATATTCTAACGCTTGCTTCACCTTGAACTTTTCTAACTTTTGTTTACAATTTTTGCCATCGAATTTGCATAAGAAACTAACTATGTTGTTTTCACAATCTTCAGCAAGTTCAAGGCTAAGTAAGATCTTTTAATACCTATGTAAAAGTTAACTAATGTGGAAATCGATTGAATCTTTTTTGCACTCTATAGAATGCATGTAGTACCTAATCAATACACCAACTATTTTCATATTTTCAGTATTTTGAGGTATATTAATTTGGTATATTTTTATACTGCTGGTAATCTGGTATATTTGATACTACCAATAATAGTCTTTGGTATATTTTTAGTTAAAAATTAATACCGCACTGTTTTGTTTTAAAGCTAACTATGTTGTTTCAATAATATTAATCAAGTTCAAGGCTAAGTAAGATCTTTTAATATCTATGTACAAGTTAACTAATGTGGAAATCGATTGAATCTTTTTAGAATGCAGTTAGCTTTTTTATTAGCGCTTTAGTCTTGAACTACCCCCATTTTAGATTGGCTTATCAGACAAAATAACGATTGCCTCTTTAGAAAGTAAACCAGAGTTCCTCGCCTATCAACAGTAGTTGTTTGTACTAACTACAATATGTGGGTTAATATGAGCAATTTGTTTAGTTGCTGCTGTTTTTAAGGTTCGAGTATACTTTGAACCAAGAGAATTGTTATCAGACATATTTTAGCATAAGTTGAAAACGATTTTTGATCAGATTTCTAAAATTGGAACCGCAAATAAGTGTTTACTTCCCACATTCATTATCAATTCAAATGCTTGGACTTGGTTCAATTTGCTTATCAGCATTTGTATTAAGTCATTATGAGTATATCTTTAATTATTTCCCGTTAGCAGATTCAATAGGAGAGAACGAGGATAACAATTGAGTATAAGATTATCAAATTCTAAGTGAATGCTATTTTTAAAAACAATTGTTACAGTAAAGATTTCCAGTGAATGGGAGTCATATCATCATCATATCACCAAACATTTGAATCACAAAAGCGTGTGGATTTCAAGTGCACACTTGCAATTAATTCAAGTGTTTGTTTTATTGCCCATATTGTTGATCACAACAACACTATAACTAACTCTTGGCTCTTGTCTACTCTTCCAACTAAGCGACTGATAACCAAGTAGAGATATCGTTAGACTAATGCCAGTCAATTTTGTAATAAAAGTGTTGAGTTTAGTAATCTGTGTTATTATCTAATTCCGAAATCTTGTGGAAACCTTTCTTTGTGTATATATATAAAGTAGTCTATCCTTGAAGGTTTGTCAGTCAGTAAGTTGAAATCGATTTCAAATTACAATGAACACATCAATCCCATGATAATTAACTTATTATAATATTTGAATATTCTATTATAATTATATTATCTATCCTAGGATAATGAACTCTTTATGATATTTTATTATTCTATTACAATCTTATTTTAGAGTCACATACGAAATCTGATCACTCCATAACAAAAAAACACTTATTAACTAGAATTAAATTTGCTTATTTTCCATAAATAGCAAAATCAGAAGTTTAAAAGATTAGATTTCTATTTTTTGTGAATATTATTTACATAAAACTGATTAACAACAATCCGTTTTGGCCATGGTGGTCAAAACACTCACTTAACTCGAATGTGAACTGAAGAGTTTTTTTTGAAGAACATCGATAAAGTTATGCATACTATAATCTACCCTAGACATGGCAGATAACCCAAACAATCGTCTTATCTGCAGACAACACCGGGCCTTTATATAGCGCCAAAGCTGTCCACTGGCCAACACACAACTCAATCGATGTCCAATCAGAATGGTCAAGTCCATTGTAATAATACTGCTCCTCCAACTAATCGCTGGCCTGTCGCTCATCAGTGCCATGCAGCTGAAAATCCCAGCGATGCACCAAGTGGAGCCCAGGGAATTCCTCGAGATGCGAAAGCTACAATCGCTGAGCCTTGAGTTCACACAACAATTCGAAAACATAACCCTGAAGGATCTGGAGATACCAAGCGAACGGATTCCCAGCCTACAGGACTTGCAGTGCCTGGCCGACGTAGGACTTTGGATGAATGGCATTTCATCAGCCTCAATGTGGTCTATTAAGAGTAAGTAAAAGTCCTTCTTAGGTTCTTAAGACAAGACTTAAATCTTGAAGAATACATTTCAAAATTGAACCGTAAATATCAATACTTTTAGTTTTGAAACAAGAATGTTTTCAGCTCATAATAAGTCAAACAATATTCGGTTTCCATCTTAAAAAAAGGATCTTTAACTAGTCTTTAGACTAAGATCGTAATTCAAGAATTATTCCTAAAGAGCCTTGAATTGATTCGTTGCTCTTTCCTACTGTGGACAAAAAGTAAGGAGTAAAGTTCGATTTAACATAAATTTCCCGGTCTTAACATTTGGGGCTACTTCTTTTTATTTTAAGTTGACAGTATTGTTAATGTACATACATATGTATGTGCTTACTTACTTCCGAAGTTAACTCTGAATCAAAATTTTTTCTTCTTGCAGTGATTGATGCCTGGGGATCGAAGCCTGCTGGTATCCTGAGCCTAAACATCATTGATTTGGGAAACTACGAGCAGTGCATCAACATAAACCAGCTGATTGCGACCAACCATGCCATTAAAGGTAAATATTGCATGGCGGAAATTCCGTTTGGCAAAATGCTGGGCATCGAATCAAACGTCATACGTAGCGTCAGCTTGAAGATTGGCGTTTGTTTCCCCTCCTCGTGTTCGTCCAGCAACATGGACACTCTACTGAACCGGGCGATTCAGAGCTTGCTCAACGTCACCCACTCCGGTGCGCTGATCAACTCGGACACCTGCCAGACTGCGGATCGAGAAGCTTTCCCTGGTCTTACTATATTCACAATGTATGTAAAGTTTTCATTTAGATTTGATCCCATACTAATTAAGCGACTTCTTTTGTAGTGTGCTGCTGTCCGTCTTCGGGGCCCTTGCCTTGCTGGCCACCTTATACGATTACTTCATCTGTCAGGATCAAAGTAAGTTACAAATTATAAATTGAAGTGGAACTGCTTATTGATCTGTTGTCAACTCCCCTCATCTAGGTCAACTGCCTGTCCTGATCAAGATCTTCTCGATACGTGCCTCGTCTCGTGCTCTCTTCCGCACCACAAACCCCAAATCGAATCCCAATGTGATTGATTGTCTTCATGGCATGCGTTGTATGTCCCTGTTGTGGGTGGTCTTTGGTCATGAGTACATGTTCGGCTTGGTGCAGCCCAATATTAACCAATGGAGCATTTACCACGTAAGTTACTCGAGACAGCTGAAGCTGAACATCGAGAACTGATTGGGGAGTTTTTATTGCAGTGGCTTCAACAACCCTTCCAGAACATGATAGTTCATGCCGCCTTTTCCGTGGATACATTCTTCTTCCTGAGTGGTTTGCTTGTGATCATGATTGCCCTGCGCTCCATGGACAAGTAAGTAGTCAGGAATTTTCATTAATGACACCTATTAACACCTACCTAACTCCTTAGAACTAAGGGAAAACTGAGTGTGCCGCTGATGTATCTGCATCGGTATTTGCGCTTGGCTCCCCTAGTGGGTGTGGCCATCTTAGTCTACATGCAGCTGTTGCCTTTGCTGGTGAGCGGACCTCTTTCCAATAATGGCGTCGATGACTTTGAGAAATGCGAACGCACCTGGTTCTGGTCGCTGCTCTTCGTGCAGAACTATGCCACAACGGAGATTGTAAGTTCCCCTTGACTTCCAGTTCCCTTCGGATCGTATTATAACCTTAATTTCCCACAGTGCTTGGGACACACTTGGTATCTAGGAGTGGACATGCAACTCTACCTGTTGTCGCCCATCTTCCTGTTCGCACTCTATAAGTGGGGCAAGAAGGCTGCCATTGGAATCGTAATACTGATGATCTTGCTGCTCGTCTGGATGTTTACCCTCATGATGGTCAAGGAGTATTCCGTGTACTTCCGAAACGGCTTTGGTCCCGCTGACTCGAATCGTTGGCTCTACCATTCTACTCATCTGCATGCCACGCCCTGGCTGGTTGGTGCCGTCTTCGGATACTTTTTGCACGTGAATCGTGGCAAATCCTTCAAGCTGACCCCTCTCATGGTCTGGGCAGGCTGGCTGCTCAGCCTGGCGATCATATTCGCCTGTGAGTTCTCTTTGGTGGGCTACGACAAGTTCGGAGGTCCTAAGCTCACCATGTTGGGCGATGCTCTTTACTACACGCTGACACGCCTTGGCTGGCCCCTGGCTCTCTGCTGGGTTGTATTTGCCTGCATGCAAGGATACGGCGGCATGGCGAACAGTTTCCTCTCCTGCCCACTGTGGCAGCCGCTGTCGAAGCTCTCCTACTCCGTGTACATCTGGCATATTCTCATTCAGGAGATGAACGTGCGACGCATTCAATCGAGCACTTATTTTTCCGACTACGAAATGGTAAGTTCTTTCTTTTTTATCCTTCAATTCAGTGGAGTACTTAACACTTCTTCTTTCCTTGTAGATGCTCAGGTTCTGGTCGGACTTTGGTTTTACCGTTCTCGTTTCCTATGCAACTTATGTCACAATTGAGGCACCTCTTGGCGGCTTGGAAAGTCTTTTGCTATCCAGAAGCAAACCGAGTCCAGTTGCGAAGACAGTTCCAGAAATCATCAAAGTGGAGAAGAATCCTATATCCATTGTGAATGTTGATCTCGAGGCAGCCCCAATTCCAACGAAAACTAGCTCAGAAATAGAAAATGCGACTGATGAAGCCTCAACAAGTGCTGCAGCTGAGACAAATATTCCACAAATGAACCCAAACTAACCTTGTCCGTTACTATAAGCTAAGTTAAGAGCGAGCTCGATTTCAAATTCTCATCTTCACCTTAGCTTTAATGCGAGAAAGCGAGCCTTAAGCTTTCCTATTTTAATTTTTTTGTTACTTTAAAATATTTATTATAGAATAAGTAATAATATTGTATTATATAAGGAAACTGGTTAAGAAAACATTGGATTCACTTATGAATTTAATCAGAAAAATAATAATAACATAAAAATGTTTTCAAATTTTAATAGATTTGCTTTTTGTCTTACGCTGTTGAATTTCAAATTGGCACGCAGTACGTCTCTATCTGTATGAATATGTAATACTAAATAAAAATGTAATAATAAAATATATTAATATATACCGTTTAAATTGATAAATCTAATTTGAAAATGTAATTAAACATTTTGCAGCATTAAGACTGTGCATACTCTTGCACAGCGCGCTATAGGAAATTTAACCACTTTTTCTGGCCAAAAGTCATTTTTTGAAAGTTGGCAGATTGAACTAATTTTAGGTGCAATGTGTTCACAATAGATCATTCATCAATGTTGCATACCAGAATTTTCGATAGATGGCGCCAATCAAAAATATCAGCTGATAAGTACAGCTGTTGGAATGGCAATTCACGTGTTTTTGCATAGTGCGTTTTGCTTGCAATTTTACAATTGTGAATTGTGAGTTCTATCCACAGTGGTTTGTATTATGTGTTTGTGCTTGTCAAATGTGTGAAAAATTCGTGTTGTGCACTGAATAGATTAAAAGTGTTAGTAACTTAAAAAATTCATATTTTTGATGAGTCTCACTTTTCGAATGCTATGTAAACTGAGTCCAGCAGACTTCATCGATGAAATGTTTTCTATGTTGTAGAGTATTTCATTCTTGTTCAAATGAGAGTAATTAAAAAGATCAATTATAACCACAAATGAGTTAAATTTTAATTTTTAGAACGTAATCTAATTGCAAAAATTCAGAATTTTAAGTTATATTAAAATCAATGTCGGGAAAAAAAAAGCAAAATTGATTTTTTTTGTTAACTCCTTTACGTACTATTTGATATAAGTAGGTAAAAAGCGATTTTACCACAAAAAAATAAATGGAAAATATCGAACAACAAATTGCATGAAATTTTTTTTTTTTTAATTTTTATTAATTTTAGGCTTGCCACGCCCATTAATGTTAAAAAATATATAAAATAATTGTTATAGAAACAGTTGTTGTATATTAAAATAGTATTTTAAACATATTTCCAAAATTACTTAAATTTCATACAAAAAGGGGGCGGTGCCACACCCACTTTTTTTTTTTAATTTCAATAGATAATGGTTGTTTTAACCTTGAGATATTAATTTTGGCCAGAGAAAGTGGTCAAATTTCCTATAGACGCATCATTAAGGCAGCGCAGTTTGTCAGTTAAAAAAAAACATTGCATACTTTTACAGCCCTCTTTCAATTGCTATAGCAACTGCAATTCTTTAAAATCATGGCATACTTTCGGGGGCACTGTGAACGCCAAAAATATAGCCAGAAACAAGAAAGTGCTTGATATCTCAGAAACTACAAGGACGATTTGGATGTCCTTTGGCATGTTGATAGGCCTAACTAAAAGTCTTTGATTGACACCTGATTGATTGCTTCACTCAACTCGACTCGACCCCAAATGCGATGACCTTTTGAATCATAGGCGAGTAGTGTTTCAGTTAACACACGCTAGGATTACCCGACTGGGCAAAGATGAAATCAGATGAGATGCACTTTAAATTTGTGTATCTAAAATAATCTATCTATCTATGTAAAAATTAACTAATGTGGTTAGATTTTTTATTAGCGCTTTAGTCTTGAGCTACCCCCCATTTTAGATTGGCTTATCAGACAAAATAACGATTGCCTCTTTAGAAAGTAAACCAGTGTTCCTCGCCTATCAACAGTAGTTGTTTGTACTAACTACAATATGTGGGTTAATATGAGCAATTTGTTTAGTTGCTGCTGTTTTCGAGGTTCGAGTATACTTTGAACCAAGAGAATTGTTATCAGACATATTTTAGCATAAATTAAAAACGTTTTTGGTCTGGTTTCGACGAGGTGTTTACTTCCCACATTCATTATCAATTCAAATGCTTGAACTTGGTTAAATTTGCTTATCTGCATTTGTATGAAGTCATTATGAGTATTCCTTTAATTAGTCCGCTTTAGCAGATTGAATTGCAGAGAACTAGGATAACAATTGAGTATAAGATTATCAAATTATAAGTGCATGCTATTATCAAATGAATTGTTACAGCAAAGATTTCCACTGAATATGAGTCATATCATTATCATATCTCAAAATTCTACCAAACATGTGAATCACAAAAGCGTGTGGATTTCAAGTGCACACTTGCAATCAATTCAAGTGCTTGTTTTATTGCCCATATTGTTGATCTAACTAACTGACCCTTGGCTCTTGTCTACGCTTCCGACTAAGCGACTGATAACCAAGAAGAGATATCGTTAGAATATTGCAAGTCAACTTTGAGATCATATCTAGCTATTTATACACTTAGAAATAAACGTGCTGTGTTTAGTAATCTGTGTTATTATTTATTTCCGAAATCTAGTGGAAATTCTTTTCTTGTTTAGATTGATATATCAGTCTATCTTTGATGGTTTGTCCGCCAGTTAATTAAAATCGATTTGTAAGATAAGTATGATACAATAAACTGATCTATAATGGACTTATTGTATTATAATTTTATTATTACGCATAGTTTAAAAATAAAAGTTAAGATAGATATATCAGTCTGTCTTTAGAGGTTTGTCAGTCTGTTAATTGAAATCGATTTCTAAGATAAGTATTAATGTTACAATGAACACATCTACTCTACGATAATGGAATTATTAGTATAGTTTAATATTCTATTATCTATCTTAGGATAATGGACTCAATTTATTATTCTATTATAATCCTATTATTACGAAATTGTGGAGTCACATACGAAATATGTTTACTCCACAAAAATTTGCTTACTGTGCATAAATAGCAAAATCAGACGTCTATAAGATTAGATGTTTATTTTTTTTTAATATTATTGGTTAAAGTCGATTCATATTTACATAGAACTGATTAATAACAATACGTGTTAGCCTTCGTAATCAAAACACTCACTTAACTCGAACGTGAATTGAAGAGTTTTTTTTCCTTTTTTGAGGAATTACAGTTCTGAGTAAGAATCGAAATCTTGATATCCCGACCATAAAGCAATACACAGACATCGATAAAGTTATGCATACTATAATCTACCCTAGACATGGCAGATAACCCAAACAATCGTCTTATCTGCAGACAACACCGGGCCTTTATATAGCGCCAAAGCTGTCCACTGGCCAACACACAACTCAATCGATGTCCAATCAGAATGGTCAAGTCCATTGTAATACTACTGCTCCTCAAACTAATCGCTGGCCTGTCTTTCATCAGTGCCATGCAGCTGAAAATCCCAGCGATGGACCAAGTGGAGCCCAGGGAATTCCTCGAGATGCGAAAGCTACAATCGCTGAGCCTTGAGTTCACACAACAATTCGAAAACATAACCCTGAAGGATCTGGAGATACCAAGCGAACGGATTCCCAGCCTACAGGACTTGCAGTGCCTGGCCGACGTAGGACTTTGGATGAATGGCATTTCATCAGCCTCAATGTGGTCTATTAAGAGTAAGTAAAAGTCCCCTTCCTAGGTTCTTAAGACAAGACTTAAGTCTTGAAGATACACTTCAAAATTGAACCGTAAATATCAATACTTTTAGTTTTGAAACAAGAATGTTTTCAGCTCATAATAAGTCAAACAATATTCGGTTTCCATCTTAAAAAAAGGATCTTTAACTAGTCTTTAGATTAAGATCGTAATTCAAGAATTATTCCTAAAGAGTCTTAAATTGATTTTTCTTCTTGCAGTGATTGATGCCTGGGGATCGAAGCCTGCTGGTATCCTGAGCCTGAACATCATTGATTTGGGAAACTACGAGCAGTGCATCAACATAAACCAGCTGATTGCAACTAATCATGCCATTAAGGGTAAATATTGCATGGCGGAAATTCCGTTTGGCAAAATGCTGGGCATCGAATCAAACGTCATACGCAGCGTCAGCTTGAAGATTGGCGTTTGTTTCCCCCTCCTCGTGTTCGTCCAGCAACATGGACACTTTACTGAACCGGGCGATTCAGAGCTTGCTCAACGTCACCCACTCCGGGGAGCTGATCAACTCGTACACCTGCCAGACTGCGGATCGAGAAGCTTTCCCTGGCCTAACCATATTCACAATGTATGTAAAGTTTTCAAATTGATTTGAACACCGACTAATTAATGGGATTTCCTTTGTAGTGTGCTGTTGTCCGTCTTCGGGGCCCTCGCCTTGCTGGCCACCTTATACGATTACTTCATTTGCCGGGATCAGAGTGAGTCCTAATTGAACTTATGTGCTGAGGAGTTTACTGACACTAATTTATAACTAGGTCAACTGCCTGTCCCGATCAAGATCTTCTCGATACGTGCCTCGTCTCGTGCTCTCTTCCGCACCACAAACCCCAAATCGAATCCCAATGTGATTGATTGTGTTCATGGCATGCGTTGCATGTCCCTGTTGTGGGTGGTCTTTGGTCATGAGTACATGTTCGGCATGGTGCAGCCCAATATTAACCAATGGAGCATTTACCACGTAAGTTACTCGATAGAACTGTAGGTGAACATCGAGAAATGATTCGGAAGTTTTTATACCCGCTACCCATAGGATAGAAGGGTATTATAACTTTGTGCCGGCAGGAAATTTATGTAACAGGTAGAAAGAGGCATCTCCGGCCCTATAAAGTATATATATATTCTTGATCAGTGTCAACAGCCGAGACGATCTAGCCATGTCCGTCTGTGTGTCTGTCCGTCCGTCCGTATGAAACACTGGATCTCAGAGACTATAAGAGATAGAACTATAATTTTTTTTCGACAGCATTTGTTATGTTTGCACGCAGATCAAGTTTATTTCAAATTTTTGCCACGCCCACTTCCGCCCCCGCAAATCAAAAAAATTTAATAACAAGCGTAATTTTAAAGCTAAAGTTGCGAATTTTGGAATATACAATAATTGCTATAGTAGTTATGATTCTTGAAAATTTGGTTGCGATCGAAGTTATTAAAGAAATACTTTTGTATGAGCAAAAACGCCTATTTCCCCTAGTAAGTAGGCGTTTTTGCCTATACAAAAGTAAGTCTTAGTTGCTTTGGCTGACAATCTGGTATTTTGTGCCGTCTATTTTGAATGTGGTTCTATATCGACATACTAAATATACCATTTGGTATATTTGTAGCATTTTTGCAGTATATTCAGTATATTTTGAGAAAAATACCGCAAAATATATTTCTTTTATTCAAAATGGGTAGCGGGTATCTCACAGTCGAGTACACTCCACTGTAGCTTTCTTACTTGTTTTTTCTTGCAGTGGATGCAACAACCCTTCCAGAACTTGATAGTTCATGCCGTCTTTTCCGTGGACACATTCTTCTTCCTGAGCGGTCTGCTTGTCATTATGATTGCCCTGCGCTCCATGGACAAGTAAGTTCCCAGGAATTTTCATTAATAATACCTTCTATAATAAAATCTTTTCGCCTTAGAACTAAGGGAAAACTGAATGTGCCGCTAATGTATCTGCATCGGTATTTGCGCTTGGCTCCTCTCGTCGCTGTGGCCATCTTGGTCTACATGCAGCTGTTGCCTTTGCTAGTAAGCGGACCTGTCTCCAATATTGGCTTCGATGACTATGAGAAATGCGAACGCACCTGGTTCTGGTCGCTGCTCTTCGTGCAGAACTATGCCACAACGGAGATTGTAAGTTCCCCTTGACTTCCAGTTCCTTTCGGATCGTATTATAACCTTAACTTCCCGCAGTGCTTGGGACACACTTGGTATCTAGGAGTGGACATGCAACTCTACCTGTTGTCGCCCATCTTCCTGTTCACACTCTATAAGTGGGGCAAGAAGGCTGCCATTGGAATCGTAATACTGATGATCTTGCTGCTCGTCTGGATGTTTACCCTCATGATGGTCAAGGAGTATTCCGTGTACTTCCGAAACGGCTTTGGTCCCGCTGACTCGAATCGTTGGCTCTACTTCTCTACTCATCTGCATGCCACGCCCTGGCTGGTTGGTGCCGTCTTCGGATACTTTTTGCACGTGAATCGTGGCAAATCCTTCAAGCTGACCCCTCTCATGGTCTGGGCAGGCTGGCTGCTCAGCCTGGCGATCATATTCGCCTGTGAGTTCTCTTTGGTGGGCTACGACAAGTTCGGAGGTCCTAAGCTCACCATGTTGGGCGATGCTCTTTACTACACGCTGACACGCCTTGGCTGGCCCCTGGCTCTCTGCTGGGTTGTATTTGCCTGCATGCAAGGATACGGCGGCATGGCGAACAGTTTCCTCTCCTGCCCACTGTGGCAGCCGCTGTCGAAGCTCTCCTACTCCGTGTACATCTGGCATATTCTCATTCAGGAGATGAACGTGCGACGCATTCAAACGAGCACTTATTTCTCCGACTACGAAATGGTAAGTTCTTTCTATTATACTTTTTAATCCTAGGCAGTATTTAACACTCTATTCTCCCCTTGTAGATGCTCAAGTTCTGGTCGGACTTTGGTTTCACCGTTCTCGTTTCCTATGCCACTTATGTCACAATTGAGGCACCTCTTGGCGGCTTGGAAAGTCTTTTGCTATCCAGGGGCAAACCCAGTCCAGTTGCGAAGACAGTTCCAGAAATCATCAAAGTGGAGAAGAATCCTATATCCATTGTGAATGTTGATCTAGAGGCAGCCCCAATTCCATCGAAAACTACAACAGGGATTGAGATAGAGAATGGGGCTGATGAAGCCACAACAAGTGCTGCAGCTGAGACAAATGATCCACAAATGAATCCAAACTAACCTTGTCCGTTACTATAAGCTAAGTTAAGAGCGAGCTCGATTTAACATTCTCATCTTCACCTTAGCTTTAATGCGAGAAAGCGAGCCTTCAGCTATCCTACTTTTTTTTTTGTTACTTTAAAATATTTATTGTATAATAAGTAATATCTAATAATGTTGTATAAGGAAACTAGTTAGGAATACATTGAACTCACTTATGAATTTAATCCAAAAAATAATTATACCATAAACATATTTTTTAATTTTAGCAAATTTGATTTTGTTCTTTTGCTGTTACATTTCACAGCCAATCATTGTTCCAAAAATGGGCAACAGATTGCGTCACTCAAAATGCATGTGAATATCTGTATGTCTGCTGGCTGCTGATTTATTTTTGTCGGCGGTTTTTAACTGGCGTGTGTCTTTGCAGAAAATCGATCCGTCAACACGCATACAGGAGGTGATCAAGGAGGTGGTGCAACGCGAGGTGGAGTATCACCAGCTGGTGACGAACTCCAATGCATTGGGACGCCGCCCGTCATCGAGGCCATTAATGCAGAAAAAAAAGCATTGCATACTTTTACAGCCACCTTTCGATTGCAATAGCAACTGCAATTCTTTAAAATCATGGCATACTTTCGGGGGCACTGTGAACGGCAAAAATATAGCCAGAAACAAGAAAGTCTTTGATATCTCAGAAACTACGAGGACGATTTGGATGTCTTTTGGCATGTTGATAGGCCTAATTAAAAGTCGTTGATTGGCACTAGTTTCAACCGGATCCTTTAAAGGATATTCGAGTTATCGACAAATTGATGTATACAAAAAATAACGTTTATCTCTGCTGCTGTAAGGACTTTCGTCCTTTTTCCAATTGATTCTTCAATTTCGTGTCAAGAGCTACCCATATGCCAAAGGACATCATCTTAGTCCTTCAAATGGCTGAGTTATGGCTGATTTCTGGACTTTTAGTAAATTTTTCTATGCCTACCCCTTGCAAAATTTAAGTTGCCATTTTTGAGAAAATTTATGTTGCATACTTTTAGGTTTGTCATTTCATTTGAGCATAATTATAGAAAAATGCTCATAACTTCGCGATATCCTGCCGCAGGATGTCGGGACATGTCTCGTTTGAATCGCAAGGACGAATTTTATCGATCAGCATCAACGAAATATAGGAATCCAACTCTTGTAAAATTTCGCCGAAGCGAAAAACACAAAATCCAGGATAACTCCGAAACGGTAAGGACGAATCGAATGTCCTTTGGTCAGCTGATAGGTCTACCCATTAGCCATTGTTTGACACAGGACATAGGCCAGGATACGCCAGGATACGGCCGAGTTATAGCCAATTTTAGCTGAAGAAAATGTTCACATTAACTCCGCTCCTCTAAGGACCTTCGTCCTTTTTGTTTTGCAGTTCGATAAATCTTCATTGGTAGTGTATGTGTGCCAAAGGACATCCTTTTCGTCCTTCAAATAACGGAAATATTGCTAAAATATTCGACAACATAAAACAAATTCATATTTTAACAGATTTGCTGTTTCCATCGGTAGCATTCAAATTTTAAATTGGCGCGCAAGTATTTATCTTGTGGTTCCGAAAACAGGCGGCAGATGGCGGCACTGAGCAAGCAAGTGACTTGCTCTGCTTGCTGCTGATTTCTGTTCGCCTGGTATTTCACCCGCTGATTTAGCAATTTTTGACCATCGCGGCAATTTGTTGTAGTACCAGAAACTGGCTACAGATGGCGACACTGAGCAATCAAGTGACTTGCTCTATTTCAGCTTGCTTCTGATTTCTGTTCGCCTGGTATTTCACTTGCTGATTTGGCAATTTTTGGCCATCGTGGGAACATTGGAGTGGGCAACAACGACCACAGTATAAAGAATTGTTGTTGTAAATGTTGTTGTTGTAGTTGTTTCAATATCCGACTAAAAAAGGTATGTATTTTCAAATTTTAACAAATTTTATTTTTATTTGTCGGTTGCATTCAAATTTCAAATTGGCGCGCAAATATACCTTTCGTGGTTTCGTTAACGGCCAGCAGGTGTCGCCAGTCAAGTGACTTTCTGTTTTAATGCTTGCTGCTGATTTATGTTCGCCTGGTATATCAGCCGGCAATTTGGCATATTTTGACCATCGCGGCAACATTTAGTGGGCAACAACAAGAACTACATTATCAATAATTCTTTTTCAAATTGCTTTTGTTGTTTTTGTTGTCGTTGTTGTAAATAATTGTAGAAGCAGAGCTAAATTTCAAGTTTCAGGATAACTCGAGAACTAGAAGGACGATTCGAATGCCCTTTGGCTAGTAGGCCTTATAGGGCAAATAGACCTTATTAAGACGCAACCTTTGGTATATTGCTTGTCAGGATATTCAAGGACATTCACGTGCTATGGTATACAAAAAAGTCCTTTTATCTCAATTCCTTTAAATATTTTCGTCCTATTTCGAAGCTATGGCTAAATCCGTATCCTCGTGCCAAAGGACATCCTTGTTGTCCTTTAAATTACCGAGATACAGAATATTATTCGATTTTCAGAACAAATTTGTGATTATAGAAATGTAGTTAACTTTTTCATTATTATTGACATCAAGCTGTAAAAGACAATATCTGAAAAATAAATAAGTAGAAATCTGCGCCTTATTTGTGTTTTCATTATTGTGTATTATTAATTAATATGTTTATGCAAAATTTAATTCAGTACAATTCAATAAAATATATTTTAATCTCATATAATACACTTGTTTATGTTTACAAACGTCATGAAGTGGACTTTATCGGCACTCGCCTTATGCATATTTAAGCTAATTGATAAGAGCTATCTTTAGTGGGCATTTCTACAGGGTAATCGGGCAGTAACTGAATGATTGGTCAGCTTATCAGCTGAGTTATATAGTTATTCTATCATATACAATTGATTCACGTTTCTCATAATAACAGTATAAATAAATGATAGTTGAAGAAGCTCAAAAAAAAAAGATTGATAAAGATAATGCGAGAATGTGTGGATTTCCTATAATAACTACTGTCTAGGCAGCTTCTGTGCTCGCTGGCACTATTGCAGGCTTTGGCTTGGGCTTTTTCGCGTCCGAGAGCCACCAGCCTACCAAAGTGGAGCAAGGGGCTTCGACCAGAATGTAGACGACGTAGGAGAGCAGCACCGTGAAGCCAAAGTCGCCCCAGAATCGCAGCATCTGATTAATTGAGGTATTCTTTTAAAATATATAAACAAAAGTGGAATTAGATGAGTCACTTACCACATCGTAGTCGGAGAAATAGGTGTTTGTGTGAGTGCGCGCCGAGTTGAGGTTCTCGAAGAATATGTGAAAAATGTAGGCGCAATAAGAGAGTTTCGACAGCGGCTGCCAGAGAGGTGAGGCGAGGAAGCTGTTGGCCAACCCGCCATAACCCTGCATGCAGGCAAAGACCACCCAGCAGAGAGCCAGAGGCCAGGCGATGCGTGTGAGACTGAGGAAGAAGGCCTCATTCACAATGGGCACGGGCGTGGCGTTGAGGCCCGCATAGGGTTCCAGGGCCAACACGGTGACGAGCAGGAAACTCAAGCTGAGCAACCAAAAAGTCCACACGACGAGGCGATTCAACTGGAAGCGTTTGCCCTTAGTCAGATAGAGGAAGTAGCCGAAGAGGACGCCCACCAGCCACGTTGAGGCGCGCACATGGATCGGAAAATAGATGAAGGGCTCGCCCCTCTTGACAGCATCGCCCCGTATCTGCATGGAGTAGTTGTTCACAATCATTGTGGCAAAGAGGTAGGAGCTGAGCACCAAGATGAGCAGCACAATGGCCGCAGCTGCTTTCTTGCCCCATCTGTAGAGGGCAATGAGAAAGATGGGGGACAACAGATAGAGCTGCATGTCCACGGCCAAGTACCAGGAATGGGAAATGCACTGCAAACACAAAGCTGAATTAATTGCAGTTGGTGGAAGAGGGGAGAAATCGTTGTTACCTTATCCCAGAAGAAGTTCTGGACGTAGAGCAGCGTCAGGTACCAGTTCTTATTGCAAATGCTGTAGTCATCGAACATAGTAGTGCCCCATATGGGTCCGTCCCCGAAGTACGGCAGCAACTTCACGTAGAGGAGCATGGCAAAGCCCAGAACGGGCGTGAGGCGCAGATAGCGATTCAAATATAGCTTCGGAATGTTAAGTTTGCCGTTTCCCCTGCAAGTATTTGAATGAGATCGTTAGTAAGCTACAACAAAGCTGTCTATTAGCTAGCAACTTACCGCTCCATGGCACGGAACTGTGAGCTGACCACCAGCATGCCGCTGAGAAAGAAGAAGGTGTCCACGGCATTGATGCACTGCTGGATGAACATGCGAAAAGGTGTTGCTCCCCACTGTGCAAAGGATAATCGTTAGTCCTGGACACAATCTAGAGAACTACTAAAGACTCACCGTAAACATATCCATGCGATTAATGTTCGGCGACTTGAGAGCGATAATGTAGTCATGACCAAAGATAACCCAGATGAGGGACATACAGCGCAAGCCATGCAGGCAGTTGATCATATTCGGATTCGAGTTACTCGAAATGCGAAACAATGCTCCCGAGTTGACACGTGCTGAGAACGCTTTAACCAGTTGCGGGAGTTGACCTGAGAATCAAATGTGCTTAATAAGCAGCTGGTTAACTTGCAGAGTGTGGCGAACTTACTTGGATCCTCACAGAAGAAGTAATCGTAGAGTGTGGCCAACAGAACAAACAGTCCCAGAACGGAGCAAAGAACACTAAATCGGGAGACTTTGTCAGAGGAAGAAGAACTTTTTGCTGATAATTGTGCTTACATGGTGAATATCGTGAGCCAGTCGAAGGGTTCACGACCAGTTGTCTTACAGGTACTTTCAGTCACCAGGACTGCAGTCTCATCCACCTCAAGACCGAGTTGTTCCATCAGCTGGCGCAGCAGGATATCCATATCTGTGCTATCGCAGGTGGTGGGAAAACAAACAGCGATATTGGCATTCGATGTGCTCTGAAAGAGCTGACCCACAGGCAGCCTGGCAAAGCAGTACTTGCCCTGGAGTGTGTAATCAGTGGAAATTTGTTGATTGATCCTCAGGCACTCGTCGTAGTTGCCCAAACTCCTGGTGTTGCCCTGCAGCACTCCCGAGGGCAGTGAACCCCAAGAGTCGAGCACTGTGAAGGAGAAAATAGTTATCACAATGATTCGTGACTGGGTCAAACTAAACTTACTTTGCAGCGCCCAATTGGTGTTGTTGCCAAGTGCAAGCTGCACCTGGGCGAGATCCTGAGCACATTGTGTATCAACGTCCGCTAAGGTGAAGTTCTCCAGCTGTCTATAGAACTCCAAGCCCAAGTAACTCAGGCCTAATCCACGTTGAACATTTGCAGCAGCAGTTGTGCCAAGCAGCAGGATAATTAGCAACCTTATCATCGTAATTCTTCGCAAAGACTGTGTACTCTAGAGTCCATTCGTGGTTCTTTTATATGAGCGAGTGTTTCCCCAATGCTAAAATATGCGATAAGCTGCCACTTTTGCCTCAGCTCTGTCTGCGAATCTGCTACCAAACGCTATCGCATGGCCAGTGGGCTGTCAGCTATCAGTACTAGAGAACTCTGATTACACCTCTGGCGTAGAGAGCTACGACTATCTCAACCTTAATCACCTTCTTCTGGGAGGTGTGGGCAAACCCCTTGAGTTCACTTGGTTATTTCCAAAACGCGGCAACTGTTTTCCCCCGATATGATATGCGGAGAGAGATTCCAATTTGGGGTTCCAGAGATCCTCAAATTTCCTGAACCTTAAACGGAAAGCAATTATCAATTATTTTGCATATAATAGGCATATTGTAGGGTACTTAATAGTAATAGCAATAATAATAATATTTTATAGTATATTGTATTAGTATATTATTGTAGCGACAAAAAGTAAATATGAATAAAGTTGTAAAAGAAGCTAGGGTAAAAGAAAGTGCACATATTAATAAAGAACTAGAATAGTAGATGCTTAAGTATTAAGTACTTATTGGTTAATAATAATAAGTATTACTTGGGCTATCTAAAGTAGTAGTTGTAAAAATAATACTTCCAATAATGCGGAAATAGAAAAATTGTATTAGTTATCAAAGTTTGTTACATCAATCAACATGCAGAATTATTTCAATATATTTCATATTTTGTATTTAAATTAAAAATATGTCGAAGATAAAATATCAAAAGTAGTTTGTAAAATATAAATAATTAAAAGTTTAGTCATTAAACTTTAAATATTACAAAAAATATAGAAAAAAGGAACAATAAAATTGATAGTAAAGTCAATTTAGTTACTACTTAGAACAATATCAATAATGGCGAAACATTCTGTTGTACAATTAAATGTAGGTGCATCATTATCGACATTACTGTATAACATTAAAGCTCACCACATTAAAGATATGCGAGTATACTTTATTTTGTAATATATTGCATACTTTTAGGGCAGTGGCAAATAAAGCTTTGGAGAGGAATGCGTAGATATTGTAACTGCAATGAAAGTGAGGTTTAGAAGTTTTAAAATAAGCTGAAAATACAAAAAAAAATAATAAAAGTAATAATATTGAATAAGTATAAGTAGTAGAGGCATAGGTAATAGTTGAAATTACTTGTTTCAAACTCCAAGCAGCTGTACACTTGCTTAAAAAGTGTTGCCTACTTTTGGGGTGCGACATCTTGGGAGAGATATCCACTTGATATTTTAGTTATATTCGTATTGTTGTTAAGAAGCTATACAACTAGATGGAGATATACAAACTATGTTTAAATGATGATTAAACCCCTTGCAGTCTCAATGCGATGCAAGTACAATGTCAAGTCTTGAACTTGCGCAGCGCGATTTTTTTGCAGGTGTCAGCAAAATAAAGTTCAGCAATGGCAAGTAAAGAAAGCAAAGAGAAGAACGCATGAAGAATGACGGCCAAGAAGGTCAAGAGTTCAAGTGATTGAACTATATAAAAGCCACATGAAAACGAGCAGAATCAGAAATTCACAAGATGCTGACAACTGCCCAACTTACGTTGATTGCTCTCATCGGCTATTGCACAGTCTTAGTCGAAGGACAGGCTCCAGCTGCGTCTGGGATGTCACTTCCGATTCCGATATCAGCCAAGGGTCAAGCCTTCGACTTGGGTCGTCTGTTTGGCGGAAAAAGTGGCGACCCGATGTGGACACTGATTGATCGCAATCTGCCCGAGGTGCAGCAGATGATTGACCAGACCAAGCTGAGCTGTATGGCCAAGCTGCAGATGACGGGACCGCAGCGTTCCCTCATCCGAGAATCACGACCTACGCCCAAGGAGAAGTGCCTGGTGGAGTGTGTGCTGAAGGGCATTGGACTAGTAAGTTCAGGGATTGCTTGCTTGGATCCTAACTGATCCTCTTTGTTTCTCTCATTTTGCAGATGGACAGCGTGAGCAACCGTCTGAATTTGCAACGTGTGGAACAGCTGACGAGCAAGGTGACCGAGGACAATAAGCTGGCCATTGCCCTAGGCTGCAGTCTGGCTCAAAGTTGCAATCGGTCGATCAATGTGCCATCGAATAAGCCCTGCGAAGCGGCCCATCAGCTGAACCAGTGCATCGGTCGGCATCTGGATCGCAATCGGGTCAAGCTGCACTGGTAGAAGAAGAAGATCCCTAATCAATTATTGTACACACATAGATGGATTGATTACACGACGCGCGCTCCACGTTCTCTTTATTCAAAGGGTGTGTGCATGTCCAGAAACCACAACGGGACACAAGCTAGGATAAGATAAATATATGTAACTAGGGAAACTAAAGTAGGAAGTGAAGGACAAACAAGAGACAATCCTTCTGCCAGGGGAATTCACTGATGAAAAAAAAGAACCAAATAGAATTGAAATGCAATTGCAAGAAATGACTGAAGTGGTTGCGGAGCGTGGCTGCGTTTCAGCTAATCCTTGATCTCGGGTATTTTATAGGCGGCAACGCGCATCTCTCGCAGCATGCACATGGCAATCGAATGCGCAATCTCGCATCTGGAAGGAATAAAAGGATTTCTGGAAATGTAATTTAGTGACTGCGGTCTACTCACTCATCGGTTAAACCGATCGCCTGATTGCATTTCGCAGTGATGAGGCGCGATTGCTCCTCCTTGTCGGGAAACATCATGTTCATCATTTCATTGGTCTTGGCGCCGTCGTAGAGCTTCTCGCCTTCGGGCATCACCTCGAACTGCATCAACATGCAGCGGCGGAAGCATTTGCTTGGATGCGAGGCATCTTCCTTGTTCAACACCATCTCCTCCAGATGCACTGTTCAATGCAAAAGTATTAGCAGAATGTTGAGTAAGTTTAATCTGGCTTCAATGCGTGCTTACCTCGCTCCGGGACCGGATCACAGCTTTGCCCAAAGGGCATCAGCAGATCGACTACCTCGCTCATCTTCATGGTCATCACCTCGTCGGAGTCATCGTTGGCTTGGACTAACTGCAACCATGTGCTACAGCTACAGGTCAGCATCAGTAGTGCGGTCAACCAGGTCGCTTGCTTTCTCATTGTCTGACTTCGAAACGTTCACTTTTAGCTCTTGCTTCATTTGCAGTCCGCAGCGCTCCATTTATACTCCCAACCCAGGGAGTCCCATGACACGCGAGATCTGCTGATTGCAGATCGACATTCATTTAGCGTGTAGTTGCCATCAATCTGGTTGTCTCACCTAAGCCCGAGGGGCGTTCAAACTGTTGTGACGAGCTTAGGACTTTCCCTCAGTTACATAACTGAGATTTCCGTGAATATCTACCTTGCCTGGACCACTTTTCCTTCCTGGGCTTAAAGATCACCTTTTCCCTTATTAAACTCCAGCTGTTATCTGCAATGAAAGGTCTGGAGACACTCTCGCTGCTGGGCAGCCAGCCAATGAAAATGCGGCACATTTGTTTCGTTTTCGTTACGAGTTTAGTATCTTATCGAAAATCGAATCGACTTTATTCGTAATGCTCAGCTGGCACTTGACCTGTCGGCCAAAGCGGGGGGATCTTGGAGCACTTACACACATCGGGGAAAGGAAATGGGAAAGTTGTTTACTCCAAGTCGATGTCTAGGGGAATACAAAGACATCGATGTTGGCACGCAGGCAGGTGAGCAGCGCGTGGCCAGCATCGCAGTTGTTCTTGATGCCATTGGTAGAGTCCTTGCACAGATCGATGCCCGTGCGATAACTCGGCTTGTACTTGTCCGGCAAGAGGAGCTCCACCTGCTTCAGCGATGACTCCAGCTGCAGCTTACCCTTCTTGATCTGCGAGTGGGGAAGGAATGAGTTGCGAAATTTGATTGACAAGCAACGCCACTTACCGTCTGCATCATCTCGAGAATGCAGTTGATGTAGCACTTGGAGTCCTTGTCATCCGGAATGACGCCATCGTGTATGGCATCAGCGGTGGCAACGCTCACCTTCGGGAACTTGGGAAAGCAAACGTCCCGCATAAGTTTTCCTGCTGCCCACATTTGCTCCTCTGTCGCCTGTCAAGAAACAAGAGAGTGAGGGAGAGATAGAGAGAGAGAGAGAGAGGCAGAAATATGAGATGTAAGATAGGAGTTCGTATTCTTTTTATCGCCACTCACCCCGGCCCAGCAAAGCGGTAATCCCAGCAGTAGATAGCTGATCAGCAAATCGAATCTCATGTTCAGACGTGATATGATCAGCATATGCAAATCTCAGCTGCTTTTATACTTCAATCAGCAATCCAATCCAATATCGAAATTGAATTGAAATCGGGGTCGGGCCCAAAATAACCTCATTTTACCCTTAATTTGCCAGGCCCCCTCCGAAAATTATACATTTGACATTTTTATTATTATTCAAATCGCATTGGGGTAACCCGCCCACAGCCGCCCTAAACATAACACTCAGCACCCGGTTATCGAGCCATCGACAAGCCCTTATACCGAGTCCGATACAAATGTAGATACATCTCGGCCGTAATTATAGCGCCAAGCTATTACGATTTATTGCGGCACGCAAAGGTGAGGCGGCAAGATCTCGTCAGCTTCACAAGTCGATTGTCGATTGTCGATGACCGCGATTGCAAATAACACAACAGAGCGCAAATCCAATAACAGCTTTTGCCGGTATCCGCATACATGAACATGCATGCACAGACACGCACAGACATGATCTATTATTGTGCTGCCTTTCTACTGCATTCCCTTCCATGACCTATGTATGTATTTCCATTTGACGCTGCTCTTTCTTTAGTTCACTTCTGGCTTTCGTGTTCTTCTTTTTCTCTTTCGATTCTCCCGAAGATTCAAAAAATCCTTGAACAACCAATTGATGACAATTCCACAGCGAATTGATAGCATTGCATCCGTATAATTATCGGTTACGTCAATACTAGAATTGGATTCGATCGCGTGTCATTATCTTGGCTATATCTAAATGCCATAATCGCTCAATACAGTCTGTACTCTGTATATGTATATAATATTTATACCGCGCATCCCTATCAAGTAGGGCAGTAATAACAGCTGAAAAGCAGCGATGACAAATGACAATTCAATCGCTTGGGGCGGGGTCAGTAGAGTAGGCTTTGAATAAAGACTCAACCCAAACGGAAATATGCATAGTATGGACTTTAGTAGTAGTATGAGAGAAAGTCACATTGAATTTCCGATTCCAGAAAAGTTTCCTTATAGAAATTCAATTCCTCAAGATTCCTTACGATGTCGGACCAATTCAAGTTCAATCGCATCTTCGATAACAACACTGTGCGCGGACGCGCTAATGTGAGTGTTGGAGATCCTCTCCTCTTATTTTTCTACCTTCTGCGAATTGTAACTCATCTGTCAACTCATCATCCTCGTCTAGGTTGCCAAAGCCACCTGGGCCTCTGTGGGCCTCATCTATGTGATGGTTAAGATGCATCGCCGCAATGCAAAGCGTCGCGAGGCCACCAAATATTGCAAGGGCTGCCAGCAGAAGCTGTTCCAATAGTTTCAGCTGCTCCTGGTCAACGATGCTCCTACCATACAAACATGGATGTTAAGCGTTCCCCAAATCTCTTGTGTTTCGATTGCGTTCATAACCCCATTCATAGTCAAATAAAATTTGCATCTTTTGAACTCCTAAACAATGCTTTATTTCTTCTACGGTTTATTTCCAATGATGGGACAACATAGTCCTCCAACTTGTTCGGTGTTGACATTAAACGCTTTGCCAACTGCGTTGAATTTAGATCGACTTTCAACTCGTTCCGTCAACATCTCAGTTGGCAGCTGCTTGAAGCATTCAGTAGTCAGTCAGCAGTCTTCATAGCTAGCTCTCACAATAGAGAACTTGAAAAGTTCACACACCCGAAAATAGTTTTGGAACAAAATTTAGTTTAGGACTCGACCGGAAACACGATGGCCGACGGCTTTAAGAAATACTTCAATGGCACCACAATGCACGGACGCGCAAACGTAAGTGAAAGCGATGCCAATGCGCATTAAAGTGGACACTTCTGAAATGTATTTTGCCTTCCCTCAAGGTGGCCAAGGCTACGTACGCCACCTTGGCTGTGTTTTATTTGCTGTACCGTGTGCGTCGCAGTAAGGGAGCCCCAAAGGAGGAGCTAGCAGGAGCGGAGGTCGAGAAGGGGCCGTGCAACTGTGATGTCGAGAAGCCCGAACATCCTGTGGGCTATTGTGATCCGCATGCCGAGCCGCAGCCACCCGAGAAGCATTGTTCCGTGTGTCGAGATCGGGCCAGCGAGCGTCGGGCACGCGAGGGCTGCAATGGGGATCCCCCACCACCGCCACCGCCGTCGTCGCCGCCGCCGCCTCCGTCGTCAAGTGCGACAGCAGCACCGCGTCGCAAATGCCCGTGTGAGGATCCGCATCGACACATCGAGACTCCGAAGCCGACCACGCATCAGTCGCACATGCAGATGCCGTCTCCCCAAGAGGATCAAGTGCATCCGGCGCGCGAGATTATCGGACACATGCAGGAGGCCGCCTCACGGGCCCTGCGCAATGTCATTGGCGCCGTCTTGGGCGACAACTCCTCAGCCGACAACAGCGCCGCAGCGCTTTACAGAGACGGCGAAGACACGAGCGTTGATGCTGCCGCTGCCGCCGCCGCCGCAGCTGAAGCTAGACAAATGGAGGACGATGGCGATGGCAGCGACTATGGTGCGGACAGTCAGCTCAATCGCGAGCGACGCACTTCACCCAAATCCTGTGTGCCGACCACAGGCGGCAGCTGTGACATCGATCTAGTGCTGCCCCTAAATCAAGAGCCGCAAGAGCTCGTCCAGTCCCAAGCACAGACGCAACCGCAGTCGCGCTTTCGCGCCTTTGAGGATGACTTTGCCTCCGAAATGTTCTTCGAGGACTTTGACGAGTGAACCAACAATTGCAACCCAAAAAAGAACGGTCACAAAATTCGCAGTTTTCTAAAAAAATTATACAAAAAATATAGCAATGAATGACAACTGAAATCAAATTAAAACCAACAACAATATTCTTTTTATTCCTGTGCATCTTCTGAGACCTTAAATCGGCACAGCTACGGACCTCTACTGGTCTATGTTCCGCCCCTCGTAGTCCTACCTAAAACCTAAAACCTATTCCTTATTCATACTACAAGTGGTAAAATAGAATAGCTTATTACATCTAAATCATATCATAGTTCTTAAATTTAAAATGCATTTTATATATATATTTTTCATAATATATTTTATTTCGGATTTCAGTTTTCATTCTGTTTTTAGTTGCCAGTTTTTTTTTTCTTCATTTTTATAGTTTTTGTTTAGTTTTAGTTTTGCCTCAAAACACGTAACTAGAATTGATCATCATTAGCATATATGTATATATATTATATAGTGTATAGTGTAGTGTATTGTATTGTATCTTTATCGTTTAATTGTAGTACTTTGGGGATGTTCTCTTGAGGGGGGGAGGGAGGTGAGTGGCAATTCATTCGCTCTCGTAAACAATATATTTAATATCAATTAATATCTTATCATCAGTTGCTGGATTGCAGATCAGTGTGCAATCCGTTAAATAGGTAAGCTATGTAAGCATATGTTTAATGTTTAGTTAAATAAGACATATACATATATGTATATCAATGTACATATATGTGAATGCAGCAGTTATGTGTGTGTATGTGTGTGTCTATATATATAAATATTCGTGGCATTATTTATGTATAATTATGAGTGTGGACTTTTGAACTAACATTTATGCAATATGGAAATAACATTCAACGTTTGCTTTTCATTTCTTTTCTTTTTCTTTTTGGTATGGGCTCATTAACTACCTTTATCTCTCTCTTTGTCTCTGTCTCTATCTCTTTCACCTCTCACATTCTCTCTTTCTCTGTCTTTTTCGTGTGGAGTTGCTTAACTGCTGCGTTTGCAATTGCTATGCGCTATATATAATCATCGACTTTATCGACTAATCAAATGTTTAAGTGCGTGTGTGTGTGTGTGTGAGTTTCGAGTGTTTATGCTAAGCAGGAGAGCTAACGCGGGAGAAGCAGCAACAGCTTCTCCTAAATATCAAAGGGTATCTCTTGTTCTTCCATCTTCTATCCTCTATCCTCTATCCAGTTCCCATCTTTAGCCATCGTGACTGGCAACCGACTCCAGGTCGCTGTTGTCCTCGCTGCCAGTCGCCTCGGTGGGTTCGCCCATCGCCACTCGCGCATACTCATCGGTATCGATGCTCTTGCAGAAGTGGATAGCATACTTGAGCTTCTCCAGCAGCACAGCCTGCAAATGGAATGGGAATGCAAGTTAATACACACTCTTGTAATACTTTCACTTATGTAGCTTACCTTGCAAGAGTAGCGCGGCATTTTGAGCAGAAAGAAGCATGTGTAGCTCTCGGGCAGAAAATGATCCGGGGGATTCTTCTCGAGCACCTGCAGCACAAAGTCGCGTCCTCGAAAGTCGGCTATGGTGCGTGGCAGCCGCGTCCTTCCCCAAACAAAGCGCAGGAACAGCGAGCGCTCCTGCAACAAAAAACAAAACATTGATGAAGGGGAGTTTAACTGTTTTTCATCTAACACTTTTCCCGTTTATATTGATTCAGTGTCGAATTTGGAATACTTTCTACTACCAAATCATTTCAATTCCCAAGTGCAACTCACCTGATTGGTAAACTCCTCCATGACCTCCCAGAACCAGCCGACAAGCGCTGAGCTCGGATCGAAGCCTTTGTAGGTGGCCACGGACTTGAGCAGGCCCAGCGGTATATCCGGCGATCCGCAGACCATCGCCTGCAGCTCGGCGGCCGAGAAGAGCGAGAGCAGCGGCACAGGTATCACCTTGGACATGCCATCGCGCACCGCCTTCACCTGCTCGTCGAACTCGTGCAGGCGAAAACCTAACGCCAGACGCACGTATTCGGCGCGATTCCGGGGCGAGATGTGCGTGTATCGGGTGGACAGCGGCACCTCATGACCGCGTGCCGAGGACGTTGAGAAGGGCAGCTCCAGTGTGTTGAAGAGCTTGGCATCGTCATCCATGTTGCGTATGCACAGCAAACCAGCCACATAATCGCGATCGACCTCGGTGAGATCGGTGGGACGCAACGGCTCCCCTGTCAGTTGTCGCCACACGGGTTCCGCCAAGCTGCAAGAGTAGAAATATTAGATGTATTCCATAATGTTAATGTAAAATGGGAAGTATTATTGTAATTATTATGAAATAGACTATTCTAGAATGAGCCAATGTGCACCATTTATCAATCAATTGAATAACTATTATTTCCCTTCATATTATCTATCTACTCTATAAGTTATGTTAAGTTTTGTTTAAGTTTAGGTATATAAATAGTATAAATATTAGATGTATTCCATAATGTTCATGAAAAAAGGGGAAGAATTATTGTAATTATTATGAAATAGACTATTCTAGAATGAGCCAATGTGCACCATTTATCAATCAATTGAATAACTATTATTTCCCTTCATATTATCTATCTACTCTATAAGTTATATTCTATACTATTTTTGTTTAAATGTGGTAGACATATAAATTAACTACTTTGTAGTACAATTGTGGAATGAAAAAGTAAGAATCCTGCAGTCGAGTGAGCTCCACTCTGACATACCCGCTACCCATTTTATATAATAGTAAAACAGTGCGGTGTTAATATTATTCTTACATTATATCTCTACAGACAGACAGACGGACATGGCTATTTCGCCTCGGCTGTTGACTAATCGATAGTTTACGGGGTCGGAGATGACTTCTTCTACCTCTTACATAATCTTGCTGGAGATACAAAGTTACTTCTACTTCTACCTTATGGGTATAATTAAACCTAAATTCAAATAGAATGTATTCAAAACTTCTCTTCAACTTACTTCAGACTTAACGGCGATCCGGTGCGCACGGCAATGCCCATGATGACGCCCAGGAAGCGGAACATGTTCATCTGCAGCACGGAGGTGAGCGTGGGATCCAGCAGGAAGCAGTCGCGATTGGCGCCCGCCTCGCCTCGTCCATTCGGTGTGCTGATTAACAGCGGCACGCTGCCATTCTGCAGCTCATCGCACATCTCGGCAATCGATTCGCTGTAGCCACCACCGCAATCATCGACGCTCTCGCCCACAAACTTCACCTTCCACACGCGATGCGGCAGTGCCAGGGCCTCCTGGGTGAGCAGCGGCAGCTTTTGCACCATCTGACCAAAGACGCTCTTCATGCCATCGATGCCGGCGAGTCCGTTGCAACGACTTCGCGAACGCTTCACCTGGATGCGATTGAGCTCGATGACGGGTCCGTGCTGTTTGTCGCGCACCATCGTCGTCTGGATGACCTTGCGGAAGGCGGCCTCCTTGATGTTGTACACAAGCACATCCTTGAGGGCGCCCAGACTGAGATCGCCCGCAATGGGCAGCATGGCCAGGCAGGGACACAGCAGCTCCGAGAAGTGATGCAACAGTATGAGGCGAGCGTGCAACGCCTCGGGCGACAAATCGCGCACCAGATCGTATTCCAGCGGTGGATTGGGCAGCGGACGCAGTCGCTCGCTCAGCTGGGACGTGGACAACGCCAGCGTGTGAGCCGATCCGCACGTGACCTTCACAATGTGCTTGCCCTGCAGCGCGGCGACGAGTCGCGGCCTTTGGATGGCGGTCACGGTGCCATCGCCCAGCTGTCCCTCGTCGTTGTCGCCCCAGGTGTAGACTTCGCCGGCATCGCTGCAGGCGACGCAGTGCAGCGAACCCGTTGCAATCGAGATGATCTTTTTGCCCTGCAGCGCCGCCACCTTCTTCGGTCGTCGCACATGATCCACCGAGCCGTGTCCCAGCCGATGAAAGTCGCCCTTGCCCCAGGTGTAAACGGCGCCCGATTTCGTCAGCGCCACGGAGAACTGTGAGCCACACTCGACCTTGATGACACCGAGACCGGCGAGACTTTCGATCTTGTAGGGCAACTTGCAGCCATCACTTCCGCCGCGTCCCAGCTTGCCGTAGTCGCCATCGCCCCAGCTCCACACATTGTCGTCATCCGTGATGCACAACGTCTGCGCATCTCCCGAGCCGCACGCAATGTCGATGGCCCGAAAGCCGAGCAACGCCTCCACCAGCTTCGGACGCAACTGATCCTCCGAGTCGCCGTGTCCCAAACGACCGTAGCGTCCCTTGCCCCAGGTGAGCACATGTCCGCTGGCCGTGATGGCCGCCGAATGCGCGCTGCCACAGGCAATGTCCGCCACACTCATGCCATTCAGATGCTCCACGAGCTTGGGTCGATCGTAGCTCATGCGATTGCCGTGTCCCAGCTTGCCGTCCTCGCCCTCGCCCCAGGCATAGACTTCGCCGTCCGTGGTCAGAGCTAGGCAATGCTTGCCACCCGAATTCACGGCCACCTTCTTCACGAACACATGCTGCAGCGATCCAAGCAGTGTGGGTATCGCCCACGAGTCGCTGCCGCCAACGCCGAGACGTCCGCCCGAACCGTAACCGGTGGCAAAGAGCTTCCCATCGGGCGTCACCGCAAACAGGGATTGCTCCCCACCCGCCAACTGCACCGGACGCAGCAGACTAAGCGCCTCGCACGGCGTCGGTGTCTTGATGCGGCTGCCCTCCAGACCGCCCAGCTGACCACGATGATTGTGTCCCCAGCCGTAAATGGTGCTGGCGCCGCCCCAGCTGAGCGCCCAATCGTCCGGCCGGCGATTGAGCCACTGCAGCAGCTGGGCGTCGTGCGGCGCCTGGAACAGCGTGTGATCCTCGTGCTGCAGCAACTGCAACGGCTCCTTCGATTGCTGCTCCAGCAGCAGCTCCTGCTGCAGCAACTGTTGCTGCTGCTGCTGCTGCAGCTGTTGTTCCGTTGCCGCCGCCGCTCCGGATGCATTGCTGGCCGTGCTCGAGGACAGCGACGTCGTCGAGTTGATGAGCGAGGCCCCCGGCGACTGGCAGCCCGGACAGGTGGCTGCTGCTGTGGCCGCTGCTGCCACCGCGGCAGCAGCTGGCGCTGGCAGCATCTCGGCGAACTTCTTGCGCACCTCGAGGCAGAATTGGCGCGGCAACTCTGTGCGTCGGATCAGCGATTGGGCGACACGCACCGCAATGCAGTAACGCTTGAACCACGCCCACTTGTGCACATCTCCCGAACTAGCGGCCGCCGAGTTGAGGCTGCTGCTGCTTCCGCTGCAGCCGACTCCGTTGCCGCTGCTGCCACTCGCTCCTCCTCCTCCTCCTGCAGCTGCTGTTCCACTACTTCCGCTGCCGCTGGCTCCAGCACAACCCAGGCCATGTGCCATCGATAGGCTGGTGGGCAGCACGGCGTCCAGCTGCATGTCACAGGCGAGGGCAGCCAGTGTCTTGAAGTAATCCGAGTGCATCAAGTGAATTCCGCCCCGCACCTGCGGCTCCTCGTACTCGTACTGACGCAACAGCTCCGGGATCAGGGGCATCAGTATGGCCGCCAGGGCTGGCTCCTGTGGCTTGGGCGCCTGTTCCAGCAGCAGGACCGCATGCAGCTTGCGCAGTGCCCAGATGCGTTGGGCTGTGCTCAAGGCGCCCAGTTGAGCGCAGGCCGCCAAGGCGGCCGCTAGACGCAACAGCACCTGCGGCTGACGAGGCGCCAGACGAGCGTCCAGCAGCGCCATGACCAAAGCCATCGATGGCTGCGACAGCACGGCACGATCCGAACCGCTTTCGCCGAGCGTCGCCGCCGGCATTATGGCGTGTACCCAAAAGCGCCAGCCCCAGCCATTGACTGAGCTGTCCGAGCAGAATTTCCACCGCAACTCGTCGCCCAGCACCCGAATTTCGGGTGCCCAATGGGCAAACTCGCGACCCGAGCGCATGGCCAGCATGTGACCGGCGGCGTCCATGATGACCAGCGGATCGTTGCGTTTCTCTGTGCTGCACTGGCTGTCGAACTCGAGGCGCAGCATCTCGGCGCCCGGAATGCGCACCGTTCCGCTCACATTCATGTTGTCCACATACGGATGGCTGCTCTCCTGCATCACCGGCTTGGGCAGTTTGCCCAGACAGTGGCGCGACGTGCACAGATCCTCCAGCTCGGTGATGCATGTCTCCAGCAGCATGGCTGCAATCGCTGCGTTGCTGCTCAGCGAGATCAGTGTCTCGGCGATGGTCTGCGCCGTGCTCGGTGGTCCACAGCGTCCGCAGACAGCCAGCTTGAGCAGCTCCACCAGACTCTTGGCCTCCGGCTCCTGCAGCAGTGTGCCAAAGTCATCTAGACCGTGATTGTGACTGAACTGCGCCAGCATCTCCTCCTGCTGTGTCATCGTGGCGGCCATCACCGACATGGCGCTGGCCGACATCCGAGAGTGCGAACCCGCCGACATGCCCGACATGGACAGCGAGCCCGTCAGGCTCTGGAAGGCGCTCAGCGGTCCCGCTGTCAGTGGCGCCACAACTCCCGAAGCTCCGCCTCCTGCTGCTGCTGTTGCTGCCGCCACCAGCGGCGTCGGTGTCTCCAGCTCGCCAGCGGGACTGTGCTGCTCCGGCAGCAGAGCCGCATCGCTGGCGTCCGCGGGCGCCTCGCCGCCACCCTGTGCGATCGCTGCGGTTGTTGCATTGTTCGCTGTTGCCGCTCCGCTTGCTGCGTTCGTCAGCTGCTCCTCCAGCTCCAGCTGCACGCCCGTCACGTGTCGCGCCGTCGTCTCCTTGTAGTTCACCTTGCTGTGACTCGTCAGCGCCGCCACAATCAGCTGCCTCGCCTGCAGAATGCCCATGGCACGCAGCACATGTCCCAACGCCGCTTGACGCGCTGCCGGCGTCTCGAGCGCCAGACTCTCGCTGAGACTGGCCAACGAGCTGGATGCCGAGGCGGCAGCTGCGGCCGCTGCTGCTGCGGCAGCTGCCGACGATGAAGTGGTTGCCGTTGTCTTGGGATCCAGCTTGCAGCCAGCCGCATCCGCTGGCTGTGTCTCCGCCTCATAGATGCCCAGACTGCTGCCGCCGAGGGGATCGCGGGTGCTGCCAAAGGGCACCGGGCCGCGCTTCTCCTCGTCGAGACTGGCATTGGGCAGACCCCAGGCCATCGAATGCGAGCTGCCGCAGGCAACGCGATTCACAAAGACCGCATCCAGGCCAATGACCAGGGCGGGCTTCTTGTTCACAAACGTATTCCCGCTGCCCTGCTGCCCGTGATCATTGTCGCCCCAGGCGTACACCTGTCCGGCGTCCGTCACCGCCAGGCAATGCAATGCGCCGACAGCCACATGGATGACCCGACGACCACGCAGTCCGGCAATCGGTTGTGGCTTGCGCACGTGCTGATCTCCGCCATGTCCCAGGCGATAGTAGTCGCCCTTGCCCCAGGTCCACACCTCGCCGGCTCTCGTTAGCGCCAGACTGAACTGTGCGCCGCACTCGATTTGAATGACTCCGATGCCGGAGAGGCGTTCGATCTCGTGTGGTGTCGCCGATCCCTCGCTGCCGCCGCGTCCCAGCTTGCCAAAGTCGCCATCGCCCCAGCTGAACACAGCACCGTCCTCAGTCAGGGCCAATGTCTGGGCATCCCGGCTGCCACAGGCCACCTGAATCACCCGACGTCCGTTCAGCGCCGTCACCAGCTTTGGCTTCAGCTGGGTGGCATTGTCGCCGTGTCCCAGACGTCCGTACTCGCCCAGTCCCCATGTATAGAGCTCACCCTGACTGCTGATAGCCGCCGAGTGCGATGAACCGCAGGCAATGTCGCGTATCTTCTTGGCCCTCAGCGCCTCCACAAGACGCGGCTTGTCCAGCGTTGTGCGATTGCCGTGTCCCAGCTTGCCATCCTCACCCTCTCCCCAGCTGAACACCTTGCCGTCCAGCGTCAGCGCCAGAGCGTGCTTTCCTCCGGAATGGACGGCGACCTTCTTCACGACATACTGATGCAGCACCGGCAGCTGATGTGGCAGCGGCACATTGTGGGTAACTCCTAGGCCCAGCCGGCCATTGGTGCCCTCGCCACAGGCATAAACCTTGCCATCCTGACTGACCACAAACAGTGACTTGGAGCCGCCGGCAATGTGAATGGGACGCAAACGGCTGATGGTCTGCGAGAACGTCGGCACCTTCACCTTGGAGCCCTTGAGGCCACCCAGCTGCTCCTTGTCGTTGAGACCCCACACCATGACGGTGCAGGGCAATTCCTGCTCGGCGCTAGCTGCCAGCGATTCGGCTGTGACGTCGGCGCCAGCATCTGTGGATCCCCCGGCTGAGGTGGAGGCGCCTCCCGCTCCGCTGGAGCCATACTCGCAGGCCAGGAACTGTGCGTTGGCCAGCATATGCTGAATGTCCGGTTGCTGGCGACGTCCGATGAACTGCAGGCCATGCACCTTGCATTGAATGCCATTGTTCTGGCACTGCTTGATCACAATCTCAATCCAGGGATAATAGCTGGCCACCTGCTGCATGAGGACGACGCGACTGCTGCCCGTCGACACCGGTATCCACGTATATTCCTTCAGGCTGTCGACGCACTCACCCACTCGTACCTCCAACAGCGATGGCATATGCGAGTGATCCTCGGGGGAAACACGCAGCGCCAGGCTGTGGACGAGCACACGATCGTGCAGCTCCAGGCGTATCCAATGGCGACAAGGTCCGCTCGAGCAGCTCTGCCAGGCGAGGCCGCTGCCATCAAGCAGATGCTTGGCATCCGCCTCATTCGAGCTGACACTCAACGAGCGTATGCAACGCGACCAATCCTCAATGAGATCCGCGTGTGCTCCTTGTTGTCCTGCTGCTGCTGTCGCATTGAGCTGCGATTGCGCCTGCACCTGGAGTTGAGCTTGCAACTGCGCGGACGTCGGTGGCGGTGGATAGGGTTCGACATCGTTGATGTGGCCCTGCCAGTTTGGCTGATCCGGGAACTCCACAGTCAACTGTTTGCCCCGCATCGCTGTCACCTGGCCATAGTCCGGCTGGCCGGAACGCGATCCTCCCAGACGCAACAGCGACCCGGATGACTGACGATTCAAGACTCCTCCGCCGCTGCCGCCGCCGCCAGCCATATTACCAGTTCGCAGTCTCACGCGTGCGCCGACCGCAATGGGCGGCGGTGGACGTGGCAATGGCAGTGAGAGTAGCTGACTCTGTGACGCCTCGACGAGCTCAATGTGAACGAAGCAGACCCAATAGGTGCTGCCATGATTGCGCCAATCCACCTGCACGTTGAGATCGTGCAATCCCTCTGTGTCCACAATGAGCACGGTGCCTATGTCGCCCTGTTTAATCTCCTCGAAGTCGCGACAGCAACGCACAAGCATTCCGGGTCTGACCAAGCCCCGCACATACAATGCATAGTGATCCGTTGTGGGGAAATCCTTGCGTGTCTCGAACTTCATTAAAGTCGCTTGCGCTTGTGCTTGTCCCTGACCCTCAACCGTGTCCGAGGAGCTGCTGCTGCTGGTGGTCGAGCTGCTGCTGCTCGAGTTACTGCGGCTGCTGTCGCTTGAACTGTGTCGTTCTCCTGCCGCCTGATGTTTCTCCTGCGCGTCCTGATCTCCCTCCGCATCTGCTTCCGGCTCAACGCTAACCGTTGCCTCGTCTTCAATGGTGTTGGCACAGACATCGGGATGCTCAAGTATCCACTGCACAATCTGCTCGGGCGTCGGCAACATCGCTTCCGCCTGCAGCGAGAGTTGCTTCAACGCCAACTCAACGGTGCCGCGCGTGAATCCCATTTCCATAATCTTGCCAATCAATTGTGCATCGCTCGCAGCCACAGGCAGCCCAAGAGCTTTCCCTTGCTCAGCAGCCACTGCGCTGGGCTGTGGCAACTTCTCCTTGGCCACATTGTACACCGGTATGCCATGCACCATGGTCGGCTGTGCGGGACTCGCGAGCACCAGCGGCTGATCCAGTTGATCGGCCGCAGCATTGAGCTGCTGATGCGCCTGGGTGGCCAGCGATTGGACGCAGTTCAGCGCTGCCGTCGCCAGATCCGTGTAGCTATAGCACGCCTTCACCGGAGAGGGTTGCGTGGCTCTCAGCAACAGACACTGAATGAGCAGCTGCTCCTGCTGCTGGCTGCCATTGCTGCTCGTGCTGCTGTTATTGTTGAATCGTCTGCAGTGGAGAAGAAGAAAGGTTAATCAGTGCTTTAAAAGAGGAATAACTACGAAGTAAATTTAAAATTAAGATAAACGAAAATTCTTCATCAAGGAAAGGGAATGCACAGAGGAACTCTCTATCCATTCAGAAACCATTTAAAATGAAGCAATAATGGTGAGCGGCGTTTAGTTAGGGAAGAGGAAATAAACCGGAGGAGGAAATAACCGGAGGTCAAATAAGATGTTCAGTCCAATGCAAACAAGTATAAATAGGGATTGTCTAAGTGAAGCTACATCCAAGAAGATTTTAAATAGGAATTTAATTCCGTCTTGTGGCTCACCCATTTCCGCTGCCTTTTCGATTGCTATTCGAGTGCATTTCCGACTGCTCCGACTG
This sequence comes from Drosophila sulfurigaster albostrigata, assembly GCF_023558435.1. Classification (NCBI taxonomy): domain Eukaryota; kingdom Metazoa; phylum Arthropoda; class Insecta; order Diptera; family Drosophilidae; genus Drosophila; species Drosophila sulfurigaster. The sequence goes on from NC_084885.1 coordinate 32,214,210, forward strand.
CAATTCGGCGTCTGCTTCGGGCTCTGCTTCTGGTTCAGGCTCCGTTTCCGTCTCTTCGTTGCCCTCGATGTTGTTATAGCCTCCAGCTGGCGCTCGTTGCTTCAGGATCTTGCGCAGCGCCGCCTGATGCCTGTAGAGGACGCCGTTGGTGTGCAGCACCGACAACTGAAGCTGCTGGCTGCGCAGTAGACGCACATCAAGCCGACCTTCGCTGTTGTTGAGCATCTCCCAGCCAGCAGCGCCGGGTCCGCCATTTCCATTGGCACTGGCCGGACCATAGAGCAGTACCGTCCAGGCATTGAGCAGCATCTCGTTCATGGGCAGCCGTGTTAGGCTGAAGACGCTGTGATCCAGCTGCGGCAGCACTGTGGCTAATGGCACCTTGACCAGCCCCGTATTCGTGGAGCTGCTGCTGCTACCGGGACTGCTGTGCGCGAGGAGACAACGTCCCTTGTGCGTGAAGCTGGCGATGATCATGTGACTGCCCTCGTGGAAGCAATGCAAACCGACGCGGGGTCGCAGATCGTAGCCACCCATGGCACTGAGCACGCCCAGCACAAAGCTGTGCTCCATGTCCAGCGGTTGTTGCGTTGGCGGCGGCAATTGAGATTCGCCCTGCAACAGTTCGGCGGCCACGCACAGTTTCTGGGCCATAAACGAATTGATCACCGCATTCCAATGGGGCAGGGTGTGCAGGCGACGCAACAGCGCCACCAGCTCCTCGGCCACGCTGCCCGAATGCGAAGCGGTGAGCAGGACACGCGCCTTGCCGCTCTCCTGGGGCTGCAGCGTTGCGTCGCCGGGACAGTGAAGCGCAATCCGGCCGAGCGTGGCGAACAGCTGACGCACCAGCGCCGCCATGCGTGGCTCCTGCTCGCCCGACCACGACGACAGGATGCATTGCAGCAGCCGTAGACAGTGCAGTTGACGGTAGACGCCGCGTTCGTTGCCCGCCGGCTGCTCGAGCAAGGCAAAGTAATGCGCCAGCCAGTTGGGTGCACTCAGTTCCAGGCAAAGACGCGGGCAGTCACCTAGCGAGGAAGAAGGAGGTAATAATTACAGACTTTCAGACACTTCTCCATCTGCTTTGACTCTTCTCACCTGCTATGGCGCGTATGAAGCCGAGATTTAGCCAACCTAAACAATGCACCACATTGGCCAGCGCAGGTTTGGGATCGAGCATGGCCCGAAACATGCTTGTGACGCCTCGCAGCGCATGCTTGTCCAGCTGAGCGCCATGCAGGCCGCTACCCACGGCGAGTATCTGCAGCAGCTTGGCGGCACAGTGTCGCAGCAGCTTCGATGGATGCGATTCACTGCTGGGCGGAGGCTCCGAGCAATTGCCACCCAGCTCCAGTTCACGCTCCGGCTCAGTGGGCGAGGCGACGTTCAAGGCGCTGTCCGCCAGCTGCAGATCGTACTGACCCTCCTTGCCCATGCGGTACGAGTTGGTGGCGCCCGTATACCATTCCACGCGCACCCAACTACGGAAGGGATTGGCAAACACTCATCAGGAAGGAGTCTTAGAGAAAAGAATATCGTTTAGCTTACCCATCTTCGCCAACTTCGCTGATGATGCGACCCTCGCCCGGAGGATTGCCATCCTGATCACCCCACTTCCAGTCGCCACCTCGCACAATTCGCGTGCCGATCTTCATGAGCTTGGCGAGATCGGGACCACTCAGCGGCGCCTTGCTGCACTTCTGCTTCAGCACGCTGTCCTCGTAAAGCACGCTAAGCTCGCTGCTGTTCTGTCGACTGCTGCCCTCGGCGCCCGTCTGCGCCAGCAGGCCCAGCACCGTACCCAGCAATCCCGAGTTTATCAGCAGTCCCAGCTCATTGGCGCCCAGCTCCTTGGCGAGCAGACCAAACACGCTGATCAGAAAGCGGGCACGCGGCAAACGCTTAAGCAGCACATAGGTGCTCAGGTTGCAGCTATCCTTGCCACGCACAGCGCCCTGTTGCTCCTGGTTGACCAGGCGTCGCAGCTCCCGCACCGCCCAATCAAGGACGCCGGCCTGGGCGAGCAGCAGTCGCGCCTTCTGATACGCACTGACCATGTTCAGCTGGCCGAGCACATGCTGCGGCGATGCGCCGCTGGCCGCCGCCTTCAGATGCAGTCCCAGATACCCGTTGAGCAGACTGTACTGCGTGGCATCCAGGAGGCCGTGCAGCTCGAGCAGCTGCTGCACCAGCTGCAGTCCGGCGAGGCGCAGCTGGAAACGCTGCATTTGACAGTACATGGCACGACGCACAGTCTCCACATCGCAGCTGTCCTGCAGCGCAAAGTCCACAATGTCCTGCAGCAGCGTGGTGTCCAGCTCGATGTCCGCTTGCAGCTGGCGTTCGTTGAGACGCCGCAGCAACGACTCCTCCTCGTCCAGTTGCTTCTGCTCCTTGACTTTGGGCTGCTTCTTCTGCTGCTGCTGTTGCTCCTCTTGCTGCTGCTCGTAGATCAGCAATTCCGTAGTCTGTTGTTGCTGCTGTTGTTGTTGCTGCTGTTGTTGCTGTTGAATGCTTGCGTTGAGCAGATCCTCAGGCTTGGCCACCGGCTGCTGTTGCTTGGCTGCGCGCAACTCTTGCAGCAACCGTCGCACGAGCAGCCGAAAGCGTGGCAATCGCTGTAGAATGGGCAGATGACGCAGTCCACGCTGTTGCGGACTAATCGCCGGTCGCACCTCGTAGAGCAGAAAACGTAATCGCTCCAGAATGGGAGCACACACTTCCTTGTAGCTGCGATTCAGCTGCTGTCGCGTCCGCACCACCGACCACTTGGCCTGATGCACCAGCCGTATGATCTCGCCCAGCTGCTTCGGCAGCGACTGTTGTTGCTGCTGCTGCTGTTGTTGCTGTAGTTGTTGCTCGCCACTCGCAGCGTCTGTTGCTGGCGTCTCCAAGGCTGCGAGCACCATGCTGCCCAAGCATTGATGACGCAACAGCACGGCGCTGAGAAGACGCTCCAACTCCTGCACGGGATGCTCGGTGGCGAATTCCTGGTGCCACATCAGATTGTGCGCCTTGCAGTAGCGTTCCGTTAGCGCCAACCAGTTGGCCACCAGCGGCTCGGAGAGACGCGCCTCGGCCAGACCAGCAATGAAGCCATCGACACGACTTTGCAGCTGCTCTAGGGCACCAAGACGCCGAGTTGGCGGCACCACCAGCGGCGTCTCGGTGGGCGTGTTGCCTGCCGTGCTGTGGCTGCTTCGTGCCTCGCCCTTCTCCTCGTCAAAGGGATTGCTCGGCTGGAGGAGCAGCAGTCCACCACTCAACAGCGACGACTTGTCCAGCTGGCGACACTGCAGCTCCGCTGGCTGCAAACTGGGTCCGCTGCACATCAGATTGGCCACCAATCCCAGCAGCTGGGCGAGCGCACACTCCGAGCTGAAGTGCGTCAAGCGTGTCGCAGCTGGCGTCGATGCCTAAAAGAAGTTTGGAAATTAGTTCAGAAGCAAACACAGCAGACAACAACTATTTACCTTCTCGTCATTGGCACCGTGGGCAGCCATGTACTTGCCCAGCTTGTGGTGCTGCAGCATCTGCTCCATGGCACTGCGATGCGCCGGCGTGCTCAGCTCCACGCTCAGATCCTTGCCTAAGCCGAGCTCCAGTAGCGCACGCAAGTTGTCCGATTCGCAGCTGCAATGCAAAGAAAACAAATAAGAAATTAGAAGGAATTTTCAATACAAAAATATACCGATTAATATATGCATATTTGGTATATCCATATACATAGTAAAACTATAATCTAAAAATATACTGAATTAATATACCGATTGATATATTTGGTATATCAATATAGTAAAACTATATTCTAAAAATATACCAAATTAATATACCGAAGTAAGCTAAAATTATACCGATTGATATATTTGGTATACCGATATAGTAAAACTATATTCTAAAAATATACCGAATTAATATACAGAATATATTAAAATATACCGATTGATATATTTAGTGTATCGATATAGTACTACTTCGATATAGTAAACCCATATTCTAAAAAATATACCAAATACGGAAATATATTGACGATATAAAATATATACCAATGGCTATATTGGATGGCTATATTTTGTATATCGACATATGTAGTATTACTTCGATATACTAAAACCATATTCTACACATCTACCAAATTAAAGGCTATATTGAGTATATCGATATAGTATTACTACGATATAGTAAAACCATACTCTAAAAAAAAATATAATTAAAATACCGAAATATTCTAAAATATACATATAACTATACTTAGTATATCAATATACTACCAGATATAGTATACTAAAATATATTGATGACTATATTTGGTATATCGTTATACATAAATATACCATAGAGTACAAAATATACCTGATTGTCAGCTAAAGCAACTAAAACCTATTATCTGCCATACAAAAGTATTTCTCAAATAACTTCTACAACTTTTTTTCTGATCGCAACAAAATAACCAGCAATCATAAATGCAATAGTTATAATTGTATAATCGAGAATGTTTATATGGTACTTTAAACTAAAAATAAATCAATAAATCAACTCAACAATCGGATTTTATAGAACATAATTTGAACTGCTCACCTGTAGTTGGAGAGATCGCAAACGTAGCCAGCTAGAATGATGCAGCGATTGCCGTCGAGCAGCAGATTGTCGAGATCGGCGCGTCGCACATAGTGCGTCTCGGGATCGGTTGATGTGGGCGGGGGCGCAGAGCCTTTGGGACCGCCACGACAGATGATGCCCGGCCAGCCCATGTCGTCGCCATCGCGCAGTTCTCCCTCGCCCAGAGCCCGATTCAAGCGATCCAGCGCACGCAGCAGCGGCAAACAGAGACGGGCCCAGCGAAAGCTGGCCAAGCACTGCGGTCGATCCCGTTTGAGGAGCACGAGACCCACGAGCAGCTCGTGCAGCAGCGCATCCGAGATGTCCGCCTGGAGGACACGACTCAGGGCGGCGCCCAAGGGATGCGGGTGTGGATGCGAGTGCGTCAAGCTGTCGCTTGACTCGCGACACTGCAAGGCGAGCTCATGGGCCTGCTGCATGGTGCTGACGCAGGCGGGAATCAAGCTGTGCAGATATTGCGAGAGCAATGCCTCCGCTCCCGTTGTGTCCTCCTCGCTGCCCGCTTGATGAATGTGCGCGAGCAGCAGACGCTGAAAGCGATGCAGCAGACACAAGCTGGGACTCGTTGTGCTTGGCTGATGCAGATGCTGTGGCTGATGATGATGATGGTGGTGGTGATGATGGTGATGATGATGATGATGATGCTGTTCCTCATCCGGCAGTTGCTGCTGCATTTGATGCTGATGCTGCTGCTTAGCGAGCAGCGTTAGGTTCAATCTGCTCTGAGTAAGCGCCGCATTGTTGCCCAGCAGTCGTGTAATCAGCTGCAGCAGTGGCAAATGTGCGCCATCAGCGCAGTCGGTCGAACAGGAGCTGCTCTCCAAGCGTATCGCATGCTGCAGCGCCGTCTCCAGTCCCCCCTCGGCCATCAGTGAGCTGACCAGCAGATCCGTCATGAAGCGATGTCCTGCCGAGCACGCTTGTCCTGGCTCCGATGGCAGCAGGGCCGTCAGCGTCTGAGCACGCTCCGCAGCCGTTGGCAGCAGCACGCTCCAGCCGTCCTGAAAAGCATAAAGTGTGATGGTTAATAAAAGTTTACTACATTCTAGATCTACTTAAAACTAATGAAAGAACTTCTTCATCAAGCTAAGACACAAACCGAAAGCATGTATTTGAACCTACGCTTAGTGCTTATGCAACATTTAAACAATTTGAAATAGTTCGTTAATTCATTCATTGTGCAAATAACTGTTTATTTCATTCCAACTCTAATTAAAGGGATCGCTAGGAAAGTATTTCTTCATTAAACTAAGACACAAACGCATAGCATGAATTTGAACCTGTGCTTAATGAAAACACGAATCAGTGACAACTTTCAAACATTTGTTAACAGTATTTATATTTATTTCGAAAAGTTCATTAAATCATTCATTATAGCCTCTGTCACTTCAGCTACATATAAAATGATAAAACAAATAGCATGATTGCACCATTCGAATGAGTATTTCTTCATTAAACTAAGACACAAGCTAACAAAGACATGTACTTCCACCTATTGTTAAATCACTTGCAACTTTCAAACATTTGAAATTGAAAGAGTTCATTAAGGTCTCTTTCCCTATAGCTATACAATGTATATGAAATATAAAATCCCGATTGCACCACTCTGAGTATTTCTTCGTTAAGCTAAGCCATAAATCACGAATTTTCGTTAAGCTGAGACACACACTCCTGTGTTTAGCAAGGACTCGATCCCTTTGCAACTTTTAAACAATTCTTAATCGTACTTCAAATTGAAATAGCTCGTTATTTCATTCATTAAAGCAATAGTACTCTCGGCTTGAATAATACAATGTTATTGAGTGAGCATTAAAATGTTATACTATTAAATAAATCTCCATCTCGCTATCAAAAGAGTTGCAGCTCACCTGCAGCGCCTGCTGAGCGGCTATTTGAATGGTGCGCAGCACTTGGCTGCCTCCGGCCAGACTGAGAATGCGCGTCTTCAGGCTGTTCAAGAGTCGTCCGCCACTCGCGAGTCCCACATGCCGAGGCTCCACACCGTTGGCAATCAACGCAAGCAGCTGCAATCGCACCAAATTGAGACAGGCGACGGCAATGCATTCCGATTCCTGATTGGGCGTCTGTCGATTATTATCCTGCGCCGCGCTGGCGCTGCACATGCCCAGCAGTTGGTCAAGCAGTCGAAACGTTGGCTCGCCGAGATCAATAACGAACGGGGCACGCAATGGAACGCCCTGGCGTGTGCTCTGTGTCCAGATGAGACTCTGGGCGGCTGTGCACGCCATGCCGCTGGCTGGCAACGTGGGCAGAGCCACAAGGATGGGCTGACGTATCAGCGGCTCGCTGCAGACGGAGGCGGGACAGATCTGTTGGTTGTCATTGCGACCCCAGCCATAGATTTCCCCACTGCTGCTCAAAGCAAGGCAATGCGCCACGCCCACCGCCACATCGACAATGCGCTTGTGCTGCAATTAATTACGGAATGGAATTAGAACACATTTGATATAGATTATATAAAGAACAACTCACCTGCAGTCCAGTGATTAAACGTGGCACACTTCGCTCCACATGCTGATGCCCCAGACAGGATGCCTTGCCCCAGCTGTAGAGTTGGCCTTCGGTGGTCAGCGCCAGCGAGAACTGTGAGCCGGCAAACACGCGCTGCACACGCGGCAGACAATCGATCAGCTGCGGCTGCACGCTGTTCATGTTGCTCCCGCCGCTGTTCCCAGTTGTCCCATTGCCTCCACCTCCAAGTTTCCCATAGTCGCCATCGCCCCAGGCATACACCAATCCCTCGGCTGTGAGACACAGCGTATGCACATCTCCGCTGCCCAGCGCCACGTCGATCACTTGATGATCCTTCAGCACCAGCGCCGGTAAATACTGATCGTCCCGATACATGCCTCGGCCCCACGTATAGAGATTCCCTCGACAGGTGATCGCTGCGCTGTAGGTGCAGCCACAGTAGACGGCTTTGACGAGTCGCACCAGCATCTCGATCTTGGTGGGCACCTCGCGGGCGTGGCAGTCCCCATGACCCAGCCGATGGCCATCACCCAGGCCCCAAGAATAGGCGTTGCCTGTGGAATGAGAAAATTAATTAATAATGTATTCAAATCAATTTCCAATTAAATCCAATCAGAATATAACAAAATCTGTGATAACCATAAATGATATTGTATTCAATATTCAAGTGTGACCAGGTAAACCAATAAATCAAATGACTTTATTAATAAGAACCCAAAATTTTGATTGTAAATTGTAAAATAAGAGATGGAAACAGAATAATCATTACTTAAAACGTTATTATCAAGCAATAAACTCTCTCATATTATTTAACAAATTCAAATTTGGATTCGAAACTAAAGTGTGACAAGATAATATTGTAAATTGTAAAATTAAATAATACTTTACTTAAAACGTTATGAAGCAATCACAAGTAAACTCTCTCACATCATTTAAGAAATTCAAATTTAGATTCAAAATTAAGGTGTGACCATGTGAACATTAATTTGTGTAAATTTACTGGCTTTTCTACAAGAACTTTGTTCAACAATTCAATAAAATTTTCATTGACGATGAAATTGAAAACCATTTTTAATTTTAAGCAATAACTGATACTCAATAAGCATATTAATTTAGGCAATCAATAATATGAGAATAAACAAGTAAAGATATTTTAGTAAAACGATCGGATTTTCGAACTTCAACTATAAAATTGGAATTTGGAAACTCGATTTTGATTTTGATCATTTGAATTTATAACAAAATTGAATACCGAAAGTAATTGTGTAGTAGTCTAAATTTTAAGTTTGTTTACTTGTAATTTCAATTAACTGATATACAACATTTCCATAATCAATTTTGATAGCGATATTTAGTATTTACATCAGCTAATCTTCAAGCTTTGACATATAAAGTAGTATTTAGTATTTCATTTTACTATTTCGAATTTTAATGAACGGAAACAAGGAATGAATTGAAGAATATCACAACTTACAGTTGCTGTCGATGGCCAAAAAGTGGCGTCCTTCGCAGTGCGAAGCGATCGATGTGAACGTCTCGTTGGCAATCTCCGGGAAGTCGAGCAGTTGCGGCTCCGTCTCCGGCTTGGCAATGCGCCAATTGTAGAGCTTTCCCTCCTCGCTGAGCAGCAGCACAATATCCTCGCTGCAGACGACCTGCTTCACCTGGAACTTGCAGCTGAGCAGCGCCAGTGAGGGCGCCGCCTGTTGATGGCCAGTGGAGGCTCCTGTCCAGCTGAGCGCTGGCTCCACATTGAATCCCTGCTGCTCCTTCGACAGCGTTGGCCAGCCCAGAGCATAGACGCGTTGCTGTTCCAGCGCCGAGTTGTTGTTGTTGCCACCGTTGCTGTTGCTGCTGTTGTTGCCAGTGTTGAGGGGACGCAATCGGAGGAGACTGCTGGGGAGATGCGGCATATGCGGCTGGACGAGACGATCCAGGTGGGAGATGATGACGACGGCCGCACGACGCAAATCCACAATGGCAGCGCTGCTCTTGGGCAGCATGAGAAAGCGCAGAAATGTTTCGGTGGCACTCGCCATCGGTGTCGCCTCCACCGAGTTCGAGGAGTTCGCGCAGCCCGAGGCGCTGCCTGGACAGTGGTTGGCTGTGGCATCGGAGCCCAAGCGTTGATAACGCTGCAGGATGCGCAAGAGAGGAGCGCCCGTCTTGCGTGGCATGTCCCGATTGTCGCCATTGTTGCCCAGCTGCTGCCCGTGACCGCTGTGATCGTTGTCCTTCTCCCACAGAAGCAGAAGGAGCACCACGCACTCCAGCGTCGCCGCCAGCGTGCCCTTCTGCACGCCCAGCTCAAGGAGCAGGCAGAGCGCAGTGTGCCTGTCGGCCAGAGGCGCTAGGCAGCGGCCACCCATTGGGTCGCCGAGGGCGACGAGGCGCAGAAACTTAATGGAACGCTCCATGACCTCCAGCCACAATGGCGACACTTCGGCAGCGGCATCGAAGAGCGTCGCCTCGGGCAGCTCCTGCAGAGATTCGAGCGCCTCACTCAGCAGCTCGCTGCACATTTCCATGTCCTCGCCGGAGCGCCAGGCGCGTCGCAGAAAGGCAAAGCTAAAGTTGAGCGCAGCTCGTGTTCCGACGCGTGCCAAGCCAAGAGCCGCATGCTCCGGCTCCTTGCGCTGCTCCATGGGTTTCTCTGGCGGCAGGGCAGCCACCACAGCATCTTCTTGGACAGGCGGCGTCACCTGCTGCTGCTGTTGTTGCTGTGTCTGCTGTGTTGCAGCTGCAGCTGGCGGCGCTTGATGACTCCGCTTCAGGGCCACAAAGTAGCGCTCATAGATGAACAGCTGTTGACGCAGCTGCTGCGCCGACAAACAGTTGCCGGCGGCACGCAGCGACAGCTCATGGAGTTCGCCAATTAGGGAACGCTGGCAATCGTGCTTGGCCAGCTGATTGGGCGGCTGACTCCACAGCCAGCTGTTCAGTGTCTGCTCTGTGGCATGCTGCTGGCCAGCGGCCGCCTGTTGGGCAGCCGCCGATGTCAACTTCTTGATAGCCATGTCCGAGTCGAGGGGACGACACGCCTCGCAATTGCAGGCGGAGAGCGGGCCACAGTATTCCGGTTGGCAGCAGGCGCATTGGAGCGCCTGGGCACCACAATAGTGCTTGCCATCGTCGCCCAGATACGAGAGATGGCCCCGGGCATTCACGAGCGGCGCCGTCGGCGACGAGACCAGTTCACAGTCGTGGATCAAATGATTCCAAAGCACGGCGCCGTCGGAGGCGTTGCGCAGGCAGGCGATGAGATCGGCGCGCAGCCATTTGGCGTCCAGATAGGGCAGCGGACGCAAATAGAGATCACTGATGGGTGTCGTTCCAACGCCACTGGAACTCGTTGAAGTCGTCGTCGCCGTCGTCGTTGTCGTCGCTGCAGCTCCAGCTGCTGCTGCCTGCGATGTCTCCGCGTTGAGTGAAGCAGCAGTAGCGACAGGAGCTGTGCTTGTTCCAGCAGTAGTTCCAGCTGCACTTCCAGTTCCACTGCCACTTCCAGTGTTGATCAGCCGATTGAACATGCTGACTTGCAGTTCCAGGAGCGATGGACAGAGGGAGGAGGGAATGTGTCCTGCTGTCTGCTTGCTCACTGGAAATCCTCAGCCGCTTCCAGTGGAACGCCCGACGACACAAACATGGCACATTTCGCTTTTGTTTTTTTTTCTTTTATTTTTGCACTTCACTTGTATTTATTGTTCTTTGCGATTCTTATTTTTTCAGTTGTTTTTCTTTTTTCGAGTTCTTTATTTCACTTTACTTCATTACGTTACTGTTGTTTTTCTTATTCGTTTTTTATTGCTCCTGTTGTGTAGCAGTTAATACAAAGAAGAACAAGAACAACGGTTACTAGCTGCTAGTTTTGTGGGTGGTGTGTGCCAAGGAGCCGAAGGGTCGGCGAGGGGAGTGGGAGGAGTGCAACGGGTAATGGGTGTAATGGCTGGCTTAGTAGTCAATGTCGTCAGACCAACAAAACCAACACTAACACACACACACACACATACGCACAACACGGCGGTGCACTCACACGCACGCACATACACACAATCACACACGCACAAATAGTGGCTTTGGCTTAGAATGAATTGTAGTTTTCGTTTTCGTTTGTTCGTTCGATGCCATCACTGTGTGTGTGAGTGAGTGAAGAGTTCTAAACGGTTAACTAAATTGACACTTGCGCTTATCCCCTATGCTGTCGCTCCCGCTCTCTGTCACAGCAAACGACGCTTCACATTGCAATTTAATCAATTATTTCATTATTTTGTTGCGCGTTTCCTTAACTTAAGTGAAATATATTTAATCAATTTGATAGTCGCCGTTGTTCTCAGCGTGACCGACCGACCGCAAATTGCATTTTAGAATCTACTATTTCACTATGACGAAAAAAAATACCACTTGCAGAATTTACCAGCTGGTTACACTGAAGTGGGTATGGGGCCAATTTCAAACAAGCGCTAATTTTTTAATAATTTGCAGTCTTTCATGTTTATCAAAAAGAACGTTTGCTTATGTATCTAAAACTAACTTTAGACCAATTTTAAAGTTATTAAAAAAAAACTTCTCGAAGGTAAAACAATTGTTGCAAACGCGCAGTGCACAAGCCGCCGCTAAAAATGTACAAAAATGTACTAAATAATAACACACTGTTTGCTCGGCCTGCCAACCGGCTTCATCTTTGTGTTTCTATGCAATTCATGCAATGCAAAGATCTGGCAACACCGATTGCATGTTTACATTTTTAAATTGGCGAACGTTTGGCGCGCAATCAAAAAAACCAGGTCAACTTTAGAGCTATGTACGTCACTAGACATGACACCCCAAACGGGGCGAACGCACAACTCACGCAACTGTCAATCGATATATTTTCTTAAACAAAACTACGTAACTCAAGGTAGAGAACAACTTTGACATTATAATTAACCAAATTTCATTCATTATAATGTACAACAATTTGTTGGAATAATTTCGTTGCTTGTTGGCAATTAAAAATGCTTATGTCACCTTACTTAAATATTTTAATTAACTGCCATTAATAGATGACATCATACTGAATGACGTGACACGACACTTGAGCCCACAGCGCGTGACACGCAACTGCAGTTCACAAAGCACGATGCACTCGTCAACTTCTGGAGGTCAACTTCAGACTCTTGATTTGAGTGGCAATGATAACGATAAAGAATCAACAACAATTGAAGAATGTACTTTAGAGGAATAATTCGTTTATTTATTGAATACATTGAAATGCATACACGAGTTGTTCTCAATTTGTTTTTGTTTTTTGTATTTTTTTTGTTGGTTTTATCATTTATATTACTTTGTATTTGTTTAAATAAATAAGATACATACGTTTAATCAATAATAGCAGTATTTATCGTGCAAATTTGATAAGCATAATAATGTTTTACTTGTTTTGCTGGTTTCTCTTGCAAAAGTTGTTTGCTTTTTGCTTTTCATTTTTGTTTTTGTTTTTGGTTTTTTTGTTGTTTTTGTTTTTATGAAATAAGGTTGCATTAAATATATGAAAAAAATATATGTATTTTTTGTTTTGTTGTTTTTCTGTTCATTTTTTTGTTTTTCTTGTTTTAATTAGCTGCTCTTAATGTTGTCCATTTACTTTTTCTTTAAAGTAAAAAACGATCTGCGCTTTGGTTCGTCCTTTTGTGAAGTAGCTGGCAAAGTCTGGGATCTGCTCGCCGCGACAGCTGCCGAATCGCTTTGGGCTTTCAGTGATGAGACCCACTGGCTCATTTCGGTATCGTCGTGCGCTTGCAGCAAGAACTCGGCACCATTGGCGAGCCTGAAGAGGAGAGGGAAGAGATATAAAGTTAGAATCGTAGGACGATTATGAATTGAGATTATCAAGAACTTACTTGACTCGCAGCACATGCTTCTTCTTCGTGTAATCACTGGCAATATCAATGGCAGCGCCCTGCAGATCGTAGCTGGGTTCGCTGCGGAAGGTCAATTCGGGATTACTCTTGTAACCCTTCTGATCTTTGAAGAACGAGACGCGTCCGGCTCTTGCAGCCATGTAAACCTAAAAGACGAACAAGTTTAGGTTTTTCTTTTCAATATTCAGTTTTACCATCGATTACCTTATCCCAAGATCTGTTGGATGCCTTCTTGGTGGCCGATTCCCATTCGTGCTTTCGTGTCACATAACCTTCCTGACCATCTCCAGCAGCTGGTGTGGCGCCACGTTCTATACACAGGGAAACATAGATAAACGATATTAATTTCAACTGTGACACTAAATATAATCGATTAATTAAATAGACAGACAACGACGAGCGACTCCATGTTTGATTCGTTTGATTGGTAGCTATAATAAGTATGATGAGTGGTTAATTAGGTTATAAGGAGCAAGAGAGTTATACCTGTTTGTGTTTCGACAACGCGCTCAACGTCGACGGCTGTGTCTGCAGCGGCTGCGTTAGTTAGTTAGTTGATTGATTGATTTGATTTTGTGGGATTAATCCGTTGATTGTTTCGTTTTTAGTAAGCATGAGTGAATGAGATGGAATTGTTCAGATTTTTAATTGGTTATACACACGAGATCGAGTTTTGATTGGATCAAGATTAGTTTTCTAGTTCGGGAGGGACTTGTTAACATTAACCGCTTTTCAGATTAGTTCTACGTGCTTTTTCGGGGTGGGAAGGAATGAATGCTAACGAAAGAGGTGAGGTGAGGTCACATAGAACACATGTAAGAGCATAAAAGGAGGATAAATAGTCAGGTATTTCTATCGTACCTGCTTCATCATGGGCAATGCCCACATCGACATCGTCACGACGCTCCGCATCACGTTTGGCCTGCTCCGCCGCTTCGGATGCCGCCTTAGCCTCCTGTTCCTCCTTGATGCGTTGTCGCTCAGCCTCCTCAGCCATCTCTTGGCGCCTCTTCATTTCCTTAAGCTCAAACTGTAAGCAGAATAGATGTTCATAGTCAGTGATAAAACGCACAAGGGATTGAGATGAAGGAATAACTTACCGTTGTCAAACGCTCAAGGGCACTGAAGCGCTCCTCTTGTGCCGCAGCGGACTTTTCGAATGCCTCGTGTTTCTTGATCAGATTCTCGACCTCGTCAATGGTGTGTCCCAGCTCGGAAGATAGCAGGTAGGGCTCCTGGGCGATAAGCCAAGCCTCGGCAACGGCAGCATCTCTGGCGAATTGATAGACCTCCAGGACTGCAAATCGGAATTGGGTTAGCAAACTTATTCAAGAGAAATAATAAAAGGAAAAAAATGCTACTCACTTAGCTGAAGGTTCTCCCATCGCTCTTCCCAGCGTCGCAGCAGCGCGTTGCGGCTGTTGTTTAGCTGCATCAGGCGATCCTTAATATCAGCGGACGCATAATGGTTGCGGGTGAGCAACTCCTTGCCCAGCGATATGCACGCACCGAAGTTGTCCTCGCGTGTATCGATCTCGGCCTTCAGGCTCTGATGGTTGTTCATCAGCAGCTCGACGCCGGAGACGTCGCGCGGCTTCTCCGATGTGTTCATTTGACGCACCAGATCCTCCATCCAGATGGTGAGAATGCGCACCATGTTGAAGAAGCGGAACAAGTCGCCAGTGTCGGCCAATTTCTGTTTGCGTGCATCGCACATGGCCTGCAGATTGTCCCAGGCATGCAACACTTCCTGCTCCCGATTGGTAATCTCCTTGGCCTTGTCGCCGGCATAGGCATCCTGTAGCTTGGCGGACTCCTCCTGGATTTGCTGCACCTGCGAGTACAGTGTGGTGAGGTCCTGCAGGAAATTGTAGTGCTTGCGCTGCAGCGTCGACACGGAACCAGCATCGCGACCCAGCTCATCCGATACACCGTGCTGCTTCTCGAGGATGCGACCGAGCACATCCTTGCAGTCATGGAAGAATTTGTGCAGTTCCCGTGAAGCGGCCAGCATTTGGGTGCGTGTCTCGATCAGCTCGAGCAGATCCTGCCACGACTCATTCAAGTTATCCTTCCACTCGGCAATCGTAGCGGAGTCCGAATGTCCCGCCTGGATCAGATTATCGGCAATACCATTCACCTTGGCCACCCGCTCTCCGCCAACGGCTTCGGTGTCGCGGGCAAACTCATTGAAGCGCTCCGACAGCAGCGTCACGTGATCGAAGTCCTGTCCCAACTCCTGGGAACCGGCGACCACCTCACGATCGGTAATCCATTGCTCGAGATCGTCGACCTCGCGACTGAGCATGAACAGCTGCAGGGCCTCGTTGAGACGGGCACGTCGCTCACCGGCCAGGTCCTTGAGACCGGCATAGAGTTTGTCCAGCTGGGATTGCTTGACGGCAACGGCGTCGCCACTGGAGACATCATCGCTGCTAAACTGACGCGCCACCTCGCCCAACTGGCGAATGGTGTTGGCGTAGTCCTCGACCGATTGCTCCAGATTCTCGTGTTTCTTCATCAGATTCTGGGCACTGATCTCATCCTTGCCGCGGTCCTCGACCATCATGTAGAGCTCCTGTTCGCTCATCCACGACTCGGCCTCCTGGGCATCGAAGAAGTACTGTTGCACCTTCTCCGACTCGAGCAAGTGCTTCTTGCGGTTCTCGATCGCGTCCTTCAGCTCCTGCCACTTTTGTGTCAAGTCGCTGATCAGCGCCTCGAATTTCTTGGCATCCTCATGACCCTCGTCAATCAGCTTGCGGCCATTGTTGCAGATGGCATTGATGCGTGGCTCGTGGTTATCGATTTCGGTGGCCAGCGATTGGTTCTTCTTCTTCAGCACATGGACATTGAAGAGGGAGTTGCCGTAGTCGGTGGAATTGGCCACCGGCAGCTTCTCATCGATCCACAATTTCTCATCCTCGACATCGCGACAGAATTGGAACGCCTCCTTCTTTTTCTCCAGCTGCTTTTGGCGCTCCAACAATGGCGCCTTGATCTTCTCAAAGCGCTCGAGCACCGCCGTCTTCTTAACCACAATCGGTTCGATTTTCTCCTCAGGCACCGTCTTCTGCAGATATTCGGTCTGCTTGTCAATCTCCTCCACCTGTCGGGCCTTCACGGCCATCTGTGTCTGAATGACCTGTTGCTTTTGCATAAGTATATTGACCGAGGTCAAATCGTTGGCAGTGTCGCCGCTGACAATTTGCTTCTCCAGATCGGTGATGTACGAGTCAATGTCATCGCAGGTCTGTTGGACGAGCACCTCGCGATTGGCATCGAACAGCAGGGCTCCCTTCTCCTTGGTGTGCACCTCGAGGTCATCGAATTGCTTGGCCAGCTCCTTGAGCTTCGGCTCGATGACATCCTTGAATTCGGGCTTCTCCTTCGACAGCTCCTGGGCGGATTTTTCAGCCTCATAGAGACGCTCCTTGTTGGCAGCGATCTCAGCCTCAAAGGCCTGATGCCTGGTCCACTTGGAGTGAATGGTCTTGGCGCTGCGGTATGTCTCATCCTGCGATGTCACATACTTCTCCTGCACCCATTCGGCCAACTCCTCCAGATCCTGCAGGAATTCGTGCAACTTCACCTGGTTCTTGAGCTTCTCGTGCTGATCCAATGCACGCTGGCGATTATCATCGCGACGTCCGGTAATGTTCTCGGCCCGCTTGCCAATCTTGTCGGCATCAAAGTGCTCCTTCTCCACCAGCGTATCGGCGACCTGCAGCAGTGTGTTGATCTTATCGTCGTTGGCCTCCATGGTGGTGAGGAAGGCTTCGTGACGCTTCAGTTGATTCTCCGCCTGCTCGAGATTAACCGGAGTGTCGTCCTTGCTGAGGAAATGCTCCTGCTGGCTGAGCAGCACTTCGGTCTGGCGTGCATCCCGATTGAACAGCTGCTGATCGAGACTCTGGGAGAGCAACACCTGACGGTTCTCCCACATCTGGTGCAACTCCTCCCAGCCATCCTTGAGGGCATTGAGACGCTCGCGCAGGAACATGTACTGCGGATCGTCGGTGGTGCTGCCCTCGGAGGTCAAGCGCTCACCGTATTCCATCATTACCTTGTAGTCCTCGGTGTAGTTGTCAATCTCCTCGCGGATGGACTGATGCTGGTTGAGAAGCTTCTCAGCTTCGGGCAGTGACGTGGGTGTATCCTCCGAGGCCACATCGGTCTGGGTCTTGGTCAACCAGGTCTGGAAGTGATCCAGATCGCGCAGGAAACGATGGACATCGCCAGCTTCCTCCAGCTTGGAGTCACGCTCCTTCAGCATCTGTGTGAGCTGCTCCCAGATGAGTTCGATTTGTGCGATACGCTCACGAATGAGTTGTGCCTCCTCGGGATGATCCACCTCAATGCTGTCCGCCTCACGTCCCAGGCTCGAGAGTTTCGCCTGAATGGCGGCCAGATCGCGATCCATGCCGCTAAGGCGACGCTGCAGTGTCATCACACCGGTCAGATCCATTTCGAGGCTGTCGGTTTCGGTGAGGATGCGTTTCTTGTCCTCGATCCACGAGATTGTCTCGCGGCACTCAATGTAGAAGGTCTGCACACCGTGCGCGGACTTCAGGTCATCCATCTTGGCCTCGGCCTTCTCGCGCAGCGTCGACCACTCCTGGTTCAAATGATTCTGACGCTCCAGGATCTCATCGGAGTTGGGATGCTCGACATGGAGCAGCTGGCGAGCCAACTGATTGACGACAGCCACGCGCGAAGCATTGGCATTCATCTCCTTGTCGAAGCCCTCGAAGCGATGCTTCATGATCTCCACATCCTCGATATCCTTGCCGGGCACCATGGTATCCAGCATCTTGGTCTTCTCCTTGATCCATTGCTCGACGCCATCCGCCTCGGACATCAGCTTGTACAAGCTGAGCGCATCCAGCAGACGCTGCTTGCGGAGCTTGGCCAGCTCCGTGAGCTCCTTGTACCGCGAATCGATGGCCTCCAAACGCTTGTCCACATTCGCCTTCTCCGGCTCGTTGAGCTTCAGGGTCTCGGCCTGCTTGTGCAGAGCATCAATAACCTCGGCGTAGTTCTTCAGCTCATCGGCAACATCTTTGTGCTTCTTGAGCAGCGACTGAACGTTGGCCTCGTCGCGACCCACATCCTCGCTGGAGACAATGCGCAGCGTGTCGAGCATCCAGTTGTCGACGTCATCGGCATCGGCAAACAGCTGGAAGTACTCGACGGCATTCTCGAGTCGCTGTCGCCGATATTTGGTGAGATCGAGCAGATGATCCCACTTGGAGAGAATCTCCTTTAGGCGATCCTTGATACGATCGGCACCAAAGTGACCCTCGGTAATGAGTTCGGCGCCCACCTTGGCCACATTCTGTAGCTGGGGATCGTGCGAGGTGATCTCCGATTCGAGGGCTTTGTGCTTGCTCAACAGCAGATTGACTGTGGTGAGATCATGACCGATCTCATCTGTCGACACAATCTGCTCCTTCTCCTTGATCCAGTTCTCCTCATCGGCGGTGTCCCAATAGAATTGCCAGAGCTTGCGGCTCTCCTCCAATCGGCTGCGTCGCTCAACAGCCAAGCGCACCAGCTCAGCGTAGGCATCCTCCAGCTGCTGGACGCGGCTGACAATGATCTCGGGATCGCAGGGTTTGTACGATTCGGGATCGTCGCTAAGGAACTTCTGTGAGTTCTGTACGACGACCTTGACCCGTTCGCCCAGAATGTTAATGTCGGCTTCGACGAGGGAGTGCTTCTGCAGCAGATCCTCGACACCCATCAAATGCTTGCCATAGTCGTCGGTCATCAGCAGTTGCTTGATCTCCTCCATGTTGTCGAGAATGTAGAGCATCTCCTGGAAGTTCTGCTGCAGCTGCAGCGAGATCTCCAAGCGCATGCGGCGAGCACGCAACAGCTCCAGCAGATACGTCCACAAACGCATCACGTTATCCTTGCGCAAAAGAATGCGTTTCACATCGTGATACCGCTCCGACTCCAGCTCATCGCAAACGGCGACAACGGCTTGCACACGCTCCTCGTACGCAAAGATGTCGGTCTCAATGGCCTCGTGCTTCTTGGCCGCAGCCTCGACGGCGGCCAGATCGAAGCCGAAGTTGTCCTGGCTGACGAGACGTTGATTCTCCGATAGCCAAGTCTCGCGCATCGATGCCTTGCGATCGAAGCGGGCGGCCAACTGCTCCAGTTTCTCCTGGCGGATGAGTTCCTCACGGAGCGCCAACTCACGTTCGTGTTCAGCCTTCTCGAGGCGTTCCCAGGCCTTGTTAATATCGGATATCATTTTACCCTCCTTGGGCGTGTAGGGTTTCTGATTGTTGGCGCGCATCTTCGACTGCAGAGTGAACAGCAGCACCTCCAGATTGCCCTTCTCCACAAACTTGGGCGGCTTCTCGATGGTGCGATAGTTGGAGAATTGTGCCAATTGTCCCTGGACACCAACCAGCGAGTTCTCAAACTCACGTTCGCCCAGCGACTGTATCGTTGTCTCGATCCACTTGAGCAGATCGCTGGTAAAGTGCTCATAGTCATGGATCATCTTGTCGTTCTCCATGGCAATGCCGACGACCTTGCCAATACGCTTGCCCTGCACCGTCTCCTGCTTCAGTTTGCTGAAGTAGTGATAGTAGGTGACCACGTAGGTGATGATTGATTTCTCATCGGGATGCTCGACGAAGACATCCTCGGCATCGAGCAGCTTGGTCAGTCCCAGCTTATCCTCGGCGACATCGAAGGCATTGTTCAGATTGTGGATGCCATTCGTTTTCGATAGCTTCTCAAATTGCACTAGATCTGGACGGTGTTTGTGTATGATGGCATTGAAGGCGAGGCCATCGCGCCACGATGTTGTAAAGTTCCGCACATTCACGTTGTGGTAGCCAGCGGTCTTCATCTGACACCAGAGCAGCAGGGCGTCCTTGGCGGACTTGGTCTCCTTGTTGTCGACCTCCTCGATGGTGATATCTTGGATCTACATTGGGATCAAGCATTAATTGGTTAGTGGGTGCGTGGATTAGATCTAGTCTAGGATTGAGAGCAAAAGTCAAAGTTAGGAAAAATTAGGGCTAACTCTATGTTAACTAATCTGCTGTTGATTTGTGTAAAATTCTTACAATACTATCTGCAAATGGGATCTAAATCATGTTTTTACTTAATCAACTTATAAACTAAAGAAAAAGCAAATGTTTTTTCTTATTTTAAGGTTTGTGAAACAAACTAAAATTATCCCTGGTATGTACCTAAGTTCCCTTCCAAAGACCTCGACCTACTTAAGACTGAAACTCACCTGGAAACGCAAGATAATCGTCCAGATAAGGCCGAGATTGAGGGAGGCGTTGCCATCGACAATGTCGTGGGAGCCAATGTTCTCGAGATGGACGCGCTGTTCACGCAAGAACTGCAGAGCCTTGTCCACGTTCTCCAGGCAATGTATACGCATCTTGCCCTTCGTGGGCTTGGGCAATCTTTCGCCGGAGAGGACCTCGAGCAGCTTTATCAAGTGCTTGCCATCCCGCATGTCCACATAGAGATCGGCGATGCGGCAGTTGACACGGCACAAATGCGAGTTCACCCATTTGGTGAATGTCTTCTTCTGTACGCTCTCACGCTCCTCGGCGAGCGCCTTGATGCGGGATCTCTCGAAGAGCCGGCTGCTGGAATTGCCGCCATCGTATTCGTATTCATCGATATATTCGTTGCCAGGACCCTGACTGGGGTCCCATCGAACAATTGAAATGTCCGTCGTCATTTTAGCGCCTCTTGCAAATTGTCCACAATTCGAACCGCAAAGAATTCAATTTTGTTCTATTCCAAATTCCACAAAAACCGAAAATGAAATCTCAAAGAATAACTGCAAAAAATAGAGAGAGAGAGAAGAAACGAATAAGAAGATAAAATATATTACTTAAAATGTGTATTATTTCATCGTTTAATTTAACTAAATTTCTTAATGTCAACTTTCTACAGTTGTCTTCCATTTTTAAATACTTAAATACACACACAACTTGAATAATTATTCACTATTCACACAGCAGTTCATATGCAAGTGGGTGGGAGGTGCCTCCCACTCCATTCCATTCTGGCTCTTACTCTCTCTCTCTCTTTCTCTCTTTCCCCTCTCATTATGCGCTGATTCATAAGACACAATGGCGTCACATTGAGTGGCCCGCGGGTCGCGCCTGGGTCAACTGTTCACTGTCCACTAACAATTGTCGCTCACTGTCTGTGTCTGTGTGTGTGTGTGTGCGTATGGGGAGGAGAGTGTGACCGTATGTGTGTGCGACTGTTTATTATTTTAGGTTGATAGTTAACGCGATTACATCACGCCCCATCCGCAATAATGCCATTCTCAATTCTCATTTCAATTTCAATGTGCGACAAAAAAAAACAAGAGACAGGTGGAGGGTGGAGTGGGGGGAGATAGGGATGGTCAAATTGCAGGAAATTCAATTCACAAAAAAACTATCGGAATGACCAAAATGTGACATACATATGTGTGTGTGTATACAGATAATACACACACAGTAGATTCGTACACCTTCGTCGGCAACTGCAAGTGTATTTTGACCTTTATTTCATGCTCTGCAGGTCATTCCCTTTCACGCTATATACATAGAAACACACACACACTCACTCACGAATGCTTACATAGATGTGTATATGCTAGAATATGTATGCATGTATTTTCAGTGGGGCCAATTATGTGTGTGTGTATTTTTTTTTATAACACATCTCAGTTGAAATTGCACTGGAAGCAGTTTGTTGTTTTTTGTTGCCTTGCTGATTTAATTTGTGTTCTCAATGGGCATGAGCTAATTTTGCAACAACAATGAATTAGCGAAAACAACAACATCGAGAAGAAACAATACGATTTTTAGCACACATAACTTTATTTACATATGAAAACACACACACACAAGCATACAAACTCATGCACGCATTGCCGCAGCTCTATTATCTATTACGTAATATTTTGCTGATTATAACGAAAACGAAGCTTAAAACTTGCCGACAAACGAGTAAGCGAGAGAGCGAACACAACGAAAACAGAGCGAACACAACAACAGAACACAAGCAACAAACCAAACCAAACCACACACACACACACAAGCAAACAAACAACAAACAGGCGGCACACGCACGCCGAGCCAAAAGAGAGCGAAAAAAAACTAAGAAATATGAACAGAGAGAGCATCTGTGTTGCGGGAGAGCACAAAGATGAGAGAGAATGACCGAGCAGGGTGACTGCCAAAGGGCAGCGGGTGGAAGCGGGAGCAGCAGCGCTCTCAATAAATGGGGTAGGTTTCGAACGCAGCTCAGACAGCAGGCGAAGCCGACGGCGAAGGCAGGCAACTTTGCAATTATGATTGCATACACACGTACAGACGTAATATGTGCGTGTGTTGATCTTGTTATGCTAGAAGTGAGTTCATCACATTGATTTGATTAGCGAGAGGCGCGGCTGGTACTTGGGGAATGCGACATGGAAATGTGGAAGATGGGGGGCTTGGAGGGAGTTGTGTAATTGTCGTTCAATTAAACAGGGCATCGCATAGTCAGTCAAATGAACTCTGCTCGAACTTTAACTGGCGCTCAATGCAAACCACCACCGAGCAGTGAAAACTCCAAATGTACAATGTATATATGTGTGTATGTATTTTTTTTATTGCGTTGCCTTACTTTGTATTTGGTTTAGATGTGGAAAACCAGTTTCCAGTCAGTCGCAAAAGTAATTTACTTTTTTTTGTTTTAACAAACAATCGCTCAAATAACTTTGAGGCTTCTCCACACGAACACACACATACACACGCACGCATGAAGCACTCACTCGACACACATACAACACACAGATACGTTTACATATGTATGCGTACGAAGCTACATCATCAGAGTACGTGCTTATTACCTTACAACTGTACAATTTGAGTTATGGCCGTTGATTTGTCATGTTTTCATTTTTTGTATTCTTTTTATTTTTTTTTTGGCTTGTCGGCGGCGGCAGCACAAATAAACAAGGTGGGCCCCAAAACCTAAAAACTCGCAACTCACACATGCACGTTTGTTTATGTGTGATGTATGTGTTTCAAATATGGACAAGTGCAGCACACACACTCGAACACAGCAGGCAGTTTGTGTTCGATTCTTTCCACCGTCCGTCCCCATTCCCGTTGTGTATCGATAAACAACTTCAAATTCAACTCGTGACCTCTTGGAAGGATTTCCTATTTTTACATGGGGCGTGTGTGGCGTATGACGTGTGTGTTTGTGTGCGTGTGCACGTAACTGTATTTCAAAGTGCATTTCGCTTTAATGTGAATGAGTGAAGAAAAATCGAGTGGAGAGCGCGAAAGAGAGAGCAGTGACAGGAGAGAGCAGGCCAGTGTGATAGATATAGTGCGTGCAAGTGTGTGTACGATTAAAAAAAAAACATATGTAGGTGTGTGTATATATCTCGATTAAATATTGTCATTTATCGCACATTTGCTTCGATTTCCGCGGCTCTGACGCAAACATTAAATATTGCCCAATTATATGTGTGTGACACAATTTTGATGTTTTGATTTTCGATTTAATTCACAATTAGAAAAAAATAAAAAATAATTAATAGAATTTAATTCAAAAATATTCGTTTACTAGTCATCCGACAATTCGATAGGCGTAATAAGCAGCACACACCACTCTGCACACAACACACTCGCACATATATTCTACACTCACGACTTGACTCGACTCTACGCTATGCTCTCACAACAACAACACATCTCCACCTCCTCACACACACACATATACAACGAACGAGCACTGTGAATGATGTCATCAACGCTAGCAGCGACGGCGACGTACGATAGTCGGGAGCAGGCAATTTTAATCGATGATGTTTTTATTATGTAGCTATGTATGATTGTATATGTGTTATGTACGTATGTTTGTATGTACGATGTGTGATATGCGAGGCGAGCCATGCATAGTATATTTTCTTCTTTTTTTTTTGCAATATATATGTGGATCATATATCTAGCGACTCTTTCATTAGTTATTTAATAGAGTTACACTCGGCTGGAGTCAAATGACTTTTGCTCGCTCAACTCTGTCCCACATTCATTGCTGAGTTTGAGATACTTTTCTTTTTAGGTGTATTAAGCACTAAGCACTGAGCGCACTAGGGCGTTGGTCTATCGTACAATATTTATTTTTCCCGACGACGTTTGAGTTTTCTTTTTGCATTTTGTTTTCACACTTGCGCCACTTTCACTTACCTACTCGGCAAACTTGCTGTTCAATTTTCCCTAATTGATTCATAAAACATACAATTCACATAGAATTCTTCACGTTATTTTTATTTTTATTCACATTTATTCTTTGCGGCCGACTTGCGAGTAAAAAAAAAAGTGACTGCTGAATGCGAATGAAAAATGTATGTATCAGTCTGGGTGCTAGAGCTGGCAATCGGTTCGATGTTTATCGATTCATTTTTTTTGGAATCGATGAATATATAAATGCAGCCTGCAAGCAAATATACCAAAATATACCACTTTGAGTTGGCGCCAATTTTTGAACTAATCATTACGTTGCAAAAATTCGCGAGCAACTTGGTGACCATTTTTCAAATTAAACCAGCATTTCGGCACATTTAAGGTATTTTGTAATGTTGTCATATAATAATTGAAGAATTCGTATCTTAGCCCAGAAAATTGGTCACATTATCAAACAAATTTATTAAACAAATTATACTTTTATTATATAATACAAATGCTTACCACAAAAATAAAAAAAAAGTATGAAAAGTGTGTAATATACCACTTTAATTGCCACACAAAAGTATATATCGTTTGTCACAAGTAATGTTTATCGAGTTGGCAGCGCTGCTAAATATATTCTGCGGCATAAAATAGCAATATCTGACCTAAGAATTATATTTAATAAGTTAAATTTTTTTGGACAAAAACTGAAGATATGCTGTGTCTAATTATAATGTAAAAAAAAAGTTAAATGTTAGCGCTTGTTGTTGATACAATATATTGAGGCATCGATATCGCGATAGTCAAAGCCACTGCATTACAACCACAAAACTTTTATTGTTGTTAACTGCACCATAATGAATGAATAGATAAATAAGACAGAATACAATTTGTTTACTTAGCTGATTCTTTTTTCAAATTGAAACACAAGTGCATAAGCATAATTGTGAATATGCAAATTTAGCGCCAAAAAATACTGAATGCAGTCTTCTCGTTATCGATAAGCAACAGATGCCGGCATCGATACCTCAGGCTTGGTCGATGCTACGGCGCTGTTTTATTTTGGCCGTCGAGTGGCAAATAGTGTGTGCGTGTGTGTGCTGACGACGGATTCGCTGTTCAAATCCAATCAACACAAATTGACATTATTATTCTGGCAACAGGTTGCAGTCCAGCTACAGCCAACAAATGCCGGTGCGCACGTACGATGTGACGGAGCGCGTCTTCACCGCGATGCAGACGCTGGACATCACATCGCTAGCCGGTTATCCGGAGCACGAAATACGCCCGGTACTGCCGTCGCTAGTGCGGATGAGTTTGCTCTCACCACTGGACAACACGGAGGGTTCCATGGAGTCGCGCAAACAAATACTGGCCGTGCTCATTGGCATCGAGGTGGTGAACAGCATTGTGTCCTATCTGCAGGTGAATTACCATGAGCTGGAGAACGATCTGAAGAAGGAGCTGCAGACGCGACAAAAGAATTCGGCAGCCAACTTCATGGATGCCCAGCAGCAACAACAACAGCAACCGCAACCGGAATATGGCCTCCAATCGGGCATCGCCTTGGGATTTGAACGCGCCGATGTGGCGCGCAAAGTGCGTGTGGTGCTCTCCGAGATTTTCAATCTACAGCAGCAGCTAACGAATGCCAATGCCGGCGGCTCTGGCTCCGGCTCCGAGTCGAAGGCGGCCACAGCAACAGCCAACAACGCCGGCAGCAGCTCCGGCGGTGGCAGCAGCCCAACGACGGCGACTTTGCTGCAGGCGACGCACTCGGAGATGCTAGACGATGGCATCTATCTGGAGGAGGTGGTCGACATACTGTGCATTGCGCTCGCCGAGCTGCCGTCGCTGCTCAACATACTGGAGCTAACAGACGCCTTGGTCCAGGTGCCAAACGGTTATCGCATTGTCTGCGCCTTGGTGGCCAATTTCCCGGATTGCTATCGCGATGTGGTGTCGCATGTGATTGCCAACTGTGATGAGGAGGCGCCCGATGGCAAGCAGCGACTGTTGCTGCTCATGTCGCTCAGCGAAATGAATCCATCCCAGGCGCTGGCCAATCGCTCCATGTGTGTGGAGATGCTAAAAGTGCCGTCGTTCATGCTCAAGCTGGCGCTGAAGCATCCCGATGATTTGGTGAGTGAATGGAATGCTGTTGAGTTAGTTCTTCGATCTATAAACATATCTTCTTCCCCCTCTAGATTGCCTTCCTCACCGGTTTGCTGCTGGGCAACGATCAGAATCTGCGCTCCTGGTTTGCGCTCTACATTCGCACCAGCCAGAAGCGGAAGGGTGATGCACTTAATCTGGTGCGCGTCGAGCTGCTGCAGAAGATCGTGCGCATCACAAGCAAAGCTGCTGAACTGAAGGACTTCAATCTGCAGGGCGCCGTCCTGCTGCGTTTGTATTGTGCCCTGCGTGGCATCGGAGGACTGAAGTTCAATGATGACGAGATCACAGCGTTGTCCCAGCTGGTCACGAGCTGCCCCAAGGCGACGCCATCGGGCGTGCGCTTTGTCACGCTGGCGCTGTGCATGCTCATCGCCTGCCCCTCGCTGGTGTCCACCATACAGCTGGAGAACAAGGCGGTCGAGTGGCTCCAGTGGCTGATCCGTGAGGATGCCTTCTTCTGCAAGCGCTCCGGGTCGAGCAGCTCCCTGGGAGAGATGCTCCTGCTGTTGGCCATACACTTTCACAGTAATCAGATCACGGCCATCAGCGAGATGGTCTGCTCCACGCTGGCCATGAAGATCCCCATCCGGCCGAACAGTACCAATCGGATCAAGCAGCTGTTCACCCAGGATCTGTTCACCGAACAGGTCGTCGCATTGCATGCGGTGCGGGTGCCGGTGACGCCGCAATTGAATGGCACCATTCCGGGATACTTGCCGGTGCACTGCATCCATCAGCTGCTCAAGTCGCGGACGTTCCTCAAGCACAAGGTGCCGATCAAGTCGTGGATCTTCAAGCAGATCTGCAGCTCGGTGCGTCCGGTGCATCCGGTGATGCCCGCTCTGGTCGAGGTGTTTGTCAACACGCTGATCATACCGAATCCCACGGGCAAGATCAGCATCGATCACATGCATCGTCCGTTCACAGAGCTCGAGATCCTGCACGTCTTTCGCACCTCCCCGCTCACCTTCTTCGCCGAGGAGCTGCAGTCGGAGAGCTCCGATGAACTGGCCCAGGTCGAGGTGAGTTGTCCGCTCACCTCGCAGCTCCTGATGATCTACTACCTGATGCTGTACGAGGACACCCGGCTGATGAATCTGAGTGCGTTGGGTGGTCGCAAGCAGAAGGAGTACACCAACAATTTCCTCAGCGGTTTACCCCTCAAGTATCTGGTGCAGAAGGCGCATCAATACCACAGCGATTACCTCTCGCTCTTCCATCCGCTGCTGCGTCTCATCATCTCCAATTATCCGCATCTCAGCATGGTCGACGACTGGCTGGAGGAGCACTATCTCGGCGGCAGCTCATCGCTGCAGCACGTCAATCACGAGCTCAAGCTGGAGCTCCTCGAACGGGCGTTGAACATGCTCAAAGCGAAGCCCCAGCTGGCGATACGCATCTTCAAGCGGCTGCTGCAGTTGCCCCCCGAATCGTTGGCTCAGTATGCGCCCAAGCTGGTCGAGCATCTGCCCCATGTGTTTGCCAAGGATGTGCCTCGCTACGTCAAGGATCTGTACAACGATCT
This sequence comes from Drosophila sulfurigaster albostrigata, assembly GCF_023558435.1. Lineage (NCBI taxonomy): Eukaryota > Metazoa > Arthropoda > Insecta > Diptera > Drosophilidae > Drosophila > Drosophila sulfurigaster. The sequence goes on from NC_084885.1 coordinate 32,242,148, forward strand.
GTGGCTGCGCCTCAACGCTGTGCTCCCCACCACCTTTTGGCTGATGTCGTTGCGCGCGATCACGCGCAGCGCTGACTCGATGAGCAATCGTCGCAGCTTTGGCAACGAGAGTCTCCTCGAACCCATGGATGTCCTGGCGTGAGTATACCCAAGAGATTTCTCTCTTGTCCATTCTCTAACGTGTTTCCCCTCTCTCTCTCTCTCTCTCTCTCTGTCTCTAGTTGCCCACGTCAGGTGTTTTGCTCTCCCTACATGCTGGTTATACTGCTGCGCATCCTCAAGGGCAGCCTGGCAGCCTCCAAGACGTACCTCAACGTGCACATGCAGCAGAAGCAGGTGCTCGACAAGAACGGACTTGTGCAAACCGATGCGGATCGCGAGGAGCTCAAGACCACGTTGATTGCATCGCAGGAAAGCGCCGCTGTTCACATTCTCCTCGAGGTGCTCGAGCACATGGACAGCAAAGCCTCGAGTCGCGTGGCGTTGTTGGAGCTGCGCGAGATTCAGGGCATCATCGGCAGTTATGTGCATCAGGCGTTCATCACGGAACCTTCGCTGGCCAAGCTCGTGCACTTCCAGACGTATCCCAAGTCTGTGATTCCCATGATAGTGGCCAGCGTCCCGTCAATGCACATTTGCATTGATTTCGTCCACGAGTTTCTCAACGTCACCGAGATGGACAAACAGATCTTCACCATTGAGCTGACGTCGCATCTGGTGCTCAACTATTCGATACCCCGGAGTTTGGGTGTCTCCAAGTTCTGTCTGAATGTCATTCAGACCACGCTCTCGCTCCTCACTTCATCGGCCAAGTGCAAGTTCCTGCGTCACGTGCTGCCGTCGATGGTGCGTTTCGTCGAAACGTTTCCCATTCTCGCCGAGGATTGTGTCAACATCCTCATGAACACCGGACGCAGTCTCCACTCGCAGTCCTCCCTAGGCGTCACCACCATGCAGATGCCCCTGACGGAGAGCGCCAAGTTGTGCTCGTATCGCGATGCTCAGCTGCACATCAACATGATCGAGGATGCCTTCAAGGTGCTCGTCGAGGCCGTCATGCAGAAGGCTGAACTCTATTAGATCTGATACCCCCGTCTCCTCTCCTCTCCTCTCTCAGTCCCTGCCTCCCTCTCCCTCTTAGTATTAAGCACAAGATACGTAGTGATTAGGCTAATTGTTATAGTGAGTGTAAATGATGAACTTTGCTTAACCCTTTGTCTAACGAATTCATCGCGTATTTTCTCTGTAAGTCAACAACACACAAATTGTTTCCCCAAACTGAATGTAAATAAAACACATAGAACACGTCTAAGATCACAGTCATTATTTTTGTACTCTTTAAAATCGGAAATAAATCAGAAATGAATTCAAGTGTAGTGAAAATATATTGAATGAGAAATAATTGATTTGCATTGGCTACAGGCGAACTTTCGATAAAACTATATTTTAAAAATATACCAAAATAGCATATAAAATATTAAAATATACTTAAAGTTATATTTAGTATATTCATATACTATATACCAAAATAAAAATCAAAATAAAACTAAAAGATAGTAGATAACATTTCATTAAAATTGCAGTATATTTCGTATAGTCTGAATATACCAAATGAATATCCCAAAAATACTACAAATATATCAAAAGCTATGTTAGGTATATAAATGTGATATTATCTTCAAAATGAAGAAAAAATACTCAAATAACTGAAGCCTATATTTGGTATATTGATATACTAAAACATTCAAAATAGAGTCAATCTTTTAAGGATCTAGTTGTTCATACGGACTTGGCTATATCTTCTCGGTTCTTGACTCTGATAAAGTATATACTATATATAATTTATGGAATCTGAGATTCCTCCTTATGCCTGTTATAATACCCTTCTACCCTAGGTATAAATATAGTCGGGACATTTTAGGTATGATATATGCTCCATAAATAGAACAAAGATATAGTGCACACATAATTTGTTTAAATTCCCATTACAAAATTATTCTATATCTTCATTTGGAAATTTTCGATTGGTTGGCAAGATTTCTTCGCTGACTGTCTTGGCATTATCTTATCGTATAGTCTATCTATAGACTCAGGAACTGAAAGCGATTAGTTGTGACGTAATTGACATGATAAATTGCCTCACCCGACAACAGCTTTTTTGCCAATCTTCCGATCACTGCGGGGGTTCTTCAATGCTATATTTTCTTCAGCTCCATGATATCCCCTTCTCTTTCGCTCCACATCGCTTTTCTCTTTCTTTTTGGTGGTATTGAAATATTTCATGACACGGGTTTGTTCAGTTTTTTGTAATATTTTGTTTATTATTATACAACTAACGGTACTCTTCTTGCATTTACATATATAACATGTAAAAAATAGTTTTAAGGAATAGTTTAAAAAAAAGAAACGTGTTTCAACACGATGCACACACGACGCCAGCGTACGGGAAGAGCGAGAGATGCCATGTGTTTGGAGTAGAGTGTGGAGTGTTGTGGAGTTGTGCTTAGGGAGTAGGCAGGGAAGAGAGAGAGAGAGACGAGATCGCACATCCGAGCGCCGAGAATTGTTCTCAGAAAGGGGAATAAATGCGAAACAAAACCTCGTTGGATGCGGTTTGTGTATATGTGTGTGTTCTGGTGTGCTTTTCGGATGCACCGGAAGGAAGAGAATGCTGGTGATGGACTCGTCGTCTCTCTGCCCCTGGTTAGCCTTCGCCCAGTGTGTTTGTGACCCGTATTCTGGCGTTGTGCATCGCTGAGCCTAAACATATATGTGTAATTTGTTGTTGTTTGGGGAGTGGGGGAGGGGAGAGAAGTGAAGCGGGGGAGATGGCTTAACATCTTACATCATGCCACCCATACCGCCCATGCCTCCCATGCCACCCATGCCTCCCATACCGCCCATGCCTCCAGGAGCAGCATCATCCTTGGGGATCTCGGTGACCACAGCCTCGGCGGTGGTCAGGAGCGAGGCAACGCCCGAGGCATCGGTGATGGCCGTGCGCACCACCTTGGTGGGATCGATGATACCCTTCTCAATCAGATTTCCGTATTCGCCCTTCAGCGCATCGTAACCGTAGTCACCCGACTGGGTCTCCACCTTGGCCACAACCATGGCGCCATCGACGCCAGCGTTCTTGGCGATTGTCATGCAGGGCATGCGCAGCGCACGACGGACAATGTCAACGCCAAGGTTCTGACGGGGAAAAGTCAACATTAGCGAAAGAGTGAATAGGAGAATTGGCCATCAAGGGGAACTCACCTGATCCTCGTTCTGGGTGGCAACGGCGTCCAATTTCTCGATGCAACGCAGCAGAGCGGTGCCACCGCCGGGAACGATGCCCTCTTCGACGGCAGCGCGTGTGGCGTTCAGAGCATCGTGGACGCGATCCTTCTTCTCGTTGACCTCGACTTCGCTGGAGCCGCCAACGCGGAGCAGGGCAACGCCGGAGGCGAGACGGGCCAAACGCTCCTGGAGTTTCTCCTTCTCGTATTCGGATGTGGTGTCGGTGATCTGTTCCTTGATCTGATCAACGCGACGCTGCACATCGTCCTTCTTGCCCTTGCCCTTCAGCAGCAGTGTGTCATCCTTGGTGATGACCACCTCGCCAACCTGACCCAGATCGCTGATCTTCACATCCTCCAGCTTAACGAGATCGGCATCATCACCAAACACAATACCGCCCGAGGCGATGGCCATGTCGGTCAATGTCGACTTGCGGTTGTCACCGAATCCGGGTGCCTTGACGGCCGCCACCTGGAGTCCGATCTTCAGACGGTTCACCACCAGAGTGCTGAGGGCTTCGCCATCGATGTCCTCGGCAATGATGACGAGGGGTTTGCGCTGGGCATTGGCCAGCTCCAGGGCGGGAATGATGCTCTGCACCGAGGAGATTTTCTTCTCCGACAGCAGGAGAAGGGCATCCTGGAACTCAACCTTGGCGCCCTTGGACGAGTTGATGAAGTAGGGCGAAATGTAGCCGCGATCGAACTTCATGCCCTCGATCACCTCAAGCTCATCGATCAGGGTCTTGCCATCCTTGACGGTAATGACGCCATCGCGTCCCACCTTCTTCATGGCATCGCTGATCAGCTTGCCAATGGCCTGATCACCGTTGGCCGAAATGGTGGCAACCTGGGCAATCTCCTCGGGGGTCTTAACGGGACGTGACATGGTCTTGAGGTTGTCCTTGACGGTGTCGACGGCCAGCATGACGCCGCGACGGATCTCGACGGGATTGGCACCCTTCGAGATCTTCTCGAAACCCTCCTTGGCAATGGCACGGGCCAAAACGGTGGCTGTGGTGGTGCCATCGCCGGCTTCCTCGTTGGTGTTGTTGGCCACATCCTGGACGAGCTTGGCGCCAATGTTCTGGAACTTGTCCTTCAGTTCAATGGCCTTGGCCACTGTGACACCATCCTTGGTGATCTTGGGTGAACCCCAGGATTGCTCAATGATAACGTTGCGACCCTTTGGACCCATGGTGACGGCAACAGCATCGGCCAGCACATCGACGCCCTGCAACATCATGGCGCGCACCTCGGGACCGAATTTGACATCCTTGGCGTAGGAGCGCATCGCCAGCTGGCGGCTGATGGAGGTGCGTGCAAGTGAAACTGGTAGGCGGAACATCTGCAAACAAAAGCCATTCACATTAGGGTTATCGAGAGAAACACGTGTGTGATTGCCCTGATAGGTATAATCGACCGACCACCACAATTGCATTCACATGAACTCGTTGTGTTTACTTATCGCTTAACCACTCCATTACTGCAGACTCCCCCACCCCACCACGCCTACTGCAGCCTTTACTAGTCAACTTTGACCACAGCTCAGTATATCGATAATGCACACACACACATTGAAAGCGAGAGCGACTTTTGTCTTCCAGAACAAATCATTTATGTAACCTCATACACACACACATACATGAAGCCATATGTTTTGAGTGTGTGTGTGTGAGAGCGATGCAATGTTTGTGGTTCATTATGAAATATAAACATACAATATATGAAAAACACACATAAACTCACTGCAAGCGAATTATATGCAACTTTCTCACATGGCAATTGTGAAATCGCCGCACTAGCGAAATTTCTTCAGCCGGCAAGAGCAAATATAAGAAAAACATGTGCGTTCGCTGTTACGTGAGTGTTGCGTGTGTGTGTGTGTGCGTGTGAGAGCAAATTCCAATTGGAAAAGAAAATTAGCATTCTGTATGCAACGAAAACGTTATTAATGTGCCAGATTGTCACTGCATATTATTAACTTGCATTTGGATAATTGAATTCTATTGATATGATAGAAGATTCCAGAAGAAACAAGTTCGGCGCTCGCTCTCTTGCTCTCTCTCACTCACTCACTTGCTTAGCCGGCACACCACTTATATAATTCACAAACGCACACAACAATGATAATGTTAATGCAACTTAATTTTGGATGCACACACACGCGTATTTTATGTATTGAAAAATTAAAATGAATTTACTTACTTTGTGCTGCTTATTATTTGTTGTAACAAAGTTGAAAGAAAATGTCTGTGTTGGAATTTCCAATTGAACTCGATGTAAATTAACAAGCTCACTTGCTCCAAATGTGCCGCAGGCGGACTCCTCTAACCTTAAAGACTTTTGAATGAGTGACTGACTGTCAGGCAGCGTAAGTGTGACCACAGCTATGATTTTGACTGCCACACCATAAACAGCTGGTTACACTCGAAAACTAATTTTTTGGTATGTAGAAAATACTTGTAAAAAGGCGGAAATATTTAAATGGTAGTTTCAATCTGTAGTTTTTTGTATTAAGCAGGAAACGTCTACACAAGTTTTTGTTATGAATAAATAAAATTCAAAATCAAAAGTATCTACTCGTGTATGTACATAACATATCAGTGCTACTGCCAATCGAAATAGTCACATAAAGAACTACGTAACGTAAATAAACGACTTGACGAAAATTATCACATCGATATAAACGATTACCCGATAACAATTATTTATTTAAATTTCAAACAAAAGGCGCACTAGTTGTTTGTAAATTGTATTCTTTGCTCCAAACCAACTGTTATGGGGTCAACAATGCGCATATACTCCATTAGAGCGTCTAGATCAAATGGACCCATTCTGCAGAATAATTATGTGTATATTAGACACCTAACAAATATCGTAAGTGTTAATATGCTCACTCAAGATCTTTGGCATAATCGCTTATTAAAGAGAATCCATTCTTGCCGTTGGCAAGATATTCCATGACCACAAGGCGATAGCTCTCATCCAAGCGTAGTGGTTGATATTCTGGCACTGCACAATGGACACAACGAGCTGTCATTTGGACAATCCGCTGGCCCGGCTCATGCTTTAGGTTGTAGACAATGCGTAGTCCTGACACTTGAAGGAAGCGTTTGGAAGCTGGTGTCGATAGAGTCGAGTTCATTGAGGCCACACTATCTTCAAGCAGCTGCCACAAATGCTCGCCCTGCAGTGTCACAGCATACAAACGATTCTCCCAAGGACACATGGCAACCAGTTGCTTGTAGCTGATGTCTAAGAAAGAAATAATCTCATGGTTTTTGTATAACTAGCTAATAGCTTACCACCAGCTGGAATTGGCACCCGAAAGTTTCCCTGGCTGGTCAAGGCGATGGACACATTGCTCCAATTGGGGGCAGTCGGAAATGCATTTTTAACAAACTGCAATAGAAGTGATTGAAGCTGTATTTTTTGTCTGCTTTGGGATTGCTTTCGATACCAACGGCATGGAGCATGGCGTCTGTGTAGAGATTGCCCAGATTACATTCCCCCCTGGAGCACTCGGCCTGCTGCAAGGGGACTCGACTTGTGCCCACAATGCGGTTCGATTGCTCTTCCAACTCCAGCTGCCAGGGCTCCAGGGCCAAGAGCACGAGCTCATCTTGAGCAGGAATGTGAATAGAAAGTGAAACGTGTATAATTTTAGATAGAGATATCTACGAATAGGAATGAGAGGAATTTGGGCTACATTGTTTTGCAATACAGAAATGAGAATTTAGAAAATATGCCTAGTTCCATTTCTAGCTCCCTAATTGGATAGAAAGAGAAAGCCCTATAAGATTATTGTGTATAATAAAATAGGAAGGAAGAAACTATCCCTAAGAGAAAGAGAAAACCCCTAAAGAGAGTAGTGAATAATAAAATAGGAATGAAGAAAGAGAAAACCCGTAAATAGAGTAGTGTATAATAAAATAGGAATTATGAAACTATTCCTAACTCAATTCCCATCCATCAAGACAAAAAACTTAAAGAGGAAAGTTTCTAATCCCAGCAAAAGTCATAAGAGTCTCTTAAGATAATCTTAAAACATGTATTTAATAAGAATAAAAAAAAATGATGAGCTAACAATCCAATGAGGAAGAGCAAAGCAGGTTCTACAGCACAGTGATGCGGCCTTCGCGACCCGTGTAGATGGGAGTGTTGTTCTCGGTGTACGAGATGAGGGCATCCAGATCTATAGCTCCCGGTCTGTAAATGAAAGAAGATGAATTTGCTTTAATCAGCTAAGTATAGAAAACATTAGATGGCATACTGGACATCTGTGGCATCGGCGAACATTGTGTAACCGTCGCCACCGTTAAACAAAAAGTCAGCTGCAACCGCGCGATAAATTTTGGTAGGCTCCAGAGGTTCGTAGAGCGGCACAGGACAATCGGCGCAGCGAACGAGCACCGAGATGACGCGTTCGTTGACTGGCTTGGTGAAATCATAGGTGACCTTAAGGCCAGCCACTTGCAAAAAGATGTATGAGGTAGACACGTTATTTTCAAAATCAATTTTACTCGCTCCGAACTCTAGGGCATCGACAATCTTCTGTCCGGGCGTATTGAAGGCAATCAGAATATTGCCAAACGGCGACATGCTAACCAAGTGGGCATAGGACAGATCTGCGAAATAGAATCTTGGTTTTTCTCTGGTTCCACTTCATTCTTTTGGGTTTGTTGTACTTACTTCCTCGGGACAAGGGAACACGCATTCCTCCTGTGGCCGCCAAGGCAATCGATACATTTGTCCAGGCTGTCTGATCAAATGGCGTTAGTCCCGTGAACTGCAAGTAAAATCGTGGAACTGAGAACTTGTTTTGTGTGAGGCATGGACGTGACTTACTGAGTGCACCATTGAGTCGCAAACGAAGTTGCCCAGATTGCATTCCCGATCGCTACAGTCGGACTTGGTGAGATCGACCACAGTGCGTCCTACGATCACCTTGCCGGTCTCGTCCATGATTTCCTGCCAGGGCTGCATGGCTTCCACAATTTCTTCGTCTGCGTCAAGGAAAGACCGATGTGAGGAGAGTTAGCTGGATAATCAGGGATCTAAAGTAAATCCTAAGGAGACTACGAGGGGACTTTGGGGGATATTTTTGAAATTGAAAGGGAAAAGGAGAGCTATAAATCTCTGGGAGATCAAACTACTAGTTAGCTAAACCCTGAGGGCTCTTCAGAACGGACTTCATAAGATCTACAGATAAAACTACCGAACCTGACGTAAGCTCGGGACAAAAAGGTTACTCTGTCATAAGTTTACCATTATCCCCTACACATTAATAGTTGGATGTGAGATGGCGAGTTGTTGGGAGGAAACTAGACTTACCTTCGGGTACATCAGCGCTCATATAGAGCGGGGCGCCCTCAAAGTCAACGACGTTGCCCTCGTCGTCGAAGTAGACGGTCAGGTTGCCCACGTACTTGGCATAGGCGCCCGCCTGGACAATGAGCACGCGATGTCCGCTCTGATGAACCACCTCGGTGGGATAGTTGCCCCTGGGCGTATCCGGACCAGGAGGCGTGCCCGTGTAGAGGAAGGTATGGGAGTGGGAACCGACAATGACGTCGATAACATCACCAGCAAGGGCGGCAATAGTCTGATCCACATCGTAGCCACAATGCGAGATCACAATGATGATGTTGGCGCCCTGCTCTTTAAGCAGCACTGCTTCTTCACGTACGGCATCGCTCTCGTTGCGGAAGATCAGTTTACCCGTATTGGCCAGATCCTGAATGAAACAGAAGAGTGTGAGCTATGGGAATGGAATTTTCCTAGCCAGTCTCACTTACGTAGGTTGTTTCCAGAATGACGCCAATCAGGCCGATCTTGCGTCCGCCACGCTCAATGATCTGCGACTTCTCGTAGAGACCTTCCATGGTGGGCTCGTGGGCACAGTCCATGTTGGCCACCAGCATGCTCGTGTTGATGGTTTGGAGGAAGGGAACAACACCCTCGACGCCATGATCGAACTCATGGTTACCTAGAGTCTGCAAAGTTAGAGGGGCGATTAGATCTGACAGGGAGAAAAGGGTCTTTGGGGATGCAAGGGGATCTTTAAGGAGAAAATCAGACAGGATGTCATCGCACACCTCAAGGAACATTCTGAACGAGGATTGGAGGAACTCTCTGAGGTCAGAGCTAGGAAGGCAAAAGATTTTCCTAAAGGCATGTTTGGGAATAGAAGCTGATTGAAGGCGAGGAAAGGAGAACCTACCATGACATCCGCGGGCAACATGTTGAGGAACTGTTGGGTCACGTTCCATCTGCCAATGTTGTACCAGAGCGTGCCCTGGAAGCTGTCTCCCGCATTGATGTAGATGGGATTCAGATCCTTCTGCTGCTCCAGCAGCTGCTTCACCGTGTACACAGTCCGAGCATAGCCCCCGATGCACTCCGTTCCCTCGGCGCAAATGCCACCGCTGGTATCTGTGGCCTCGAATCTGTGCATTAAATGAGAGCAAGACGATATCGGGTTGGCAATCAATGGATCTCTTAATTGCATACAATCTGTTGACATTGGGTATTTCTGTATGACGCTTCCTCCTCATGGTGATAGGAAGAGTTCTTATCGAACGAAGTGTGGAGGGTTTGAGTGGCTGTTGATGGTTAATATGTTTGCGTTGAAGTACGAGCCTGATAAACCAGCTCACCGCGCACATGATTATAATTGTTTACGGCTCTACGCAGCGATTACTAATATTGTATTTTTGTTTGGTACTTGTATACAATCGACAATCGTGACATTTGGGTTCAGTCCATTGTGAGGGTACCTAATCGAATGGCGGCGATTTGGTGATTTTGATTCTGATTCCGATCGTCGTAATGGAAATTACACTTAAGGAAGATCACGGGAATCGGATAATGTCGCGGACAATGAGCGTGTTATGAAAATGTTTTGATTGAGAAGATCGGAATGACGATCACATTAAGACAAGTTATGATAATGTCAATTTTAATGAATCAGAAGAACACGTCAGAGTGCCGATAGAAATATATAACACGTGTGCTGAAGAGTCTCTCTAGATAGGCAATTTTATTGAGGTTTTTAATATTAATGAAAATTCTAATGACTCTTCAATGCGTTAATAATTAGTGTAGAGGCAACGTTAAAGGTAATATCGTTAAAACTTGTAACATTAATGAGAATTCTAATGCGTATTACGACGAAAGATAGTTGAGTGTTGGGGGAGATATTTGAAGTAATGAAAATATTAATAAAAATCGTAATGAAAAAACCAATGATAATGTCAATGAGCAAATTATTTTAATAGACTAGCTAATGCAGGCAATAAAATAATTCCTAATCAGTAATGACAATACTAATGACAATGACAATATTAATGAGAGGAACTCAACAAACTATATCAAGTATAAAAATAATGATAATGGCAATGATAACTGTGTTAAATAATATTTAGGAATGCTCGCTCTAATGCTAATGCTAATGGCAATGACAATATCAATGAGAAGATTTTAGGGGATAATGATAAAGACAATGACAACTGTGTTAGGTGATACTTAGTAAGCAATACTCGCTCTAATGATAATGATAATGCTAATGAGATGTCCAATACTGTGTCTTACCTGGCATGGAAATCATTGATGTGTATAAGGGACAGCGGGAATCGTTCCTGAGCAGCGGTAGAGCCGAGGAGGCCGACGAATAGGACTAGCAGAGTACAGCTGACGAGGTTGCTCGTGGTTGCCATGTTTGTGGATCGGAGGCGGAAACAGCAAAAACCGAATTGACGAGGAGCGTGGCTGATCCGCAGCCAGTCGTTAATAAGACTGACGGCGCCTCGCGGTTTTGCCCACGGTTGGAAACGTGTTGTTATATTACTGCTTATTTATTTATGATAGAGCAATGTATCAGTATTTAATGACTCGCTCTTTGCTGCTTTTGCTGTTAACTCTGTGGTCAAGCCCTTCCCCCAAAAATATACTAATATACTGGCTAATATACGTACGTGCATATATTAGATATACTTATATAGAGTACTACTTGTTGTTGTAGTTAGACGCATGTACAAGTGGTTGTTGGTGGTGTTCCCTCAATGGGAACTCGTGCACAGGGCTTGATTTATTGGATTATTGGGCAGCCCGGCTTATCGACGAAATGTGGGCACTATCTTTTGGCGTATCTGGCAGGTTGATAGCTGGCACGTATTGCGAATTCCACGCTTCTTAATTCTCTTTTATCGATCTGCATTACGCAAACCACGTTGCATTAACAACGCGATTTATCGATCAGTTTCGATATTGATATTGATAACAGGTTACGGCGGGTGATTTAAATTGTATCTTTATTGACAATCGAATTTTGGAGCTCTTAATGGAGTTTACTCGTAAGGTATAAAGCACAGTATATTAATATATATATATAGATGTTTGTGTGTATCCGTAAGTATTGTATATAAATATATATTGTATATCGTATTGTATATATATATATATATGAATATTATGCATATTAATATAATTATTATTATTTAATTGCTTAGCTTAAAGCACAGAGAATTTTGATATGAGAATGATCATCAACATTCTGCGTTCGGTTTGATTGGCGCCACGCACACAATTGTGATTGTGATTAAAGAGAGGCTTGGGTGATGATTGATGATGAGTGGGAATGGGGCGCTGAGATCTGATGTTGGTCAACAAGAGAACCAACTTAAAAACTAAATCAAAAAGTAACATAAATTATGAGTATGACTAGAAAATCGAATGCGAACTCCCTGATTTCTTTTGAGGTGTGTGATTTAAATGGATGTGTGTGTGTGTGTGTGTGGGGAGGGGATAATTGGATTCCCCATTTTAGTGGAAAACATCCATAAAGGGAAAGTGCGCCTGCTCCGGCTCGAGCAGATCCACCAGAAAGCAAACGGTGCCGGCGACGCCCTCATACAAACTATGCGGACGATCCGGAACGCGAGCGCGCTGCTTGAACTCCGAGTTCGTTAGCAGCTCCATGAATTTGTGCGCCCGATACAGGTACTTCATTTCGTTGGTCAGGCGAAAGAGCAGCAGAAAGACATAACCGTTGCCAGCAACGCCATGACAGATGCCCGGCCCCTTGCGCAGAAATCCCTTCTTCCAGACCAAGTCGGCGGCACGACGCAAGGCAATCAAATACTTGTCCTCCTTGAAGATCAAATAGGCCTTGGCCATCACATAGACAGCGCCAGGAGCGCCATGACACCAGTGCACCAAACGCTTATCACGACCCGAACGTAAATCCTCCAGAGCCACGGGGAAATTGCCCTCGGAATCTTGCAGCTCCAGAAAATAGTCGATGGATCGCTTAATATCGCGCAACTCGGCAGCGGGCGCCGAAATGGGAACGGTGCGAAACCAGGGACTGTCCAACAGCATGTGGAGTATGGAGCAGAGTCCGTGGGCAGCACCCAAGTACTCGGTGCCATGGTATTGATACATTAGTGGCAACGGTGAGTTGTTTATCTTGCTGTATTCGCGTCCACTGGTGATGATTAGCTGGCAAATGGAGACGAGATCATCGTCGGTGATCTTCTTCTCGGGCAGCACATCGTTGAGCCAATAGCAGCCGGACAAATAGCCAGCACGTCCCACCAGCACCTCATCGCAGCCGTATTTGGTGTGCATGAACTCCTTGCTCGAGGGTATGCCCGACTTGAAGTTGGCCAGGTCATTGGACAGCTCCTCGGTGTCCTTGGCCGCCTGCGAAATGGCTGCGGAGACCGCATAGATGCCAGCATTGCCGCAGAGAAACGAATAGCGTTCGGCGGAACGTTTCTTATAGCGTTTGGCATTCGATTTGGCATTGCGTATAAAGGCGGCGGCATGCTCCAGAGCCGGATAGAGATCACGAGTCTGTTCAGAGCTCTGCAGTTTCCAGAACATGTACGCAATGCCAGCGTTGCCCACATACAGATCCCCACGATTGTCCTCCTCGTCGCTGTTGGGATGACAGTGCTCCAGTATGGCGTCCACATAGGTGCAGATCAGGGTCTTGATGTGCTCGTCATCGCTGGCAAATGGCGTATTTTCGCCGCCTGCAAAGTCGGCGAACGGATTCTTCAGGTAGCGTCGTTCCATTTCGGTCAAGTCCTCCTCAGACACTTGGCCCTGCTGCTGCTGTTGTTGTTGTTGCTTTGGCTGCGCAATTGTCGCTGCAAGGTGCATTAAATATCGTTATCGTTCGTTATCGATTGACAGCCGGGGCGCGGCTCAGCAGCCGGCGTCTGGTTGCCGAGCCTCCCACACTTACCCCTTTCAGGTGTGATTTTGCAGCCTGCTGCTGAATAGGTTCTTTTTGCTAGCTCACGCACCTGCAAAAAAGAAGAAAAGAAAAAAGAATTGTTATTTTAATCAGACTTTAAATAATTGCACTTCTTCCTACCAACAACTATTGCAAGTGTATTTGTTCTGCGCTGCGCTGCTCGTTGTTGTTATTCTAGATGCTGTTCAGTTGCCAGGACTCAAAGCACACAACAAAAAAAAAACAATTTGTTGATTTGAATAAGAATACAATAAAGAAATTAACACAGTTTTCTCAGAGCCAACTGTTAATTCGAAATCTTATTCCGCATTGTTGTCCTGCCGACGCTTTTTACAACGTTTACTACGATTACTACGCGAGCTTTCATTGAGTGTGCGATGATATATCGATACATTGCGATACATGCAATCGGCGACAAGTGTGACCAATTGTCTATGTGACACTTGCAATTGCAAATATTTATTAAAATATTAATATTTGTTGTTTTATTTGTTCCAGTTAGCATAATTTACGTAACTATTGTCTTCTATAAGGATAATCCGCAGTTAATTAATCTCTAATTGTACTTAGTTGTATTATTTTGATTATTAAACTTCACATTGTGTCAACTGTCTTCTCAATTTATATGCATTTTTATGTGGTTCAAGCTGCTGCAGCAAAAATTAATTTTTTATCAATACTGATTTTAAGTAATATTTCTAGTTTCGAATAGATTAATAGCTAAATAAAAACATATTTTTGCTTAAATAATTACAGCACTTTATTTAAAATCATTAAAAAATGCACAAATGCTCTGCATGATTTGTATGAGTTAGAAAGAGACAGAGCGATCATTTCTTGGTTATAGAAGAGTTGGCGCTACGGTTTCTTTGCTGCTAAATCTAGCTTGTTTCCTATGATCTCTTGTATTGTGGCTTTTTTTCGAAGACATTTATTTAGCTCGTTTTGTTAAATACTGCCAACACTGTTGATACAATGAGAAAACTGCGAAAATTTATGTTTATTTAATATGAACAAAATGAATAAGTGTGCTTTTATAAAGCAACAATTTCATGTCAATTACATTTGGCAATTTATTTATTTAGGCTACTAGAAATTATAGAAGTTTATTAAAAATGAACATATCACAATTTCAATAGTTTTTTATTAATTTTAATTATAGAGATACGATGGCCTAGCAATAAATACGCATTGTTTTATGTATTAGTTACCATATTACTTTATATTTATAATCGAATAATCATAACAATAATAATAATAATAATAAATACTCGATACTGACACTCCAAAAGGAGACAGCAGTCGATAACGATAAGTCGATATAAAACGAGGAGCCATTCATGTTCATTGCTGCTGGCTTATGGCGCCAATCATAGCTTTATTTGAATTGCTTTTTTTTTTGTATTTCGTATATCATAAGTTATTAGGTAAACTGCATCACAAAACAACTAGGGAGCTGTTCAATAACAAATTACTTTCGTCGATTGCCACTCATGATGGTCGCAATCCGAATGAAGATATTCAATACGTCCATGTAAATTGACATCGAACTGGAAAATAATACAAATAATGAATAGAATGAGGTAAAACGGGAATTTCGTTAAATGACTTACGCATTTATGGGATCGAAGGGAGCATAGGCGTATTGTGGATACATTTCAGCCTTGCGCACCAGACGCTGAGTGTCGTAGAGGAGGAAACCACTGAAGAGCACGAGACCGCCATAAAGCGACATCGAGGCCAATCCTGTAAAGAGAAATGATTAGTGAACGAAGTACGCAATGTGAGATTCGACTTACCGGCGCCCAGAACCGTCGTCGGTGGCAGCCACATGGATGCCAACGAGGAGGCGAAGACAACACCAAGACCAATGGCCAAGGGGCCTCCCATATACAAGAATTTATCATTTGGAGCACACACAGCGATCGTGGAGAGGCCGCCAACAATGCCGCCCGTGTAGAGAGCAGCGCGCGTCAATATCGGACCACCAATGAAACACAACGGCGCAATAACAGCGCCCAAAATAGCGCAGTGAGCCGCCCAAGCCAGATGCTTGGCTCCGAAGCCCGGCTGATACTCAATGGAGCGTGCAACGGCGCCGCTACCAATGACCACAGCGAGTGAAGCAATTGACCACTACGAGAAGATAGACACAAAGATGTGGATGAGTGTTGTGTGTGCGTGTCTGTGTGTATGTGGAGTTAATCTTCTCTCTCAGAGACACTTACCATCAAGCCACCGCGAGAGGCCAAGGAGAGGAGACGCGGGGAGCGGAAGACGCCAGCGGCAGCAGCGGCGGTCAGCAAGCAGGAGCCGCCAAAGAAGCCATAAGTGGACTGGATGCGATCCTTGACATATTGTGGCCACATGCTAAAAGGGAAGAGAGTTGGAAAGTTAGTGATGTAATAACACGAAAATGTTCATAATGAGAGATTGCAACAAAGAATTATATTTGTGATCATATTTTCTAAAGAACATCAGTATATTAATTACAATGTATTTATATAGACTAAAAAATAAAGAGTGTACTTTTTTAGTATGAGAAAGTATATACAGAGATTAACGTAAAAGCAAAATAGAATATTCACAGATATTAAAATAGAAAATAAATTAGAACTACAAAGATAATAAGAGTGCTACAAAGTATTATACAAATATGATCTATTTTATATTAAATATTGTCTATTTGTAAAGTGACTATAAATTAAGATTAGTATCTCAATAAAAGAATATAAATATATATAGATTAACTTATAAACAGATAATGGAATCGAAAATAAAGTGGAACTACAAGCAAGTATTGTTTCTATAGCTGTTGTCTATCCTCCGAGATCTTCATCATCTAGATGATGCTTGTGCCTTGATCTTCTTACAAAGAATAGTACTTTATAAGAGCAGAAATGTTGCTTTTAGAGAGTTACATTAATAATTCATATAATTAGTAGATCTATAATTGATACTTTGGTTACTTGTACTTTATAAGAACGGAGCAAAGACAGAGGCGGTTACAGGCGGTTTCATTAATAAATTCATATAAAACCTATTAGATCTCTTAGTAGAAAGAACTATTGTGTCTTAGCCTGAAGGCCTTATTCGCTCTGTGTCATTCATTTGTGCACATTATAACTATAATATCTACTAATAGATCATTTGTACAATATAATATTCATAGCTACATCTTTGATCTTGTTTCATACTTTACAGAGTCGGAGTTACCTCCTTTTGACTATTACAAACATTGCTATATTAGCTACACAGGTTTTGCCAATTATCTTTAGACTCTTGAAGGATATCTATATATTAATCTATACGACTATACTAATTAATCTTTATATTATTCTATACATCTGCACATTAGTTGCTATAACTTCCACAACTATAACATCCACTTAACAGTCCTCAATCTATACTCACATGGCGTTGTCCGCAATGCTTGTGTGCTTGCCCATGCCGACGCCGTAGTAGCAAAGGGCTCCAAGTCCGACGACAGCGGCGCCAGCTGCAGCGCCCTTGCCCATCGAGTAAGCTGTTAGAGGGTGAGGGAGGATGATTACACAATGATGATTACATATGCAATACAAATTGAACTCATCGCGTACTCACCGTTGGCACTTGGAGGCGCCATCAGCTTCTCCTTCAGTGTGGGAGCGCGGGCCTGCTCGACGGGGGCGCGGGTGGAGCGAACGGTTTGGCGTGCATAGTTGCGCACGCTGTTGAGGCTGGGCTTGGCCTGGAGCAGAGCCTGCGATGACTTTCCCACGAGGAGACTGCTGGGGCGAGCAGCCGTCGACAATGCGAATCTTAGCAACATTTTGTTGTTGTGATGAAATTCGTGAAGCGCTGCGGCGTCGTCTGTAGTTTATGCGTAATTTGGCCGAAACAGTATTGGAATTGATGAATTCTCACTTTTGCACGTTTGCTCGTTGAATTTGTTGTGTTT
The DNA here is from genome assembly GCF_023558435.1 of Drosophila sulfurigaster albostrigata. Taxonomy (NCBI): domain Eukaryota; kingdom Metazoa; phylum Arthropoda; class Insecta; order Diptera; family Drosophilidae; genus Drosophila; species Drosophila sulfurigaster. The sequence goes on from NC_084885.1 coordinate 32,259,642, forward strand.
TACTTGGACAAAAAATACAAATGATTTTATGTTGTTTGCTTTTTATTCTAGAATTTACAGGCACTGCGATTGCGATAACTGTGAAAATGATATTGCACCAAATGCTATCGATATGTCGAATAGGTTTCGATATGCCTGCCGCCACACTTACAAATATCGCATCGGCTTTCAGACGATATGCGAGGCAACCCTGTTTGTTGTGGTGAATAATCAAAACGCGCCCAAAAACAATTCAAGTTTTTGCAAATAATTCTCGTATATTGCACACACAAATTGCACGGCCACTCAAACAATACATTACAATACAATACTAATTACGAACTAATTACATAAATACACAAACGCACGCAGTTGTATGCTGCCTTACAACTGATATTTGCGCGCTGGCCCCGTGATTACCGTGGTTTCACCTGGCTCCTTGTTGATGCGGATCAGTTCGGTGACGTAGGATCTGCGCAAATAGCCAGTGTGTTCGTAAGTATTGGTAGTCTCCACCTCGCCCTGGGCATTGGACTCGTACGTCTTGCACTCGTAGAAGGGACAACATTTGGGATACTCGAGATTGCTTTCCATTTGCGGCAGTACAATGCAGTTGCCCTTTAGGCCGGCCGGCGATTTGCAGCTGCGAAGGCGACAACGCGATAAACATACATACGTAAAGCTCCATCTCGCTCACACTCACCTGTCCTCCCACAGCTGCAGTGTGCCCAGGCATTGCACACGAACACATTGGCCGGGGCGTGTGTACATCTCGCCCACGTACAGCTGCCGTCCACTGTAGGTGTCGCTGCAGAACTTTGGCTGGAAGCTGTAGCTGGGCGACAGTGCTAAATGGCGCAGGTGGGTGAATGGTTAGCTATCGAAGTAGTGTAGTTATCGTAGTTCGATATCCGATACTTACGTCTATATGGCGGCTGCTGCCTTGTTTCTTGTTCAGCTGTAATTGCAACGGACAGCAGCAGCATTATGATGATGCCTTTCAGCATTGTTGACTCCATATTGTTTGATTAATGAATTTATGAATTTGATGCTGTTTTGTTTGTCCCGACGTTTGCAAGATTTGATGCGCGACTGAGGCGAATGCGATTCGAGCGTTTAATCTTGCTTAATTTCTATAGTTGAAACACATGCTGTGCATGTATGAGTGTGTGTGTGTGTGTGTGTCTGTGTGTTTGCGTTGGTGTGTGTGTAATCATATGAATGTACTTACGACATTTGCGCGCTTTCTCTACAGGGAATTTAAGAATTTATATACAATGTGTTGATGTTTTTAATCGCTTATCGCTCTTGGCTCGCAGCGCAGAAATTCTTAGCAATCGCTGCACTCTGCTCGACTACCAGATACCCTGGCCGCATCGCTTGCTCCCCGAAAAGTATGCTAAGTTAAATTTCGAGAGCGTTTTGTTGCTGCCTTCGAAGGAGGAAAGTTGCAAGTTGCAACTGAACATGTTGTTAATATGCCCCGTTGGTGGCATATTCCAGGGTATAAAGGAGAACATCAAGTTCAGATCAATATGCAAAATGGCAAAAGCACTCGAATGTGTGTGTTTATATAGTGTGAAGACATTGTTTATAAATATTTTGATTCTCTCAGCATGAGTTGTTGTTGTTGGGTGGGAGGGGCGTGGAGGGTGTTGAGGGGGGGATACTTGGGCGTCATGAGTCAGCTCGCTTTTCTCCGATTGGACAACTCAACTAAACTGTTTGGCAACGTTTTAGCTTAATTCCGGGTGATTTCCCCCTTTCGAATGTTGGAAAGTATTATTATTATGCACACTTGACATTTTTCACTTGAGTTGCACATCATGTCATGTATTGATTGCAGCCAAGATTATCAACTTATCAACTGGCAAAAGCATTACGCAGCACAAGCTTCAGCACTATTCTATCTGTCTGTCTGTCTGTCGCAACATGCGAGTGAAAATGCCAGAAAATGTTGAAATTTCCGCTGCACAACTCGCAATTTCCTGCGCAAATCTATAAAGCGTGCGGCATCCTGGGCGAGGTTAGCCATTGGCCGGAAACGGATATGGAAATTGTCGCAAATTCTTAATAGCCCGATCACAGCGAAGCCACCTCAGTCAGCATCAACGTCATCGTGTCTTTAACACTCTACTCTCGCTCTATCTCTCTATCTCTCTCTTACTCACTCTCTCACAGTGCTCTTTGCATGGGACAGCAAAAACATTTTTCGTTGCATACTTTTAGGAGCGCGCTTTAAATTGCGCTTGCAAACGCGCTGCTTTAAACTTTGCAGAGAACTTGAAATGAAATTTTGCTACTGAGATTTAGTATCACTTACAGAAGTTTAATTAGAGGGAGAGGTTTCTTTAAAGCGATCTATAAGCAAGGTTTAATTACTCTCTGTCTAGCAACAAAACGTTAGTCGCCAAGTTTATGTGTGTGAACTAAATTTATGTTAAGATTGTCATTGACTGGCAACGATTGGAAATTGTTCTGAATTTTGTAATAGCCCGATCGCAGAACAGCAACTATCTCGCTCTCACTCTGTCGCTCGCATTGCGCTTTGCTTGGGATGTCAAATATTTTTCGTTGCATACTTTTAGGAGCTGTCATTTAATTGGGCGCTTAAATGCATTGCATACTTTAGGGAGTTGTATTAAACTACTACTGCGATTCAGTAGCTTAATTAAAGGGTAGGCTGTTAATGACTTTCTGGTTGGCAACAAATAATGTTTGTGTGTGTGTGTGTGTGTGTGTGTAAACTAATTATTTGTTAAGAATGTCAAATCACTTGTGGTTAATTGAAGTTCGTTTTGCGGGGGGAAAAACTAAACGAACTTGGAACTTGGCATTTTAATGAATGGGGGAAAGTTGAGTTGAGGGAGAGAATGGGAAATCTTTAGCAGCGGGTCGATTTGGCTACGTCATCGTATTGAATTTTTAAAGATCGTTGTTGTTTTTGTTTTGTTTGAGCGTTGTTCTCGATCGTCTTGTTCAATTTGCGACTTCGGCTGGGGTTGTTTTTGGAGCTGTTCGTCGTCGTTGCTTCTGTCGTTGCTTCTCGGCTTCTCGTTTGCCGGTGTCATCAGTTATGTGACGATCGCGGCACGATAAAGTACGCAGCGCTCAGATTGAGCAAAAAAACAGAACGAAACAGAATTTCGACTGAGATACAGTTTTTTTTTTATGTTATTTTTTTTGGAGAGAGAAGTGAGTTGACCACGCGTGATGATAAGTTTGCAGCACGTTGAAATGCCGAAGGGCTACAATGAAATGCAATTAAGCTGCCGCGGCATCAATTAAACGACGCATGCCGCAAATTGAATTAAAGCGCGTTAACAATGTTTCAACAATCGCAGAACACGACAAACACAACGCAACGCAACACAACACAAAAAAAATGATATGTGGGCAACGGCAACTGAAAATGAAATTGAAACTAGAAACTGAAAACTGAAAACAGAAAACAGAAACCGAAACAGAAGCGAATCTGAAGCTGAAACTGAAACTTTAAATTGAAATTAAATGCGAATGCGAATGCTAAATAAATACGCAGATGGGAAACTGTGAAAACCCAAAAGTGAAAAGTGGAAAAGTGGGAAGCGAGAAGAGATAGAAACATGCTTATGCATTATAATCACAATTAAATCGCCAACATTTGCATAAAAGTTATGCACAACTTTTCGATCCAATTACACATTTTTATCCCACTTTTACCCTCCTTTCCCCGTTCGGGAATTTCAAAAATATCGTGCGGTTAATTAAGCGACTCTCAATTTTTATTTCGCATTTATTTTATTTTAATAATACTTTTTTTGTTCGCTGTTTTTTGGTGGCTGAGCAAATTAATTAACCTTCCCATAAAATATATAATGCATGCATCTGTGTGTGTGTGTGTAAGTAAATGTTTAATGGCAATTGCATAGTTCAGTTCAGATCGATTCGGTTTGGGGGGAGGGAGAAAAGCTGATGGCTCATCCATTAGCTGCGGTTCCACCTACCAATCGATCTGTTAATATTCCATCAATTTCAATCATGCGAAATTTTTGCTCTCGCATTCGCACTTCGCATTCATTTATAAATAATCATTAATTCTTGTTTTATACTCTTGAGGATAGAGAACAGATATTGAGTAGTGCAAAGCGATCAAAGTTGAGGCTGAACCTTCTTCTTGAATAATTCCTTAAAGTTGAGCTTGACTTTCAAACCTTCTTCTCCAATAAATTTGAGCAGATTGAGCTTGACTTTCGTTCATTCTTCTTGAAGCAGCTACAAATAATTCTATTCTAAGCTTGGAGAATATTCAGCTAACATTTATATTTCTTCATAGCTTAACAAGTTTATACACTGAACTTTTAAAGGTTGTCGATTTGATGCTACTAGCGCCATCTATGTGCCAGGCCGGGGACTTCTTAATTGGCCTGAGGGCTAAATAAAAAACAAGAAAAAGTCGAGTGTGCTCGACTGTGACATATCCGCTAGCCATTTTGAACGAAAGCAGAAGAGTGGGGTATTCATTTTAAAATTTACCAAATTGATATACTGAAAAAATACTAAAATACACTAAACACTATATTTGGTATATTACATATGATAATATATGCAGAATATACCAGATTATCATAAACTGGATCTAAAATATACCGAATTTAAATGTCCAAATTATACCAAAATATACCAAAGCTTGTATTAGGTATATTGGTACAGTATTGCATAGAGTGCAAAATATACTACATTCAAAATATACCAGATTCTATAAAATATACCATATTAAAATACCACAAATATACTAAAATATACCAAAGACTATTTTTGGTATATCTTATATACATAATTTCTAAAATTCGTATCCGATCGTAGCCAAGAATCATAGTAACTATGTCTATATATATATTTTATAGGTGTCATACATTTCCTGCAGCCACAATGTTATAATACTCTTCCACTCTATAGCTACCGGGTATAATAAACAGGATTCTATAGTGGCGCCATCTATGTGTCAAAATGGGAACATTTTAATTGGCTTCTTACAAATGAAAAGAGAAGAAACAGCTTCGAATAAGTTTAATACTTAATACTAATCGGTACATTGAACTTTTGGTCAATTGCTTTAGTTGATTTGATTTCATTTGTTGCTCGTTTTTACTGCTGTCAAATTTGCATAATATGGAAATTAACTTATGCACTTTACATGCTCCGAAAGCGACGCGATTCGTTTCGTTTCGTTTTTTGTATGTGTTTGATTTAGATTTTTGATTTGAATGTGCGCTAAAATGTAAATTGCAAAAGTCAAGCGAAGCTTCTTCTTCTTCTTCAAAAGAAAAAAACAAAAATCGAATGACAACAATTTAGAAACCAGCCCGAGACGCGACGCGATTCGTTTCTCCCCCTCTCCTCTCCTCTCCTCACAAAGCTGAGTCGTAGGTCGCGAGTTGCTTTAATTTTTGTTTGTTTGTTTGTGTTTTTATTGTAGTGCCTCGTTTTTTTGTTGTTGTGTGTTGACTCGATGAGAATTTGAATTGTGCACCAAGCGAAATTTGTTGACTATGATTTGGCGAGAAAATGCAGCCCAGCAACAACAGCAACACGACCTACAACAACCACAACAGCAGCAACCAAAGCGTTTAAGCTTCAGTTTTAATGTGAAAATTGCGGTAAATGTGAACACCAAAATGTCAACGACACACATCAATCCGAATAGTTTAAAGTGTTGCTCTCAATCTTCGTCTTCGTCTTCGTCTTCGTGTCGGAGTCGAAGTCGAAGTCGAACTCCAACTCGATCGACAACCACAAAACATCTTGTGGGCTGGCGACAACAACTCTCGCATCTCGGCAGACAATTTGCCAATGGCTACAACAATTGGCAGTGGCCAGGACAAAGTCAAGGACATCCTCATCATCATCATCAGCAGGGAAGCGGCATCTCTACCATTCTGATTGTCAATCTTCTGCTGTTGTTGCTTCTCTCTCTCTGCTGCGATGTCTGCTGTCGCTCTCACGCCGAGCAACTGCAGCAGCAACCACATCAGCCACAGCAGCAACCACATCAGCTCAACTTTTCATCCTCTCCAGCTGCGTTGCCTCCGTTGCGCATCCAGGAGAACATGCGTCCCACCCTCGACAGCGATGTCGTCGAGAAGGTTGCAGTGTGGAACAAACATGTTGGCGCCGTTGCCGAGGGAATTGCCATCAGCAGCGTTGCCCGATCTCGACCCTTCTACGCCCCAGACACGCCTCACTATCCACAACATCAACAGCAGCAACAGCAGCAGCAACATCAACAACAACATGATCTCGGATTGGAAGTGGAAACTGCCATCGATGAGCGCATCGCCATCGAGCAAGTGACTCGCGATTGCGTCCAGCGATGCATTGTCGAGGTGAGTTACAGCTCATAGAAATTTATATCTTTAGGTTCAAGTTTTGGGGGCATCTTTAAGTGACAGAATTCCGTAAGAAAGAAACTTGGATTCCAATTCATGTCAGATCTTTAAGTGTTAGATTCCAAGAAGATACTTCGACTTTCTGTTGGCAAGGTCTTCAAAATTCTTATAGTAATCTTATGTATCTTATTTCTTTAAGTAACATATGTATCTTCGACCTTCAGTTGAGGTATTCATAAAGATTCTTAAAGGAATCTTCGACTTTTAGTTGAAGTATTGTATCTAAATCAATTATCATTGTTAAGTATCAGATTCTTAAAGCAAACTTCGACTATTTGAGGTATTATATCCAATTCATGTCAGATACTTAAGGTAGAAGATACTTTCGACTTTCTGTCTTAAAAATTCTTTAAGCAAACATATACATATGTATATCTTATTTCTTTAACATATGTATCTTCGACCTTCAGTTGAGGTATTCTTAAAGATTCTTAAAGGAAACTTCGACTTTTAGTTAAAGTATTGTATCTAAATCAATTATCATTGTTAAGTATCATATTCTTAAAGCAAACTTCGACTATTTTTGAAATATTATATCCCATTCATATCAGATCTTTAAGTGTTAGATTCCTAGAAGATACATACTTCGACTTTCTGTTGGGAAGGTCTTCAAAGATCTTATAGAAATGTTATCATATGTATCTTTTTTCCCTAAGTAACATATGTATCTTCGAAGCATAACATATGCATCATAAAGATTCTTAAAGGAAACTTCGACTTTTAGTTAAAGTATTGTATCTAAATCAATTATCATCAGATTCTTAAAGCAAACTTCGACTATTTGAGGTATTATATCCAATTCATGTCAGATACTTAAGGTAGAAGATACTTTCTACTTTCTGTCTTAAATATTCTTTAAGCAAACATATACATATGTATATCTTATTTCTTTAACATATGTATCTTTGACTTTCAGTTGAGGTATTCATAAAGGTTCTTAAAGGAAACTTCGACTTTTAGTTAAAGTATTGTATCTAAATCAATTATCATTGTTAAGTATCAGATTCTTAAAGCAAACTTTGACTATTTTTGAGGTATTATATCTAATTCATTTGAGATCTTTAAGTGGAAAATTCTTAAATGAAAGTTCGATTTTAAGTTAAGGTAAAGTTAAGGTAGATTTGGATAATCTAATCTAAATTTATTATCATCGTTTAGTAGCAGATTCTTATAGGAAACTTTAATTCTAATTCTTAGAGAAGAAGACAAAATTTGATTGTAATCTTTAAGTAGCAAATTTGTATCACAAACTTCGACTTTCAGTTGAGGCATTCCTAAAGATTCTTAAAGCAAACTTCGACTATTTTTCAGATGTCAGATTTCTAAAAGATACTTCGACTTTCTGTTGGGGAGGTAAACTTATGTATCTTATATCTTAAAGTAACATATTGCTTAACGAAGCTTCGATTTTAAGTTGAGGTATTCATAAAGATTCTTAAAGCAAACTTCGACTATTTTTGAGATATTATATCTAAATCATGTCAGAACTTTAAGTGGCAGATTACTAAGAAGAAACTTCGACATTCAGTGGAGTTATAATATACAAATCTGTAGCAAATTTTGACATGAAAGTTCGACCTTAAGTTGAGATGAATCTAAATCTAATCTAAATCAATTGATATCATTTAGTAGCAGTTTCTTAAGGGAAGCTTTGAATATAAATTCAACAGAAGAATTGAAGATTAAATTTCAATCGTTAGGCAGAAATTTCTTATCACAACCCTCGATTTTCAATTGATGCATCTTAATTAAATTGCATCGTTTAGTAGCAGATTCTTAAAGGACACATTGACTATATCTGCTATCTTCAAGTTGAGGTATTATATGCAATTTAACTGGAATCTTTAAATAACTGACTCCTCCAAAAACTTCCTCTTTAAGTTGAGATATTATTAGAAAAAGAGAAGAAGATTCAACTTCAATCTTTAAGTAGAAGTGAGTAGTACTCTAAGTTAAGATATTATATCTAACTCAATTGTCCTCACTAAACAGCATATTCCTACAAGAAATTGTATAAATCAATCATGATCTTTAAATAGCATTTTCATACAAGATTTTGGTCGTCGTCATTCTATCTTTGTCAATCTTAGGGAATTCTGACTTATTAAAAAATTTAAGTAGAATTCTTTAAAGCTATCTTTTGGCATTTGTCAATAGTATCTTTTAGCAAAGTTCTTAAAAATTTTATTTCAAATGTTCTTGGTTTTTTTTAGTACATACACTAATAACTATAGTATCTATGATTCCTGAGAATTTGATTATTATAGAAGTTATTTAAGAAACACTTTTGAATGGGCAAAGAGAACTTCTTCGATTAGCTTTCTCACTTGTTATTATTGAGCTTTGTATGTCTTGTGATCTTGAAATATTTAAATAAATAAAGAAAGTTTCATCTACAAATGACTAGATATTAATATTTGTTTATATATTACTTTTAACTTGACATCAATATTCATTATTTATTTATTACTTGGAACTTAAAGTTGAGTTCTATAAACAGACTGAAAATTCTGTACTCCGGAAACATTTAAAATAACTGATAAATTGAAAGTGTTTCACTTCAAGTGGAAATTTTCTGTTGGAGTTGTAAAAGTACTAATATAGATTATATACAAATGAAATAGTTTATTTTTGCTGTGCTAAATGAGAAAGCGTCATTGATTGTTGAATTAATTTGCTTTCATTGGCAATTAGCCAACTAATTGTGTACCTTCAATAGTTGATCTGAAAGCTGTGTCGATGACGCATTAAGATTACTCTAAGCTGACTTTTAGTTGAGTGTGCATTGTTAAACTTTTGATAAAGGGACTGAACGAAAGAGAGAGAGAGAGAGAGTTGTTAGAGTTAGAGAACTGGGCGTTAGTCACATGGCCAGCGAACAGAGTTCGCTTAGTTCCATACAAAATCCGAAGCCGCCAATTAAGCAATCTCTGTGTGTAATGTCTATTGTCAAGTTGGGTGATTATAGCCTCTGTTGCCTGTTGCTGCTGTTGCTGCTGTTGCTGCTTCATTCGCTTGCCTGTCATGTCAAGCAAACACTTGAAACTAGAGCACAAAGCATCATCTCGCATCTCGCATCTCGCATTCCACATGCAATTGTATCTTTTTGCAACGATGTAAATGTATCTGTTGCTGTTGCTGTATCTTTTGCTCTGTCTATTGCTGGGATTCTTAATATTTGGGTTACCTTCGCTTTATTGCAATTTACAGATTGTGTGTGGGGCGATTCGTTCTATTTTCTCCTTTTCAGTTGCCAATAACAGACGCTAGCTGGCGCCAGTGTTAACTCGATTTCACTTGTTTCTTTCAATTTCATCAATTGAACGCTTCCAAATATGTCATCATTATCTATTTTGGTATTTCATAATACGAAAAGTTGCCATTTTGTTCGCTGTTTGATTTTAATTAGTTTCTCACTTAATTCTGCCTGGCATAATTAACATGCAGACAAAAAAAAAAGAATGAACAACTATGTGTGTCTAGCTTTTGTTTTTGTTTGCCATTTCTAGCATTAGTTGCTGTTGTTATTGTTGCTGTTGCAGTTGCAGTTATTTAGACCATTTTGTTGCCACTTTTGTTACATCATTCGCAATTACATGCGAGTGCACAATAGATGGCGCCACTGCGATTTCCATAGCAATCATCAGCCATCCATTGTTATTCCTTTCCACTCACTCTATTTTCCAAGAGCTCTTTGTTTTTCACCGTTCTGAGCATGTTATCGATATACACACGAGTGCGCAGCAAATTGAAATGGTTTTCTGTTTGCAGTTGCTCATTTGTTATCGTTATCGATTGAGTTGATAGTGTGGAATGTTTGAGTGAAAGAAAGTAATGCACTAAGTGCAAGTTTAATTCGACCACTACTTGTTATCGTTATCGATTGAGTCGGTAATGACTGCAATCGTTATCAATAGAGATGACAAAATGTAATCAACATCTTCTGCTATGTCTAAGCTTAATTCGCCGCTGTTATCGTTATCGATATATATGCAGGATTCAGCATTAGGAACATTTAACGGATTTTATTTTAGTTTAGCTTTACAATCTGTTTTATGTATATTGTAATATTTGCTATATTTTGTATGTATTTGGTATATTTTGGTATTTTGTTAGTATATTTATTTGCATGTAATTGTATATCGATATACCAAATATAGCAAATGGAATATTAAGCACTTTTTGTATAGATTTATTTGTATATTTTAAATATTTGAGCATGTTTTGGTATATTTATTTGGTATATTTTGCATGTAGTAGTATATCGATATACCAAATATAGAAAAAGGAACTTTTTGTATAGATTTCGTTGCATATTTTAAATATTTGAGCATGTTTTGGTATATTTTTTTGGTATATTTTGCATGTAGTAGTATATCGATATACCAAATATAGCAAATGGAATATTAACCAATTTTTGTATAGAATTATTTGTATATTTTAAATATTTGAGCATGTTTTGGTATATTTATTTGGTATATTTTGCATGTAGTAGTATATTGATATACCAAATATAACAAAAGTGACTTTTTGTATAGATTTATTTGCATATTTTAAATATTTGAGCATGTTTTGGTATATTTATTTGGTATATTTTGCATGTAGTAGTATATCGATATACCAAATATAACATTTTTAGTATTTAAGCATATTCTGATTTAATTATTTGATATATTTTAAGGATGAAGTAGTATATTGATATACCAAATGTGGCATATAGACTATTCAAGCGTATTTTGGTATATTGATTTGGTATATTTTAAGGAAGTTGTACTGTATCGAGTTAATGATGGTCGCTTATGCTCTAAAGATGTCATTTAAGTGCAGTACAAAGTAATCTGAAGGTAATCGTCGAGTGTGCAATTAGAGTGCTCGATCGGAAATCGTCTTAATTGCGTAGCAGTTCACTTATCGCACTCTCTGTCTCTCTCTGTCTGTCTGTCTCTCTCCCTCCCTCACACACATGAAGTCAGTGTGTTTAATCCGAATCCCAATTCGAGACGCAATCTCAGTGGCCAGAGCTCAATCCCATCTCCATCTCAATTAAAACTAATCAGGCAGAGGCAGAATCGTTGTCAGGCTGCCTAATGCTGTAAACGAGGCAGATGGAGCTGACTATGGAGTGGGAGCTGAAGAGAGAAGTATATGTGTGTGTGTGTGTGTGTGTGTGTTATTCGGAGTGTTCCTAATAGCTACGTAAATTGTTGCTTGTCGCTTCGACTTCGCCTTCGTCATCGCCTCCATCTCCATCTCCATCTCGATTCTCATTTCCAATTGCAGTTGAAGCGGATTGCAGAAGTTAAACCGAAAAAGCGCAATGCCCAAGCTTAAACTAGAAATGAACTACAAAAGAATCATTCATCATGATGATGCTGATGCTGATGTTGTATGATGTGTTCATGATGTTCTTTGCAAAATGTTGAAGCCAATTTATTTGGCTTTCTGTGGCAATGCAACAACACAAAAATGGTGTCAATAACACACACTCAGTCTGTGTGCCCCTGTGTGTGTGTGCGTGTGCGTGTGTGTGTGTGTGTCAGTCAGTCAGTTAATGTAATAGAAATTGTACAACAAAAGACGCGCAATGACGACATGAAACCCCCAACGCCAATTAGCAGGCAGCCAGTCAGCCATCCAGCCTCATCCCTCTCCTCTCTTTCTCTGTGGAGCTCCCCTTGAGTTCTCTCTTTCTCCCCCAAGTAGCCACAACAAACATACAACGAGGAAGACAGAAAGAGAGAGGGGGAGAGTGAGAACGAGAGAGGGGGATTCTGTGTTTGTGAAAAAGCCAATCAAGCTAAATTAATAAAATATTACGTAGAATTCTAAATTAAATTGACGCGTGTGCGAAAAAGTAGAGAAACTCAATGAAAAGACTCGCACAACAAGCAAGCAACAAGAAAAATACACTTTGTGTGTGTGTGTTTGTGTGTGTTTATACCCGTTACCCATAAGGTAGAAGGGTATTATAACTTTGTGCTCCCTTGAAAACAGATTCCTCTAAATTTGATTGCGATCGGATAAAGATTGCAGAAGTTACATAAGAAATACTTTTGCCTACTTACTGCGGTATATTTTTCACTCTATGGTATATCAATATACCAAATAAAACCTTTGGTATATTTGCAGAATTAATTATTTTAATGATTCCTTTAAATTCACTTGCGATCGGATAAAGATTGCAGAAGTTACATAAGAAATACTTTTGCCTACTTACTGCGGTATATTTTGCACTCTATGGTATAATAATATACTAAATATATTATTTATATTTTAAATTAAATGGGTACGGGTATCTCAAAGTCGATCACACTCGACTGTAAATTTCTTTCCTGTTTTTTGTTGTGTTGTGAAAATTGCGTGCGATAAGTTGGAAAAAACCCAAAGGGGGGAAAACTCAGCTCACCTCTCCCCTCGCCTAGACCTATACTAAAAATACTATATATAACATTTAGTAGAGCAGCATCTCCCAAGCTCAGGCCAAGTGCAGTCCCAAGGCAGCCCTAAGCTGACCCTGCCGCAGCTTCAGAGCTGTCGAAGCTGCAGCTTACAATAAATAACCAACAATTACTGCGATTCTCAACATTTATGTATTTGAAAGCGGAACGATTGACTCCAGCTTCCAAGTTAAGCACACAAGCAAACGAATAAACAAACAAACAGCATTGGGAAACAAGACACTTTGCTTTAGTATTGTAATCAATAAGCAAAGGAATTAAGTTAACGCAGAGCATCGATTAAAGACAGCTTCTCCCATAAAGACAGCAATTTATTCAGAAATTCAATATTGAAGTGAATGGGAAATTATTTTGGGGTGTCATTTTTCATTTTAGGTTCACAAACTGTTGTATATTTTAAGGACATTTTGCATGTAGTAGTATATCAATATACCAAATATATCATTTATAGTAATTAATCTTTTTTGCTATATTATTATTATTAATTGTCAATGCTGCTTTCTACGTATCTAATGCAAATATTCACAAAGTTTCACAATATTCCAAGTATAAAACAAGAAATACTATAAAGAAGCATTTTTTGGTATATTCATTTGGTATATTTTGAAATATGAAACCACAAAACAACAGTTCTTCCTAAACAAGTTTTGAAATTGTTAAATTGTAATAGAGAAGAATCGAAATGATTTATTTTCTTTCCCATCTTTAAATATAGTTTCAATTGTTGATACTCGATGTAAATGTTCTGAAGAGTCGAACTTTGCTAAACTATTTAAATACTTAATGATGTAAACTATTTATATTTATTGTGGAATATTTGCAACACTAGGTGAACTTCTTTTACGACTTCTCTTTAGGTTGTTTGTTTTTTTTTGTTGCGAATTTAATATATTGGCGGCCTTTGCCTTGTTGTTTATTTTTATGCAGATTCGTTTGTCATTTTCGTGGCCAATCGAGCGAGCAAAGTTAATCGAAGATCTTTTTCGGTCTTGGCTTTTAGCTGTTGATCACGTGCTGCTTTTTTTCTGTTGCTGTTGCTTTGGCTTTAGCTTTAGCTTTAGCTTTAGCTTTAGCTTTAGCGATACACAAAACTAGTTTTGCACTGTGACGTGACTTTTCTATTTGGGAATCGGTCAATTGAATTATGCATACAAAATGTGCGAGTGTGAATGTAAATATTCTCGGAAATTGTATTTAAAAATGCAAAGCGTATATTTTAATTAAGTCGCGCTCCTCTTACTCTATTGTTGTCTCGATGGTTGTCATTATATTGATGAAATGCTGTAAGCCGAGTCGTTGACATTGGAGGAGAAGTGAGAACTGAGAGCTGAGGAGCTTCGTTTCCGTTGCAAATTGAAAGGCTTTTGTGCTAATTGATTTCTTCTTGTTTTTTCACGACTTTTTTCCAGGAGGATCTGTTTCTCGATGAGTTTGGCATCAAGTGTGCAAAGGCCGACAACAGCGACAAGTGCTATAAAACACGGGTAAGTTGAGTTATCCTCTCGTCCTACTTCTCCTCCTTTCCCCGTTTCATCTCGCTTCATCGGTGTCAAGTGTTGTCGCGTAATTTGAAACCGCCTTTCAACTTTGCCAGACAACTTGTCGACCAACGCCCCTGACCCAAAAACCAAAAACCGACAACGAAAAGCGAAAAACCAAAATAACAAAAGTAACAGAAAGTTCCCAGAAAGAGTATCGACCACTTGTTCAGTGTATTTGATATCCAAGACCTAAAACTCGTTTGTATTATATATTTTTTGTTGCTGGGCATTAACCACAACAAGGACACACAACACAAGACATTACAACAACGAGGACAGATGCGATTGAGTTACACGAATGTTGATGGGAATCCTTTCGTCACCTCAATTGCAAACGAATTCAAAGTGCGTGAGTCTCGCCCAATCGTTATCCACCTCGAGGCAGCTGAGAAATCCATTGAACAACAATTGCCAACGCTCCTGTGTGCATTTCGTTACACGACGTCCTCGTCCTTGGCCTTTATTCGAATCCATTCCAAAAATCTGCAAACGCTAAACGCTGAAATGTCAACTTTTTCTTTTACGTTTTTATAAACTTACCGTCGATAAAAACTACAATAAACTAAGACTTTGAACACGAAAAATTAAGAGTATTTTGAAACATTGATTGAACTAAATAACTAACAAAGAATTGAGAATATATTTGGAAACATTGATTTGAACTAAATAACAAAGTTGAAAATATTTTAATTCAAGTTACGAGAAAAGAGAAATTCTGTTCTCGCATTCTTGAGTATTTGAATAATTCAGGTTTTACTATACGGAATGACATGTGATTGCTTTTGAGCTCATTTAAGCGCCAATAAATGTCTTATTACTCGCTGCATTTTAATTGCATTCGATTGCAACAAAATCTCTGTTTAATGAACCGTAATCCATTGACACATAACGCTTTAGTTTATGACAAACCGATTGACTTTCTGACGAAATGAATAACTGATTAATTAACTGACTGATTGATGTTAGTTCTACACTTTTTATACCCGTTAATCATAAGGTAGAAGGGTATTATAAGTTTGTGGTTCTATGAAACAGGCAGAACGAGGCATCTCCGACCCTATAAGGTATATATATTCTTGAGAAAAGTCAACAGCCGAGATGATATAGCAATGTCCGTCTGTCTGTCTGTCCGTCCGTATGAAGACTTAGACTTCAGAAGCTATAAGAGATAGAGATATCATTTATATTCGATAGAACTTGAGCGCAGATCTAGTTTTAAATTTTTACCATGCCCACTTCCGCCCCCGAAAGTCGATAACTATCGAATAACAAGCGTAATTTTGAAGCTAGAGTTGCCTATTTATTACGGGTTCTAGTTGCTTTGGCTGACAATCAGGCATATTTTGCACTCTATGGTATATTTTGAATGTAGTAGTATATCAATAAACTAAATATAGAATTAGGTATATATTTAGTATTTTTGCGGTATATATTTTTAGATTGCTTGATCGACAATTTGGCATATTTTGCACCCTTTGGTATATTTTGCATGAAGTACTACATTAATATACCGAATATAGCCCTTGGTATATATTTAGTATTAGCTTGGCATATTTTAAGACTTCATTGGCTGACAATCTGGTATATTGTGCACTCTATGGTATATTTTGAATGAGTAGTATGCATATCAATATACCAAATGTCGCCTTTATCTTTAGTATTGTAGCAGTATACTAATTCGGTGTATTTACAAATGAATACGGGACTATTTTGCTTTCATTAAAAATGTGTATCGGGTATCTCACAGTCGAGCACACTCGACTGTCGATGAAAAGATGGCTTCCCATTTTGAAGCTGGTTTTGGTCGCTTTCTGTAACTCCCTCAACCTCTAATCGGAGTTTCTTTGCAGTGCACGAATGGCTGCGCGCAATGGTATCGAGCACTCAAGGAGATCGAGCCCTGTCAGGAGGCCTGCGTGAGTTTCCTTTGACTGCAACTGCAACTGCAAGATAATAAATAAAAGACTCTTTTTTTAGGTTTCCACGCAGTTCTATCCGTTTGACATGCCCTGCATCGGAGCCTGCGAGATGGCACAGCGACAATATTGGCATCTGCAGCGATTGGCGATGACGCAACTGGTGGAGACGACGCAGCCGCAGCTTGTGGAGATGGCGGGGGGAATCGGCGACGCTGACCATCAGGTGGGACATGCAGTTCCCCGAGAACTATTTGGCCAGTCGCCCCTTTAACATACAATACCAGCAACAGAATGAGGAACAGAAACTGGAACAGGAATCACCCTGGCACAACATGGCTGATTACAATTGCGATGAATATTATGTTTGTGAAATTGCGGAAGCACTTATGCCATACACCAGGTATAAGGTAAGTCCGAAGACATAATTCCAATTTCAAATGTAGAACTCACAGTTTAATTCCTCTGCCAGTTTCGCTTTGAGTTGCCCTTCGGGGAGAGCAGCGAGGATGTGCTCTATTCTCCGGCCACGCCCATATATCAAACACCCATGGCAGGTGCTCCGATATCAGCGCCCATCATCACAACACTGTTATCCCTGGACGAGGAACATGTGGCGGTTCACTGGCGTCCAGGACGCTACACGAATGCACCGCTTCAAGGATATCACATACGGTTGAGCAGCGGCGCCAGCAATGCTTCCAGCTCCAACAGGGAAGAGGTGAGTTTTTTTTGTAGACTAAAGATTTGAGTGTGCTGAGAAGGAAATTGAAATGATTGATTCCTTCACATACTGCATTATCGCAGTACAGCACAAAGAATGAGTGTTGGGGCTTAAAGTTGTGCACAACATATATTCAGGGGGCAGTTGTTGATAGGTTATATAAAGTGTTCTGTTCTGAATGATTCATTCGCTGACTGAGCTAGTAAAGTATAGCATAAATGGTAAGAGCTAATAGGCTAGAAGTTGGTTATTAAGTAAAAGTAATTGTATAAAGTTATTTGACTGATCGATTTATTAACTTTCGGAATGCACAAGGTATTAGTGAAAAGAATGAAAAATTGGTCATAAGTGTTCTAAAGTGGTTTGTCCTAAGAGATTGATAATGATTACTGACTGCGCCAGTAACGTACAGCATAAATAGTCAGAGCTAGGAGGATATGTTACTATTATTATACTACAAGTTGTATCTCTCCATTGAACTGAATCTTTTATGCCACAGCTTCTGCCCGCTTCACGTGTCAGCTTCATCTTCAGCGAGCTGCATTCGCTAACCAACTACACTGTGGAGCTGACCATGATCAATAAGCAGGGCAAAGGACCGCCAGCCATGGCCAGCATTCAGACAAAGGCGCCGCTTTCCCCTGAGCAGCTGCGCAGCGTGCTTCTGACCAGCGAGCGCAGTATCAGCTGGCAGTCGCTGGAGTCCGCAGGCGAGTCTCGGATCATCTTTAGTGCCGAAGCAGATGCAACCATCAATGACATGGTCTACTCAGAGCGTCAACAGCAGCTCTGGGTGCTCGATTCCCTGGGGAGACTCTACAGGTGAGTGGTCTAAAGACTAGTTTCAAGACTCGTTCACATGTTCAACTCTTCTCTCAGACAGAAGCTGGAGGAAGACAATTCAAGGCAGCTGCTCCAGATGCAGCTCAACTCCAGCGAGTGGCGGCCACGTCGCCTGAGCCTCGACTGGCTGCATCAGCGTCTCTATCTGGCCGTGGAGGATTCGACCCAGCAGCATCAGTTGTTCAGCTGCAATCAGGACGGAGGCGATGTGCAACAGCTAGTCAAGACAGCGCTGGGAACGAAGGTGCAGCAACTGGAGCTGGATGCGGTCAATGGCTGGCTCTTCTGGATCGATGCTCAAGCTATTTGGCGCCTCGATCTGCACAGCAAGCAGCGGCTGCAGTTGCATCAAGTCCAGCAACTGGGACACTTTGTGTTGCTGCCGCAACGCTGGCTGCTGCAGTTGTTGCAGCAGGAGGATCAGCTGCTGGAGCTGAGCTACGATGGCAGCCACAAGCGGCAGCTGGAGCAACTCCCTAGCGTCCAGCTGGCGGCAACTTTTGCGCTCTCAAGCGACAAGCGACAGCTGCTGGTGGCGAATGCGACACAGCTGCAGCTCCTGGAGCGTCATACCCTGAACGTCATTGTCAGTTGGCCACTATCAGCGGAGCAGGAGCAGCTAGTGCAGCTGACGCCACTGGAGCGACGTCGTCAGCCTTTGGCCTTGGAGGCGGCGACACCACGTGAGCTGCGAGCGCTGCTCGGTGCACAGGCAGCGCAAATCTCGTGGCAGGAACCGGCACTGAATCCCTATCAAGCGGTCTCGAGCAATTGCAGCTACGAACTCGAGGTGCTGGACGTGGCCAGCCAAAGCGCCTACAACATACGCAACATACGCAGTCCACATTTCGGTCTGGAGCGTCTGCAACCGGACAATCTCTACCAGCTGCGTGTGCGTGCCATCAACGCCGCGGGCCAGGCGGGGGAATGGACGTCGGCGCTTCTCTCGCGCACTTGGCCACGCGGGGAGCATCGTTTACGCTGGGCCACGCAACGGGGAGATCTCTATGTGACCAACGAGCTGGGTGCACAGCTGGAACTGCTTCCAGCGCGCCTCGAGCCGATATCCTCCGGTCCGCTCACGCTGCTGAACACCAGCATTGCGTACTACGTGAGCAACGGTACGCTGCGGTGCATCAATCTGCTCCAGCCGCAGCTCAGTTGCCAGGCACCGTCACAGACGCAACATGTGGGCGCCGTCGCCTACGATTGGCGCGGCGGTCTGCTCTACTGGACGGACCTCGAGCGGGACTGTGTGCAGCGTCTGGATCCGCAGAGCGGCTCCCGCGAACTGTTGCCCATTTTCGGCGCACGTCACCTCGCGCTCGATCCCGAGCAGGGACATTTGTATTACGCAAGCGGCGCTCACCTGGCGCGGCGTCCGATGAGCGCTCAGGATACACAGCAGCCCGAGTTGGAGTACTATCACGTGAGCGGACTGGCCGGACAAATCAATGGGTTTAGTTTGGATCTGCAACAGCGGTACATCTATTGGCTGGTCGGAGGTAGTTCGGTTCAGGCTGAGCTGCATCTCTATCGCAGCTCGCTATCACTGGCGAGCGGCAGCCAAGCGCCAGAGATGATCCAGCTGCCACCTGGCGCGTCTGCTGTGCCACACACGCTGCAGTTCCTCCAGCCCCTGAATGCGCTGCTCTGGCTGCAGGGAAAGCAGGCGAGCAGTGCGCAACTGCTGCGGATGTCCGAGCAGCTGGAGTCGGAACATCTGCGCCCCCAGGAACTCTCCGAACCCTTGAGTGCAGTGCAGCTCCTACCGTCCTCTGCCTTATCCGCTCCCGATCCAGGCGTACGTCCGCTCGCCGTGCCACCGGACAGCATACGCATCGATGAGGGCGGCCACTGGGATGACTTCCGATTGCGCTGGCAGCCCGCTGCTAGCGGTGGCAATCACAGCATCTGCTACAAGCTTCTTCTCGAGCACGGCAGCGAGCGTGTGCTCACTCTGGAGCTGGCCACGCCCTTCGCCCGCATCACACAGCTCTCGCATGCGCCGCAGCAGCTGCGAGTCAGCATCACGCCGCACACTTCGTGGCGTGCCGGACCCACCTCGAGTGTACAGTTGTCGACACCGGTGGCGGCGCCCACTCAACCTCGTCGGCTACGCGTCTTCGTCGAGCGTCAGGCTGTGCCGCTGCAACTGGAGCCGAATGTGAGCGCTTTACTCCGCTGGGATGTGCCCGAGGAGGAACATGGCCTAGGAAGTCAGGCGTTGCAGTACCGCATCAGCTGCTGGCAGGGCAGCGAGCTGCACACGGAGCTGCTGCTCAATCAGAGCACCCTCGAGGCGCGCATCGATCAGCTACAGCCGGACGTCACCTATCGCTTTCAGGTGCAGGCGCATGTTGCTGCCACCGGCGTCGCAGCGGGCGCCACTAGCCATGCGCTGCACGTGGCACCTGAGGTGCAGTCGGTGCCGCGACTGCTCTACGCCAATGCCGAGTACATTGGCGAACTGGATCTCGATACGGCGACGCGACGCCAGCTCGTTCACACCGCCAGTCCCGTGGAGCATCTGGCGCTAATGCAGGGCGAACAGCGTTTGCTCTGGGTGAACGAGCATGTCGAGCTGCTCAGCCATGTCCCAGGCTCGGCGCCCGCCAAGCTGGCACGCATGCGTGCCGAGGTCCTCGCTCTGACTGTCGACTGGGTGCAGCGCATTGTCTACTGGGCCGAGCTGGATGCCTCTACACAACCGCCAGCCGCTTGCATCTATCGACTGGACCTCTGTCGCTTCGAGGGACGCATTCTGCAGGGCGAACGCATGTGGAGCACGCCGCCAGGTCAGCTGCTGCACGATCTGGTTGCCCTTCCTCATGCACGTTCGCTTGTCTGGCTGCAGCACGAAATCGGTGCTCGCAATGCGACGCTCGAGGGACGCAGTCTGGCCAACGGGAGTGCGCTCAGCTTTGAGAGCGTACCGGGACCGTTGTGGCGACTCTTCGAGGGCAGTCAGGAGCCGCAGTCGGAGACGCTCAATCTGGTGGATCATCAGGGACGTTTGTGCGTATATCATGTGGCTCGGCAGCTGTGCATGCCGACTGCGCTGCGTTCGCAGCTCAATTTGCTCAGCGATGACATTGCGCAGCTGGCGCAGGACGCCGGCTACATTTATGCCCTGCGCAATGGCAGCGTGCGTGGCTACAGTCGACGGCGACAGCAGCTGGCGTATGTGCTGGATCTGCAGCCGGATGAGGTGCGTCTGTTGCGCGCCTACAACTATCAGGCGTATCCCAGTCGCCGTTGCCTGCTTCTACCCACGTTGGGCGCCATCGAGACGCCCATGTGCGAGGAGACCCACTGCCAGCTGCAGCTGCCAGCGCTCACAGCTGCCTCCGATTGCCCGCTCCCCGTGCCAGGGCTCGAGTATCAGGTGCAGCTCAGCTCAGCGCATGCCCAGCTCCGTCAGCTGCATGCCCTGGCCGGGGAGCAGCTCAACATCACCGGACTGCAGCCGTATCGCGCCTACGAGCTGCGTGTGCGCATCTCCAGCTATTACCAGCAGCGACTCGGACTCGAGGCACTGCAGTTGGCACCGCTGGAGCTCCAGACGGCTGCCGCCACTCCGAGTGCACCTCGGAACTTCAGCGGACGTGCTCTGAGTCCCAGCGAACTGGAGTTGAGTTGGGCAGCGCCGCTGGAGTTGCGCAGCGACAGCGTCTACTATGTGCTGCACTGGCTGCTCGAGGATCAGCAGCTCGAGCAGGCGTTGGAGCAGCCCCTGGTGCAGGAACAGCGCGTGGAAACCGCAGGTACGCAACGGCTGACGGGACTGCAGCCCGGACGTGTCTACCAGGTGTGGGTGCAAGCGCATGCGACGCCAGGGAAGTTCAATCGCAGCGAGTCGCTCTTCCTGCGCTGCTATGCGCCGCTGCCGCCGCTGCAGCTGGAGGAGCTGCACGCCTACGGGATGACGCTCTCGTGGTTCGGCACACCGGATGTGCTCAGCACCTTGGCGCTGGAGTGTCAGTCGCTGCGCGAGCAGCTGCATTTCAACGTGCTGGGCAATCACACGACAATGAGGTTGGAGTCGCTGCAACCGAAGACGCGCTACTCGTGCCGCCTTGCCTTGAACTACGCTGCCTCTCCAGGTGCTCCGGTCTACTACGGTGCCAGTCAGGACTACGAGACGCTGGGGGATGCGCCAAGTGCGCCGGGACGCCCGCAGATCGAGCATATTGCGGGTGAAATCTTTCGCGTGAGCTGGATGCCCGCCGAGGAGCACGGCGATCCCATTCTACTGTACAACATGGAGGCGCTGCAGGCGCGACGCGGCGGTCGGAGGCGACGGCGTCGGGACACCTCAGCGCAGCTGCTGCCGTGGGCCGAGGAGCCAACGGTGCTCGAGGATCAGTGGCTGGACTTTTGCAACACCACCGAATTGAGTTGCCTTGTCCGCGACTTGTACTCGCGACGTCTGTTCCTGTTTCGGGTGCGCGCTCGCAATCGTCCTCATGGCTGGGGTCCCTACAGCGAGGAGAGCGAACGCATCCCTGAGCCGTTTGTCTCACCAGAGAAACGCGGCTCCCTGGTGCTCGCCATCATAGCGCCCGCTGCCATTGTCTCCAGCTGTGTGCTGGCCTTGATCCTAGTGCGAAAGGGTAAAGTCTCTTAACTTTGTTGATGAACTACAAATAATTATAATAATAATTTCTTTGCAGTGCAAAAGCGACGGCATCGCGCCAAGAAGCTGCTGCAGCAGAGTCGACCCAGCATCTGGAGTAATTTGTCTGCACTGCAAACACAACAGCAATTGCTTGCGGCACGCAATCGCACCTTCTCCATGACGCTAAGCGATGCGGACATTGCGTTGCTGCCACAGATCAGCTGGAATCGTTTAACTCTGCTGCGTTTTCTGGGCAGCGGCGCCTTTGGCGAGGTCTACGAGGGTCAGCTTCAAGGGGAGGATGAGGCGCAGCCCCAGCGCGTTGCAATCAAGGTATTTATTCTTCTTTGAGTACATCCTTCCCATAGGGTAGTCATATCAGACACTCCTTTAAAAGCAAAAGTCAGGAGTTTTGATTATAAATAGAATACATTTAGTCTAAGTGATCCTAAACTAACTTGCAAAACTTGAACAACTTTATATGGTATGACATGGTATATTTAAACTTCATATGCATATTTTCATACTAACTATAATACATTTTAGTATTTAATCGATTTTTGGTATATCTTAAATGAATGGGATTTATGTGGTTGCTCTACTATGACATAGTTTAACATTATTTCCATGTAATAGTATATTTTTATACCAGCTATATTTTGTTTCGGCATATCATTGATATATTTTTGGTATATCTCAGAAAAAAATATGTTTTTATGTTGACATGAACTCCTTTACTTATAACAAATTTTGTCAAATGACTCGCTTTTTTGTTCTTCTTATTTTGGTGTAATGGTATATTTTTATACTAACTATTGTGTGTTTTGGTATGTCATCGATATATTTTTAGTATATCTCAGCAAAAAGACGCTTGAAATTGACTCAATCAATACACTTACTTTCTCTCTTTATCTTCTACTCTTCTCACTACGATATAATGGTATATTATTATACTAACTATGTGGAGTTTGGTATATACATATATCTCAGAAATATGCTTTTACATAGAAATGAATTCCTTTACTTATAAATAATTGTGTCCA
Organism: Drosophila sulfurigaster albostrigata; assembly: GCF_023558435.1. NCBI lineage: Eukaryota > Metazoa > Arthropoda > Insecta > Diptera > Drosophilidae > Drosophila > Drosophila sulfurigaster. The sequence goes on from NC_084885.1 coordinate 32,283,195, forward strand.
TTGATGCACCAACTCTTTCTCTCACTCTCTCGCTTTTCTCATCTTGATGTAATGGTATATTTTGATACTAACTACATTTAGTTTTGGACAGCTTTTTTGCTAAGATATACCGAATATATATAGGTGATAATATTATATATATATACCAAAGGTATACCACATATATAGAGGTGATAATATATATTTGGTATCTCTTAGCCAAAAAAGCTACTTCCACATTGACTCTTTTCCTCAGAAATTATTATGCCAATTGATCTACTAACTTTCTCTCTCTCTCACTCTCTCTCATTTTGTCTCTTCTTCCGCAGAGCCTGCGCAAAGGCGCCAGCGAGTTTGCCGAGCTGCTGCAGGAGGCGCAGCTGATGAGCAACTTCAAGCACGAGAACATCGTTTGCCTTATTGGCATCTGCTTCGACAGCGAGTCCATTTCGCTGATCATGGAGCACATGGAGGCCGGAGATTTGCTCAGCTATCTGCGCGCTGCGCGTCCCAACAGCCAGGAGCAGCTGCCCGGGCAGACTGAGACGCAGACGACGACGACGACTCCGACTTCGACTCCGGTGCCGATGCTGCAACTGCCTGATCTGCTGGCCATGTGCCTTGATGTGGCCAATGGCTGCAGCTATCTGGAGGATATGCATTTCGTGCATCGCGATCTCGCGTGTCGCAATTGTTTGGTGTCGAATGGCGCCGCCGTTGGGGGTCGACGCATTGTCAAGATTGGGGACTTTGGCTTGGCGCGCGACATTTACAAGAGCGACTACTACCGAAAGGAGGGCGAGGGTTTGCTCCCGGTGCGTTGGATGGCGCTCGAGAGTTTGGTGGATGGCATCTTTAGCACACAGTCCGATGTGTGGGCTTTCGGTGTGCTCTGCTGGGAGATTCTAACGCTTGGCCAGCAACCATACGCGGCGCGGAACAATTTCGAGGTGCTTGCTCATGTCAAGGACGGCGGACGTCTGCAGCCGCCCGACGAGTGTCCCGAGAAGCTGTAAGTAGTCCCATTTAGTACCCCAGGGTTCTAAACTAACTTTTTACATCGCTTTTTTTAGTTATGCTCTGCTGCTGCAATGCTGGCGTTGTGAGCCTTGGGAGCGGCCAAGCTTCAGACGCTGCTACAACACGCTGCAGTCGATCAACTCTGAGCTTCACAGTCCGAGCTCAAATGTTTCCGTTCCCAAACCCGAAGCGCGTGTGCATTTCGATGAGGCAACGGAGCACCAAAGCACCAAAGAAAACACAACGCCAGCAAATAGCGTCAGTTCAAGCACAAACAAAACAGTCGCAGACAATCGCCAGCAGCAGCTTTATGCCAACGAAGGCGTCTCGCGCCTCTGAGCAGCAGCTGCCTCTTCAATCCCGCCTCGCTTCGCTTCGCCTTGCATCTCTAGCATTATGGTTTCTATTTAATCGATTTACCTATTTTGTACTGAGTCTCTAATCGATGAATCGATGGAATATCTAAAGATAAACCTCAAGTCTTGCCTGTAATTCAAATGGTTTTTTTTTGTCATGTTTTTTATATGCTATACAATATTGAGTAAAAATAAAATGTAATACATAATTCTAATTTTTATAGTATTCAACTTTTCGGATATAATTATTTGCACTTTGATGAAGCTCTTTTTGATTTGTCCATTATTACATCGGTGAGTTCTGAAACACTTTAAATTCTATATCGAATTGTTGTGTGAGAATTTCAGTCTCCCCTTCCTAAGTTAAGTTAATCATTTTCATTAGTTAATAAATATACATAATACATTGCGTTTTTTGTATGAAGTATACGCAAGTTGTAGTAAATAAAGTATACGTAGTATATTTCGGATATGGCGTATAAGAATTTAATATAATGTATACGTAGTATATTTTAGGTGTGAAGTATATTTTGCATATGAAGTATACGCAACATTCGTAGTATAAAAAGTATACGTAGAATATGGAGTATACGTAGTATATGGAGTATACGTAGTATATAGAGGTAACGTAGTATACGTAGTAGATGAAGTGTATGTGGTATATGAAGTATACGTAGTAAATGGCATGTGAAGTGTCTACTATATTTTTGACAGATCAAGTATACGCAGTAACATATTAAATATGCACAGTATATTCATACATACATATATGGAGTATAAGCAGTATATTTTGTACATGCAATGTGTTTAGGAGGTAAAACTGTAAGCATTATTTTTTTGCATATGACGTATTCGCAATATTCGTAGTATATGAAGTAAACGTAGTATACGTAGTATATCAAGTATACGTAGTATTTGAAGTACACATATGGCAAGTAAAGTGAATGCAGTATATTTTGTTGATCATCTATACGTAGGATATTTTCTATGTGAAGTAGTATATTTTGGAATATATTTCGTATGTGCATTACATGAAGTATACGCAATGTGTGTTGTGGCTTAAATATAAACAGTGTATGTTGTATATGAAGTAAACGTAATATAGTATAGGCAATATATTTGCTATATGAAGTATATTTTGCACACTTTGCACAGTGCAGTATTTTCGTATTATGTGAATTATAAATAGTATATTTTATGCGTGAGGTATACAAAATGAACACATTTTACATTTTACAGTGCTGTAGTTGCAGTATATTTTAAATATATGTATATGTTTCGCATATGAAGTATACGCAATGTATGCAGCGAGTGAAGTACATATTATATATGCAATATATTTTGTATATGAATTATACTCAGTAACAGATAAAGTAGTGTATAAAATGTTAGTTAGGTTGCTTCGATTTTTTAAATTATTTTGATAAAATTATATTTCAACTGCTCTTTGAATATTTTCCTGACCAGAAAATCTTGAATAACTTCTTTTGGCTGTCTTTTTCTCTTACTTGATTTCCCTCAAATTAAATTGCATGCAATTTGCTGCGTCGCTTTAAGCGAGAAATATGTGCGTGCGTGTGTGTGTGTGTGTGTGTGTGTGTGTGTGTGTGTGTTTGTGTGTCGTGTCTTTAAGCATGGTCTATATTATCCGCTTGTTCAACTTTGCGAATTGAAAATGCTCGTAAAGTGCAAATGAGCTTTGAGGCTGAGCAATTAGAAACTGTGTCCTGGCCAACTGGCAAAGGACTTTGCCGTCGACTTTGGCCTAGATTTGTGCTGGACACGTGCCGCGGCTTAGAGACTTCCACGTCGGTCCTTCAGGTCGCTTTTGACTGGGCGTTATTTTAATTTCATTAAAAATTTGCGACTTTATGGTATTGGGAAAAAGTTGTAGCCCGATATTTTATTAAGCTTTTTGTGTGCGTGTGCGTGTGTGTGTGTGTGTGTTTTGTCTCTTTTCTATTTTGCTTTGCTTTGTCTTGAACTTTCTGGAAAGTTGTCGGATATATTCAAGTACTTTTTTCTTTTTTCATTTTTTGGTATTCATTCTTTTTGGCACACAATCGAATTAAATGCGATTTTTTGCCAAAAGGCTTTTCTTTACACATTTTTGCTGCTCTCGCTTTATCGTTTTCTCTTTCTTTCACGCACTTTGCTCTTCAGCTTGCAGGTGTTAAAGCAACACGAACTAAAGAGCTCAGCGACAGACAACCGAATAATTCGTCTGCATTTTTGCATATGCCTCCATCTCGACCTCGACCTCGCATCGAATCGCATCGCATTGAATCGTATCAAATCGAATCGCATTTCACAAAGCGTCAAAGTTGCCAGGCAACCGCTCCCAAAAGAAGGGGGCGTGTGTACATAGGGGGGCGTGCCAAGGGTGCGTGCCGCCTAAATAACAAATTGTAAATAGCGCCGCATAAATCGATTACCGCTCTGCGTCCTTTTCCCTGCGCCTGCAACATAAATAAACCATTTTTAATATGCGCGTAAGCAGTTTTCCCCTCGCATACCCTGTAGCTCCAAAGCGTTGATGGGGTATATTAACTTGCCACCAGTTGAAGTTTGAATGAAACTTATTTTCTTTTGTAATTTGTACATATTCATTTATTTAAATGCAAATTTTGTGTAATTGAAATCAACTTAATAACAAATATATAATACAAATTAACTTAAAAAATTAAAAATAAATAAAAGTACATCAATTAAGAAATGTATAATAAATAGTATGCCATAAAATGTTGAATATGTCAGCCAAAGCAGTCTTTAAATATACCAAATTAATATACAGCAAAGATATTAAAAATATACCGAATGTTATGGATGGTATATTCACTTAGTACTAACTTCAAAGTATACCAAAGAGTGCATAATATACCAAACTGTTGGGCAAAACAGTTTAAAAACATACTAAATAAATATACCGAAAATATTCTAAAATATAAAAGTATTATAAATAGTGATTAATAAATAAATTCAAGTTAAAGCTGGGAATAAAATTAAACATAAATTCTTAAATTAATAATAAATAATATAATATACATACATATACTACAAAAATGTGTAATGAATAGTAAGTAAGAAATAATGTGGAATATTAAAGAAAGAATATTATTAAATGAAAAACTAAACTGTAACTTTACCCATAATCGTATTTGAAATTTGTCCATTACTCTTGACATTTTCTCTTACTAAGCCAGCAACAGTTAAAGGGTATATCACCAGTCTGGTATGCCCCACATTGTGCCCAAGTTTGTAATGTAGCTGCTTAGCTCGCGTTTGCTTTGCCTTTACTTATTTTCTTTATTTCCTCAACGCAACGCATCGCATCGCATCGCATTGGGGGCAACTGAAGGTTGTCGTTGAGTTGCCATTGATTTCGCTTGTTGGTTTTTCGGGATGCCACTGGATTTGGTATTTGGTATTGCTGCGTTATTATAAGTATGTATGTGTATGTGTATGTGTATGTGTATATCCCATATTCATTCAATCCTTGGGGATGCTGAGAGCAACTCGAGCGCGGCGGCAAGGATTTAATTTTATTACCTTGCCGCGTCTCCTGTTGACTTATTATGCTGATATGATTAAGTGCTGCTGGTTGCCTGAGATGCTCCTAGCGATGCCTCCTCCTCCTCACTTCTCCTCCCACTTCTTCATTCTTGGCCTAGCTTATGAGCTACCTCAAGTTTCGCTTTTTGCCGCTTGCCGCTTAGTCAGCTGTCTATAAAATCAAAATTGTGGCTTTCGCTACTTGATGGATGGTTGCCTCATGATGCAGGGCTGCGATGACGAAGTCAGCTTCGGTCAGAGCAAATCATTTCTATACGAGGCAATGATTAAAGCATTACTTTTGTATGGCAGAGAAACGACTACAATCTGGTATATTTTGCACGCTATGGTATATTTGCAATGTGATAGTATGTTATATAATTCGGTTTACTTTTGTATTTTTTGGGTGTATAAATTTGTTATATTTTTTTGTGCTTCTTCACTTTACGGTATATTTTTAATGTATATAGTACTACATGGATATACCAAATTTAACCTATGGGAAATTGTAGTATTTTTTCGGTATATTATATTATATATACTCAGTATATTTTTAGATTGTGTACTCCATGGTGTATTTATTCTATATCGGCATATCAAATATAGACTTCTGTATATTTTAAGATTTTTACGGTATATTAATTTAGTATATTTTTACACTGCCTTTGTGCCCTTTGGTATTTTTCGGAATTTGAATTCGGTATATCTTCAGACTGCTTTTGTATTCTGTTGTATATTTTAAACGCGGTACTATATCGATAAACCAAATATGGCCTTCAGTATATTATTAGTATTTTACGGAATATAAATTTGGTATATTTGTAGCATATGGTCGAATTGAAAATACAGGTAGAGAGTATCCCACAGTCGAGTACACTTGATATACCAAATATAGTATTCAGTATATTTTAGTATTTTTGCGGTATAATTTTAGAATAGTGTTCTATTGAAAAGAAGTAGTGTATATCTAACAGTCTAGCACACTCGATTGTAGTTTTCTTGCTTATTTCTTTTGAATCGGAAAACATTTCGGTTGTTGAATTTATTTCGATGTAGGTTTTAGATAATCAAATTGAAAATGAATGTCCGAGCTAAGTTCATGAAATGCTTTAGTTTATTATATACTCATTTTATATTTTCAGTTTAATATATAAAACCCAAACCAAAAAGGAAGTCAGCATTTAGTTTGCTGCTGTTGCTAATAAAATTCCATTTTAATGTCATTAAGTTTTATTTTCTTAACATTTTGCGCAAAAAACTTATAAAAGGTGGAAAGCACTTAAAATTTTTGTCCACCCGCAGGTATTATATCTCCTCTCTCTTTTCTCCTCTGTTTTCTCCCTCAGTTCTCCACTCTTCTTCCTCTTTTCTCCCTCAGCATGCTTGAGCTTGCTTGCAGCTCATGTCTCCCTCGCAACTGGCACAATTGATTGAAATTAGATGAGCTTTTCATAATACAAGACTTAAGTCCCACTTTTGGGTGTGTGTGTGTGTGTGTGTGTGTGTGTGCGTGTCCTTGTTGTGCGTGTGCGTTTTTCCATTAAGTCACCTGCTGTCGTTTTCTCTACCTCACGTGGCCACAGCAACAAGCCAGCGACATTGCGAGCTATTTTCCTGCATCCTTGCAGCTGCTGACTGACTCACTGACTGACTGACTGACTCACTGATTGACTGACTCCGTTGAAAGTTGTCGTTGTCGTTGCTGCTGCTGGTTTAGGGACAACACGCTAATATCCCTCAAGTTGCCTTCAAATTGGTTATTAAAAGAGAGCCAACTAACTGAAGCCGCGGCACAAATAAATTGAGATGCGGTTATGCCATAAATACGAGCATCAAGCTCAATCTCAATCTCTAGCTGAAGCTGAAGCTGAAGCTCTAGCTTCAAGTCCTTGCCGAGCTCTCAAGCAACTTTAAGAGCCTGCTATCAAAAATGTCCTGCAACTACGTGCATAACTTTGCCTGCAACTTTTACCTGCAGTCTCTCTCCCCTCTCTCTCTCTCTCTTGTGTGTGTAATTTTACATAAGCAAAGCTTCCTTCGACTCGACTCGACTCGACTCGACTCGAGTTGCCAAAGAAGTTTACCTAATCAGTTTCAGTTTTCAGCTACAGTTTAAAAAGACATAACATGCAGCAGGCTGTAGTGAGGCTGAAATGAAAAGCAAATTATGTTTGCAGCCCACTTTCACAAGCTCAGCAAAACACTTTTCCCTCAACTTAATCGATTTAGTTTGCATAAAGTTATCGAACACTGAAAATCGCACCACGAAAAATACAACTTGTCAGCGAAAGCGGCTTAAACATTACAAAGACAACAATAACGTGCTGAAATCATGAATAAAATTTTGATTCAAGATCATATGATGTCCAAATTGAATCAAGAAGGTTTATTTTTAAACCAAGATCAAAATTCTACAAAAATTCTAGATCGCCCAAACTTAAAATTCAAGATTTTTATAAAAAAACAAGTAAGAAATTTCGGCTGTGAGATACCCGAATAAAAGCGAAACAGCGCGGAATTATTGTTAGTATATACCAATACTAAAAATATATCAAGTGGTATATTTGGTATATAGTTTAGCATATATCCAAATATACCAAATTATCACCCAAGGCACTATAAATATATACAAATAAATATACCGCAAAAATACTAAAATATACCAACGGTTGTATTTAGTATATCAATTTAGTACTACATTCAAAATATACCATATGATACGAAATATGTCAGATTGTCCGACAAAGTAGTATAAAAATATACCAAATGAATATTCCTCGAAAATACTAAACATATACCAAAAGCCATAATTGGTATATTGACATAGTACTACATTCAAAATTTATCAGAGAGAGCAGAATATACCAGATTATTTTATACAATATACCAAATAGATTTACCGCAAAAATACTATAAATATACCAAAGGCTGTATTTGATATATTGATATATATTGATATTGATACATTCAAAATATACAAAAGTGTGTAATATATACCAGATTGTCACCCAAAGCAACTAAGTAGGCGCTGATCAAGAATATATACCTCTTCTGCTCATATGTATGTTATAATACCCATTTACCTTGTGGGTAGCGGGTATAAAAAAAAACGCAAGGCGTAATTCGTGCTGCACGTGCATCTTCAGCTTTGACACTTCCACCCTTTTTGGCTGCTTTGATGCCGCTCCAAATTCGCCAATTCTCTAACCGCTGCCTGCCCCACATATTCTGCCCCTGCCCCTGCCTCCCTGCTCCTGCCTTCATGCCACTCCCCTTTTGGGGGCAAACCAAGCTCGTTCATTATTTCGCACTAATTAACGTTTTGCGACAAAAGGTGAGCTTTATACACGCGAGTATGTAGTTTTTTCATTTCGTACAATATTATTATTTTTTTTTCGTTTCAACTGCTGCTGCGCAGTTGCAGTTGCAGCTGCAGCTGCAGTCGCTGCACTCCACGTGGGGAGACGTGCCACTCCAATGGGGCACTTGTGCGGGGCGCGTTAATTGCTGTTTATGAGCGGGCTTCGTCCCGTAATTAAGCAACTTCTTTGCCAGCTGGCAAAAGCGAGAGCGACAGCGAGAGCAACTGCAGCTAAATATTGTGTGGAAAATATATAAAAGAGATAAAGAACATTCAAAAGTATCTCTAATACAAAACAGAGAGACAGAGTATCTATAATGGCGAGCAAGTGGCTAGTTATTTTGAGTTAGTGTAAGCAATCTTCTACTGAAAGATACTTTTATAAAAATAGAGAGCAACTTTGAATCTGAATATCTTTTTGAACAACTGTGATATTTGAAAGTATCTATACTGTAATTGAAGAAGTAGATAAAAGAAGAAGCCCATCTAGTTAATGTAGAATGAATATATAAGTAATCTTCTATTGCAAGATAGTACTTATATACAAAGAAATTTATAGAATGGCATTTAAAAGTATAATATCTGCGATATATGTTACAATTGAGCTTCTAAGAGTGAAAAGAAGATGTAGTTATTGATAAAGATAAACAGATTTCTGTATTGTAAATATATTTCGAATTTACTATTAAAGATATTAACTACAATCTCTGAAGGTGTTTTATTTGCTTTACACAATACATAGTATCTATAAAGCATAGAGAATGAGGGGCATTTATGTGCAAGATACATTCATCTGCTACTTTAAATAGTTATGTATTAGCTGCGAAGACTTAAAGTTGATAATAAATTGATATCTCAAAATATCTACAAAGGCGATGCAGCCAAAGAAGATGCAGACATCAGTCAGATACATTTAAGCTACTAATGTGAATAGCTACAAATGTGAATTACTTAGCTTTAAGCAGATTTGAAATGTATTATTAGAAATGAACATGAAGGTAAAAACTGGAAGTGTAAAGAAAATTAAACACATTTTCCCCTGAGCAGAGAAAAACAAATTGTGTTAACCACTCTGGAGACAGAGTATTAAATAGTTGTTATTAAAAATGACAAAAAAAAAAACGAGAAAACGAGAAAACGAATTAAAGAGTTTACAAAATGAAAATGTACAAAATAAATAAGCATAGACTGTGGACGCTTAATCCAACTGGCATCTCTTTTCGAGTTTTTCTCTCCAGCTTCCATCTTCCAGCTTCTTCTTCTACGCTCCCTCGGCGGCGTCTCTCTCGATGTAGTAGGGAACTCCGTTGTCCTTCTTGCACTTGTATCTCAGCTGGCAGCATTCCGGGAACGGTTTCGTGGGATTGATGCGCTCCCCGTGATTGCATTTATCGATGCGCAATTTACCGCAACTACAGCGAGCGAGTGAGAAATGGAAAAAGACAGCGAGACATAGAAAGAGATGGAGACGCAAATTTAATGACATACACAGAGATCTTAAAGAATACAATCTTGAAGTAAGATTTTAAGGTTTGAAAAATCTTAAATCAAGATTTTTATACAAAACTGGCATTTTGCGATTAAAACATCTTATTTTAGGATTATAATCTTGATTCAACAAATTTTAAAGATTGGGCAATTTCGATTTTTTGTGGAATTTCAATCTTGATTCAAGAATAAACCTTCTTGGTTCAATTTTGAGATCAAACAATCTTGATTGAACATTTTATTTCTGATTTAGCACGTTTTTTCTTTCAGTGTACGTTAACATTCCACTTTTGGTTGGGAAAGCGGAAGGCCTTCTGTCTCTGAACTTAATATGTCAATTCCTGGCACATTTCTTTACCCTTTCCCATTCATGGTATTTTAGCAATACTCGAAGTGCGGCTTTGCTTCTTTGATGCACTTTCGTCTGCATCGATTTCGTGTATTGAATTATTATTTCATCTTTGCTAACAGCAATGAAATGAGAGGGAATATAATAAACTATGAAAACTCTTTATGTTTATGGACAGTTCCATTTCATTGCATCTCTTAATTAATGAGCAAAGCAATTCCTTTTTTTATATTCACTTCTTTTTATGTAAATTTGAATATCGTTTCGATTTTGTATGATCAATGCATTAATGCGATTCAATTTTGCACGCAATGTTTTTACGTATACTTAATATTTCAGTTCTTAACAACGAGAATTTTGGTATATTATATTTGGTATACTCCATCATATATTTTGAATGCAGTACTGTAACAGTATACCAATTATAACTTTTAGTATATTTTAGTATTTTTGTGGTATATGAATTTGGGATATTTTTAGACTAATCTGATATATTGTGTACTCTACGGTATATTTTGAACATAAAACTGTATCAATATACCAAAAATGGCATTTGGTATTTTTTTTTTAGTATTTTTGCGGTATATTAATTTATTACTATAGCTGTAATGCTTGTTTTATGTTGTTCTTTCTTGAAGTTTTCACATTTTTTTTTAATATTCATTTTTTAAAATTATAAACGAGCTTTATAAAGCAGTTTTCTTGAAGTTTTCACTTTGTTGTGCACAAATCTTTAGTGCCTAATTAAGATGAGCTGAATTGAGAGCTTGCACTTGGGTTTGCACTTCGTATTGCGCCAACTTGCGCAACTTCATCGAGTACACAATAATATTGAACAAAAAAAAAGAGAACACAAAACTCTGGAATTCGACGTTCGACTTTTGACGTTGTCATCAACGCCCTACGACGACGTCGACGTCGACGTCTCTGTTGTCAGCATTAGCGTTGGCGTCTTATCAGTGCAAAACATTTCGAATGTTTGTGCGTTCTCTGTTCGTGCGTCTGTCTGTCTGTCCGTCCGTTTGTCTGTCTGTCTGTCTGTATGTCTGTTCGTCTCTCTGTGTGCTGTTCGATTGTCTATAGTGTGTCCATGGCCAGACTCACCCCTCGATAAGTATGGAGCCATCCTCGTGGCACGTCAAACGCTGGCAGGGCGGGATGCCATTGTTGACGCCCAGCTGCAGCACTTCGCTGCGATAAACGCATTTGCCGGGACTCGCTACAGAAGCGGAGAGATGAGGGAGAGAAGAGAGAGAGAGAGGCGGTCAGCTTAGTGGTTTTTGGCTGGCAAATCAATCATGTTCGTTCGTACCTGGATCGACGGGAATCAGGGCGCGATAGCCACTCACCTCCGTCATGTGGAGCAGCAGACACAGCACGAAGCTGGCAAAGATGAGACTCGCTGTCGATTTGCTCCCTAAACGTTCCTTCAACAACATATTGTGTGACGCTACGCTTTCGTGTTCGAAACCAAACTGCCAGCCAGCTGTCGCTTTGCGATCTAAAAAACTCGCCAAGTGTCCCACTTGGGAGAACGTCGCGGGAAACGAAGCCAGCGAAAAACGAAGATGCCATCGAAAACATCATCATCATCATCATCAACATCATCATCGTCATCGTCATCGACATCGACATCTGTGTTATTATTTCGGTCACTTGTTTCTATTGCTATTGCTATTGCTGTTCTTCTCTGGCTCGTGTTGTTCTCCTTTGTGGCTTAGATTCACCAATTGGTTTGTTTTTTATACACTTCACAGCGCGGCTACATTCGCTGCTCACTCAAGAGTTTCAATCAAACTGAAACATATGCCTCTTATAAGTTACTCTTTATCAATCAAAGCAATTCTCGCTTGTTGTTGATGTCCGATTGAGTCAATCACATGTCAATCAACAACTCAATTAATATACAAGTTTTTTTATTCAATTTACATACGTGAAAATCCTTCAATCACGGATGCATTCACTGATTCAATCATTTAAGTAATGATTCAATCAAATATTCAGCAAATTACATATTCATTCAATGAGTGTTTTAGTCATTTATAGAGAAACCAGAGGGATTTTGTACATAAGTTTTAAATATATCAATCAGTCAAGCAATGCATTAATCAGTCATTCTAATCTATGGGGAAAGTTTGTCAAGCTCACTCATTCAAATCATCAGACAGTCAATCAGTCAAGAAATACTCTTTCAGTTAATACTTCAATCAGTCAATCAACACAACAGTCAATGCTCAACATTGAGTTCACTCAGCTTAACATAAGTGAGTCAGTCAATCAGTCAAACAATACTTATTCAATCAATCAAGCAATGCTATAACTTTATAAATGCATCCAATCAGTCAATCAATCAAGCATAACTTTCACTCGGTTAATGCATTAATCAGTCAATCAACCTAATGATCAATGATTGGTTTAGGATTGACTTAGCTAAACATCATTCAGTTAATCTATCAATCAATCAAGCAATGCTATCACTTTGTCTATGCACAAAAAGACAATCAATCAAGAATTACTTTAACTCAGATAATGCACAAACAGTCAATCAGGTATTATTTTAATTTAGTTAATGCATCAATCAGTCAAGCATTACTTTCACTCCGTTAATGCATCAATCAATTAATCAATTAATAATTTCCTTCAGTTAAAACATTCTTCAGTCAATCTACCCGATGATTTGGTTTCGTTTGCTAAACTCACAAAGTTCGTCAATCAAACAGTCAAGCGCACATCAATCAGTCTAATCGAAGTTTGCAAAATATTTGAGAGTATTCAATGTTCGTCCACACTCGACTTTCGATTTCTTAATTGTTTTCAATATTTTTGTTTTTGTGTTTTTTCCTATTTCCTATTTTATAGTTTCTAGCCTAAGGTTGTGTGAGTGAGTGTGTGTGTGAGTGTGTTGTAGTGTTGCTGCTGTATTGCGTTCTGTTGTTGATTATTATGTATTACTATTTAATTGAAGGCGCACTGTCGGCATCGGTCTCTTGTTGTTGTTTGCTCGGGTCAGCGAGTTTATCATGGACTCGACTCATCCATTGACTCGCCACTTGCTGCTTGCTGCTTGCTGCTCGCTGCTTGCCACTTGCCACATGTGGGATGCTTCTCTGCCTGACTCTGTTTTTATTGCTGCGAATTGTATTTGAAATGTTTGCACAATTAAACTCAATAATAATAATGATGTCGTTGTCGACAAACAACATCTCGATCGACTCTCGAACATTTCGAAGAGTCTAGAAAGCGAAAAGCTTTTGCGTTGAGCTTGCTCGCTTATGATTTAGTTAGTCGCTGCTATTAAAGCTTAGCTCTGCTTTAGCAAAGCTCTGAATCCAAGACAATCGACAAGCAAATGTTGTGGCAAGCTGCACAATTGAGCAGACAGACGAAGAACAAAGACAAAGAGAGAGAGTTGGCAACTGATGAAATGTTTACCCTGCTGGCTATTAAATTTTTAATCAAGTTAAAGTGTTGCCAAACACTTCATTCAGCCCGTTGAGCTGCAGTTCCGCTCAACCAGACAGCAAAGAGGGGAGCAAAGAGGGAAGAGTGGGGGAGTGGGGGAGGAGGAGACAACACTCATGTGTGTGGTTGGTATGTGAAACATGCGTCGCCTTTGTCGCTGTAGCTGTAGCTGAGGCTGAAGCTGAAGCTGAGTTTTCTTCGTGTTAGTTATGCATGCAGTCAGTCAGTCATTCATTCATTCATATATTCATTCAGCGACATTCATTTCATTTCATTGCGTTTCGTTTCATTTCGTTTCTTGCCACTTGCCGTTGCCTTTGCCTTTGCCTTTGCCACACACACACACACACATAACCATAACCACATTGTAGAAGCCAACTGACAAACCCGCAAACTTCATCTCTCTCTCTCTCTCTCTCTCTCCCCCCTCTCCATCTCTTTTCAGCCCTTTGAGTGCCGCCAGTCGCCAGTCTTTTGGATCCCTTGTTCATCCTTTCGCTTGAGCTCTGCTTTCTTTTTTTTCTTCTTTTTTGTGCCCCTCTTGTGCTCGCTTCAGCTTTTGTGGTAAATTAAATGCAAATAAATTGTCAACTGCAGTTAAATAAATTTTTAATTTATTACACTTTGACTAGCTGCAGCTGTCAACGTCCAACCGAATCTCTATGAACTTCCCCCAGCCTCATGAATGTGGCGCGTGTCGAGTGTCTTCAAGACATGCTGCAACATGTTCGCCCCTTCCTCTTCTTTCCCTTTCCCTCCTTCCCCCTCTCCATTCGGTGTTTAAGTTTACAGACGGTAGGAAAGGAAGAGCTGCACAAACTTTTCATTTCTCATTTGCGGCAATGTCACAAAGGAGCTTTTCATATTCATATTCACGGACTGCATTTCCCTTTAATGCTTTACGATGCTGGAGACCTATCGATAGTAAATCGATTGTTCTTATACTTACTTTAGCTAAAGATAAAGTAGTATTTGTATATCGATAGTCATGTTATCGTATCGATAACAAATTCGTGCTTAGCTATTGTTGACCACGTTGTCATTTTGCAGTGTTTTTCGTATTGATAGGTGAACATAGCGAACATAAGTTGTTTCCGATAACTGATTAATAGTTATCGATTGTAGAGAAAGGCGAGAATCGATAATTGAATACATTGATAAAATTAACTAATAATCGATAGCAGTGTTTGGTGACATATCGTAATCGATAGGTGAAAGCCAATAGTAGTAAATAAAAATCGATAAAACTACATATCGATTACTTATTCAATTTCGATAATAAAAACTGTATTTGATTACTGATTACAAGTTATCGATTGTTGAGAAGGGCGAGAATCGATAATCGAATAACAGTGTTTGGCGATAGAATATCGAAATCGATAGTAGTTCCAAACAAGAACCGACAGCTTGTATCTTTTTATAACACTAGAAATCGATGGATATAGCTAATAATCGAGAATAATGTTAGGCAATAGCAGTTCATTATCGATAGAAGCATGTTAAAATCGAAAGTAGAGCAGAAGTAGTAACGATAGTTTATATCTTTTTATAACACTAGGTGAAGAATAATCGATAGCCGCGTAGAAATCGATGAATATCATTAATAATCGATAATAATAGTAATCAATAGCAGTTCGTTATCGATAAAAGTATGTTGAATGCGAAGTAGTAACGATAGTTTGCACTTTTTTTGCAAACAGAGAGAAGAAATCGATGAGACTCGATAACAGTAAGTAGCAATCGATAGTAGGGCGATAAAAGTAGCACGCGGAGTGGCCTTAACACAGTCAGAGCTAAATTTAGATGCCGCGGGCTTCGCATCGGGTGCGTTGACTGCCCCACGATGGGGATGCAACAAGCGTAACAGCAGCGAGCAGAGATGAGCGTCGTGGCAAGGGGAAGAGGAAGGAGAAGGAGAAGAGACGTTGGGGTAATTCACCGTTGTTGATTATTTAAATTAGCGAAATGAGTGACAGACCAGCAGCAAACAAAATGCCGAGTACCGAGTACCGAGTGACCAGAGTACCCAGAGTACTCTCACTCAAATTGAATAGGTTCATGAATGATGACCGAAAAAAAAGAATAAAAAAATGAATACAAATAGAAATAACAACAAAAAGTATATAAAAGGCGAAACAACAACGGGAAAAACAAGAATTGTGACCGAAATGTGTAAAAAAGTGAGGAGCAAATTTGAAAGAGCGAATCAGAATCAGAATCGGAATCAGAATCGGAGAAGCAGAGAATCAGAGTGGACAACGAGAGCTGCTTGGAGCCAAAACAAATTCACTTTTTCAGAAAATGTATTCAGTGCAGGGGCGACATTCGCAGCGGCAACGAAAGCGACAGCCATAGCACACACACACACACACACACACAAAGTAGAGACACACATAGTTAGGGATTTAGGAAAGTGTAGAAAGAAAAACAAGGGAAAAGTGTGTGTACAAAGTGTAAAGTGCAAAGTGCATTTAAGAGGCGACCGCTGAGAAAGCGAAACCGAACCGAAGACGCGCCGTCCTCAGAGAAGCCAGAGAAAGAGACAGCTAGAGAGAGAAAGACAGAGACAGACAGATAGTAAAAGAGAGGGAGAGTGAGAAGGAGAAGGAGAGAGGACGGAGGCGCGCGTGGGGAAAAAACGGCGAAACGGAAATGGCCAAATTAGTGACTTACATCTTCATCGTTAGTTCGCTGATACTTTGGTATCTTCTCCTCTTTGGCGGCTCAAGAGCGGGCGTCAGCTTCGTGCTTGGCGGCGTCGATGCCACCAATGGCCATGGCAGCCAGCTGGAAGGACGAGATTTCCATCATCATGGCGGCAGTCATCACATACGACGTAACGTAGAGACAGAGAGCGAGAAGCCAAAGTCAAACCCATTTTCAATCAAGCCATCTTTCATCCTCCCTCCTCTTTCCTCTCCTTCTCTTTCTTTCTCGTTCCCTCCTTTTGTTCTCATTCTCGTTCTCGTTCGCAGGCAACATTAATCACTGCTGGCGACGCTACGATGGCTACAACCTGCAGAACACCATTGTCAACAAGAAGGAGCAGCTAAAGAAACCGTATGGCATATTGTGTAACTTCAAGTGCACTTGGTTCTTTACAATAAAGTAAGCGAATCTCTGTTCGACCCAACAACGCATTCCACACAAACATCAAACATTAACTGAGCTACTGCTTTGTATACCCTGTAAATGTTGGGGAGAAGTCTGCTCTGTTAAGAATTTCTCAACTATTCCATTTAATCACATTTATCACATCACATTTATTTATCATGACTGCAAATTTCATGACATGTATTTCATCCTCATATCATAACTTATATAGATCATGATAGCATATCATATTTTCGAGTTCCCGACAATTTTATTCCATTTGTTCATTATTGTATGATATCTTCTATAACTTCAAATAATTTCATGACTTTTTATAGTGTTTCTTTAAAATTTCTTGACTTTTTTTTTTTGGTTCTCTTATTACAACTTTTATTGTGTCTGACAATTTCATAACATTTGATCGTGTTTCATTATTACATAATATTTTCTGTTGCTTCTGACAATCTCATGATATTTATTTGTATTAATTGTATAGTTCCTGATAATTGAATTCATTCTCATATTATATCTTCACCAATTTCTGCAAATTTCATAACAATTGGCTGACTAGCAAGCGACTAAGCAAAGTTAGACGAATATAGTTTCTAACATTTTTAACTCTCTTATTATATTTTCCATACTATTTCATGTGTTTTATTTAGTTTGGTTCACACATCATTCAAAGCTCTTTACAGTTTCGTGACACTTGCTCATATTTCATTCTCATGTTATATCTTTTATAAATTCTAAAAATTTCATGACATTCGGCTGATTATGAAGCGAGTTAGCAAAGTTCTTCTAAAGTTTCTGAAAATTCCATCACATTTCTTTTTGTTTCATTCTCATATAATATCTTCTATAGTTCCTGATTATTTCTTGACATTTGATAGTGTTTCATTCTTATATCATATCTTCTGCATTTCCCAAAAATTTCATGATATTTATTAGTGTTTCTTCATGCTAAGAGCATATTATATTCTCTATTCAATTTCATAATATTTTTTGTTTTATCAAATACATATGTTTTATAGTTACTGAATATTCCATGAGATTTATTTTGTGTTTGTATTTCATATCATATTTTCAATAGTTCCTGACAATTTTATGACATTTATTTGCGTTTCATCCTCATATTGTATTTTCTACACTTCCCCAAATTTGCATAACTATCGTCTGATTATCAACCGAGTTCACAAAGTTACTTGATAAGCTATGTTTCAAAGTCTCTGAAAATTTAATAGCTCATAATTCAGCTGAAAACAATGATTATTTTTACGTTTTATAAATTTTGTTTCCTATATTCTGATGGCTTTGCATTTCTTGCAGCTTTCCCACTTGCGAATACATTCACGACTACAAGTTATCCTGTGTTCTGTTCACTTCACTGCCGGACTGCACCAATGTCAAGTGCACGCTCTTAAATTACTTTAGCTAGATGAAGCAATCAACATTGTCAACTATTGTACTCAATTTCTATTACAATTTCTAGCTCTTAACTTTAAGTTTAAGTTTGTTTTTTTTGTCTGTGGATGTAATATTTTTTTTTTGTGTAGTGTGTTAAGTTAAGTTTATGCTTATCTTTAATTTATATTTAAGTTTATATGATGTGCAGCTAGCGAAAAGAAACTTCTTGTATAATCATTAATAACAACGCGCGGCTTTTGTGTTTCATTTGTCACATTGCTGACAAGCTAAGTGATGCTCTCTTCAAGTTTTTCAGAATATCTCTCTGGTGTATAATTAAAATCTCAATTGAATACAACAAAAATGCATTCAAATATACCTGTTTGAGTCAGTGATTCATGAATGAGATGTCAACGAATGAATTCACAACTCGAATGCTTTGTGAGTGAGAGTATGAAGCGATTCGTTGACTGGATTTACTTGCTCGGCTCCATTGCTCGGCCATCCACAGCACGTAAGCGTGTAGAAAGTACAACAGCGGCGTCTAAGACGTGCCTCGCATCGTGCATTGCATTGCATTGCATTGCAGATTGCGTAGTGCGTTTGAGTATTGCGCATACGCCGCGTATGCTTGCTTGTTTGTTTGTTTGTTTGTTTGCGCTGCAGCTGCATTCACTTATTCATTCATTTTGCACCAGAGTGGCTAACTCCAACTCTCTCTTTCGCACTTTTTTATCTCTCTCTCCTTTTTATACCCGTTACCCATAGGGTAGAAGGGTATTATAACTTTGTAAAACCATAAAGTAAATAAATTCTTGATCAGCTGAAATAAAATAACAATGTCCAACTGTCCGTATTAACACCTAGATCTCAGAGATTACGAGAAATAGGCTCTATCTTAAAACTTATAGTATATCAATATACCAAATACATCCATCAGTATATTTTGGTATTTTGGTACTATAAGAAATGAACCCTATATTGTAGATTATAGTTTATCAATATACAAAACAAAGGCTTTAGTATATTTTAGTATATACCAACTATAATATTCAGTATATTTTAGTATTTTTTAGATATATTAACTAGATTTCAGAAACTATAAAAGAGTGATAATATTTTCAACGTTATAGTATATATGTAGATATACCCAATATAGCATTCAGTATATGTTATTTATTTATTTCGGTATTTTTTTTCAATAAATAAATAAATAAATTTCAGGGACTGTGAGGAATACTCTCTATTTGGAAAGTAATAGTATATTCTTATGCCAAACATAGCCTTTAGTATATTTTGGCATTTTTGGTATATACCAAATTTTAGTATTCTTTGGTATAATGACTAAATCTTAAAATCTATAAAAAAAGGGGCTATTTTGAACGTAATAGTATACCGATATAGAGCCTTCAGTATATATTAGTATTTTTTAGTATATTAACTAGAACTCAGAAACCATATAAAATAGTCTCTATTTTGAAGAATGTAGCGATATACCAGATATAGTATTTGTTTTATTTTGCCATACATTGGTATATTAATTTGGTATATTTTTGAAAAATACTGTATTTTGCTTGTATTTGAAATGAGGTTTATTGCAATTGAGTAGTAGTATCTCAGTAGTAGTAGTAACACTCCACTGTAGCATGCTTCCTTGTTTTTTGTTGTTGGTGTAGTCTGTCTGATGGCGTTGGCATTCGCACTTCATGCGAGTTGAGGTGAGGCGAGAGCTTGCTATCAATGCTTGTAGCATGTGCAAGTGGCATTGCCACGCCCAATTACCTCAAACATACGCCCACCTGCCACGCTGTCCAAAAGCAATTCAAAGTTTTTTCCCTCTGCTCCTTTTTCGCTTTTTCTACCCGTTTGTGCAGTAAACAAATTTGAAGCACTTTGTTAGCTACGTCAGCGCATATACTATATATCAGCTATATATAGTATATACATATATATAGTATATGTGTATCTGCTCTCGCTTTAATAGGGGGTCGCGCGTACCTGTGCAAACAGCCGCAAATAAATCGTTCGACATTTATAAGCCAAGTCAAAGTTATGCCAAAGCGTTTGCTGAAATTTGTATAGCGGCGTGGCAAGAGGTGCGGAGGGGCGGAGGGGGGACAAACTTTCGGGCCAGGCTAAAAATAAGATAAATTATGTGGCTGTAGTCAATGGAGCTGTTAACTTACGCACCTGCGACTCAGCTCAACTCAACTCAACTCGACTCAACTCAACTCGACTTGGGAAAGCAACTCGACTGAACTCGAACTCAACCTCCACGTTTAGGCTAAAAAGGGACGTGATGTGGCGAAAGGGTTTTGTGTGTTGCGATTGATTCCACAGCTAGAGCCAGAGCCAACATCCATTTCCATCCTCATTTCCCTTTCACATTCCCCCTTCTCCTCTTCGCTTGCTTTGCCATTTACACTTTCGCTTCAACACAGCTCGTTTCATTTGTTGTTGTTGTTGTTGCTGTTGTTGTTGCTGTTCTCGCCCTCGTTGTGCACATTTTAGTTCACAGCTCGCAGTTCGCAGTTCTCTCGGCTCTTATTTTTTTTTTGGGGTCGCACTTTAATGGAATCAAACGAAATGACATTGATCGCTGAAGGCCACTGGACTCAGCTTACTCCCCCCTCCGCATTCACTTTGCCCTCTCCCCATACGTATTCATGCCACACGCAGCCCCACGCAGCATTTCAAATGATCAACAAACACTACGCATTTCAGCTATAAATCTATCTCGCTATGTATCTTTAGCTGTAGATATTTCTAAGAGTGAAGATATCTTTGTATCTGTTTATATAAAGCTATTGCTATCTATCGATATTGCTATGTCTACATTTATAGCTATATTCCCTTCTATAATAATCTACTCAACTTCAGCTACAAATCTATCTCGCTATGTATCTTTAGCTGTAGATATTTCTAAGAGTGAAGATATGTTTGTATCTGTTTATATAAAGCTATTACTATCTATCGATATTGCTATGTCTACATTTATAGCTATATTCCCTTCTATAATAATCTACTCAACTTCAGCTACAAATCTATCTCGCTATGTATCTTTAGCTGTAGATATTTCTAAGAGTGAAGATATCTTTGTATCTGTTTATATAAAGCTATTGCTATCTATCGATATTGCTATGTCTACATTTATAGCTATATTCCCTTCTATAACAATTTAGCTGTAGATATTTGTAAAAGTAAAGATATATTTGTATCTTTTGCTGTAAAGCTGATGCTATGTATCGATATCGATATATAGAAATCTATTACTATGTTTACACCTTTAACTATAAAGTAAAGATATATTTGTATCTTTTGCTGTAAAGCTGATGCTATGTATCGATATCGATATATAGAAATCTATTACTATGTTTACACCTTTAACTATATTCCTTTTTATATGAATTGTATATCGCTACGCACCGATTTGTTTGAGTAAATATATGCTTGTAGCTTCTGCTGTAAAGCTATCGTTATTGATATCTAACATATGTATAGCTATATCTATATTTACATACATCTACAGCTATATCAATATGTATAGTTTATGACAGCCCCTTGATTTATTTCAGTATTTCTAGTATGAAGAAGGGAAATGCATTTCTAATATCTGTTTACAAGTATTTGAAAACTTGAATTTATACCTCACAAGAAATACAAAAATTCCTATAGGAATTAGTTATTTTAGCTTGCAAATCAAGTTTTACAGACTCAATAAATTTCCTCACAACAAATTAAATATATCTTCATATATAAGTTATCTATATATTACTAGTGGTGATGCATCTGTAGATGTTTATTTTTCAGCAGCAATATATATCGATACTTAAGTATATCAGCATCTATTTTTCAGTAGCAATCTACATATATTGCAATTTAGCTATATATGTATCTAACATATAGCTTTGACTAGATCTGAAACCAACTTATTTGTCAATTCATTTAAGTATATCTAAAAGTGCTTATAGATGAAATCTATAGCAGTGTTTTAGTGCCTCTGAGACTACAGATTTATTTATAACAATGCCAACTGTTTTGCATATTAGTTTATGTCTATATTCGTCCATCGAAAAGTAACTATAAATATATTTTCTATATTGAATCTATATTGAATACAATCTATGTTGAAGTAGTAAGATAATTTCTATATTGAATGTATATTGAAGTAGTAAGTAGATATTTTCACATATCAAGTATAATGGAATCATAATTTCAATGGAATCAATATACTTTCTATACCAAAGTATTTACTTATATATATTATATTATATTATATTAAATATATTGAAGTAGTAAGATACTTTCTATATTGAATCAATGTTGAATACTTTCTACTATATTGAAGTAGTAAGTAGATACTTTCATATATAAATGTATAATGGAATCATTAAAATTTTAATCGAATCATTATAATTTCTATACAAAAGTTTAAACTCAAATATTTGTTTTATTTTGAATGTATCTTTAACATTTTGCTGCGTAGCTGTTGAATTCAAATTGCTTGTATCTATGAGCTGCATCTGCAACTGCATCTGTGTCAGTATCTGTATCTGTATCTGGATTTGGGTCGTGGTCGTTGAGTGCGTTGATTGGTTCGTTAGAATGTCCAGATGATGCGTTTTGTATTTTTTTTATTGTTAGGCGCGCGCTTCGGTTTATTGCCGCAATGGCTTCTGGCTTCAGGCTTCGGGCTTCTGATGCTGTTTCTGTTCTCTGTTCTCTGTTTCAATGCTGATTGGCAAATTACGGCAATTTTTGCATGATTATTAGATTATTTCGAAATAGTTATAAACAAATGAATTGCGTATTACGCAATTGTTATTGTGCAGCTTCTGTTTTGTGTTCGGTTTTGTTTTTGTTTTTGTGAAGTGAATAATAAGCGATATGACAGAGACCATAAAGTGATGTGACATGGCGAATAAATGTCTTTTATTGAGTGCAATATGCAATTTGCGTTTCAATTGTTTCATCTGCTGCACTTGAATAAACGCACTAATTACAAGTTTAAATTTCATCTCTACACACTTGTTATTGCTTATTAAAAGTAACAAACTGAATAAATTCGATTCGAACGCTTTAAAGTCAGCCGAAAATAAGTCTGAATGCGAGTCAATTCATGCCGAAATTCACATTGAGGCTGGAGAAGCGCAAAATGCTTTTCTCTTCATATAAATAGCTCACAACAAAAGTGGCTACGAATTATGACAGCGGACGGAGTCCAGGCAACTAAGCCATTGTCCCAGACTCTCTGACTGACTGACTGACTGAATGAGTGAGTGATTGATAAACTGACTGACTGACTGACTACAAAAGGTGTCAACAGTTTCATCATTTGAGTTGCCAGGCAAGCGACGAGCGGAGAGATAAATAGTTGAGAGACTGAGAGATAGACGAGAAATGAAGCTGCAATTCAATCTGTAGTTGCATAAATACAAACTGAGATACATTTGAGTGCAGATAGAAAATAGGATTATGGATCAAAATAGAGCAAATGGGTGGAGTATTAGAATGCAGCTAGAGATTGAGTAACTTGAAACAGTTGAAAGACTGAGAGATAGACGAGAAATGAAACTGCCGTGCAATCAGTAGTTGAGATACATTTGAGTGTAGATAGAAACTAGGCTTATAGATAAAAAGAGAGGAAATGGAGTATTAGAATGCAGCTAGAGATTGAGTAAATTTTTTCGATTTACAAATTGTTATTTACGCAATCATTTTGTATAGCTAAAAACGCATTGGCTGATTTTTTGTAGTACTCTGCGGTATATTTAGAAAATACTAAATACAGCCTGCGACATATTTCAGTATTTTTTTTATATATTGCAATGTGGTCTTACTTACTGTGGCTAATAATTTGATATTTTTTGCACTTTGTGGTATATTTAGAAAAGACCAAAAATAGTCTTTGGTATACTTAAGTAGTTTTTTTGGTATATTTCAATAAGGTCTTTTTTGCTTTGGCAGCTAATCCGTTATACACTATCGATTATATAAAAAAATACTAAATACAATATATGGTATATTTCAGTATTTTTTGGTATATTGCAATGCGGTCGTACTTTCTGCGGCTGACAATTTGATATATTTTGCACTGTATGGTATATTTGGATAATACCAAAAATAGTCTTTAGTATATTTGATTATATTTTCGGTATATTGCAATGAAATCTTTCTTCCTTTGACATATAATCTGGTTTATTTTACACTTTTTATAACATACAAAAATACTAATACGTCATGTTTTATATTTCACTATGTTTTTGGTATATTTCAATGGGATCTTGCTATATTTAAAAAGGCAATAAACTACATAATATACTGAATTGCCAACCAAAGCAACTTACAAAAGTTTTTCTCAAACATATACAATTCTTATCGGATCTTATCTTAATTTTTTGGAATCATAAATACAGTAGTCATTGTATTCAACATATAAATAATAGTATTTTAATAGACAAAATAAATCAAAATTAAGAAAATTTGCTCGGAATAACATTTGACAATGAATTCAATAGTTGAAATGAATAGAATGCGTATTTCACAGTTTATCTGAGTTGAATAATCTGGAAACATCAAATTTATTATGTGTTGTGTGTCAATGCGAGAGCCAAAAACAATTTCAAAACAGCAACAATTTTCAATTGAATTAAAGAAACTAAAAAGCAGCGCAGTTTATTGACATTGAATATCATAAAATATGATATGATACAAAAACCAGCAAAAAGCCAGGAATACAAATTCACAAACAAATTATGAATAATAGAATTTTAAATTTAATTATATAAAGCAACAAATTACTAATATTGAAATATTGAAATTGAAATATGCAACATTGTGAATGAATAATGTTGAAACATTTTGATTATAAAAATAATAAATTGATTATTTAGAGTATTTAATAAAAAAAGTCTCGCTTGGGTTTGAGTGAATGTTACTTGTAAGCAGCGAGTACTCATACTCATACTCGCTGGCACCCAACACTCACACACACACACACACACATACACATACAGAGCACACACTCACACAAGCGAGTGCGATAATTTATCAATTGTCATCAATTTAGAGGCGAGCATTTCTTTGCTGCGTTTTTTTTTTCTCGTTTTCATTTTGATTTTGATTTTGATTTGTCTTGGCGTGTGTGTGTGTGCGAGTGTGTGTGAGTGTGTGTGTGTGGCATAGGCTTCGTTAGAGACTGCGAGCATGAGGCTGATGGCAGTTAAAAACGCGTCGAGACGAACAACGCAGCTGCGAATGCCCGGGCAAACGTTAAAGTTGAAGTGAAAGAAGCCAACAAACAAACAAAAAATAACAGAAAAAGAGAATTTGGAATATGTTGAGCGACTCTAACGTTGCTGTCTATGATTGTTGTGCAATGGCCAAAACAACAACACAAGCAAAAACAACAGCAACATCATCGACAACAGCAACAACAACAACAACGACGATAAATACACGCAGAAGCAGCACAACAATCGCATTTGTTGTGCTCTTAATTTTATGCTGTTTATGTGATTACAATTATGGAAGTACGTAACGCTCAACGTAACGTAATGCAACGTAACGTGACACTGTTTTTTTTTGCGTTTTATTTTCTATTTTTTTTTCTGTTGCTCGTTTATGTGCTTTAATTAATGACCAAATGAAAAATACAGCAACATTTTGGTTGCTCGCTGCGTATGCGTAATATTTCTATACCCGCTACCTACAGAATATTTTAGTTTTGTAACTTTGTGCCTCTATGAAATGTGTGTAACCAAAGAAGAAGTCATTCCAGATCCCATAAAGTATATATACATATATATTCATGATCAGTCTGTCCAACTTTATCGTATATTTGTAGTGTGATACAATATATACTTACATATTTATGGAATATACCTATATTCGTCTGTCTGTCCGACTCTCTCATTCTATGGTATATTTTGAATGTTGTAGTATATCGATATACCAAATATAGTCTTTGGTATATTTCATCACTTTTTGGTATATTGACTAGATCTTAGAGACTATAAGAAAGAGACTCGATTTCGAAAGTAATATTTTATCGATATACTAGATATAGACTTTGAAATATTTTAGTATTTTTTCGGTATATTGACTAGATTTTGAGAGTATTGGTATATCGATATACCAAGTATAACATTTCTAGTATATAATAAAATAGTATATCGATATACCAAATATATCATTCAGTATATTTCAGTATTTTACGGTATATTGATGGCATCTCAGAGACGATAAGCAAAATATTCTTCAGTACAATATAGTATTTATTCTGTTTAGTAATTTGGTACATTTCTAGTATTTAATAAAATAGTATATCGATATACCAAATATATCATTCAGTATATTTCAGTATTTTTCGGTATATTAACTGCATCCCAGAGACGATAAGCAATATATTCTTTGGTACAATTTAGTATTTTTACTGTTTAGTAATTTGGTATATTTCAAAAATAATATGGATTGCAGGTATCTCATAGTCGAGTACACCCGACACTTGTTATGACTGTGCGTGTGTGTGCTAAGCGTGCGTGAGTGTGAGTTAATGAGCGGCGCAAAATTAATTGATGTGCGTTTGATGGATAGCCCCATATTACGCATACGCCGCATTAGCCAACGAGAACAGAAAATTGGAGAAAAAGCGAGCATATGAAATGCATATTTTGTGGTCTTAAATTGCATTATGGGAAATGAGCAAAACATTCTCTTCCTCTCTTTGGTTTTTTTGCTACATCTCTCTGTCTCTCTCTGTCCCTCTATATTTCCGTCTCTCTTTCTCTCTGCAGGCTGGGCGTCGCAGTGCTGGAGAAAGCACAATTCGGGCTCGATACAAACGCCGGACGGTGAGTTCAAGCGCCCGTTTGGCATACTCTGCACATATCGCTGCTTCCTCTGGTTTCCGCCAATGTAAGTTAAGCAATCAACAATCCACACACACACACACACACACACACACGCACACATTAGCAGCACACACACACATAGAGAACCGCAAGCACATAGAATTGAGAATTTATGTTATTTTCTACATCGTGTGAATTGCATTTTAAAACAAAAGTTGCCAAGTTGCTGCTTCGCTTTTTATGTGCCAAAGGGGTTACTTTATAGGGTTGAGAGGGAAGGGGGTTAAGAGAAAGGGGGGGGGACGAGTGTTAACATTTGAATTGCATAACAATTAAAATAGCTGGCAGCGCCATTTCATTGCTGATGCGAAACATTGCCACCCCTTGAGATAAATATTTCAGCAGCCTGTTCGCAATGGCAAGCGTGAAGCGAGATGGAGATAGTGAGTGAGTGAGAGCGATGACTGCACATAAACTACACATTATGGGAGTTGCGAGTCAAGTGCTTATGTAAGTGGCATAGTGGCAACGACACCTCGGGGATGGATCCAAAAATAAATAATACGCCAAGTAGCACTCCATTGAATAACTAATTACTATCTGCTTTCTGTTCTCTTCCTCTCTCTCTCTCTCTCTCTCTCTCTCTGTGTATCTCTCTCTCTTTCAGCTATCCACAGTGCGAGTTCATATTCGATTTGCGCTTATCGCGACACTTTACTTCGTTTCCGGACTGCTATGAGATACGCTGCAACGAGACCTTCACATTCTTTGGCACCGAGCACAATTTCTGATGCGAGTTTCATAAATATTTAATGGAGTTTCTCCTCTCTCTTATTTTTTTTTTGTTCTTGTGTCTAATTGTAAATTTTATGCATAAATAAATAAACAACAACTAATCGATAATTGTTGATTTAAGCTATTATGGAAATCAACTCGCTTACGCTCTGTCGCTCGATGTGAATCGAAAGAGAAAGGAATGGGATGGGGAAGGGAAGGGAGGGGGAGGGAGCACTGAAGCTTACTGCCTACTCAGGAGTGTCCATTAATTTGTGCCAACCTGGCTGGCAATTTCCTTCGGTGTGCCTTTAGTTTATTTCCGCCAACTGCTTGTGTCCATAATAAAGAACAGGCTGGCGCCAAAACAAGCAAATAAACAAAGCGCCAGACACAACAGACACCAGCAGCAGCAAAAACAAACAACAACAACAACAACAACATTAACAGCGCTGAGGGCACAATGGAAACCTCAACTCAACCCTAAACGAAACTCAACTCGGAAACCTATCCGCAAAAATTTGCATAAAAATTAGCATTCTAATTGACATGAGTCCCAAAAATGAAGTAACCACCTCAAGAGTGAGAGCTAAGCACTGTCGCTCTCGCTCTCTCTCTCTTTCTCTTTCTCTGTCGATTTGTCCATTGTTTTGGCCACGTTGCTTAGTCGAGTTAATTGTTTGTTTAGTGTCATAAAAATACAGTTTACGCCTTTGGAAACAACACGTGCAGACGCGGCCACAATTAAACACAAGGAAACTCAACGGGAACGCATCGCATTACGTATACGCCTAGGATGCCATTCGGATAAGATAGCACAACAATAGCTTAGCAGTCGAATGACTTCTCTATTGCGTATAACAAGCTACACCGACTGCCTGCCTGCTCGACTTCCAGTTATGCTGTAAACAACTTGTGACTAGAGCAAAAATTTAATTTGAATAAAAGAAATAAAATAAAGGAATAAATGAATTAAATTATATTTGTATTGTGTGTTGTTATTGTTCTTGTGTTTTTTATATATCTATATACTGAGTTTAGTCTTTGGTATATTTTAGTATTTTGTTTGTATATTAATTCGGTATATTTTAAGATAAATACCACTATACGACTATCTTAAATATATAAATTGACGTATATATACCATATATAGTTTTTGGTATATTTTTGTATTTTGTTAGTATATTAATTTGGTATATTTTAAGAATACGATTTGTTGGAAATTAAAAGCGAGTCTCTTTTAAAATGTTGTTAGTATATTAATTTTGTTTATTGTATGAATTATTGTTATTATGTTTTGTCTTATTAAAAATCGGTAGCAAATATCACAGAGTGGCGTATAAATTTGAAGCGAACATTACCATTAATAAATTTAACTTTCCTTGTAATTTTAGCTTTTAATGTAGGTTAAATAAATTTCAAATTTCCTTCTTAAATATATAATTTCTGATTCCTTTTTATTGTTGAATTGGATTTTAAGTTAACTGCACTTTTGTGGGCACTTATTATATGAATATCAAGTATACGTAATTCGTATTCGTAGTCTCTTTTCTTGATTAACTATTCCCGCTCTGTTGCTGCTCCACTTACAGGGTATCACAATGAGTATGTAGTGTGTTTTGGGCCACGTGCAAACAAAAGGGTCGCAGCAGACAATGTTGTCGCTGCGAAAACTTTCAACTTTCAACAAACTTAATTGCTGGCTGGGCTGCCCACTGAGCTCACTCGAGTGACTCCGACTGCGACTGCGAGTGTGCGAGTGAATATAAGTGAATGAGTGTGCGAGTGTATGTGAATGTTCCCCACTGAGCGACACTTGGAGTATGGCGGCTGACCAGAAAAAAGGAGTGTGCCTCCTTTTAAGCTCTCGCTTTGTTTTTTAGGCAGCTTTTCATTTGCTGCTCTGCTGCAATAAATTTCATTTCATTTCGTTTAATTTGAACCCCGCTTTGCCAAGTTGCCAGCACAAACATATTGCCAGCAGTTTTGTGTAGCGACGATGTAAATCATTTAAAACTCAATTTAACATGCATTTAATTCACTGGCAAAACAAGCTAAAGCAACCGCTTTGCCATCCAATGAGGGTTCGAATTTTGAGTATATCAAACTTGCCAAAGCAACTCTTTTTATTTAAAATTAATTATTACACCTTTTCCTTTTATTTAAAACTAATTATTATTCAATCATTTATTCATCTACAGCAAATTTATAAAACAGGCCAAAGAACCCCACATAACGGCTGTTGTATTCGAGTCTTAATTGCTTTGGCTGACAATCTGGTATATTTTGTGCTTTATTCATATACCGATTCTAGTCTTTGGTATATTTTAGTATTCATATTTTGTACGGTGTGGTATATTTTGAAGTACTCCGATAAGTCAAATATAGTCTTTGGTTCATATAAGTATTTTGTTAGTATATTAAGTTGGTATATTTTAAGGAAGTAAACCGTACGGTACTCAATAGTAAACTTTGTATGGATATACCATATATAGTCTTCGGTATATTTTAGTATACAGAATTTGTACAGTTGGGTATATTTTGTACTAAATATACAATATATGAACCTTTTAGTATATTCAGTATTTTGTTAGCATAATGATATGGTGTATTTAAAGAATATCACACAGTATTTTACGGTATATTTTGGGCTATATGATATACCAAATATAGACCTTGGTATATTTGACCATTTCCAGTATATTATTATGGTATATTTTAAGGATAATACCGGAATGTTGTCTATGATATATTTTGAATATATTTATAGCAAATATAGTCTACAGTATATTTTATATACATACCAGTATATTTTAGTATATTGTTAGTATATTGATTTGGCACATTTAAGAATAACACTCTATGGTACATATTGTAATATATTGATATACCAAATATAGTCCTTAGTATATTTTAGTATTTTGTTAGTATATTAATTTGGTATATTTTGAGAATACTTCGTAACAGTTTTGTTTTGAATGAAAATGGCTAACGTGTATCTCATAGTCGAGTACACTCAACTGCAGCACTCTTTGTTGCTTTTGTTATCCACTCATTCTTAGACTAGATATTTAAAAAATGAAATATTGCTTAGAGCAGTTATGGAAGTAAAGTCTATCAATCAATTAAGCTGGCAAGGAATTGTGTTTGACCGTGAGCTGATGGTCGTGGTGCGCAGTACATCAGTGCGTATGCGTAATGCGCATTTGGAGTTATGACTAGCTGCTGCCTCGAGGGAGTTGAAGGGGGTAGGGAAGTGAGAGGGGAATAAAGGGGAAGAACTAAGCACTTTAAGTTGAACTGCAAAATAAATATTCAGAATGCAATTACGCATGGAATTCGCTGGCACTTATCAGGGCGATTTGCTTCGCCATTGTTGTTGCAGAAGTCGCGATGTTGTTGTTGCCTACAAAGTTATTTAACTTTTTACGATGTCATTTGGCAAAAGTTTGTAATCATTTTCGTTAGTGCAGCACTTGAGAACTGCGATGAGAGGCGAAGCGAAATGAAGAAGAAAGGAATCGCAAGAACTGATTTATACGATTTTTCAGACAGTTGCAACTTGCTTTGCTTCGTCCTCTCTGCGTCCTCTCTCTCTCTCTCTCTATATAGTTCATATAAATATAAAGCGCTACTGCACTCGCTTATACCACAAAAACTCAGCAGCCAGCAAGCAAACGCAAGCAAATACATGCTTACGACTGGCAAGTTGAAGTTTTTGGATTTCTGAGTTCTTTCGCCAAAACTTTCGCCCTTCGTTCACATTTTTTTTTCTTTCGTTTTTTGGTTCGTTCGTTCGGAGTCCTCTCGAATTAGCAGCAAACGGAATGAAACTTTTACTTTCCATTGAGAAACTGTGCAGGCAGCTTCCAATGATCCTGTTCCTGCTCTTTGCCCTGGCCTTGATGCCAGCTAAAGCCAGTCCGGATGAAGCAAGTTAGCAACTGGGAAATCGCGAACTCAACTCATCTGCAGCTCCTTTTCAATTTTGTTGTACTCTGTTTACTTTCAGGACACACCGTTGCATCCGTATCCGTAGCGCATTCGAGTTACTGCCAGCGATTTCACGAAGAAAGTGAGCATACAAACTCACACTCAATCACACACTCATTCCTCGCATTCTATTCCCCAATCTCTAGTCAAAGTCTCGAGGCCACTATGTGAACAGGATACCATAATTCCACTCATGGTGAAGCGCTGCTACTTCAGCTGCACGTCAGCCAATCGTCTGAGGTGAGCGATTTGTATACACAAACTCAGACCCAATCATCATCGTCTTCTCTTCCCCGCAGCGTCACGGGATGCAAAGCCCAACTGGTAGGAAGTATTATATACCCCAGGTGCAACGATATCTTCTGCCAAACCGCCGGATCAGGTACAACCTCCATTCCGACTGCTAGACCGCCACTCACGACCCTGACCACTTTACCAAAGACAACTGCGACCACGCCGATCACAACCGAGCCTCAACCCTCTACAGAGTCACCTTCCTCGACAACCACTTCTGAAACTAGCTCAACAGTATCGTCTGAGGGAACAACAACTTCTTCAGATTCTACAGATTCCTCTGAAAGTACAACAACTTCTTCAGGATCTTCTGATAGCTCAACATCTACTTCGGAATCTCCTGATAGCTCAACATCTACCTCAGAATCTTCTGATAGCACATCCTCCACTTCGGAATCTCCTGATAGCTCAACATCTACTTCAGAATCTTCTGATAGCTCAACATCTACCTCAGAATCTTCTGATAGCACATCCTCCACTTCGGAATCTCCTGATAGCTCAACATCTACTTCGGAATCTCCAGATAGCTCGACATCTACCTCAGAATCTCCTGATAGCTCAACATCTACTTCAGAATCTTCTGATAGCACATCCTCCACTTCGGAATCTCCTGATAGCTCAACATCTACTTCAGAATCTTCTGATAGCTCAACATCTACCTCAGAATCTTCTGATAGCACATCCTCCACTTCGGAATCTCCTGATAGCTCAACATCTACTTCAGAATCTTCTGAAAGCTCAACATCTACCTCAGAATCTCCTGATAGCTCGACATCTACTTCAGAATCTTCTGATAGCACATCCTCCACTTCGGAATCTCCTGATAGCTCAACATCTACTTCAGAATCTTCTGATAGCTCAACATCTACCTCAGAGTCTTCTGATAGCACATCCTCCACTTCGGAATCTCCTAATAGCTCGACATCTACTTCAGAATCTTCTGATAGCACATCCTCCACTTCGGAATCTCCTGATAGCTCAACATCTACTTCAGAATCTTCTGAAAGCTCAACATCTACCTCAGAATCTCCTGATAGCTCGACATCTACTTCAGAATCTTCTGATAGCACATCCTCCACTTCGGAATCTCCTGATAGCTCAACATCTACTTCAGAATCTTCTGATAGCTCGACATCTACCTCAGAATCTTCTGATAGCACATCCTCCACTTCGGAATCTCCTGATAGCTCGACATCTACTTCAGAATCTTCTGATAGCACATCCTCCACTTCGGAATCTCCTGATAGCTCAACATCTACTTCAGAATCTTCTGATAGCTCAACATCTACCTCAGAATCTTCTGATAGCACATCCTCCACTTCGGAATCTCCTAATAGCTCGACATCTACTTCAGAATCTTCTGATAGCACATCCTCCACTTCGGAATCTCCTGATAGCTCAACATCTACTTCAGAATCTTCTGATAGCTCAACATCTACCTCAGAATCTCCTGATAGCTCAACATCTACTTCAGAATCTCCTGATAGCACATCCTCCACTTCGGAATCTCCTGATAGCTCAACATCTACCTCAGAATCTTCTGATAGCACAACCTCCACTTCGGAATCTCTTGATAGCTCAACATCTACTTCAGAATCTTCTGATAGCTCAACATCTACCTCAGAATCTCCTGATAACTCGACATCTACTTCAGAATCTTCTGATAGCACATCCTCCACTTCGGAATCTCCTGATAGCTCAACATCTACTTCAGAATCTTCTGATAGCACATCCTCTACTTCGGAATCTCCTGATAGCTCGACATCTACTTCAGAATCTCCTGATAGCTCAACATCTACCTCAGAATCTCCTGATAACTCGACATCTACTTCAGAATCTTCTGATAGCACATCCTCCACTTCGGAATCTCCTGATAGCTCAACATCTACCTCAGAATCTTCTGATAGCACAACCTCCACTTCGGAATCTCCTGATAGCTCAACATCTACTTCAGAATTTTCTGATAGCTCAACATCTACTTCAGAATCCTCTGAAAGCACTTCCTCCACTTCGGAATCTCCTGATAGCTCAACATCTACTTCAGAATCTTCTGATAGCACTTCCTCCACTTCGGAATCTCCTGATAGCTCAACATCTACTTCAGAATCTCCTGATAGCTCGACATCTACTTCAGAACCTTCTGATAGCTCAACATCTACCTCAGAATCTCCTGATAGCTCGACATCTACTTCAGAATCTTCTGATAGCACATCCTCCACTTCGGAATCTCCTGATAGCTCAACATCTACCTCAGAATCTTCTGATAGCACAACCTCCACTTCGGAATCTCCTGATAGCTCAACATCTACTTCAGAATCATCTGATAGCACTTCCTCCACTTCTGAATCTTCTGATAGCTCAACATCTACTTCGGAGTCTTCTACTTCAGAATCATCTGATAGCTCAACATCTACTTCAGAATCTCCTGATAGCTCAACATCTACTTCAGAATCATCTGATAGCACTTCCTCCACTTCGGAATCTTCTGATAGCTCAACATCTACTTCGGAGTCTTCTGATAGCTCAACATCTACTTCAGAATCATCTGATAGCTCAACATATACTTCAGAATCATCTGATAGCACTTCCTCCACTTCGGAGTCTTCTGATAGCTCAACATCTACTTCAGAATCATCTGATAGCACATCCTCCACTTCGGAATCTCCTGATAGCTCAACATCTACTTCAGAATCTTCTGATAGCACATCCTCTACTTCGGAATCTCCTGATAGCTCGACATCTACTTCAGAATCTCCTGATAGCTCAACATCTACTTCAGAATCATCTGATAGCTCAACATCCACCTCGGAATCTTCGGATAGCTCAACATCTACGGCGGAAGACACTACGGTGCCTGGTGACTCAACATCAAGCATATCTGAGGATTCATCGTCGACTACTGAGGAGACAACAGTATTGACTACAATCATTGGACCTTCTTCGGTTCAGGCGGACAGTTCAAGCACTTCGACATGGACAACGACTGAATCAGGCCGAACGCCGTACTGTAGAATAGTATGCGACTGAAATACGATTTCGACTTTGATTTTTTTACAGATTCCAAACGGAATATCGACGACGAAGAGTAACTTTGTTACGAGTATCGGGCTAAGCGTACTATATGTTATAATCTTAGCTGTGTATAAATATTGTATTATATATTACTTGGTGATGGGACACAAATAAAATAATCTACAAGCTGCAATATTTTAAGTTATTATAAGAAATAATTATTGTTTACAAGCTTGCATGTTGTTGTTTATATGATTTTTGGGTTGTTTGCTAATGCTGTGATAGTGGATGGAATATTACATAAGCTGCGTGTTGAAAATATACATACATGTGCAAAATGTACTGCATATCCAAACTTCTTGTTGAAATTGTGCTTTAAATACGTAACAAACATGTTCGTGTACAAAATATAATGCTTAAACATAATACTCCGAATATATTACGTATATGTTACCTTGTATAGCATATACATATGCTGCGTATACTTAATATTAGCCTCGGTTAAAATACTAGGTATACTGAATATACTATATATACTGAGTATATTTTCAGTATTGAGTATATTCATATACTGAATATACTATATATACTGAATAAAATACATATGCTGAATATACTGCATATACTGAATATACTGCATATACTGCATATACTGAATATGCTAATTATATTGCATATACTGAATATGCTACATTTACTGCATATACTGAGTATACTAAATATGCTACATATACTGACTATACTACATATACCAGATATACTGTGTATACTACATATACTGAATATAGTCATTATAATACATAAAGTGCATTTGTTTCTTATACTGCATACTTGTATATTGAATATACTGCATATACTTAAAATACTGAATATACTAAATACACTACATAAACTACACATACAGATTATACTACATATACTGAATATACCAGATATGCTGCACATGACTTTTTTTGAAAGTGCACTGCACATAATTTATATACAAAATATACTTTATATACAAAATATACTGCGTATACATTATGTACTAGAGATAATTAATATCTTCGCTATACTTCAACTACGCACATACAAAATATACTGCGTATAATTTATGTACTACAGTTATTGCGTATACTGTACATACTTAATAATAGTCGCTGCGTATACTTAATATGTTCATTCGATCAAAATACTGCGTATACCGTATATACCGATTGCTCTAAATATTTATCGTACATTTACAACGTTAGATTCATGCGAAAAGTACACTGCGTATACTTGATACGCTACGTAAATATTCAACGTACGATTGATTTCAATCACGGGCAATGCCGCGTGGCCATTGTGATGATGATGTTGACGTTGATGTGCTCGTGAAATCGCGAATATTTAGTTGTGTGGTTGTTTATCCCATTTTTGTGTGTCACAAGTTGCACTTGACATTTTGAGGGATCGTTGGGGACAATTATGACAAACTGTTTTGCACAATTTGGCGGCCTGATGATGAGATGAGGGTGCCTATGATACGAGCGTGAGCGTGTCGTGAGCGAATAGAAATGCGAATGCGAATGGGAATGAGAATGAGAATAGGAATAGGAATAGGAATGCGAATTGCGAATGCGAACGAGGTATTTATTAATCATTGGGCGCATGTAAAACGCAATAATTTTGCATTTGCAAGATTCAGTTTTTGGAATGTTGTTTTGCTTCTTTTCGTTGTTGATTTAATCAAGTGGCGCGGCCAATTGAGCCACACACACAAACACACAAACACACAAACAGTGTAATCACATTGCGTATACGTAATGTGGCGAGTGACCGTGTGTGTGGGGTGTGAGTTAAGCGCGTAGTTGCCACACATCAGTTGCCCCACACACACGCCACACGGAATACAGTTAGCTAGAGGCACGATGCAGCGACAACATCAACATCAACATCAACAACAGCAGCAGCAACAGCAACAGCAGCAACAGTTATCGATGTGGCTGCAGCTGGCATTGGGCCTGGGCCTGTGCCTCGCCTGGCTGGACTGTGCCGAGGGATTCGGCCAGTTCCATATGAAACACTATCAGCTGCAGCGCGGCTATAACAATCCCGATGACTCGAGCGAGAATGATAATAGCGTGTTGCGTAAGTGGAGCATTTGACAAACGTTTGCAATGTGCAGTCAGTTATGTTGATGTGTTGATGTGTTGCAGGTTCGTATCGCCGCTGCATGTGGGAGCAATCGAAGTTCCTGCCACGTCGCCTCGTCCTGCTGAGTCTCTGCTCGAATCTGTTTTGCGAGAACAATCAGATTATGCCGCGCTCCAGGTCTATTTTCGTAGTGGAAAAAATGTCTAGACCAAACGAGTAGTGCCACCAATAAATGCTTTGCTAGTCTAGTAGCATGCCGCATGTTCCCCACGCACATATATACTGCATGCGAACTCTTTACTAATGCCACCACTATATGTATACTGTATTCTGTATTTCTTGCCAGCTGCCTGGACATTCTGCCCGAACAGTGCGAACAGGGAGACGAGGAGGATCTCATGTACAAACCATTCCCGGACTGTTGCCCCGTCTACTGCAACTTGAAGCGACGCATGCAACGCCTGAGGACAATGCACTTCCGGCATCGTGTGCTCCGCAACATGCAGGATCCCAGCACGCCCTCCGATGGCAACACGCTGCTCAGCGAGATGGGCTACAACAACTACTAAACTCAACTCAAGTTGAGCTGCATTCAATTGAGATTTGTTAACTTGGCCTAAACTCCAATTATAGAGTAGCACACTCACACACACATTTATATATATATGGGCTCATAACCAACAGCCAACAAACTGATTGCCAATTGTGTTTCTCTTTCTCTTTACGGGGGGGGGGATTTCGATTTCGATTGCGATTGCGATTCGGATTCGCATTGCGATTGCTTTTCAGATTCGAGTAGCTTTGGGGTTTTGCCTGCGTCTTTGCGATTTTGTCGTCGCGTCGTCTAGACAAAGCTCTTGAAGCAGTGGCCAAAAAAAAACAAAAAACGAGAAATGCAAAGGGAAGAGTAGTTTTCTTGCTCTCACTGCCGATTGTCGTACTTCAAATGCTCTTGCAAAGGTGCAGTCAATTTTTGAAGCAAAGCACTTTTGTAGTGAAATCTATTTTCAAAGTACGGCAAGTAAGAAAGCTTAAATCGAGTGTGATTGACTGTGAGATACCCGCTACCAATATTAAATAAAAGCAAAATAGTGCGGTATATATTTAAAAAAATACCAAATTAATATACTAAAAAATATACCAAAGGGTATATGTGGTATATTCGCATAGTACTACACTCACGATTTATCATAGAGTGCAAAATATACTAGATTGTCAGTCAATTCAGTATAAAAATATGCTAAATTAATATACCAAAAAAATACTAAAACACAGAAAATGGCTTATTTGGTATATTCGTACATTACCACATTAAAAAATACCATAGAGCTCAAAATATACCAGACTGTTACTATACAAATATACCAAAATAAACAGAAAAAACCACAAATAATACCAAATACTATATTTGGTATACATTTATAGTACCACATTAAAAATATACCAAAGATTGCAAAATATACCAAACATATCATATATTAGCCAAAGTAACTTAAGCCCGTAGTAAGTAGACGTTTTTGCCCATACCAAAGTATTTCTTTAATAACTTACAATCTGATCGTAACCAGATTTTAAGAAATCATATTTACTCTAAAATTACGCTTGTTACGAGTATTATTAAAAGTGCTGCTGAAAAAATCATATATCTACCTTTCAAACTCTTTGAGATCCAGTGTTTCAAACGGACAGACAGACAGACGGACAAAATCAATACGTGCCACATTTTATAGATCTGATAAGTTTATTGCTAGTTATTCCAATATTTTATATAGATAATGTTTAGATCAACTGTACAATATATTAATAATAATGTTTTGATTGTCTTTAAATATGATAAATTGAAACTTTGTTAGAGTTGGCTGCACAATTCTCTCGATGCTCATAATGCCCAAAGCCGGATTTAATATTTTACTTCAATTTCCCCAACCAGGAGGATTTCGCGTAATTGAGAGAGTGAGAGAGAGAGGAAGGTGAAGCTGTGGCAATAGCCTTTAGGAGAAGTGAATCAAGTAAGCTGGGCACTCGAGACTCGGAGACAGTTGCCAGCTGCTCTCGGCGAGTGCCATTGTCAAGTGGCCAGTTGCAGAGCAGCGAGGCATGACCAAGTAGCTCTGTTGCAGCAGGAAGTGGGCATCCTGATTAGAGAGAGAGAGAGAAAAAGAGAGAGAGAGTATCTCTCCAGTTGTGCTCTTCAGCTAGCCGCTCATTAAGCAGCCCGCTTATTTGCATTCCTTTCCACACCTTTAATTGCATTATGGCTTTTGTCTAGCCTGAGCTAAGAGCAACTTCCGCCCAGCTCCGCATTTCCTTTTCCTCTCTCTGTCTCTCTATCTCTCTGTTCTTTTCTCTTCTTCTTATTTTGCGCGTTGTGCCCTTATGGCTTTATGACGCTGCATTTCCTGTTGCAGCAATATTCTTTATGTTTTTGCCGCTATCGCCGCTTATCGTTTTAACACTTTTACGTGCCACACACATACACAGAGCTGCAGCGCCCCCTGGCGGGCGGTATATGCACTGTGTGTCTGTCTTCATTTTTATCAGCAAACAAGCAATAAATTTTATTTTAATAAGCAACACTTTTGATAGCCCAAGCGAAGGACAGCCTTGTGCATAGCTTCTGCTCCTTGGCTCCTTACTTCCTTGGATGTTTGGCTCCTTCTCTGTTTCTCTGCTTCCTTGGCTTCCACAACCGGGGGACAATGTCGCATTGGGGCAGCCGCTGCTTGGCGTTAGCGTTATCCTTGTTGCCGCATGTTGCATGTGGCCCAGAAGTAAATACAAAAGATACTCGGCATCATCAGCTACTCTCTCTCTCGCTCTCTCTCACTCGCTCTTAGCTCCCTTGAGACCAGAGTCGCCGAACCGAATGGGATTTAATCGTTTGTGACCGCAGCACAACTGTACCTACACTAGCGCCACCTAGCGTATATTATTATAGTTGTCAACTTCGCTGACATATTTTGGTATATTTTAATGATAATACATCATTGCAACGTTGATGAGAATGGAGCTTGTCATATTAATGTACCAAATATACATTTTGGTGTATTTTAGTATATATTCGATTTACATTTTGGTATATTTCAGCAAATTTTAACGATAACATATCACTGCATTGCCTTTGTAGAGAAAGGTTATCTCACAGTACAGCTTGTAATATCAAAATACCAAATATACATTTTGGTATATACCAAACTATATTTCAGTATTTTATCGCTATATTATCTTGGTATATTTTAATGATTATATCGCATTGCATTGCTTTTTTTGAGACGGTCAAGCTTGTTTTATCAATATACCGAATATACACGTTGGTATATACCAAATATAAATTTTGTTATACAACAAATATACATTTTGGTATATACCAAATATACATGTTTGTATATCTCAGCATTATACTTTTTGGTATATCTTAGTATTTTGTAATGTTATGTTGGTATATTTGAGTATATTTTAGTGATATTGCTGCATTGCATCGCTTTTGTTGAGAATTAGTATTTCACAGTCGAGTCTGCTCGACTTTCGTAGTTGCTAATATTCAAGTTGAGATACTTTTTCAATTGGTTGAGTTTCGCTTAGGTTCTACTTTTTCGCTTAGCTCAGATTTTTCGTCTCGGTTCATTTTAAGTGTTGAGTAGAAACTGAGACAACGAAGATGAGCCTATGACTCAGTTGTTGACCCTTTGGCGTGACGCCTCTGGCCTTTAGTTGTGGCCCATCAAGCGTTGCACCTTCCCGTTGCCCGTGTTGTTGCCCCGTTTCCCAATGCACGTTGCATGTTGCACGTTGCATCAACTTTACGGCAGGCTCCCCAAACTGCTTCGCTCCTCTTTTTGCCCTCCTCTCTCTTCTCTCCGTTACTGGCGCCCGTTAGGCAATGTGCCTGCCTCGTTTACTTGCTGCGGTTACATCCTGCTGCCCCTTGCTCCTTTCTGCTCCTGATCCTGCCCTTCTTCTTCTTCTTCTTCTTCTTCATTTCGTAGTTGTTGCTGTTGTTGTTTGTACTCGGGTTGCTCTGGCGTCGTCTTATTTTTATGTGGTTTCAGGCAGCAGCTTCAGATTCGCATTGTATTCTGATGTTGTTGTTACTGCTGTGGCGCCTCTATCTCCTGTCCCTCATCCCTACAGCTCTTCTTCTTCTCCTTCAGCTCGTTGTTGTTGTTGTTGTTGTTGTCATCATTGTCGTTGCCGTTGTTGTTTTTACTTTGTTGCACTTTGAAGATTATTGCACAATGCAATTTATATTTATCGTACGCTTTTAGTTGTTGCCGCTTCTTGTTTTTCTTTCATTTATGCCTTTGTGGGTTCACCTATACTACACAGACACACACCAACAGAGAGAGAGAGATAAAAAGAGTGGGAGAGAGAGAGAGAGAGAGGGATGTGTGTGCTTAAGGTAGCTGCGTATTTTGTGTGTAGCCCAGCGGGAATCCGAAGAAGTCTCGCTTTAGGAGAAGAACCAGCTCACTATTACACAATGGAAGCAGCTCTCTAATGAAGTGCTCAGGGAACAGCAAAGTTTCAAGCCAGGGTTGTCACCCAGCCTTAATTTATATTACGGTACTTGACTTGTCATCAGCAATTTTAAATATAATATTCAGAATAACTATTTTAATCTTACCTTTGCGTAAAATATGCAATATAATTTGAATAATTGAACAATTTCTTTTCTTTTTATCTCAGGGAACAGCAAAGTTTCCAGGGTTGTCATTAAGCCTCAATTTGAGTTATCATGAACAATTTTCAAATTATGTTTTCAAAATAACTATTTCTTACTTTTGTATAAGATAGCAAATATATTTGAATAATATTAATACAAGATTTTACTTTTCTTTAGTTTTGTTTTAATTTTTTTAAGTCGCTCTTTCATAAAATATTTCCCCGTAGTTATTTTTGCTTTAACTAGCTATTTCTACACTCTTTAGTTTTATTTTTGCTTGCCACGTTCTTGTCATTATTATTTTATCTTCTCCCTCTCTCTCTCTCTCTCCCTGTCTCCTGTTGGCTTGATTGAAAAATGCCTCACAACAAATGCCAATATTTTGCGGAATTTTCTTTTGTTTTTTTAGTCAGCACCTTTTGCATTTAATTTTGCTATGAAAACTCTGAAATAATTGTTGTTGCCATGGCAAAATTCACAGCCACCTCATGCGTTCCCACTGGGTATTGTTGCTGCTCGCTTTCTTCCTTCCCTTCCCCATTGCCGACTTTTCCATAGCACATCTTTCTCTGGCCGCCTGTGGCGCTCAAATTGCCGACTGACACTCGTGACTGAGCAGTGCGATATGCATCTGCATCTGCATCTGCATCTCGGCTCAACTCTGTATCTGCATCTCTATCTTTGTGTCTTTGTATCTGCATCCGTATCTTTCGGTATCTGTGGCGGCTGCTGTGAGAGATTATATATGGTTATTGTTGCTGTCACACTGTGTGTGATTATGAAATAAAGAAATTCAATGCATTCTTAATAATGTTTCCCTCACTCGCTTGTTACTACAGCAGCAGACAGCTGGGACCAGGAGAAACTCCGGATCTTTCCTTAAAGCTGCTCGTTTGGCACTTACACCGAGTAAGTTATGCAATTGTTGTTATTATTTCAAAACAAAAAGCATAAGCGAAAGCTTAGAAGTGTGAAACGGAGGTGGAGGGAAGAACAATCCTTACTTGCCAGACTTCGGAGCTTAATGCTACACTTAACCAGCTAATGACAACCCGTTAACAAGTGACAGGGAGCTGGGAGCTGAGAGCTGAAGGGGAGGGAGCGGGGAGCGTTTCCTGGGCAACGGAAAAGTTGTGTTGCCATCAAGCATTAATTAACATTGTGATAAAAGTTCAACTTGCTGTCAACTATCAATTCCAAGCAGCAGCAGTTGAAAGCTGACTGAAATGGAGACTAAGGACTCAAGATTTGTACGATGGGGAGGGGGGGACTGAGGGGGACTGCAGTTGCTTCCGTTTGGCAGCGCAATTAGTTGTTAAGTCCAAGTCCTGGGCCAAGGATTTTCGTCTGTAAACCGAAACCGAACCGAACCAAAACCGAACTGAACCCAATTCAATGGCTGAGACTGAGGCTGAGACTGAGACTTTGACTGAAAATAGAAATGGAAATAGAAACTGGGATGAAGATGGAGATTTGGCAGACGAAAACAGATAGAGAGAGTGGGAGGAAAGCGACTCGCTCTTTTATTACATTCTTCGTGCTGCTTTCATAAAAACGGGCAATACAAAAGAAATGCGAAAATAAAGCGCAGCAGAGACAAAATGCGAGAGTTGAGAGATTTCTGTTTTATCATTTCGATTTTGCCCTTCTTCACAACATTGTCTGCGAGTGGCGCCCCCTGCCGTTAGACGGCGGCAAAATGTTGACTAATTAAAAATTGTTGCTCACTGACCCTGCCTCCCTTCCTTCTCTTCCCTTGCCTTGCCTTCCCTTTCCTTCAGCTTCCTCTCAGCTTTTCAGTATGCGAGTCGAGTGCAAGATTTTGGGACTTTAATGCACTTGCAGCGCGAGCTCAGCTCACGATTCTTGTTGCAACATCTTGAGGCCGGAGGTCAACTTTGTCTTAGTCGATAAAATAAACTTCATATTATTGGCACTCGCTTTACGACCTCAAGCGTATTTCACGCTGTTTATCACCGAGGAAAATCATGTGAAGGGAAACGTCTCAAAACTTTAAGCTGAAATCAAGAATGTAATGATCTGAGAACTCAACATCTGATTATTGCTTAACATCAAGTGTACTTTAAATTTACTAATGGAATAAAGATTAATTTCGGAATAATAAATAAAGCAGAGCTAGAAAAGATCAAGATTTTGTTTAAGATCGAATAAATCCTAAATCAAGATGTGTAATCTTCTTTTAAATATAGATTTTTTCTCTCTGTGTAACCAAATAATAAAAGCAAAACAGTGCGGTAATATTCCTCAAAAATACTAAATGAATATACTGAAAAAATACTAGCATATACCGAATATATACATTTGCTGGTGGCACCCTTTTTCTTACCCTTCTTCAGCTTCTTTCAAAATAGTCATTGAATATTCACTTTTGTATATCAGAGCTACATTAGAATTCATATATTTTTGGTTCTTAAAATAGAAATCAAAAATGTTTCTTATTTGACCACTCTATTCACTTCGATTTAATATTTCATTTTATCGCCAAGCTTATAAGGTTAATGAATTCATAAATTCTGGTACTTTTCCCTGAAGTGAAACTTTCATTATTATTTCAGCTTTTATAAGA
The DNA here is from genome assembly GCF_023558435.1 of Drosophila sulfurigaster albostrigata. Classification (NCBI taxonomy): domain Eukaryota; kingdom Metazoa; phylum Arthropoda; class Insecta; order Diptera; family Drosophilidae; genus Drosophila; species Drosophila sulfurigaster. The sequence goes on from NC_084885.1 coordinate 32,327,552, forward strand.
TATATATATTTGATATATACATATTAGATATACATTGTTAAACGCTTATTTGCCAGTTTCAAAGAGTTAAATATTCGCTTTGCTTGGTTTCGTTGACTAGATGCTTATGAGGATTACAATACAGAAAAAAAGAAAGCTATTTACAAAATTGAATTATCCGCGCATTTTACTGAGCGCATCGGCAGCGGCGAGTCCCATTTCATGTTCACTGGAACCGGGCGGCTCCAGTTGCAGGATCTGTGCGCTCTCCTCGAGCAACTTGAGGACCTCCTTGATGCGTCGCTGGAACTCCGGACGTGTCAGCTGACCCGTTTGCATGCCCAGCTGTGCCAGCACCATGATCGGAGCATGCAGCTCATACATGATGAGGCCTGTGAATGAGTCAAAGGGTTAACAGAGAGAGAGAAGGAGAGATGGAAGGGCAACTGACCTCGCAGTCGTGTTAGACCCGGTTCAAGCAGATTGATGATGTGCAGGAACTCGCGACAGTAACGTTCCTTGCGTGCCACATCCTCGGGCGACATCTGAGGGAGCAGATAACCCTCAATGCGGCCATAGATCTGACACAGCGAATACTTGGCCGAGAGCAGCAGATAGTGATTGGGACGCAGCACTTCGCGGTACCTGTAAAACGCAGTAGAAGCATTTAGCAAGGGGCTTAGCAATAGAATATAATGAAGAAAGAAAAGAGAGAGAGAAGAGAGAGATAGGAGTGCTGACAGCGAAGCATTGATGCAAAGATGATGATACTGACCGTCGTCCGGCGTGACAAACCAGTCTTTTATTTTCTTACACCCCTAATGAAAGCTGAGAATGCTTTAAGAATTAGTTAAAAGTCAAGCCAAGCGATGATTGTGATACAAATTCACAACATTTGCTCACCGGGTGAGAAAGTTCTCCAGAGCGGGAATGTTGTGCACGTCGATGGATTCGAGATCGTCGTTGATGCGATCAAGGAGCCGCTCCAGATCCGACGCACTGATCCGATAATCGCAGTGATCACAGCTGCAAGTCAGACAAAGAAATTGGGAACACTTTAGTTTAAATGTAGTCACGGTCAAGGTCAAGGAGTATGGAATAGGAAATATGGAATTAGGGTCAACTAGGAATAGGGCATAGAGAGTAAGGAATAAAGAAGAAAGAATAAAGAATTAGGAATAAGAAATTTGATAAAAGGAATTAGGAAAAATAAATTAGGACTGGAAACAGTTATAATTACCATGGAATTAGGAATAAGGAATAATCCATAAATAGTAAGGTGTACGGAATTAGGAAATAGAAACAAGGAACAATGAGCTAGGGACTAGAATTAAGGAAAAGGGAATAAGAAATAAGGAAAAATGAGAAATGAGAAAGGATTAAGAAATAAGGAATAATTAATAAGGAATAAAAAGTTAGGTATAAGGAACATTTAACATGAAACTAGGAACTAGGAATAAGGAATAGGGAATAACTAAAATTAGGAATAAGGAATAAGAAATGACAAATAAGGAATAAGGAAGAATAATAAGAAATAAGGTATGCAGTGTAAGAAATAAGAAAGAAAGAATTAGGAATAAGAAATTAGAAGTAAGAAATAGGGAACAAAGAATGGAGGAATATAAATTGGGAACAATGAACTCGAAACAAGGAGTAGGAAATTAGAAATAAAAAATTAGGAAACAATCAATACTGATTTATGAATAAGGCTTTAGGAATAAGAGATGAGGATTTAGGGATTTAGGAAATAGGGAACTGTGAATGGGGAACAAGGGGCTTGTCATATATTTACGCCCAGTAAGGAATAAGAAAGAAAGAATTAGGAATAAGAAATTAGAGGTAAGAAATAGGGAACAAAGAATGGAGGAATATAAATTGGGAGCAATGAACTAGAAACAAGGAGTAGGAAATTAGAAATAAAAAATTAGGAAACAATCAATACTGATTTATGAATAAGGCTTTAGGAATAAGAGATGAGGATTTAGGGATTTAGGAAATAGGGAACTGTGAATGGGGAACAAGGGCCTTGTCATACTTACGCCCAGTCGGCGGTCTGGTCCAGTGGATCTGTGGCTCTCACGCTGCCCTGCGAACAGAGCTTGCAGACGAGGGCGCTGCAGTCGCTGCCCAGCTCGCGGGGATCGGCGCAGCGCTGGCACTGGCACCAGAACAGCTTGCCGCCCTGGATGAAGGTGCGACGCTTCAAGGTGCCCTGCAGCGTATACGCATAGCTGAGCGTGAGCGGTTCCTGCTCCCGCACCGCACGCGAGGTGCGCAACAGTATCGCAAAGTTGCCCGGATCGTCCGTGTGCGATGTGTTCGGACTGCAGTCGTGTGCGAGCAGGAATGCGCTCGGATATAGCGTACGCGCCTTGGCGCCCCTCTGTCCGATCTCAAAGCAGTTGACATCGAGTATGCCACAGATCTCGTGCAGCTCCTCCGCCTCCATATCCAACAGCTGCCACTCCTCCCGCAGTCTCCGCACCACCTTCGCCTCATAGTGCTCCCACAGCGACACATTCAAGCGCCTCTCCTCCGTATGGGACTCCATGCGCCGGATGAGCGCATACTGTTCCGGCTGCACTCCGCGCAGCAGCACAATGCGCACAATCAGCACCAGTTCGTACAGATCCCGCAGCTCATCGGGCGTTGCACTTTCCACCGGTCGGTGCTGTGGCCTCTTCGCCAATGCCTCGCACTCCCAGGCGCTGTGTCCGGTACTCTGATTGAGGCCACGACACTCGGCGCCGCACAGCGGCCAGCTGCAGGCGGGACAGCGATACTGTTGCGCCTCAAGCTGCACCGGCTGATAGCAGCCCAGGCAGACGGGGTCACAGCTCACGCAGGGTCCAATCGCGAGCGGTTGCTCCTCGATGAGCAGTTCGCCAGCGGCGAGCTCTCGGTTCGCCACCAAGTACCTGCCATAGATTTCGGATTTCTCGACGCGATAAGCAGGAGTTGGTTCGGTTTGTTGCTGCTGCTGTTGCTTGTTGCTGTGGTTGTTGCTCTGGCTGTGCTGCTTGTGGTGATGGTGATGGTGGCGCCTCTGCTGAAATTGTGGCAGCAACGAAACACGAAAACCAAAAACAAAAACAAAAGTGCTCATTAGTGGCAGCTCTGCCCACATTCCCTGCTAATTGTATTCTAATTGCTCTGCCATGTTCGTGTCCGGCTCATTAATCACCATGGCCCAATGCCCCAATGGCCCAATCCTGCCTCTGCCTCTGTCCCTGCCCCTGTTAAGGGGTAAGCTGCGGAGGGTCGTTGTCAACAGCTGGCAATTAAAAGACACTCAACTCAACTCAACTCTACGTCAATGTCCACGACGACGACGACGACGACAACTTTGCTGGCAACAGGTGAACACGCCACATGGCCACACATAGATGCACTAAAGTGAGCTCAAGTGGACAGCGCCTGGCAGTCAGTGAGTGGGCAGTCCCGCTTTGGGTAAGAGTGGGCAGTCTGCCCCCCCAGCGCTTAATCGATTATTGTTAAGGCAATGTTTCGGTTGCAATCTACTTTTTAAATAGAGTTGTTATAGAATTGTCTCTTTAGAGTTGCCCTTGCATTACAGTGTGCTCAAGTGGATTATACCTGGCAGTCAGCGAGTGGGCAGGCCCGCTTTGAGAAAGAGTGGGCAGAGAAGAGAGCGTTTAATCAATTATGCTTAAGGCAATGCTACTTTTGTAATCTACATAATTATGTTTTATAGAGTTCTCGCTTTAGAGTTGCCCTTGCACTATATTGAGCTCCAGTGAACAGTGCCTGGTAGTTGACAAGTGGGCAGGCCCGCTTTGAGAAAGAGTATTTCGGTTAAAATCTGCTGTTGTTTTACAGTGTTGTTATAGAGTTGTATCTTTAGGGTTGCCCTTGCACTGCATATAATTCAGTGTTACAGAGTTGTCGCTTTGGGGTTGCCCATGGACTAAAGTGAGTTCAAGTGAACAGCGCCTAGCAGTCAACGAGAGGGCAGCTTCGCTTTGGAAAAGAGTGGACAGTCTGCCTTAATATTCTTTTGTATTACAGAGTTGATGTAGAGTTGTCACTTTAGGGTTGCCCTTGCTATTAAAAATATATGCAACAAAGCAGGAGATTGAGTAAAAGTACCAATGATTTTGTATATAAGATTTAAACAAGACAATAAGAAAGTATACAATATAAATATTGTAAGTAAATGATGTAATGTTTATTAAATTTTAATTTGTTGTTTTAAGATCGATTCTTTTATGAATTTTAAATAATATTTCAAATTGTATCAAGTTTGCTTTTATGCGAATCTAATTTGAAAGTGATTCTCCAAGTAAAAATAGAAAATCAGCAACAAAAACTCTTGTTTTGAATGAAAATGGAATATCGGCTGACGGTTTTTGGACACGATAACATATAGCAGATATATGTGGATGCAGTTCTCGGTGCTAAATATTCGCAGTTTGTAGTATTTGTGTTAGGTCTTCGGATGCCACTCAATCAGATCGATCTTTAAAGTCTTTAAATTGAACACAAGGGGTTGACAGGTGGAAGACGTGGAGACGTTTTCGTATTTATAGAACTATTGAAAATTGTTGCTCGCAGATAGCATTAACTAAAAATAGCCAAGGGAGACGGGCTGCAAAGACAACACACAAACACAAAAAGACATAAAAACACAAAAACACAAACAAAAGCAAAGTCGTGTGGCCGATGACGAAGTTGAAACGCTGCGGTTGGGGATGCGGGTCAACTGGGGAATTCTGCTTGCGAATTCCTTCGATCACTCGCTCTCTCTCTCTCTCTTTCTCTTTCTATCTATCTCTGTCTCTTTCTGTGTCTTCTCTAGCGATGCATTTTAATTGCATTGCATTTGGAGCGCAACAACAATAAAAAAGCCAAAAGCAGAACAAATACAAATTATCAAAAAGAAAATGTAAGTGAAATAAATCACAAAAATGTAAAATTTAGAATGGAAAATAAATAAATAAAAGTGTGCGTTGTGCATTTTTCAATAAATCGCAAATGTAATAAAATAAATAAATTAATTTCAAAAGCTAATGAAAATCGTTTCGAATTTCTGTTTGCGTTTATATTTGGCATGCCATTAAAATGTTTACTCGCTGCGAAAGACAGAGAGCGAGACAGAGAGAGAGAGAGAGAGAGAGAGAGATGCGCACAGTGGGCATTTAATATGTATATTTATTGTGTGGTAAATTAATTTTTAATTATGCTGCAAGCTCAGAGACAGCGCCCCCTTTTATTCATCCGCCCCGTTGGCCAAACAACGAACAACGAACAGAGCTTTACAGTTCATATGGATGATGTTGAGTTGTATGCGAATGTTTACATTTTTCCTTGCGGGCATTTTTCGTCGCGGCGTCCGATTAAATTGATTTTAATTGATAATTTTTCGCGCGCTCAGCATGGGGGAAGATCCGAGATATAAACTTGTGTGTGTGTGTGTTTAACAAGTTGTCATTTAATTACGCTGCGAATTGATTGCACAAACTCAATAAATAGCCTACACTATCAACAAACAAAAAAGTGAAAACAATGACCAGACGCGTTGTTCAAGTCGCCGCGACGCACAAATTGCAACTGTCGAGTTGTCGTCTCCGTCTCCGGCATTTGGCACAGTTTCAACAGTGGCCCGTGCTGCGACGGCACCACAATTATACTAACACTCACACACACACACAGCATAGAAGAAGCAGAAGAAGAACACGAAAAAACCAAAAAAAACACTCATACGACGCGTTGGGCGCGACGGCTGATCGAGAGCAGAAATCAAAGTGCGTTCGTTGATGATATTTATAAATTTATGATATTCAAATACGCCACCGCCACCGCTGTCGCTTGCCACATGCCGCATGCCGTATGCCACATGTTGCCAAGAGGCAAGGCAACAGCCAATGCCACTGCCACGTGGCCTGCGAGGGCGGCATCAACAGCAGCTGCAACAGCTGCCAACAGTTGCAACCAGATACGAGTTTATACCCTGTAATTGGAGCAATTCTGTGGGGTATATTAAAGTAATACTTTAATTTTAAAGGGGTGAAAGAAAAAGAAAATATTTATAATGTATCAAATAGAAAGCACCAAAGAAAAAGAAATTATTTCAAAACTAAAAAGATCAAAATAAACTTTAATACATTTTGGTATATTTTAAGAATAACACCTTTTCTACGTTATATATACATACTATACATAAAATACATACTACAGTACATTTTAGTATATTTATAGTATAGTATAGTATTAGTATAATACTGTGCTTTTGGCTACTCTATTTTAAATGTAACAGTACATATATCGATATATCAAATGTGGCATATGGTATATTTTAGTATTTGTTCTCAGTATATTAATTTGGTATATTATAAGAATAATTGTTTTGCAACTATGTAGTATATTTTATTTTTAGCAGTATATAGATATATCAAAAATATACCTCAGTATTTTTGCAGCATATGAGTTTGGTATATTTTAAAAATAATATAGCATAGTTAAGCTATTATTGCATTTCAGTGTATTTCAGTATTTTTTTGTGTATATTAATTAGGTATATTTTAGGAACATATTGCTTATAATTTACAGATTGAAGCATTAAATTTGAGGGCATTAAAAATGTATACCAGTTAAATGAAAATATTAATAAACATGTTGCACAAAAGAATTTCTTTAATATACAAATATGAATAACTTAATTAAATGACTGTAATAATTTTGCCTTTATTATTAAGATTGCAAGCAATTAAAGAGCTCAATCAGAAATATTAAATGTGTTTTTTTTTTTTTTTTTGGAAAAGAACTTGCAACAGAAATGAAATCTCAAAGACTGCCTTGGGTAAATTCCTTTCATTTCACGGCATTCTTTGAGCACTAGAAACAAATATGTTAGTTTGTTTTATGATTTTGTTACTTCAGATGTCCAGAGAGAGAGAGAGAGAGAGACAGAGAGATAGAGAGAGAGGGAGCAGGTGAATTCCTTTAAATTTCCACCAAAGGAGGCTGCATTCTTTCTTTCTTTCTTGGACAGTTGTCATGCAAATTTCCGTCTGTCTTGGGGCAAAGGAATTGGGAATTGTGAGTTGTGAATTGTTCAGCATGCCACTTACTTGTTAGCCACAACAAAAATCATAAATAAATAAATATTGAATTAAATTGAATTGAATTCAAAGCGATAGAGAGAGAGAGAGAGAGAGAGAGGGAAAATAATTTCGTAAATATTTCTGCTGTTCGAAGCGAAGTGCAACTCTGAGCTTAGCTGCTGCTTTCGAAGTTAATCTCTCAAAATAAGTGCAGTGCAATTTGTCCGCAAGTCGAACTGAGAATACGCTGACAAATCGATCGATGGCAAAGTGTAAGCATGAATCGAAATGACCAACGCAATGGCAGGGTATGACAGACGATAGAGAATTGTATTTTCCTAATAAAGAAAATTGCTTTTCCAAGCAGATTTGCATTGATTGCCACAACTAAGCCTTGGCGCTTAGTACAAAATTCAAAAATTGAGTAAAAGCATTTGATGTGATTCCATTTGTTGGTTGTTCTCCTCTCTCGCTCACACTCTGCTCGCTTAGGCTGTCTCGCTCTAACTTGTGTTGGCTGCTGTTTTTAGTGTGGACAAAACGAGGGCATTTCAATTAGTTGGCAAATGTGCAGCCGCTGGCCAATTGTTGTTGTCGTTGTTGTTGCTGCTGCTGCATTTGCAAGTTGCTTTGCTTTTAATTGTTCCTTTTGTAGCCAACTGAGTGCCGTGGGCAGCGACGTCGACGTCGACGTCGACAGCGACAGCGATAGCGAAGAACGTGAACAATAACAAGCGCCGCCCAAAAGTATGCAATGCATTGTGGCGGCCGAGGAGAACATGAACAAGAGCGAGCATAAATAACAAGCGTCGCCTAAAAGTATGCAATGCAAAATGCAAAATGACTGCAGGGCTCGCTGTTGCCCTGCGTTGCCAGGTGTGTGACTGACGTGTGACTCACCCACTGACTGACTGACTGACTGAATGAGTGAGTGAGTGAGTGAGTGGTGTGCAACTGGTCTGGGACCAGGTTGCAACACATGCATAACTCGTGCGCTTTGCTGATGATCTGGAGCGGAAAATTCGACGCACACAAACTCAACAGCGACAGCGACAGCGACACCCAAACACAACCGCCTCTGCCTCCGCCTTCGACTCCTCCCGAGCTCCCTCTCGCACACACACACACACACACACACACACACACGGTTGCAAGCTGCCAGGGGCAATGGCACAAGTTTGCCTAGCCGGCAAATATTTGCGAGTCAACTTGGCCCCGAGCCTCACTCATCGCAGCAGCGGCAGCAGCAGGAGCAGCAGGGGTGGAGGGCTAGAAAAGGTCAGGGAGGGTCAGAGGGTTGCAGCAGGGGAATTTAGGGAGTGAATACCCGGCGGGACCGACGCCTGCTTCTCTATTGCTGTTGCTGTTGCTGTTCTTGTTGTGCTTGTTGTTGATGATGATTTTTGGTGTCAGCATAAATGTCACTCGCTTCCTTTTGACTACCTAATGCCTCACCATCCCCCTCCCCATCCCTCCCCATCCCCTTCTCGTATGCCACGTATTCGATGCATTCGCTCAACCGTCTCGCAACATCTATGGAACTGTGTCAACTCTTTAACTCATTGTCTGGCCATTGCTGAGACTGAGACAGAGTGTGTTGCATTAGGTTCCATTACACCGTACCGCACCGCACCGCCCCGCCCCGCCCACAAGGCCCAAAGGCGATGCCAAGTGCAAGTGGGCACGCGACGCCGACTCATCCATCCGTTTAACGAGGGCAGCTCAATGGGTTCATAACAGGGTAAGATCTTCCATTAAACGGGCCTTTCGGTCTTTAAGGAATTATGTCTTATTCTTTAGCCAAGTACGTTCGTGGAACAACCTCTCAATTGCCATGAAATTTTCATTTCAAGACAGTAATAACGTTTTCAAGAACGCCCAAGTCCAATTATCAAATTACCTCTAACAAGTAAGAAAGTTACAGTCGAGTGTGCTCGACTGTGAGATACCCGCTACCCATTTTTAATAAGGGCAAAATATTGCGGTATTATTTTCAAAATATACCGAAAATACTAAAAAATACTAAAAATATACCAAAGGGTAAGTTTGGTATATCGATACAGCACACCATTCAAAATATACCATAGACGGCACAATGTACCAGATTGTCGGCCAAAGCAACTAAAACCCCTAGTAAGTAGGCGTTTTTGCCCATACAAAAGTATTTCTTTGATAACTTCCACAATTTTTATCTGATCGCAACCAAATTTTCAGGAATCATAACTACTATAGTAGTTATAGTATGTACCAAAACACTAGCTTTAAAATTACGCTTGTTATTCGATTTTTTTTTGATTTGCGGGGGCGGACGTGGGCGTGGCAAAAATTTGAAACAAACTTGATCTGCGTGCAAACATAACAAATGCTGTCGAAAAAAAATTATAGCTCTATCTCTTATAGTCTCTGAGATCTAGGTGTTCATACGGACAGACGGACAGACGGACGGACGGACAGACGGACAGACGGACATGGCTATATCGTCTCGGCTGTTGACGCTGATCAAGAATATATATACTTTATAGGGTCGGAGATGCCTCCTTCTACCTGTTACATACATTTCCTGCCGGCACAAAGTTATAATACCCTTCTACCCTATGGGTAGCGGGTATAAAAACGCAGATGAAGTTCGGTACCCAAACACTGGGATGGTGGAGAATCATAGGTGAATGATGTTTGGAAAATACCTTAAAATACTTTTAAATGAGAACGCAGAATAGAATATTTCTTTTATTTACATGTTTATTTTATTTTATTTTACTTATTGCCGATAAGACCAATATTAAAATTAATAAAAGGCCTATACAAGTCCCAAGTGATTCCGAGTCATGATCGTATTGTTTGTTTCAAATTTTTGCCTCGACTACTTCAAAATAGACGCTTCTTCTTACCGGAGAGGGACAATGACCTGTTGCAATTCTATTCTATTCTTCATTGCACTCATTTAAAGCGTATTGCCAAGTCGACTACCCAGCATCTTGGAAGCAGCTGCGGAAACCCGAAACCCAATGAAAATATTTGCGATTTGAGTTTAAGTGCTACAAATTTTATTTGAATCGTAATCTGGAAAATCTTAACAAACTGAACATTAAATTCTTGGTCTTCATGACTCAAGCAGAAGATCTTCAACGCGATCATAGAGACCTTCGATGATGCCACCGATTTTCTCGACAGCGGACATTTGCAGCATTTCAACATTAATACTCCTTCGGGATACGAGAATGTATCCGCTGCCAAGCACACGCCAGAGACAACATCGACGGTGGCAACAGCCTTGACCTTGCCCACCGTTGCGAAGGGCGGTGCTACAGCGAAGGCAGCCAAGCGAATATGGCGCGTCAAGCCCATGGGCAAGTTGAAGTTGAAGTTGTACGTCAGGACAGCAGCGGCAGCTAACAGCATCGCCAGCAATAGCATCGACAGTAACAGCATCGACAGCGATGACGACATCTTAAGCATGTAATTCAATCTATCCTCAAAAAATCTTCATATTCTTCTACTTCTAGATTGTTTGCACTATGACCAGGAACAAAGCTAACAACATCACCGATCAAAAAGATCACTCAATGCTGAAGCACAGCAAAGGGAACAGAGTCCGGGACACATTTCGGAGGCCGGCAACGATGCAGAGTTGCCGCGATATGTCCAGAACTATGCGGATGCACTACGTCTGCTGAAGCCAATCGAGGATTTCGCTTTGCTTGAAAAGAATTATCGTGACATCGTAAAATCTTATTGTTTGTTTCAAATTTTTATCACGACTACTTCAAAATATAGAACGCTTCTTCTTACCGGAGAGGGACAATGATAGTGTGACTGAGTGTAAGGACACTATGGGAGGAGCAAAGAGTTAATAAAGTTTGAACCAATTTACCAGTAACAAATTCCAATCATACCTGAGTTCAAATTTCCTTCACGGTTTCAGGTAGTTCCATTATATGCCACAAAAATCAGGCTGGTGTTGCCGATAAGACCAATATTGAAATTAATGAAAAGCCAATTCAAGTGCCAAGTGATTCCGAGTCAATTATATAATATTTTGCGTTTATTCAAAATGGGTAGCGGGTATCTCGCAGTCGAGAACACTCGACGGTAGCTTTCTTACTTGTTACTTGCGGGAGCCGTGCACAACACCCTGTGGCCACATATTCTGTAAGGAATGCATTGAAACTGCTGCAAATATAATGACCTGTTGCAATTCTCAAGTGGTTCTAGATTGTTTGCACTATGACCAGGGAACAAGCCTAACAGTATACGCCAAAAATGAATTCAGCTATTGGCCAGCAGCTTAGTCTGGCCTAGATCGATAAGCACAATCAATGAACATATAGCATCAATGTTTTAAGCGGTTCCAACGAAGTTGCGAGGGTTGCTCGATGTAAATCTGGCATCAAGCAAACATATCCTTTAATTAGATAGATGTTGTTATTGTTGTTGCATATTAAAGAAATATTTTTGTATGGGCGAAAACGCCTACTTACTTGTTTATGCTTTGGCTGACAATCTGGTATATTTTGCACTCTATAGTGTATGCCACTCGTCGAAGAACAAAAACAAGTCATATGGCACTTTTGTAGCTACTATGGATATGAAGTCCTCCACACGTTATTTCTCTTCAGTTACTGAACATATGAAGGGTCAGGAACTGTCTAATCAAGTATTAATGAATATGTATCTTGAATGTTATATCATTGTCTCCAAGACGCATCTGCGGCGGATAAGGCTGCGACAGTTTTGCTTGGGTTTTTTGTGATTTTAATAAAACAATAGCTAAAAATCCCTTGACTGCTATTATTCAATTATTTCTAATCCAAAATCAAGGCACACTAGATGCAAGGAATTTTCAATTTTTTTTTTCACTTTAATTTCTTTTTTGTCGAAATTTAATATTTTTTAGCACAAATAATTTTGGGATTTTCAATTTTTTATTTATTTCACTTTAATTTTTTTTTGTTGATGTTTTTATTTAATATTTATTAGCACAAATAATTTTGGGAGCTGTTGCCCGTTCGAGACTTGAACACAGAATGAGCTCTAGAGATGCTTTCTCAAGCCTCATTCGTTCTATGCCAAAGGCAAAGCCTACTAGATCCAAAAAATTTTAAGAAAATTTGAACCAACTATATTTTTATACAAGCTACCCATAGGGTAACATAGAAGGGTATTATAACTTTGTGCCGGCAGGAAATGTATGTAACAGGTAGAAGGAGGCATCTCCGACCTTATAAAGTATATATATTCTTGATCAGCATCAATAGCCGAGACGATCTAGCCATGTCCGTCTGTGTGTCTGTCCGTCTGTCCGTCTGTCCGTGTGAAACACTGGATCTCAGAGACTATAAGAGATAGAACTATAATTTGGTTTGTTTCAAATTTTTGTCATGCCCACATCCGCCCCGCAAATCAAAAAAATCTAATAACAAGCGTAACTTTAGAGCTAGAGCTGTGAATTTTGGTATGTATAATAATATTAATAGTAATTGTGATTCTTGAAAATTTGCTTGCGATCAGATACAAATTGTGGAAGTTATTAAAGAAATACTTTTGCAGGGCAAAAACGTCTACTTACTAGGGGTTTTAGTTTCTTTGGCCGAAAATCTGGTATATTATGCCGTCTATGGTATATTTTGAATGTGGTACTATATCGGTATAACAAAAATACCATTTGGTATATTTTTAGTATTTTTGGTATATTTTGGAAAAATACGGCAATATTTTGCTTTTATTCAATATGGGTTGCGGGTATCTCGAGCACACTCGACTGTAACTTTCTTACTTGTTCGTTTGTAGCATAAGCTCAAAGATATCACAAGCAATTATCGCAAATAAAGCAATTTGGTCTACTTGTCATGTTATTCGCTTCCCACAATGACCAGCAGTTGTTCATAATTACTTGCTGAGTATGCGACTATCAAATACCCTGCACAAGAGAGAGCACAGGTCATATGTTTGTGAATTGAACAATTCAGCTCAATGGGTTCATAACAGGGTAAGATCTTCCATTAAAGGGGCCTTTCGGTCTTTAAGGAATTATGTCTTATTCTTTAGCCAAGTACGTTCGTGGAACAACCTCTCAATTGCCATGAATTTTGATTTCAAGACAGTAATAACGTTTTCAAGAACGCCCAAGTCCAATTATCAAATTACCTCTAACAAGTAAGAAAGTTACAGTCGAGTGTGCTCGACTGTGAGATACCCGCTACCCATTTTTAATAAGGGCAAAATATATTTCAAAATATACCGAAAATACTTAAGAAAAAATACTACAAATATACCAAAGGGTATGTTTGGTATATCGATACAACACACCATTCAAAATATACCATAGACGACACAATGTACCAGATTGTCGGCCAAAGCAACTCAGACCCTAGTAAGTAGGCGTTTTTGCCCATACAAAAGTATTTCTTTGATAACTTCCACAATTTTTATCTGATCGCAAATTTTCAGGAATCATAACTACTATAGTAATTATAGTATGTACCAAAATTCGCAACACCAGCTTTAAAATTACGCTTGTTATTCGATTTTTTTTTGATTTGCGGGGGCGGACGTGGGCGTGGCAAAAATTTGAAACAATCTTGATCTGCGTGCAAACATAACAAATGCTGTCGAAAAAAAATTATAGCTCTATCTCTTATAGTCTCTGAGATCTAGGTGCTCATACGGACAGACGGACAGACACACAGACAGACAGACGGACTGACGGTCATGGCTATATCGTCTCGGCTGTTGACGCTGATCAAGAATATATATACTTTATAGGGTCGGAGATGCCTCCTTCTACCTGTTTCCTGCCGGCACAAAGTTATAATACCCTTCTACCCTATGGGTAGCGGGTAGATGAGGCTCGGTACCCAAACACTGGGATGGTGGAGAATCAGAGGTGAATGATGTTTGGAAAATACCTTAAAATACTTTTAAATGAGAACGCAGAATAGAATATTTCTTTTATTTATATGTTTATTTTATTTTATTTTACTTATTGCCGATAAGACCAATATTAAAATTAATAAAAGGCCTATACAAGTCCCAAGTGATTCCGAGTCATGATCGTATTGTTTGTTTCAAATTTGTATCACTACTTCAAAATAGAGAGCTTCTTCTTGCCGGAGAGGGACAATGACCTGTTGCAATTCTATTCTATTCTTCATTGCACTCATTTAAAGCGTATTGCCAAGTCGACTACCCAGCATCTTGGAAGCAGCTGCGGAAACCCGAAACCCAATGAAAATATTTGCGATTTGAGTTTAAGTGCTACAAATTTTATTTGAATCGTAATCTGGAAAATCTTAACAAACTGAACATTAAATTCTTGGTCTTCATGACTCAAGCAGAAGATCTTCAACGCGATCATAGAGACCTTCGATGATGCCACCGATTTTCCCGACAGCGGACATTTGCAGCATTTCAACATTAATACTCCTTCGGGATACAAGAATATCTCCGCTGCCAAGCACACGCCAGAGACAACATCGACGGTGGCAACAGCCTTGACCTTGCCCACCGTTGCGAAGGGCGGTGCTACAGCGAAGGCAGCCAAGCGAATATGGCGCGTCAAGCCCATGGGCAAGTTGAAGTTGAAGTTGTACGTCAGGACAGCAGCGGCAGCTAACAGCATCGCCAGCAATAGCATCGACAGTAACAGCATCGACAGCGATGACGACATCTTAAGCATGTAATTCAATCTATCCTCAAAAAATCTTCATATTCTTCTACTTCTAGATTGTTTGCACTATGACCAGGGAACAAAGCTAACAACATCACCGATCAAAAAGATCACTCAATGCTGAAGCACAGCAAAGGGAACAGAGTCCGGGACACATTTCGGAGGCCGGCAACGATGCAGAGTTGCCGCGATATGTCCAGAACTATGCGGATGCACTACGTCTGCTGATGCCAATCGAGGATTTCGCTTTGCTTGAGGAGAATTATCGTGACATCGTAAAATCTTATTGTTTGTTTCAAATTTTTATCACGACTACTTCAAAATATAGAACGCTTCTTCTTACCGGAGAGGGACAATGATAGTGTGACTGAGTGTAAGGACACTATGGGAGGAGCAAAGAGTTAATAAAGTTTGAACCAATTTACCAGTAACAAATTCCAATCATACCTGAGTTCAAATTTCCTTCACGGTTTCAGGTAGTTCCATTATATGCCACAAAAATCAGGCTGGTGTTGCCGATAAGACCAATATTGAAATTAATGAAAAGCCAATTCAAGTGCCAAGTGATTCCGAGTCAATTATATAATATTTTGCGTTTATTCAAAATGGGTAGCGGGTATCTCGCAGTCGAGAACACTCGACGGTAGCTTTCTTACTTGTTACTTGCGGGAGCCGTGCACAACACCCTGTGGCCACATATTCTGTAAGGAATGCATTGAAACTGCTGCAAATATAATGACCTGTTGCAATTCTCAAGTGGTTCTAGATTGTTTGCACTATGACCAGGAACAAAGCTAACAATATACGCCAAAAATTAAATCAGCTATTGGCCAGCAGCTTAGTCTGGCCTAGATCGATAAGCACAATCAATGAACATACAGCATCAATGTTTTTAAGCGGTTACAACGAAGTTGCGATGGTTGTTCGATGTAAATCTGGCATGAAGCAAACATATCCTTTAATTAGAAAGATGTTGTTATAAAGGAATAAGGAGGAATTTGCATATTTAAATAAATACTTTTGTATGGCGAAAATGCCTACTTACTTGTTTATGCTTTGGCTCACAATCTGGTATATTTTGCACTCTATAGTGTATGCCACTCGTCGAAGAACAAAAACAAGTCATATGGCACTTTTGTAGCTACTATGAATATGAAGTCCTCCACACGTTATTTCTCTTCAGTTACTGAACATATGAAGGGTCAGGAACTGTCTAATCAAGTATTAATGAATATGTATCTTGAATGTTATATCATTGTCTCCAAGACGCATCTGCGGCGGATAAGGCTGCGACAGTTTTGCTTTTTTTTGTGATTTTAATAAAACAATAGCTAAAAATCCCTTGACTGCTATTATTCAATTATTTCTAATCCAAAATCAAGGCACACTAGATGCAAGGAATTTTCAATTTTTTGTTTCACTTTAATTTCTTTTTTGTCGAAATTTAATATTTTTTAGCACAAATAATTTTGGGATTTTCAATTTTTTATTTATTTCACTTTAATTTTTTTTGTTGATGTTTTTATTTAATATTTATTAGCACAAATAATTTTGGGAGCTGTTGCCCGTTCGAGACTTGAACACAGAATGAGCTCTAGAGATGCTTTCTCAAGGCTCATTCGTTCTATGCCAAAGGCAAAGCCTACTAGATCCAAAAAATTTTAAGAAAATTTGAACCAACTATATTTTTATACACGCTACCCATAGGGTAACATAGAAGGGTATTATAACTTTGTGCCGGCAGGAAATGTATGTAACAGGTAGAAGGAGGCATCTCCGACCTTATAAAGTATATATATTCTTGATCAGCATCAATAGCCGAGACGATCTAGCCATGTCCGTCTGTGTGTCTGTCCGTCTGTCCGTCTGTCCGTGTGAAACACTGGATCTCAGAGACTATAAGAGATAGAACTATAATTTGGTTTGTTTCAAATTTTTGTCATGCCCACATCCGCCCCCGCAAATCAAAAAAATCTAATAACAAGCGTAACTTTAGAGCTAGAGCTGTGAATTTTGGTATGTATAATAATATTAATAGTAATTGTGATTCTTGAAAATTTGCTTGCGATCAGATACAAATTGTGGAAGTTATTAAAGAAATACTTTTGCAGGGCAAAAACGTCTACTTACTAGGGGTTTTAGTTGCTTTGGCCGACAATCTGGTATATTATGCCGTCTATGGTATATTTTGAATGTGGTACTATATCGGTATAACAAAAATACCATTTGGTATATTTTAGTATTTTTGGTATATTTTGGAAAAATACGGCAATATTTTGCTTTTATTCAAAATGGGTTGCGGGTATCTCGAGCACACTCGACTGTAACTTTCTTACTTGTTCGTTTGTAGCATAAGCTCAAAGATATCACAAGCAATTATCGCAAATAAAGCAATTTGGTCTACTTGTCATGTTATTCGCTTCCCACAATGACCAGCAGTTGTTCATAATTACTTGCTGAGTATGCGACTATCAAATACCCTGCACAAGAGAGAGCACAGGTCATATGTTTGTGAATTGAACAATTCAGCTCAATGGGTTCATAACAGGGTAAGATCTTCCATTAAAGGGGCCTTTCGGTCTTTAAGGAATTATGTCTTATTCTTTAGCCAAGTACGTTCGTGGAACAACCTCTCAATTGCCATGAATTTTGATTTCAAGACAGTAATAACGTTTTCAAGAACGCCCAAGTCAATTATCAAATTACCTCTAACAAGTAAGAAAGTTACAGTCGAGTGTGCTCGACTGTGAGATACCCGCTACCCATTTTTAATAAGGGCAAAATATATTTCAAAATATACCGAAAATACTTAAGAAAAAATACTACAAATATACCAAAGGGTATGTTTGGTATATCGATACAGCACACCATTCAAAATATACCATAGACGACACAATGTACCAGATTGTCGGCCAAAGCAACTCAGACCCTAGTAAGTAGGCGTTTTTGCCCATACAAAAGTATTTCTTTGATAACTTCCACAATTTTTATCTGATCGCAAATTTTCAGGAATCATAACTACTATAGTAATTATAGTATGTACCAAAATTCGCAACACCAGCTTTAAAATTACGCTTGTTATTCGATTTTTTTTTGATTTGCGGGGGCGGACGTGGGCGTGGCAAAATTTGAAACAATCTTGATCTGCGTGCAAACATAACAAATGCTGTCGAAAAAATTATAGCTCTATCTCTTATAGTCTCTGAGATCTAGGTGCTCATACGGACAGACGGACAGACACACAGACAGACAGACGGACTGACGGTCATGGCTATATCGTCTCGGCTGTTGACGCTGATCAAGAATATATATACTTTATAGGGTCGGAGATGCCTCCTTCTACCTGTTTCCTGCCGGCACAAAGTTATAATACCCTTCTACCCTATGGGTAGCGGGTATAAAACGCAGATGAGGCTCGGTACCCAAACACTGGGATGGTGGAGAATCAGAGGTGAATGATGTTTGGAAAATACCTTAAAATACTTTTAAATGAGAACGCAGAATAGAATATTTCTTTTATTTATATGTTTATTTTATTTTATTTTACTTATTGCCGATAAGACCAATATTAAAATTAATAAAAGGCCTATACAAGTCCCAAGTGATTCCGAGTCATGATCGTATTGTTTGTTTCAAATTTTTGCCTCGACTACTTCAAAATAGACGCTTCTTCTTACCGGAGAGGGACAATGACCTGTTGCAATTCTATTCTATTCTTCATTGCACTCATTTAAAGCGTATTGCCAAGTCGACTACCCAGCATCTTGGAAGCAGCTGCGGAAACCCGAAACCCAATGAAAATATTTGCGATTTGAGTTTAAGTGCTACAAATTTTATTTGAATCGTAATCTGGAAAATCTTAACAAACTGAACATTAAATTCTTGGTCTTCATGACTCAAGCAGAAGATCTTCAACGCGATCATAGAGACCTTCGATGATGCCACCGATTTTCCCGACAGCGGACATTTGCAGCATTTCAACATTAATACTCCTTCGGGATACAAGAATATCTCCGCTGCCAAGCACACGCCAGAGACAACATCGACGGTGGCAACAGCCTTGACCTTGCCCACCGTTGCGAAGGGCGGTGCTACAGCGAAGGCAGCCAAGCGGCAAGGCTCGGTAGCAGCCGCGTCGCCAGCCAAGCGAATATGGCGCGTCAAGCCCATGGGCAAGTTGAAGTTGAAGTTGTACGTCAGGACAGCAGCGGCAGCTAACAGCATCGCCAGCAATAGCATCGACAGTAACAGCATCGACAGCGATGACGACATCTTAAGCATGTAATTCAATCTATCCTCAAAAATCTTGATATTCTTCTTCTTCTAGATTGTTTGCACTATGACCAGGAACAAAGCTAACAACATCACCGATCAAAAAGATCACTCAATGCTGAAGCACAGCAAAGGGAACAGAGTCCGGGACACATTTCGGAGGCCGGCAACGATGCAGAGTTGCCGCGATATGTCCAGAACTATGCGGATGCACTACGTCTGCTGAAGCCAATCGAGGATTTCGCTTTGCTTGAAAAGAATTATCGTGACATCGTAAAATCTTATTGTTTGTTTCAAATTTTTATCACGACTACTTCAAAATATAGAACGCTTCTTCTTACCGGAGAGGGACAATGATAGTGTGACTGAGTGTAAGGACACTATGGGAGGAGCAAAGAGTTAATAAAGTTTGAACCAATTTACCAGTAACAAATTCCAATCATACCTGAGTTCAAATTTCCTTCACGGTTTCAGGTAGTTCCATTATATGCCACAAAAATCAGGCTGGTGTTGCCGATAAGACCAATATTGAAATTAATGAAAAGCCAATTCAAGTGCCAAGTGATTCCGAGTCAATTATATAATATTTTGCGTTTATTCAAAATGGGTAGCGGGTATCTCGCAGTCGAGAACACTCGACGGTAGCTTTCTTACTTGTTACTTGCGGGAGCCGTGCACAACACCCTGTGGCCACATATTCTGTAAGGAATGCATTGAAACTGCTGCAAATATAATGACCTGTTGCAATTCTCAAGTGGTTCTAGATTGTTTGCACTATGACCAGGGAACAAAGCTAACAATATACGCCAAAAATGAATTCAGCTATTGGCCAGCAGCTTAGTCTGGCCTAGATCGATAAGCACAATCAATGAACATATAGCATCAATGTTTTAAGCGGTTCCAACGAAGTTGCGAGGGTTGCTCGATGTAAATCTGGCATCAAGCAAACATATCCTTTAATTAGATAGATGTTGTTATTGTTGTTGCATATTAAAGAAATACTTTTGTATGGGCGAAAACGCCTACTTACTTGTTTATGCTTTGGCTGACAATCTGGTATATTTTGCACTCTATAGTGTATGCCACTCGTCGAAGAACCAAAACAAGTCATATGGCACTTTTGTAGCTACTATGGATATGAAGTCCTCCACACGTTATTTCTCTTCAGTTACTGAACATATGAAGGGTCAGGAACTGTCTAATCAAGTATTAATGAATATGTATCTTGAATGTTATATCATTGTCTCCAAGACGCATCTGCGGCGGATAAGGCTGCGACAGTTTTGCTTTTTTTTGTGATTTTAATAAAACAATAGCTAAAAATCCCTTGACTGCTATTATTCAATTATTTCTAATCCAAAATCAAGGCACACTAGATGCAAGGAATTTTCAATTTTTGTTTCACTTTAATTTCTTTTTGTCGAAATTTAATATTTTTTAGCACAAATAATTTTGGGATTTTCAATTTTTTATTTATTTCACTTTAATTTTTTTTTGTTGATGTTTTTATTTAATATTTATTAGCACAAATAATTTTGGGAGCTGTTGCCCGTTCGAGACTTGAACACAGAATGAGCTCTAGAGATGCTTTCTCAAGGCTCATTCGTTCTATGCCAAAGGCAAAGCCTACTAGATCCAAAAATTTTAAGAAAATTTGAACCAACTATATTTTTATACACGCTACACATAGGGTAACATAGAAGGGTATTATAACTTTGTGCCGGCAGGAAATGTATGTAACAGGTAGAAGGAGGCATCTCCGACCTTATAAAGTATATATATTCTTGATCAGCATCAATAGCCGAGACGATCTAGCCATGTCCGTCTGTGTGTCTGTCCGTCTGTCCGTCTGTCCGTGTGAAACACTGGATCTCAGAGACTATAAGAGATAGAACTATAATTTGGTTTGTTTCAAATTTTTGTCATGCCCACATCCGCCCCGCAAATCAAAAAAATCTAATAACAAGCGTAACTTTAGAGCTAGAGCTGTGAATTTTGGTATGTATAATAATATTAATAGTAATTGTGATTCTTGAAAATTTGCTTGCGATCAGATACAAATTGTGGAAGTTATTAAAGAAATACTTTTGCAGGGCAAAAACGTCTACTTACTAGGGGTTTTAGTTGCTTTGGCCGAAAATCTGGTATATTATGCCGTCTATGGTATATTTTGAATGTGGTACTATATCGGTATAACAAAAATACCATTTGGTATATTTTTAGTATTTTTGGTATATTTTGGAAAAATACGGCAATATTTTGCTTTTATTCAATATGGGTTGCGGGTATCTCGAGCACACTCGACTGTAACTTTCTTACTTGTTCGTTTGTAGCATAAGCTCAAAGATATCACAAGCAATTATCGCAAATAAAGCAATTTGGTCTACTTGTCATGTTATTCGCTTCCCACAATGACCAGCAGTTGTTCATAATTACTTGCTGAGTATGCGACTATCAAATACCCTGCACAAGAGAGCACAGGTCATATGTTTGTGAATTGAACAATTCAGCTCAATGGGTTCATAACAGGGTAAGATCTTCCATTAAAGGGGCCTTTCGGTCTTTAAGGAATTATGTCTTATTCTTTAGCCAAGTACGTTCGTGGAACAACCTCTCAATTGCCATGAATTTTGATTTCAAGACAGTAATAACGTTTTCAAGAACGCCCAAGTCAATTATCAAATTACCTCTAACAAGTAAGAAAGTTACAGTCGAGTGTGCTCGACTGTGAGATACCCACTACCCATTTTTAATAAGGGCAAAATATATTTCAAAATATACCGAAAATACTTAAGAAAAATACTACAAATATACCAAAGGGTATGTTTGGTATATCGATACAACACACCATTCAAAATATACCATAGACGACACAATGTACCAGATTGTCGGCCAAAGCAACTCAGACCCTAGTAAGTAGGCGTTTTTGCCCATACAAAAGTATTTCTTTGATAACTTCCACAATTTTTATCTGATCGCAAATTTTCAGGAATCATAACTACTATAGTAATTATAGTATGTACCAAAATTCGCAACACCAGCTTTAAAATTACGCTTGTTATTCGATTTTTTTTTGATTTGCGGGGGCGGACGTGGGCGTGGCAAAAATTTGAAACAATCTTGATCTGCGTGCAAACATAACAAATGCTGTCGAAAAAAAATTATAGCTCTATCTCTTATAGTCTCTGAGATCTAGGTGCTCATACGGACAGACGGACAGACACACAGACAGACAGACGGACTGACGGTCATGGCTATATCGTCTCGGCTGTTGACGCTGATCAAGAATATATATACTTTATAGGGTCGGAGATGCCTCCTTCTACCTGTTTCCTGCCGGCACAAAGTTATAATACCCTTCTACCCTATGGGTAGCGGGTATAAAAACGCAGATGAGGCTCGGTACCCAAACACTGGGATGGTGGAGAATCAGAGGTGAATGATGTTTGGAAAATACCTTAAAATACTTTTAAATGAGAACGCAGAATAGAATATTTCTTTTATTTATATGTTTATTTTATTTTATTTTACTTATTGCCGATAAGACCAATATTAAAATTAATAAAAGGCCTATACAAGTCCCAAGTGATTCCGAGTCATGATCGTATTGTTTGTTTCAAATTTGTATCACTACTTCAAAATAGAGAGCTTCTTCTTGCCGGAGAGGGACAATGACCTGTTGCAATTCTATTCTATTCTTCATTGCACTCATTTAAAGCGTATTGCCAAGTCGACTACCCAGCATCTTGGAAGCAGCTGCGGAAACCCGAAACCCAATGAAAATATTTGCGATTTGAGTTTAAGTGCTACAAATTTTATTTGAATCTTATCTTAACAAACTGAACATTAAATTCTTGGTCTTCATGACTCAAGCAGAAGATCTTCAACGCGATCATAAAGACCTTCGATGATGCCACCGATTTTCCCGACAGCGGACATTTGCAGCATTTCAACATTAATACTCCTTCGGGATACAAGAATATCTCCGCTGCCAAGCACACGCCAGAGACAACATCGACGGTGGCAACAGCCTTGACCTTGCCCACCGTTGCGAAGGGCGGTGCTACAGCGAAGGCAGCCAAGCGGCAAGGCTCGGTAGCAGCCGCGTCGCCAGCCAAGCGAATATGGCGCGTCAAGCCCATGGGCAAGTTGAAGTTGAAGTTGTACGTCAGGACAGCAGCGGCAGCTAACAGCATCGCCAGCAATAGCATCGACAGTAACAGCATCGACAGCGATGACGACATCTTAAGCATGTAATTCAATCTATCCTCAAAAAATCTTCATATTCTTCTACTTCTAGATTGTTTGCACTATGACCAGGGAACAAAGCTAACAACATCACCGATCAAAAAGATCACTCAATGCTGAAGCACAGCAAAGGGAACAGAGTCCGGGACACATTTCGGAGGCCGGCAACGATGCAGAGTTGCCGCGATATGTCCAGAACTTTGCGGATGCACTACGTCTGCTGAAGCCAATCGAGGATTTCGCTTTGCTTGAGGAGAATTATCGTGACATCGTAAAATCTTATTGTTTGTTTCAAATTTTTGCCACGACTACTTCCAAAATAGAGAGCTTCTTCTTACCGGAGAGGGACAATGATAGTGTGACTGAGTGTAAGGACACTATGGGAGGAGCAAAGAGTTAATAAAGTTTGAACCAGTAACAAATTCCAATCATACCAGAATTCAAATTTCTTTCACGGTTTCAGGTAGTTCCATTATATGCCACAAAAATCAGGCTGGTGTTGCCGATAAGACCAATATTGAAATTAATGAAAAGCCAATTCAAGTGCCAAGTGATTCCGAGTCAATTCTATAATTTTTTGCGTTTATTCAAAATGGGAAGCGGGTATCTCGCAGTCGAGAACACTCGACGGTAGCTTTCTTACTTGTTACTTGCGGGAGCCATGCACAACACGCTGTGGCCACATATTCTGTAAGGAATGCATTGAAACTGCTGCAAATAAAATGTATGTAACAGGTAGAAGGAGGCATCTCCGACCTTATAAAGTATATATATTCTTGATCAGCATCAATAGCCGAGACGATCTAGCCATGTCCGTCTGTGTGTCTGTCCGTCTGTCCGTCTGTCCGTGTGAAACACTGGATCTCAGAGACTATAAGAGATAGAACTATAATTTGGTTTGTTTCAAATTTTGTCATGCCCACATCCGCCCCGCAAATCAAAAAATCTAATAACAAGCGTAACTTTAGAGCTAGAGCTGTGAATTTTGGTATGTATAATAATATTAATAGTAATTGTGATTCTTGAAAATTTGCTTGCGATCAGATACAAATTGTGGAAGTTATTAAAGAAATACTTTTGCAGGGCAAAAACGTCTACTTACTAGGGTTTTAGTTGCTTTGGCCGACAATCTGGTATATTATGCCGTCTATGGTATATTTTGAATGTGGTACTATATCGGTATAACAAAAATACCATTTGGTATATTTTAGTATTTTTGGTATATTTTGGAAAAATACGGCAATATTTTGCTTTTATTCAAAATGGGTTGCGGGTATCTCGAGCACACTCGACTGTAACTTTCTTACTTGTTCGTTTGTAGCATAAGCTCAAAGATATCACAAGCAATTATCGCAAATAAAGCAATTTGGTCTACTTGTCATGTTATTCGCTTCCCACAATGACCAGCAGTTGTTCATAATTACTTGCTGAGTATGCGACTATCAAATACCCTGCACAAGAGAGCACAGGTCATATGTTTGTGAATTGAACAATTCAGCTCAATGGGTTCATAACAGGGTAAGATCTTCCATTAAAGGGGCCTTTCGGTCTTTAAGGAATTATGTCTTATTCTTTAGCCAAGTACGTTCGTGGAACAACCTCTCAATTGCCATGAATTTTGATTTCAAGACAGTAATAACGTTTTCAAGAACGCCCAAGTCAATTATCAAATTACCTCTAACAAGTAAGAAAGTTACAGTCGAGTGTGCTCGACTGTGAGATACCCGCTACCCATTTTAATAAGGGCAAAATATATTTCAAAATATACCGAAAATACTTAAGAAAAAATACTACAAATATACCAAAGGGTATGTTTGGTATATCGATACAGCACACCATTCAAAATATACCATAGACGACACAATGTACCAGATTGTCGGCCAAAGCAACTCAGACCCTAGTAAGTAGGCGTTTTGCCCATACAAAAGTATTTCTTTGATAACTTCCACAATTTTTATCTGATCGCAAATTTTCAGGAATCATAACTACTATAGTAATTATAGTATGTACCAAAATTCGCAACACCAGCTTTAAAATTACGCTTGTTATTCGATTTTTTGATTTGCGGGGCGGACGTGGGCGTGGCAAAATTTGAAACAATCTTGATCTGCGTGCAAACATAACAAATGCTGTCGAAAAAAAATTATAGCTCTATCTCTTATAGTCTCTGAGATCTAGGTGCTCATACGGACAGACGGACAGACACACAGACAGACAGACGGACTGACGGTCATGGCTATATCGTCTCGGCTGTTGACGCTGATCAAGAATATATATACTTTATAGGGTCGGAGATGCCTCCTTCTACCTGTTTCCTGCCGGCACAAAGTTATAATACCCTTCTACCCTATGGGTAGCGGGTATAAAAACGCAGATGAGGCTCGGTACCCAAACACTGGGATGGTGGAGAATCAGAGGTGAATGATGTTTGGAAAATACCTTAAAATACTTTTAAATGAGAACGCAGAATAGAATATTTCTTTTATTTATATGTTTATTTTATTTTATTTTACTTATTGCCGATAAGACCAATATTAAAATTAATAAAAGGCCTATACAAGTCCCAAGTGATTCCGAGTCATGATCGTATTGTTTGTTTCAAATTTTGCCTCGACTACTTCAAAATAGACGCTTCTTCTTACCGGAGAGGGACAATGACCTGTTGCAATTCTATTCTATTCTTCATTGCACTCATTTAAAGCGTATTGCCAAGTCGACTACCCAGCATCTTGGAAGCAGCTGCGGAAACCCGAAACCCAATGAAAATATTTGCGATTTGAGTTTAAGTGCTACAAATTTTATTTGAATCGTAATCTGGAAAATCTTAACAAACTGAACATTAAATTCTTGGTCTTCATGACTCAAGCAGAAGATCTTCAACGCGATCATAGAGACCTTCGATGATGCCACCGATTTTCCCGACAGCGGACATTTGCAGCATTTCAACATTAATACTCCTTCGGGATACAAGAATATCTCCGCTGCCAAGCACACGCCAGAGACAACATCGACGGTGGCAACAGCCTTGACCTTGCCCACCGTTGCGAAGGGCGGTGCTACAGCGAAGGCAGCCAAGCGGCAAGGCTCGGTAGCAGCCGCGTCGCCAGCCAAGCGAATATGGCGCGTCAAGCCCATGGGCAAGTTGAAGTTGAAGTTGTACGTCAGGACAGCAGCGGCAGCTAACAGCATCGCCAGCAATAGCATCGACAGTAACAGCATCGACAGCGATGACGACATCTTAAGCATGTAATTCAATCTATCCTCAAAAAATCTTGATATTCTTCTTCTTCTAGATTGTTTGCACTATGACCAGGGAACAAAGCTAACAACATCACCGATCAAAAAGATCACTCAATGCTGAAGCACAGCAAAGGGAACAGAGTCCGGGACACATTTCGGAGGCCGGCAACGATGCAGAGTTGCCGCGATATGTCCAGAACTATGCGGATGCACTACGTCTGCTGAAGCCAATCGAGGATTTCGCTTTGCTTGAAAAGAATTATCGTGACATCGTAAAATCTTATTGTTTGTTTCAAATTTTATCACGACTACTTCAAAATATAGAACGCTTCTTCTTACCGGAGAGGGACAATGATAGTGTGACTGAGTGTAAGGACACTATGGGAGGAGCAAAGAGTTAATAAAGTTTGAACCAATTTACCAGTAACAAATTCCAATCATACCTGAGTTCAAATTTCCTTCACGGTTTCAGGTAGTTCCATTATATGCCACAAAAATCAGGCTGGTGTTGCCGATAAGACCAATATTGAAATTAATGAAAAGCCAATTCAAGTGCCAAGTGATTCCGAGTCAATTATATAATATTTTGCGTTTATTCAAAATGGGTAGCGGGTATCTCGCAGTCGAGAACACTCGACGGTAGCTTTCTTACTTGTTACTTGCGGGAGCCGTGCACAACACCCTGTGGCCACATATTCTGTAAGGAATGCATTGAAACTGCTGCAAATATAATGACCTGTTGCAATTCTCAAGTGGTTCTAGATTGTTTGCACTATGACCAGGGAACAAAGCTAACAATATACGCCAAAATGAATTCAGCTATTGGCCAGCAGCTTAGTCTGGCCTAGATCGATAAGCACAATCAATGAACATATAGCATCAATGTTTTTAAGCGGTTCCAACGAAGTTGCGAGGGTTGCTCGATGTAAATCTGGCATCAAGCAAACATATCCTTTAATTAGATAGATGTTGTTATTGTTGTTGCATATTAAAGAAATACTTTTGTATGGGCGAAAACGCCTACTTACTTGTTTATGCTTTGGCTGACAATCTGGTATATTTTGCACTCTATAGTGTATGCCACTCGTCGAAGAACCAAAACAAGTCATATGGCACTTTTGTAGCTACTATGGATATGAAGTCCTCCACACGTTATTTCTCTTCAGTTACTGAACATATGAAGGGTCAGGAACTGTCTAATCAAGTATTAATGAATATGTATCTTGAATGTTATATCATTGTCTCCAAGACGCATCTGCGGCGGATAAGGCTGCGACAGTTTTGCTTTTTTTTGTGATTTTAATAAAACAATAGCTAAAAATCCCTTGACTGCTATTATTCAATTATTTCTAATCCAAAATCAAGGCACACTAGATGCAAGGAATTTTCAATTTTTTGTTTCACTTTAATTTCTTTTTTGTCGAAATTTAATATTTTTTAGCACAAATAATTTTGGGATTTTCAATTTTTTATTTATTTCACTTTAATTTTTTTTGTTGATGTTTTTATTTAATATTTATTAGCACAAATAATTTTGGGAGCTGTTGCCCGTTCGAGACTTGAACACAGAATGAGCTCTAGAGATGCTTTCTCAAGGCTCATTCGTTCTATGCCAAAGGCAAAGCCTACTAGATCCAAAAAATTTTAAGAAAATTTGAACCAACTATATTTTTATACACGCTACACATAGGGTAACATAGAAGGGTATTATAACTTTGTGCCGGCAGGAAATGTATGTAACAGGTAGAAGGAGGCATCTCCGACCTTATAAAGTATATATATTCTTGATCAGCATCAATAGCCGAGACGATCTAGCCATGTCCGTCTGTGTGTCTGTCCGTCTGTCCGTCTGTCCGTGTGAAACACTGGATCTCAGAGACTATAAGAGATAGAACTATAATTTGGTTTGTTTCAAATTTTTGTCATGCCCACATCCGCCCCGCAAATCAAAAATCTAATAACAAGCGTAACTTTAGAGCTAGAGCTGTGAATTTTGGTATGTATAATAATATTAATAGTAATTGTGATTCTTGAAAATTTGCTTGCGATCAGATACAAATTGTGGAAGTTATTAAAGAAATACTTTTGCAGGGCAAAAACGTCTACTTACTAGGGGTTTTAGTTGCTTTGGCCGAAAATCTGGTATATTATGCCGTCTATGGTATATTTTGAATGTGGTACTATATCGGTATAACAAAAATACCATTTGGTATATTTTTAGTATTTTTGGTATATTTTGGAAAAATACGGCAATATTTTGCTTTTATTCAATATGGGTTGCGGGTATCTCGAGCACACTCGACTGTAACTTTCTTACTTGTTCGTTTGTAGCATAAGCTCAAAGATATCACAAGCAATTATCGCAAATAAAGCAATTTGGTCTACTTGTCATGTTATTCGCTTCCCACAATGACCAGCAGTTGTTCATAATTACTTGCTGAGTATGCGACTATCAAATACCCTGCACAAGAGAGAGCACAGGTCATATGTTTGTGAATTGAACAATTCAGCTCAATGGGTTCATAACAGGGTAAGATCTTCCATTAAAGGGGCCTTTCGGTCTTTAAGGAATTATGTCTTATTCTTTAGCCAAGTACGTTCGTGGAACAACCTCTCAATTGCCATGAATTTTGATTTCAAGACAGTAATAACGTTTTCAAGAACGCCCAAGTCCAATTATCAAATTACCTCTAACAAGTAAGAAAGTTACAGTCGAGTGTGCTCGACTGTGAGATACCCGCTACCCATTTTTAATAAGGGCAAAATATATTTCAAAATATACCGAAAATACTTAAGAAAAAATACTACAAATATACCAAAGGGTATGTTTGGTATATCGATACAACACACCATTCAAAATATACCATAGACGACACAATGTACCAGATTGTCGGCCAAAGCAACTCAGACCCTAGTAAGTAGGCGTTTTTGCCCATACAAAAGTATTTCTTTGATAACTTCCACAATTTTTATCTGATCGCAAATTTTCAGGAATCATAACTACTATAGTAATTATAGTATGTACCAAAATTCGCAACACCAGCTTTAAAATTACGCTTGTTATTCGATTTTTTTTTGATTTGCGGGGGCGGACGTGGGCGTGGCAAAAATTTGAAACAATCTTGATCTGCGTGCAAACATAACAAATGCTGTCGAAAAAAAATTATAGCTCTATCTCTTATAGTCTCTGAGATCTAGGTGCTCATACGGACAGACGGACAGACACACAGACAGACAGACGGACTGACGGTCATGGCTATATCGTCTCGGCTGTTGACGCTGATCAAGAATATATATACTTTATAGGGTCGGAGATGCCTCCTTCTACCTGTTTCCTGCCGGCACAAAGTTATAATACCCTTCTACCCTATGGGTAGCGGGTATAAAAACGCAGATGAGGCTCGGTACCCAAACACTGGGATGGTGGAGAATCAGAGGTGAATGATGTTTGGAAAATACCTTAAAATACTTTTAAATGAGAACGCAGAATAGAATATTTCTTTTATTTATATGTTTATTTTATTTTATTTTACTTATTGCCGATAAGACCAATATTAAAATTAATAAAAGGCCTATACAAGTCCCAAGTGATTCCGAGTCATGATCGTATTGTTTGTTTCAAATTTGTATCACTACTTCAAAATAGAGAGCTTCTTCTTGCCGGAGAGGACAATGACCTGTTGCAATTCTATTCTATTCTTCATTGCACTCATTTAAAGCGTATTGCCAAGTCGACTACCCAGCATCTTGGAAGCAGCTGCGGAAACCCGAAACCCAATGAAAATATTTGCGATTTGAGTTTAAGTGCTACAAATTTTATTTGAATCTTATCTTAACAAACTGAACATTAAATTCTTGGTCTTCATGACTCAAGCAGAAGATCTTCAACGCGATCATAAAGACCTTCGATGATGCCACCGATTTTCCCGACAGCGGACATTTGCAGCATTTCAACATTAATACTCCTTCGGGATACAAGAATATCTCCGCTGCCAAGCACACGCCAGAGACAACATCGACGGTGGCAACAGCCTTGACCTTGCCCACCGTTGCGAAGGGCGGTGCTACAGCGAAGGCAGCCAAGCGGCAAGGCTCGGTAGCAGCCGCGTCGCCAGCCAAGCGAATATGGCGCGTCAAGCCCATGGGCAAGTTGAAGTTGAAGTTGTACGTCAGGACAGCAGCGGCAGCTAACAGCATCGCCAGCAATAGCATCGACAGTAACAGCATCGACAGCGATGACGACATCTTAAGCATGTAATTCAATCTATCCTCAAAAAATCTTCATATTCTTCTACTTCTAGATTGTTTGCACTATGACCAGGGAACAAAGCTAACAACATCACCGATCAAAAAGATCACTCAATGCTGAAGCACAGCAAAGGGAACAGAGTCCGGGACACATTTCGGAGGCCGGCAACGATGCAGAGTTGCCGCGATATGTCCAGAACTTTGCGGATGCACTACGTCTGCTGAAGCCAATCGAGGATTTCGCTTTGCTTGAGGAGAATTATCGTGACATCGTAAAATCTTATTGTTTGTTTCAAATTTTTGCCACGACTACTTCCAAAATAGAGAGCTTCTTCTTACCGGAGAGGACAATGATAGTGTGACTGAGTGTAAGGACACTATGGGAGGAGCAAAGAGTTAATAAAGTTTGAACCAGTAACAAATTCCAATCATACCAGAATTCAAATTTCTTTCACGGTTTCAGGTAGTTCCATTATATGCCACAAAAATCAGGCTGGTGTTGCCGATAAGACCAATATTGAAATTAATGAAAAGCCAATTCAAGTGCCAAGTGATTCCGAGTCAATTCTATAATTTTTTGCGTTTATTCAAAATGGGAAGCGGGTATCTCGCAGTCGAGAACACTCGACGGTAGCTTTCTTACTTGTTACTTGCGGGAGCCATGCACAACACGCTGTGGCCACATATTCTGTAAGGAATGCATTGAAACTGCTGCAAATATCCATTATGTAAAAAAGAAATATCTATACGTCAGTTACAACGTGTTTATTTGTTTCGTTGTTTTCTTGTTATGTTTGCACGCAGATCAAGTTTGTTTCAATTTTTTTCCAAGGCCACTTCCTCTCTGCAAATCGACAAAAATCGAAGAAATATGGTTATTTTAAAGCTAGATTTATGAATTTTGGTATATCCAATATTTGATTTCAGTCATTTCATTCATTTGCCGTTGGAATTATTTTAATTCTGTCTGTTTCGGGCTTTGAAGTCGCACATAGTGTTGGTCATCGTATCAAAGGTTTCATAAATCTTGTTGATTCAATCGACGTGACGTGAGGAGAATTATCGTGCCTTTGGGTTGCTCACACTGCTGGAGAAGATCTTTGAAAGGTCAGCGGAGAATGGCAATGCATCCAACTAATGCGAGAGCAGGGAACAAAGCTAACAATATACGCCAAAAATTAATTCAGCTATTGGCCAGCAGCTTAGTCTGGCCTAGATCGATAAGCACAATCAATGAACATATAGCATCAATGTTTTTAAGCGGTTCCAACGAAGTTGCGAGGGTTGCTCGATGTAAATCTGGCATGAAGCAAACATATCCTTTAATTAGATAGATGTTGTTATTGTTGTTGCATATTAAAGAAATACTTTTGTATGGGCGAAAACGCCTACTTACTTGTTTATGCTTTGGCTGACAATCTTGTATATTGTGGACTCTATAGTGTATGCCACTCGTCGAAGAACAAAAACAAGTCATATGGCACTTTTGTAGCTACTATGGATATGAAGTCCTCCAAACGTTATTTCTCCGAAATAACATTTATGAACATTCATGATTTAAACAATCTAGAACCAATTGAGAATTGCAACATAATGGATATTTGCTTGGCTGCCTTCGCTGTAGCACCGCCCTTCGCAACGGTGGGCAAGGTCAAGGCTGTTGCCACCGTCGATGTTGTCTCTGGCGTGTGCTTGGCAGCGGAGACATTCTCGTATCCCGAAGGAGTATTAATGTTTAAATGCTGCAAATGTCCGCTGTCGGGAAAATCGGTGGCATCATCGAAGGTCTCTATGATCGCGTTGAAGATCTTCTGCTTGAGTCATGAAGACCGAGAATTTAATGTTCAGTTTTCAGATTTTCCAGATTACGATTCAAATAAAATTTGTAGCACTTAAACTCAAATCGCAAATATTTTCATTGAGTTTCGGGTTTCCGCAGCTGCTTCCAAGATGCTGGGTAGTCGACTTGGCAATAAGCTTTAAATGAGTGCAATGAAGAATAGAATAGAATTGCAACAGGTCATTGTCCCTCTCCGGTAGCCAGGGAATACAATATACGCCAAAAATTAAATCAGCTATTGGCCAGCAGCTTAGTCTGGCCTAGATCGATAAGCACAATCAATGAACATACAGCATCAATGTTTTTAAGCGGTTCCAACGAAGTTGCGAGGGTTGCTCGATGTAAATCTGGCATCAAGCAAACATATCCTTTAATTAGATAGATGTTGTTATTGTTGTTGCATATTAAAGAAATACTTTTGTATGGGCGAAAACGCCTACTTACTTGTTTATGCTTTGGCTCACAATCTGGTATATTTTGCACTCTATAGTGTATGCCACTCGTCGAAGAACCAAAACAAGTCATATGGCACTTTTGTAGCTACTATGGATATGAAGTCCTCCACACGTTATTTCTCTTCAGTTACTGAACATATGAAGGGTCAGGAACTGTCTAATCAAGTATTAATGAATATGTATCTTGAATGTTATATCATTGTCTCCAAGACGCATCTGCGGCGGATAAGGCTGCGACAGTTTTGCTTTTTTTTTGTGATTTTAATAAAACAATAGCTAAAAATCCCTTGACTGCTATTATTCAATTATTTCTAATCCAAAATCAAGGCACACTAGATGCAAGGAATTTTCAATTTTTGTTTCACTTTAATTTCTTTTTGTCGAAATTTAATATTTTTAGCACAAATAATTTTGGGATTTTCAATTTTTATTTATTTCACTTTAATTTTTTTTGTTGATGTTTTTATTTAATATTTATTAGCACAAATAATTTTGGGAGCTGTTGCCCGTTCGAGACTTGAACACAGAATGAGCTCTAGAGATGCTTTCTCAAGGCTCATTCGTTCTATGCCAAAGGCAAAGCCTACTAGATCCAAAAATTTTAAGAAAATTTGAACCAACTATATTTTTATACACGCTACCCATAGGGTAACATAGAAGGGTATTATAACTTTGTGCCGGCAGGAAATGTATGTAACAGGTAGAAGGAGGCATCTCCGACCTTATAAAGTATATATATTCTTGATCAGCATCAATAGCCGAGACGATCTAGCCATGTCCGTCTGTGTGTCTGTCCGTCTGTCCGTCTGTCCGTGTGAAACACTGGATCTCAGAGACTATAAGAGATAGAACTATAATTTGGTTTGTTTCAAATTTTTGTCATGCCCACATCCGCCCCCGCAAATCAAAAAAATCTAATAACAAGCGTAACTTTAGAGCTAGAGCTGTGAATTTTGGTATGTATAATAATATTAATAGTAATTG
The DNA here is from genome assembly GCF_023558435.1 of Drosophila sulfurigaster albostrigata. Classification (NCBI taxonomy): domain Eukaryota; kingdom Metazoa; phylum Arthropoda; class Insecta; order Diptera; family Drosophilidae; genus Drosophila; species Drosophila sulfurigaster. Next base: position 32,361,548 of record NC_084885.1, read on the forward strand.
TGATTCTTGAAAATTTGCTTGCGATCAGATACAAATTGTGGAAGTTATTAAAGAAATACTTTTGCAGGGCAAAAACGTCTACTTACTAGGGGTTTTAGTTTCTTTGGCCGAAAATCTGGTATATTATGCCGTCTATGGTATATTTTGAATGTGGTACTATATCGGTATAACAAAAATACCATTTGGTATATTTTTAGTATTTTTGGTATATTTTGGAAAAATACGGCAATATTTTGCTTTTATTCAATATGGGTTGCGGGTATCTCGAGCACACTCGACTGTAACTTTCTTACTTGTTCGTTTGTAGCATAAGCTCAAAGATATCACAAGCAATTATCGCAAATAAAGCAATTTGGTCTACTTGTCATGTTATTCGCTTCCCACAATGACCAGCAGTTGTTCATAATTACTTGCTGAGTATGCGACTATCAAATACCCTGCACAAGAGAGAGCACAGGTCATATGTTTGTGAATTGAACAATTCAGCTCAATGGGTTCATAACAGGGTAAGATCTTCCATTAAAGGGGCCTTTCGGTCTTTAAGGAATTATGTCTTATTCTTTAGCCAAGTACGTTCGTGGAACAACCTCTCAATTGCCATGAATTTTGATTTCAAGACAGTAATAACGTTTTCAAGAACGCCCAAGTCCAATTATCAAATTACCTCTAACAAGTAAGAAAGTTACAGTCGAGTGTGCTCGACTGTGAGATACCCGCTACCCATTTTTAATAAGGGCAAAATATATTTCAAAATATACCGAAAATACTTAAGAAAAAATACTACAAATATACCAAAGGGTATGTTTGGTATATCGATACAGCACACCATTCAAAATATACCATAGACGACACAATGTACCAGATTGTCGGCCAAAGCAACTCAGACCCTAGTAAGTAGGCGTTTTTGCCCATACAAAAGTATTTCTTTGATAACTTCCACAATTTTTATCTGATCGCAAATTTTCAGGAATCATAACTACTATAGTAATTATAGTATGTACCAAAATTCGCAACACCAGCTTTAAAATTACGCTTGTTATTCGATTTTTTTGATTTGCGGGGCGGACGTGGGCGTGGCAAAAATTTGAAACAATCTTGATCTGCGTGCAAACATAACAAATGCTGTCGAAAAAAAATTATAGCTCTATCTCTTATAGTCTCTGAGATCTAGGTGCTCATACGGACAGACGGACAGACACACAGACAGACAGACGGACTGACGGTCATGGCTATATCGTCTCGGCTGTTGACGCTGATCAAGAATATATATACTTTATAGGGTCGGAGATGCCTCCTTCTACCTGTTTCCTGCCGGCACAAAGTTATAATACCCTTCTACCCTATGGGTAGCGGGTATAAAAACGCAGATGAGGCTCGGTACCCAAACACTGGGATGGTGGAGAATCAGAGGTGAATGATGTTTGGAAAATACCTTAAAATACTTTTAAATGAGAACGCAGAATAGAATATTTCTTTTTATTTACATGTTTATTTTATTTTATTTTACTTATTGCCGATAAGACCAATATTAAAATTAATAAAAGGCCTATACAAGTCCCAAGTGATTCCGAGTCATGATCGTATTGTTTGTTTCAAATTTGTATCACTACTTCAAAATAGAGAGCTTCTTCTTGCCGGAGAGGGACAATGACCTGTTGCAATTCTATTCTATTCTTCATTGCACTCATTTAAAGCGTATTGCCAAGTCGACTACCCAGCATCTTGGAAGCAGCTGCGGAAACCCGAAACCCAATGAAAATATTTGCGATTTGAGTTTAAGTGCTACAAATTTTATTTGAATCTTATCTTAACAAACTGAACATTAAATTCTTGGTCTTCATGACTCAAGCAGAAGATCTTCAACGCGATCATAAAGACCTTCGATGATGCCACCGATTTTCCCGACAGCGGACATTTGCAGCATTTCAACATTAATACTCCTTCGGGATACAAGAATATCTCCGCTGCCAAGCACACGCCAGAGACAACATCGACGGTGGCAACAGCCTTGACCTTGCCCACCGTTGCGAAGGGCGGTGCTACAGCGAAGGCAGCCAAGCGGCAAGGCTCGGTAGCAGCCGCGTCGCCAGCCAAGCGAATATGGCGCGTCAAGCCCATGGGCAAGTTGAAGTTGAAGTTGTACGTCAGGACAGCAGCGGCAGCTAACAGCATCGCCAGCAATAGCATCGACAGTAACAGCATCGACAGCGATGACGACATCTTAAGCATGTAATTCAATCTATCCTCAAAAAATCTTCATATTCTTCTTCTTCTAGATTGTTTGCACTATGACCAGGAACAAAGCTAACAACATCACCGATCAAAAAGATCACTCAATGCTGAAGCACAGCAAAGGGAACAGAGTCCGGGACACATTTCGGAGGCCGGCAACGATGCAGAGTTGCCGCGATATGTCCAGAACTATGCGGATGCACTACGTCTGCTGAAGCCAATCGAGGATTTCGCTTTGCTTGAGGAGAATTATCGTGACATCGTAAAATCTTATTGTTTGTTTCAAATTTTTATCACGACTACTTCAAAATATAGAACGCTTCTTCTTACCGGAGAGGGACAATGATAGTGTGACTGAGTGTAAGGACACTATGGGAGGAGCAAAGAGTTAATAAAGTTTGAACCAATTTACCAGTAACAAATTCCAATCATACCTGAGTTCAAATTTCCTTCACGGTTTCAGGTAGTTCCATTATATGCCACAAAAATCAGGCTGGTGTTGCCGATAAGACCAATATTGAAATTAATGAAAAGCCAATTCAAGTGCCAAGTGATTCCGAGTCAATTATATAATATTTTGCGTTTATTCAAAATGGGTAGCGGGTATCTCGCAGTCGAGAACACTCGACGGTAGCTTTCTTACTTGTTACTTGCGGGAGCCGTGCACAACACCCTGTGGCCACATATTCTGTAAGGAATGCATTGAAACTGCTGCAAATATAATGACCTGTTGCAATTCTCAAGTGGTTCTAGATTGTTTGCACTATGACCAGGGAACAAAGCTAACAATATACGCCAAAAATTAAATCAGCTATTGGCCAGCAGCTTAGTCTGGCCTAGATCGATAAGCACAATCAATGAACATACAGCATCAATGTTTTAAGCGGTTACAACGAAGTTGCGATGGTTGTTCGATGTAAATCTGGCATGAAGCAAACATATCCTTTAATTAGAAAGATGTTGTTATAAAGGAATAAGGAGGAATTTGCATATTTAAATAAATACTTTTGTATGGCGAAAATGCCTACTTACTTGTTTATGCTTTGGCTCACAATCTGGTATATTTTGCACTCTATAGTGTATGCCACTCGTCGAAGAACAAAAACAAGTCATATGGCACTTTTGTAGCTACTATGGATATGAAGTCCTCCACACGTTATTTCTCTTCAGTTACTGAACATATGAAGGGTCAGGAACTGTCTAATCAAGTATTAATGAATATGTATCTTGAATGTTATATCATTGTCTCCAAGACGCATCTGCGGCGGATAAGGCTGCGACAGTTTTGCTTTTTTTGTGATTTTAATAAAACAATAGCTAAAAATCCCTTGACTGCTATTATTCAATTATTTCTAATCCAAAATCAAGGCACACTAGATGCAAGGAATTTTCAATTTTTGTTTCACTTTAATTTCTTTTTGTCGAAATTTAATATTTTTAGCACAAATAATTTTGGGATTTTCAATTTTTATTTATTTCACTTTAATTTTTTTTGTTGATGTTTTTATTTAATATTTATTAGCACAAATAATTTTGGGAGCTGTTGCCCGTTCGAGACTTGAACACAGAATGAGCTCTAGAGATGCTTTCTCAAGCCTCATTCGTTCTATGCCAAAGGCAAAGCCTACTAGATCCAAAAATTTTAAGAAAATTTGAACCAACTATATTTTTATACACGCTACCCATAGGGTAACATAGAAGGGTATTATAACTTTGTGCCGGCAGGAAATGTATGTAACAGGTAGAAGGAGGCATCTCCGACCTTATAAAGTATATATATTCTTGATCAGCATCAATAGCCGAGACGATCTAGCCATGTCCGTCTGTGTGTCTGTCCGTCTGTCCGTCTGTCCGTGTGAAACACTGGATCTCAGAGACTATAAGAGATAGAACTATAATTTGGTTTGTTTCAAATTTTTGTCATGCCCACATCCGCCCCGCAAATCAAAAAAATCTAATAACAAGCGTAACTTTAGAGCTAGAGCTGTGAATTTTGGTATGTATAATAATATTAATAGTAATTGTGATTCTTGAAAATTTGCTTGCGATCAGATACAAATTGTGGAAGTTATTAAAGAAATACTTTTGCAGGGCAAAAACGTCTACTTACTAGGGGTTTTAGTTTCTTTGGCCGAAAATCTGGTATATTATGCCGTCTATGGTATATTTTGAATGTGGTACTATATCGGTATAACAAAAATACCATTTGGTATATTTTTAGTATTTTTGGTATATTTTGGAAAAATACGGCAATATTTTGCTTTTATTCAATATGGGTTGCGGGTATCTCGAGCACACTCGACTGTAACTTTCTTACTTGTTCGTTTGTAGCATAAGCTCAAAGATATCACAAGCAATTATCGCAAATAAAGCAATTTGGTCTACTTGTCATGTTATTCGCTTCCCACAATGACCAGCAGTTGTTCATAATTACTTGCTGAGTATGCGACTATCAAATACCCTGCACAAGAGAGAGCACAGGTCATATGTTTGTGAATTGAACAATTCAGCTCAATGGGTTTATAACAGGGTAAGATCTTCCATTAAAGGGGCCTTTCGGTCTTTAAGGAATTATGTCTTATTCTTTAGCCAAGTACGTTCGTGGAACAACCTCTCAATTGCCATGAATTTTGATTTCAAGACAGTAATAACGTTTTCAAGAACGCCCAAGTCCAATTATCAAATTACCTCTAACAAGTAAGAAAGTTACAGTCGAGTGTGCTCGACTGTGAGATACCCGCTACCCATTTTAATAAGGGCAAAATATATTTCAAAATATACCGAAAATACTTAAGAAAAAATACTACAAATATACCAAAGGGTATGTTTGGTATATCGATACAGCACACCATTCAAAATATACCATAGACGACACAATGTACCAGATTGTCGGCCAAAGCAACTCAGACACTAGTAAGTAGGCGTTTTTGCCCATACAAAAGTATTTCTTTGATAACTTCCACAATTTTTATCTGATCGCAAATTTTCAGGAATCATAACTACTATAGTAATTATAGTATGTACCAAAATTCGCAACACCAGCTTTAAAATTACGCTTGTTATTCGATTTTTTGATTTGCGGGGCGGACGTGGGCGTGGCAAAAATTTGAAACAATCTTGATCTGCGTGCAAACATAACAAATGCTGTCGAAAAAAAATTATAGCTCTATCTCTTATAGTCTCTGAGATCTAGGTGCTCATACGGACAGACGGACAGACACACAGACAGACAGACGGACTGACGGTCATGGCTATATCGTCTCGGCTGTTGACGCTGATCAAGAATATATATACTTTATAGGGTCGGAGATGCCTCCTTCTACCTGTTTCCTGCCGGCACAAAGTTATAATACCCTTCTACCCTATGGGTAGCGGGTATAAAAACGCAGATGAGGCTCGGTACCCAAACACTGGGATGGTGGAGAATCAGAGGTGAATGATGTTTGGAAAATACCTTAAAATACTTTTAAATGAGAACGCAGAATAGAATATTTCTTTTATTTATATGTTTATTTTATTTTATTTTACTTATTGCCGATAAGACCAATATTAAAATTAATAAAAGGCCTATACAAGTCCCAAGTGATTCCGAGTCATGATCGTATTGTTTGTTTCAAATTTGTATCACTACTTCAAAATAGAGAGCTTCTTCTTGCCGGAGAGGGACAATGACCTGTTGCAATTCTATTCTATTCTTCATTGCACTCATTTAAAGCGTATTGCCAAGTCGACTACCCAGCATCTTGGAAGCAGCTGCGGAAACCCGAAACCCAATGAAAATATTTGCGATTTGAGTTTAAGTGCTACAAATTTTATTTGAATCGTAATCTGGAAAATCTTAACAAACTGAACATTAAATTCTTGGTCTTCATGACTCAAGCAGAAGATCTTCAACGCGATCATAGAGACCTTCGATGATGCCACCGATTTTCTCGACAGCGGACATTTGCAGCATTTCAACATTAATACTCCTTCGGGATACAAGAATATCTCCGCTGCCAAGCACACGCCAGAGACAACATCGACGGTGGCAACAGCCTTGACCTTGCCCACCGTTGCGAAGGGCGGTGCTACAGCGAAGGCAGCCAAGCGGCAAGGCTCGGTAGCAGCCGCGTCGCCAGCCAAGCGAATATGGCGCGTCAAGCCCATGGGCAAGTTGAAGTTGAAGTTGTACGTCAGGACAGCAGCGGCAGCTAACAGCATCGCCAGCAATAGCATCGACAGTAACAGCATCGACAGCGATGACGACATCTTAAGCATGTAATTCAATCTATCCTCAAAAATCTTCATATTCTTCTTCTTCTAGATTGTTTGCACTATGACCAGGGAACAAAGCTAACAACATCACCGATCAAAAAGATCACTCAATGCTGAAGCACAGCAAAGGGAACAGAGTCCGGGACACATTTCGGAGGCCGGCAACGATGCAGAGTTGCCGCGATATGTCCAGAACTATGCGGATGCACTACGTCTGCTGAAGCCAATCGAGGATTTCGCTTTGCTTGAGGAGAATTATCGTGACATCGTAAAATCTTATTGTTTGTTTCAAATTTTTATCACGACTACTTCAAAATATAGAACGCTTCTTCTTACCGGAGAGGGACAATGATAGTGTGACTGAGTGTAAGGACACTATGGGAGGAGCAAAGAGTTAATAAAGTTTGAACCAATTTACCAGTAACAAATTCCAATCATACCTGAGTTCAAATTTCCTTCACGGTTTCAGGTAGTTCCATTATATGCCACAAAAATCAGGCTGGTGTTGCCGATAAGACCAATATTGAAATTAATGAAAAGCCAATTCAAGTGCCAAGTGATTCCGAGTCAATTATATAATATTTTGCGTTTATTCAAAATGGGTAGCGGGTATCTCGCAGTCGAGAACACTCGACGGTAGCTTTCTTACTTGTTACTTGCGGGAGCCGTGCACAACACCCTGTGGCCACATATTCTGTAAGGAATGCATTGAAACTGCTGCAAATATAATGACCTGTTGCAATTCTCAAGTGGTTCTAGATTGTTTGCACTATGACCAGGGAACAAAGCTAACAATATACGCCAAAAATTAAATCAGCTATTGGCCAGCAGCTTAGTCTGGCCTAGATCGATAAGCACAATCAATGAACATACAGCATCAATGTTTTAAGCGGTTACAACGAAGTTGCGATGGTTGTTCGATGTAAATCTGGCATGAAGCAAACATATCCTTTAATTAGAAAGATGTTGTTATAAAGGAATAAGGAGGAATTTGCATATTTAAATAAATACTTTTGTATGGCGAAAATGCCTACTTACTTGTTTATGCTTTGGCTCACAATCTGGTATATTTTGCACTCTATAGTGTATGCCACTCGTCGAAGAACAAAAACAAGTCATATGGCACTTTTGTAGCTACTATGGATATGAAGTCCTCCACACGTTATTTCTCTTCAGTTACTGAACATATGAAGGGTCAGGAACTGTCTAATCAAGTATTAATGAATATGTATCTTGAATGTTATATCATTGTCTCCAAGACGCATCTGCGGCGGATAAGGCTGCGACAGTTTTGCTTTTTTGTGATTTTAATAAAACAATAGCTAAAAATCCCTTGACTGCTATTATTCAATTATTTCTAATCCAAAATCAAGGCACACTAGATGCAAGGAATTTTCAATTTTTGTTTCACTTTAATTTCTTTTTTGTCGAAATTTAATATTTTTAGCACAAATAATTTTGGGATTTTCAATTTTTATTTATTTCACTTTAATTTTTTTTGTTGATGTTTTTATTTAATATTTATTAGCACAAATAATTTTGGGAGCTGTTGCCCGTTCGAGACTTGAACACAGAATGAGCTCTAGAGATGCTTTCTCAAGCCTCATTCGTTCTATGCCAAAGGCAAAGCCTACTAGATCCAAAAAATTTTAAGAAAATTTGAACCAACTATATTTTTATACACGCTACCCATAGGGTAACATAGAAGGGTATTATAACTTTGTGCCGGCAGGAAATGTATGTAACAGGTAGAAGGAGGCATCTCCGACCTTATAAAGTATATATATTCTTGATCAGCATCAATAGCCGAGACGATCTAGCCATGTCCGTCTGTGTGTCTGTCCGTCTGTCCGTCTGTCCGTGTGAAACACTGGATCTCAGAGACTATAAGAGATAGAACTATAATTTGGTTTGTTTCAAATTTTTGTCATGCCCACATCCGCCCCCGCAAATCAAAAAAATCTAATAACAAGCGTAACTTTAGAGCTAGAGCTGTGAATTTTGGTATGTATAATAATATTAATAGTAATTGTGATTCTTGAAAATTTGCTTGCGATCAGATACAAATTGTGGAAGTTATTAAAGAAATACTTTTGCAGGGCAAAAACGTCTACTTACTAGGGGTTTTAGTTTCTTTGGCCGAAAATCTGGTATATTATGCCGTCTATGGTATATTTTGAATGTGGTACTATATCGGTATAACAAAAATACCATTTGGTATATTTTTAGTATTTTTGGTATATTTTGGAAAAATACGGCAATATTTTGCTTTTATTCAAAATGGGTTGCGGGTATCTCGAGCACACTCGACTGTAACTTTCTTACTTGTTCGTTTGTAGCATAAGCTCAAAGATATCACAAGCAATTATCGCAAATAAAGCAATTTGGTCTAGTTGTGATGTTATTCGCTTCCCACAATGACCAGCAGTTGTTCATAATTACTTGCTGAGTATGCGACTATCAAATACCCTGCACAAGAGAGAGCACAGGTCATATGTTTGTGAATTGAACAATTCAGCTCAATGGGTTTATAACAGGGTAAGATCTTCCATTAAAGGGGCCTTTCGGTCTTTAAGGAATTATGTCTTATTCTTTAGCCAAGTACGTTCGTGGAACAACCTCTCAATTGCCATGAATTTTGATTTCAAGACAGTAATAACGTTTTCAAGAACGCCCAAGTCCAATTATCAAATTACCTCTAACAAGTAAGAAAGTTACAGTCGAGTGTGCTCGACTGTGAGATACCCGCTACCCATTTTTAATAAGGGCAAAATATATTTCAAAATATACCGAAAATACTTAAGAAAAAATACTACAAATATACCAAAGGGTATGTTTGGTATATCGATACAGCACACCATTCAAAATATACCATAGACGACACAATGTACCAGATTGTCGGCCAAAGCAACTCAGACCCTAGTAAGTAGGCGTTTTTGCCCATACAAAAGTATTTCTTTGATAACTTCCACAATTTTTATCTGATCGCAAATTTTCAGGAATCATAACTACTATAGTAATTATAGTATGTACCAAAATTCGCAACACCAGCTTTAAAATTACGCTTGTTATTCGATTTTTTTTTGATTTGCGGGGGCGGACGTGGGCGTGGCAAAAATTTGAAACAATCTTGATCTGCGTGCAAACATAACAAATGCTGTCGAAAAAAAATTATAGCTCTATCTCTTATAGTCTCTGAGATCTAGGTGCTCATACGGACAGACGGACAGACACACAGACAGACAGACGGACTGACGGTCATGGCTATATCGTCTCGGCTGTTGACGCTGATCAAGAATATATATACTTTATAGGGTCGGAGATGCCTCCTTCTACCTGTTTCCTGCCGGCACAAAGTTATAATACCCTTCTACCCTATGGGTAGCGGGTATAAAAACGCAGATGAGGCTCGGTACCCAAACACTGGGATGGTGGAGAATCAGAGGTGAATGATGTTTGGAAAATACCTTAAAATACTTTTAAATGAGAACGCAGAATAGAATATTTCTTTTATTTATATGTTTATTTTATTTTATTTTACTTATTGCCGATAAGACCAATATTAAAATTAATAAAAGGCCTATACAAGTCCCAAGTGATTCCGAGTCATGATCGTATTGTTTGTTTCAAATTTGTATCACTACTTCAAAATAGAGAGCTTCTTCTTGCCGGAGAGGGACAATGACCTGTTGCAATTCTATTCTATTCTTCATTGCACTCATTTAAAGCGTATTGCCAAGTCGACTACCCAGCATCTTGGAAGCAGCTGCGGAAACCCGAAACCCAATGAAAATATTTGCGATTTGAGTTTAAGTGCTACAAATTTTATTTGAATCGTAATCTGGAAAATCTTAACAAACTGAACATTAAATTCTTGGTCTTCATGACTCAAGCAGAAGATCTTCAACGCGATCATAGAGACCTTCGATGATGCCACCGATTTTCTCGACAGCGGACATTTGCAGCATTTCAACATTAATACTCCTTCGGGATACGAGAATGTATCCGCTGCCAAGCACACGCCAGAGACAACATCGACGGTGGCAACAGCCTTGACCTTGCCCACCGTTGCAAAGGGCGGTGCTACAGCGAAGGCAGCCAAGCGGCAAGGCTCGGTAGCAGCCGCGTCGCCAGCCAAGCGAATATGGCGCGTCAAGCCCATGGGCAAGTTGAAGTTGAAGTTGTACGTCAGGACAGCAGCGGCAGCTAACAGCATCGCCAGCAATAGCATCGACAGTAACAGCATCGACAGCGATGACGACATCTTAAGCATGTAATTCAATCTATCCTCAAAAAATCTTCATATTCTTCTTCTTCTAGATTGTTTGCACTATGACCAGGGAACAAAGCTAACAACATCACCGATCAAAAAGATCACTCAATGCTGAAGCACAGCAAAGGGAACAGAGTCCGGGACACATTTCGGAGGCCGGCAACGATGCAGAGTTGCCGCGATATGTCCAGAACTATGCGGATGCACTACGTCTGCTGAAGCCAATCGAGGATTTCGCTTTGCTTGAGGAGAATTATCGTGACATCGTAAAATCTTATTGTTTGTTTCAAATTTTTATCACGACTACTTCAAAATATAGAACGCTTCTTCTTACCGGAGAGGGACAATGATAGTGTGACTGAGTGTAAGGACACTATGGGAGGAGCAAAGAGTTAATAAAGTTTGAACCAATTTACCAGTAACAAATTCCAATCATACCTGAGTTCAAATTTCCTTCACGGTTTCAGGTAGTTCCATTATATGCCACAAAAATCAGGCTGGTGTTGCCGATAAGACCAATATTGAAATTAATGAAAAGCCAATTCAAGTGCCAAGTGATTCCGAGTCAATTATATAATATTTTGCGTTTATTCAAAATGGGTAGCGGGTATCTCGCAGTCGAGAACACTCGACGGTAGCTTTCTTACTTGTTACTTGCGGGAGCCGTGCACAACACCCTGTGGCCACATATTCTGTAAGGAATGCATTGAAACTGCTGCAAATATAATGACCTGTTGCAATTCTCAAGTGGTTCTAGATTGTTTGCACTATGACCAGGGAACAAGCCTAACAATATACGCCAAAAATGAATTCAGCTATTGGCCAGCAGCTTAGTCTGGCCTAGATCGATAAGCACAATCAATGAACATATAGCATCTATGTTTTTAAGCGGTTCCAACGAAGTTGCGAGGGTTGCTCGATGTAAATCTGGCATCAAGCAAACATATCCTTTAATTAGATAGATGTTGTTATTGTTGTTGCATATTAAATAAATACTTTTGTATGGCGAAAATGCCTACTTACTTGTTTATGCTTTGGCTCACAATCTGGTATATTTTGCACTCTATAGTGTATGCCACTCGTCGAAGAACAAAAACAAGTCATATGGCACTTTTGTAGCTACTATGGATATGAAGTCCTCCACACGTTATTTCTCTTCAGTTACTGAACATATGAAGGGTCAGGAACTGTCTAATCAAGTATTAATGAATATGTATCTTGAATGTTATATCATTGTCTCCAAGACGCATCTGCGGCGGATAAGGCTGCGACAGTTTTGCTTTTTTTGTGATTTTAATAAAACAATAGCTAAAAATCCCTTGACTGCTATTATTCAATTATTTCTAATCCAAAATCAAGGCACACTAGATGCAAGGAATTTTCAATTTTTGTTTCACTTTAATTTCTTTTTGTCGAAATTTAATATTTTTAGCACAAATAATTTTGGGATTTTCAATTTTTATTTATTTCACTTTAATTTTTTTGTTGATGTTTTTATTTAATATTTATTAGCACAAATAATTTTGGGAGCTGTTGCCCGTTCGAGACTTGAACACAGAATGAGCTCTAGAGATGCTTTCTCAAGGCTCATTCGTTCTATGCCAAAGGCAAAGCCTACTAGATCCAAAAATTTTAAGAAAATTTGAACCAACTATATTTTTATACACGCTACCCATAGGGTAACATAGAAGGGTATTATAACTTTGTGCCGGCAGGAAATGTATGTAACAGGTAGAAGGAGGCATCTCCGACCTTATAAAGTATATATATTCTTGATCAGCATCAATAGCCGAGACGATCTAGCCATGTCCGTCTGTGTGTCTGTCCGTCTGTCCGTCTGTCCGTGTGAAACACTGGATCTCAGAGACTATAAGAGATAGAACTATAATTTGGTTTGTTTCAAATTTTTGTCATGCCCACATCCGCCCCCGCAAATCAAAAAAATCTAATAACAAGCGTAACTTTAGAGCTAGAGCTGTGAATTTTGGTATGTATAATAATATTAATAGTAATTGTGATTCTTGAAAATTTGCTTGCGATCAGATACAAATTGTGGAAGTTATTAAAGAAATACTTTTGCAGGGCAAAAACGTCTACTTACTAGGGGTTTTAGTTTCTTTGGCCGAAAATCTGGTATATTATGCCGTCTATGGTATATTTTGAATGTGGTACTATATCGGTATAACAAAAATACCATTTGGTATATTTTTAGTATTTTTGGTATATTTTGGAAAAATACGGCAATATTTTGCTTTTATTCAAAATGGGTTGCGGGTATCTCGAGCACACTCGACTGTAACTTTCTTTCTCAAAGATATCACAAGCAATTATCGCAAATAAAGCAATTTGGTCTACTTGTCATGTTATTCGCTTCCCACAATGACCAGCAGTTGTTCATAATTACTTGCTGAGTATGCGACTATCAAATACCCTGCACAAGAGAGAGCACAGGTCATATGTTTGTGAATTGAACAATTCAGCTCAATGGGTTCATAACAGGGTAAGATCTTCCATTAAACGGGCCTTTCGGTCTTTAAGGAATTATGTCTTATTCTTTAGCCAAGTACGTTCGTGGAACAACCTCTCAATTGCCATGAATTTTGATTTCAAGACAGTAATAACGTTTTCAAGAACGCCCAAGTCCAATTATCAAATTACCTCTAAAAACGCAGATGAGGCTCGGTACCCAAACACTGGGATGGTGGAGAATCAGAGGTGAATGATGTTTGGAAAATACCTTTAAATACTTTTAAATGAGAATGCAGAATAGAATATTTCTTTTATTTATATGTTTATTTTATTTTATTTTATTTTACTTATTGCCGATAAGACCAATATTGAAATTAATAATGATCTTTTTGATCGGTGATGTTGTTAGCTTTGTTCCCTGGACATAGTGCAAACAATCTACAAGAAGAAGAATATGAAGATTTTTTGAGGATAGATTGAATTACATGCTTAAGATGTCGTCATCGCTGTCGATGCTGTTACTGTCGATGCTATTGCTGGCGATGCTGTTAGCTGCCGCTGCTGTCCTGACGTACAACTTCAACTTCAACTTGCCCATGGGCTTGACGCGCCATATTCGCTTGGCTGGCGACGCGGCTGCTACCGAGCCTTGCCGCTTGGCTGCCTTCGCTGTAGCACCGCCCTTCGCAACGGTGGGCAAGGTCAAGGCTGTTGCCACCGTCGATGTTGTCTCTGGCGTGTGCTTGGCAGCGGATACATTCTCGTATCCCGAAGGAGTATTAATGTTGAAATGCTGCAAATGTCCGCTGTCGGGAAAATCGGTGGCATCATCGAAGGTCTCTATGATCGCGTTGAAGATCTTCTGCTTGAGTCATGAAGACCAAGAATTTAATGTTCAGTTTGTTAAGATTTTCCAGATTACGATTCAAATAAAATTTGTAGCACTTAAACTCAAATCGCAAATATTTTCATTGAGTTTCGGGTTTCCGCAGCTGCTTCCAAGATGCTGGGTAGTCGACTTGGCAATACGCTTTAAATGAGTGCAATGAAGAATAGAATAGAATTGCAACAGGTCATTGTCCTTCTCCGGTAGCCAGGGAATACAATATACGCCAACAATGAATTCAGCTATTGGCCAGCAGCTTAGTCTGGCCTAGATCGATAAGCACAATCAATGAACATATAGCATCATTGTTTTTAAGCGGTTACAACGAAGTTGCGAGGGTTGTTCGATGTAAATCTGGCATGAAGCAAACATATCCTTTAATTAGAAAGATGTTGTTATAAAGGAATAAAGAGGAATTTGCATATTTGAATAAATATATTTGTATGGGCGAAAACGCCTACTTACTTGTTTATGCTTTGGCTCACAATCTGGTATATTCTGCACTCTATAGTGTATGCCACTCGTCGAAGAACAAAAACAAGTCATATAGCACTTTTGTAGCTACTATGAATATGAAGTCCTCCACACGTTATTTCTCTTCAGTTACTGAACATATGAAGGGTCAGGAACTGTCTAATCAAATATTAATGAATATGACATGTGCACTAAAGGCATATCGTGAGCATCATGGGAGTTTGCCCGACCGCATTCTCTTTTTCCGCGACGGTGAAGGTGATGGTCAGCTAAATCAAGTATTCAATATTGAGGTGAAGTTCCTCAAAACTCGACTGGACGAGATCTATAAATCGGCGGGAAGAGATAAAGGTTGCAATTTGGCATTTATTGTTGTAACAAAAAGAATTAACATACGTTACTTTGTGAATAAGCGCAATCCCGAACCTGGAACAATAGTCGAAGTCGATGATGTTATCACTTTGCCCGAGCGTTATGATTTCTATTTGGTTTCGCAGGCCATAGAACAAGGTACTGTTTCTCCAACGAACTACAGCATGGGTCTGAATGCTGATAAGATCCAAATACTCAAGTACAAAATGACACATATGTACTACAATTGATCTGGAACTTGCCGAGTCCCTGCAGTTTGTCAATATGCTAGCTATACAAGTACGTCCAACACTAGAACCACTTGAGAATTGCAACAGGCAACGAAGTAAAATTTACTGTTTGTGCAGTCCCTGCAGTTTGTCAATATGCTCATAAGCTAGCATTTTTGATAGCTGAGAGTATTCACCGTGCACCATCTTCGGGTTTGGAAAACCAACTGTTTTTCTTGTAAAACTTGACTATCATTATGAATATTTCAATATGTAAATCTTATCGTTCATACTGAATACTTAAAATGTATAATAAAGATTAATTTGATATTTCATATTTTTAATGCCGCTTATTTGCATTGCATTGTAGTTTTTTTCAGTGACAGCTGATTGATCATTCAACTGATTTCGAAAATAAATATTGGTTTGTAACTAACTTATTGCAGTTTGTTATTATACCTGCATTATAAGTTTCTGCCGGCAGGAAATGTATGTAACAGAAAGAGGCATCTCCAACCCTATAAAGTATATATATAGTATATGTTAGTACACACACTGATAGCTGTAGCTTTCTTACATGTTTTTTCACTTGACTTGATAATTATATGATAACTTACATGTATTTTAAATAAGTTGGAGTTCCGAATTATCTTTTTTCTGATTGAGCCCTCTATTTAATAACTAGAAATTTATAAGCTCTTGTATTTCTAATCCAAAATCAAGGCACACTAGATGCAAATATTTAAAAAAAAATTTTTTTCACTTTTTTTTTGTTGAAATTTAATATTTTTTTAGCACAAATAATTTTGGGATTTTCAATTTTTTATTTTTTTCACTTTAATTTTTTTTTGTCGAAATTCTTATTTAATATTTTGTAACACAAACAATTTTGGGATTTTCAAGTTTTATTTTTTTCACTTTAATTTTTTTTGTTGATGTTTTTATTTAATATTTTTTAGCACAAATAATTTTGGGAGCTGTTGCTCGTTCGAGACTTGAACACAGAATGAACTCTAGAGATGCTTTCTCAAGGCTCATTCGTTCTATTCCAAAAGCAAAGCCTACTAGATCCAAAAAATTTTAAGAAAATTTGAACCAACTCTATATTTTTCGATTCTAGCATAAGCTCAAAGATATCACAAGCAATTATCGCAAATAAAGCAATTTGGTCTACTTCTCATGTTATTCACTTCCCACAATGACCAGATGGGTATGCGACTATCAAATACCCTGCACAAGGGAGAGCACATATCATAAGTTTGTGAATAGAACAATTTAATCAACCGTCAATATACACCCCATAGATAAACGAGTACAGGGTATGCATTGCTTAGCGCTGCAAACTAGGCCCGACGGGCTTCGTTTGCTGTCAGATGGTGATAACATTGTATTAACAACTCTATGCAGATGCCTTTTAAACTTAATGTTGCCATTGTCAGTAGGCTGCAGGGCATTAAAACTCACCACAGAGTGCTTTTTATTTGTTGTCTTTTTTTCTTATATTCTGAGTGGGGGGCACTGAGAATGCAAGTGTCACTCACTACTCCACACACAGCCGGCTTTTGTAGGTGTCGCTAGTGTTGAAAGAGGTGTGCCGGGGGGGAAGGGGAAGGGGCTGCTAACCCACTCAAAACAAACAAATCAAAGCAGAGAAATGCACGTGCTGTCACATAGATGGCGCTAAGTCAGAGACTGAGTCGCTGCGACTGCGACGGCGACGGCGACTGAACCGATTCCATCACTGAGCCGAAGCCATGCACAACAACACCCGAGCCTGTGCTCGGCTGGAGCCGAAGGGAGCGCGCTGAGCCTGTGTTTCTAGCTTATAATTCACCACACGAGCAGCCAGCTGGCACAGTCGTCGGCCGGCTTTCGCAGTGTTCGCACGTGTCGCGCTTTAAATCGCAGAAAAACGCAAACGCAAAGTAACGGTATCGAAAATACACAGTTTATCGAAAATAAGCGTAAGCAGAAATTGTCAACACACACGTGTGGAGTCTAAGCAAAATAACTGTGTCTTCTGCGTATTAACTATTCTCGTTGTTGTTGTTGTTGTTTTTAGTGTTAATATCATCGTCGTTGTGTTCGTTTTTGTTGTTGCTGGCTTTCGCGGTTATTGGATTTTTATTTTGAGGCCACGTCGCAGCTGCTGTTGCTGGCGCTGTTTCGTCCATTTTTTTTTGTTTTTGTTTTGTTTGATAAGTGAAACAGAAACCGCGTTTGGCTTTGGCTTAAGCTTTGGCTTTGGCTTTCGCTTTGGCTTTGGCGGCAACATCCGCGTGTGCGAGAAAGGAGTGAAAAAAGTTATTAATCATTAAAGAACATTTATGTCGCGTGCTGTCACACACAAACACCAATACAACAAGGCACACACATACACACAGTCGAGCGAGGCTTGTGCTGTGCGGGAGCGAGTGAGAGGGCGCAACAATGCTGCGCCTAAAGCGGAAATTTAGTTTGCTTTGTTTATTCTGTCTCGTCGTCTTTTATTTTTTTGTTCTCGTGTGCTCTTTTTTTTTTTTGATGGTCCTCTTTAAACTTGTGCACTGTCTTTGTGTTGCGGTGCCGCTTACGTTAACGTTTACGTTTAACGTATTAAGCTTTATGTTGACGCTGGCGTTGACGCCGACGCTGACGTTTCGTGTTAGTTCGCGTTCATGTTGCCGTTTATTCTTTATGCTTTTATCGCGTCAAATATTTCATGTGCTCCGAGAAAAAAAGGAAAGTGCGAGAGAGAAGGAAACAATCCCGAGTCCGATTCGCAATATGAAATGTGAATTTGAGAATTGGAATTTGCATTTGTTGTTGTTGCTGTTGCTGTTAGTCTTGTTGTTGTTGATGACGGCAGCTGTCAAAAAGGTTACGAGCTTTTCATCTTCGTGTTGCCCCCCTTCTACTTCTTTTTCGTTCTCTTCACGTGTGATTCGCTTTTGATTCTGATGTTATTCGCATTCTTTTGGGTGTTTCAATACAGTGCAATATTTAGAATTGAAATCCATACTCAAAAGTGGTAAGCTTTTAATAAATAATTTTCTAATTTCAATTATTATTTTTAATCAGTATAAAGTTATGCCTTATTTTATTCGACCATGTTGATTTGGCCTTCAGCTTTAATTTAGATATAATTTTTGAGTTGTATTTTTTCACTCAAATTTTAGAGTTCGAATTTTTAATGTATGAGCTTCAATTTAGAGATTCATGTGGTAAACGATTATCCAATTTTAAAAATATTAAATTATTTCGAGTCCACTTTCAATTTGTAAAACCCGAATCATGGATGAATTTAGTGCAATATATTTAGTTGTAATCGATTTTTGAGAATAGAGTGATTGACGTTGTGTGAAATTCGAAATCAGGAACATCTGACACCCCGAGTAACTGAAAAGTGAGTCTGTTAGTCATTGCGGCATTCACCTGCAGCTTATTGATCCTCTGTCAGGCCGTTCTTCTTCTTCTTCTTCTTTGCCACAAGCTGTTAATATAAATTCTGGAGTGTCTTACGATTCGTCGTCCGTCCCGTCCGTCGCAACGATTTATGAAAATTGAAGTCTTTGTTTTATTGTCCTGGGGAAAATGGCAAACGGCCGTCGAATGCCATCGAAACTGGCTCCGCCTTTGACTTCCCTCCTCATTGTTGCCACTTGCTTCAATATTTTATGCAAAACATCTCGAGCCCTTGCTTCCGTTCCTCCATTCAGTGCCCAATCACCGCACTCCGCACTTCGCTCTCTGCTCTTCACCTGTCTCCAGCACTTGATTTAGCATCAGGCTCCTGAGCTCTCGGTGCTTAGTGCTTCAGTGTTCGGTGCTTAGTGCTCAACTCTTGCTTCTGCTCCTCCCTCTCCCTCTCCCTTTCCCTATCCTTCTTGCTTCTCCGTCTCCGTGTTCAGTTCAATTCGTACTTCGACCTACTTTGATTCCGCTTGCCGTGTTTTCACTTCATATTTGTGCGTTCCTCCACCTGGCTCCCTAATGTGGCTAATACCGAATATCGGCTCTGCTTTTTCTGTTCTATATATTTTCCTTATTTTTTTTGTTGTTTTTTTTTTTGGGTCTTTTACACTGACAAATCGCAGTAGGTCGATTGTGCCAATTTGGCAATATTAGCAGCATTATTTATTCTATTGTTTTTATTGGATTTTTGTGTTAATTTCTTTGATTCAATTCGCTTCGATTGTGCTGCATATTTCGTTGCACGTTTTTCGCTCAGTGTTTTTTTTTTCGGGGGTCTTGCGTGTCGTTTTTATAACCTTTCTCCTCACGTTGCCATATCTCGATAGTCTCGACTGTGCCGCTTGGCACACAATTGCCATAATTCAATTTTAGTTTTAATTTCCGCTTTTCGGCGTAAATTGCATTTGCATTCACACACTGCCTGAGTGTGTGGTGGTGTGTGTGTTGGTATTGTTGTGTGTGTGTCAGCTTTAATCGCTTTCGACACTATCGAATACATGTTGTATATATCTATATATGAGTGTGTGTGTCTCTCTATAGCCAAATATATCGCGAGTGTAAATCGAAAAACGCGCAAATTGCAATCACAAATGGCTCTGAAGATGATGAAGTGGCTGGCAGCAGACGCCTGGCTAGGATTGGCATTGGCATTGGCAATGGGCTTCTCCTCGTTGCCTCTGGCCGAGGGCGGCTCCTGTCGTGAAGCGCAGCTCTGCTGCAATGGCCGCGATTCGTCCTGCGTGGTGCAGAAGGCTCCCATCAATGCCATCATCGAGGACCTCAGCGATAAGCCGTGCTATTGCGATCACGCCTGCCTCAAGCTCGGCGACTGCTGCGACGACTTCAAGGATCATTGTGGGGGTAAGTTACATTACAAAATTATATATTCCATTATTTTTGTATATTTTATGTCACATTATTATCCCAATTCTAAGAATGTTCAATGGGAATTGTCTGCCTTTAAACTTTACAGCACATTTATTAGATTATATTTCATTACAAATTATATTCCATTATTTTTGTATATTTTATGTCATATTTTTATCCCAATTCTAAGAATGAACATTCTTGGGAATTGACAGAACATTTATCAGAAAATATTTGAAGTTTCATTACAAATTATATTCCATTATTTTTGTATATTTTATGTCACCTTATGAGAGCGTCCTTAAGATCCAAGTTTTAATGTTCAATAGGAATTGACTTCTTTTCTACTTGGTTAAGGTTGATAGAACATCAAATTTAGAATTATTCAACTATCGCGCATGCATAAAACTAAAAATAAATTGAATTATCTGATAATTGAAAAAAACATTTTTAAAAAGAAGAAAGAGAACATTATTTTCTTAACATTCTTCTTCTTTTCTTTTCGACGATGTTGAACTTCACAGAACATTTAAAAGATGTTTTATAGATCGTCAAATTTATATTTATACTTTTATGAATTTATTCTACTATCGTGAATGCATAAAACTAAAACTAAGCTGAGCCATCCGATAATTGAAAATAACTTTTTTACGCTAGACATTACGATACGATTAAGTGAAGAACATGATATTTTAGAAAAACCCTTTTAATTCCAAATTTAAATTTAGGAAAAAACGATATCAAAGTCTTATTATTATTATGAAACATCCACCAATATAATATTCCATTGCTGATCGAAATTAAGCTGTGCAGTTCTAGATCAGAAAGATTCTTTGAGTGGGAATTTGTTGCAATACTTGAGGTTCTTCTATAAGTAGTATGATATTCTCTTGAGATTTCAAAACTCACAACCGGGAGAGATTGTAATGAAATGCGAATAAAGCAACTCGATTATGGCAATCTCTGGGAATGTGTGATAAATATTTCAGCAAATGAGAAAGGGTTCGACTGCGGGATGATGTCTAAAGACTGTGCTCAGGCTACAGTTCATTACCGGAGCGTAAAAAGATACTTACATACTCGTATACAAAACTAGTTGTAGGACAAGACGAAGCATCTCTCGCAGCTCGCAGCTCGCTTCTTGACAGCCTCAATATGCTGCGGCTCAGAGGCAAGTTTCAATCGGCGTCGTCCCGTCTTGGCTGTGGTTCCCTTCTTTGCTTTTGCTCCTGCTCCTGCTCCTGCTGATTGCGGCTGAGAAGCATGTAACTAGGACTATAAAAAGGCCAACTTAATGGCCACATCCACAACTAAGAGCAACATTCATGGCTCGTTGGCTCCTCTCGCTCTCGCAGCTCTCACTGTTGCTGTCAGTCTCCACTCCTCTCTGACATCCTCACATCCTGTGTGTGTGTGTGTGTGTGTGTGTGATGCGGCTACAATTTGTTCTTTTGCGTTTCCCGTCGGTTTTTTTATTCAGAGGCAGCAACAGCAGCAGCTTGTTGTTTTGTTTTTCCTTTTGTCGAAAGTACAATAGCTAAAGGGCTTTAATTTTATTACACACAGCAAATAAAGTCAACGAACATGCGGCGGCATTTTCCCCATCGTCTCTTGTTCAGTTCCCAGTCTGCCAAATTAAATAAGATACAGTCAGACAGACAGACAGACGGACGGACGGACAGACGGACAGACATGGCCAGAGAGACACTGACACGAGACACGAGAGCAGGATGCTGCAGGGGATACAGACTGAGTGGAAGACAGCTGGGCAGGATGGCAGGGGGGCAGAGGGAAGTCTTGGCCAAAAGTTGGCAGCATTTTTCGTGCCAGCTGCGGCTACAACTTGCCACATACCAAAATGAGAGGCACAGAGAGAGAGAGAGAGAGAGAAAATGCAAAAAATACGAGATGCAGCAAGATGTGCAGATACCCTTCAAAAGGCAGCACAAGACACCTTGTCACATACGCGACGGCTGCAGCATGCGACCCTGCGTCAAGCACAGTGGTGCAGGGTATGCAAAAACTACCAAAAACATTCGCAGGAGGCAAAACAGCAACCACAGCAACAGCAACAGCAACAGCAGCTGAGGGAAGCCCAAGTTTATTTAATTTTGTATCAAATTTGATTTGATTTTTATTGTTCTCATTCGCATTCGCATTTGCATGGTTGTTGTTGTTGTTGTAGTTGTTTTTGCTTCTTCTGCTGTTGTTGTAGTGAAGAACAAGTGAGATTTATGATTTGAACAACAGGGGCCCATCAATTAAACAGCCGCCACAAAGAATGCCATAAATACTCTGGAACTAATACGACAACACAACCCCACACACACACTTACACACACACACACTCGCGCAGTGTGTGTAGAGAGAAACATTGACAATCATTTGCCTGCCTCGGGACTGGACCAAGGTATCCTCCTCGCATCGAGGCTGAAAGACAGGAGCAGCTCAGCCTTTGAAGCGGTTAAAGTGGGCGCAAAGTAATAAGAAAATACACCTTAGAATAATAGTATATTAGTATACTTGGACCAATATACTAATTATTGGTGTATTTGTATATTAGTATGTCAATATATTAGTATATTTGTTTACTAGTATATCAGAAAATGCTTTTTAGTATAATGGTATATTATTGGTCTGTTTGCTAGTAACTTAATGTATCAGAAATTTAGTATATTAGTATATTAATGTATTAGCATAATTACAAATTAGTATATTGGTATTTTAGCATATTAGTATATCAGTATATTGGTATATGATTTAGTATATTGTTATACTGGTATATTAGTATATTACTGTAGTAATATATTATTGATTTAAAATTTATTTATTTCATATTAATGTATTAGTATAATTACAAATTAGTATAATGGAATTTTAGCATATTAGTATATCAGTATATTGGTATATTAATTACTATATTGTTATACTGGTATATTAGTATATTACTGAATTATTGTAGTAATATATTATTGATTTAATATTTATTTATTTCATATTTAGACATCTTAAAATTCAATTCCTTATTATACTTTACTTTGGAAAATCTTAGTTCTTTTGGATTTATACGAAGTATAACCGTAAAACTCCTTTAGGGAATTCATTTATTATTGATTACTTATTTATTTTTGTATTACATATTTGTATCTTACAATTAGAGTTGTTTCAAGGTCGAGCTCTTTATTTTCAAATGAAACTCATATTACAAACATAATTTATGGCAGTTTGTCTAGCCTAATTGACTTTATTAAGGTGACTTTGTTTCCATTGAACCGCTCCTTTGTGAGCTGCTCGCAGGACTGATTCTTTTTACTATGCTGCTCTACGCCTTAGTATTTTATTTGAACGTCTATAACTACCAATTAAGTTGGTAAATATATCGTCCTATAAACATAACAAACATGTCAAACTAACAGACAGACAAGAGCAGGAGTCAGAGTCGGAGATGGAGACAGAGATGGAGTTGGGGAGCTACAATCTGAGTGACAGGCGGAGAAGGGAAATGCGTATAAAGCGATAAATGTCAAGTTAAAAAGAAGACGGCAACAGCATTGCGCTCCTCGTAAAGCTGTTGCTGTTTATAGCGAACGGATGGATCGGGCTTGATTGACCAGTATATAAGCCACAAGGAAGAGGGCAAAAGGAAGTTGCACATACAGATACATATATATGTTTTGTTATGTATTTGCCATCGTCTCATCCATTCATCTTAAGTGCGGATAACTAGGTGTGTGTTTGGGGGGAGCTCAATCAATCAATCAATCAAAGTCGCCTTTTGTGTAAGCAAAACATATCGATAACGCGCCGAAATGAAATGCCGATTGGTGTTTCAATTCAGCAACAATGACAATTCTGGCCTTAAAGCCGCAATCAATTGAAAACATCCCATCCACCCAACCGATTTCCTTTCTCTTTTTCGATTTATTTTTGTCTCTTCCTCTGCTGCAGCAAACCTTCAATCATTCAACTAATATAATTTACGCTAATTAGTCTCACAGCAATGGCAGTGGGAATTATTGCCAATTGAGGAGCTTTGTCAAAAGACCTCGTACTAGAAGCGTGGACAGTTTTCCTTGTTTTGTTTTTCCACGCATAATTAATGACGGATCGCTTGCTTCCCGCCATCGATATGACCTTTGACTCGCAACCCACACAAAGTATTTCGCTCTCAAAACGAATTGCGGTTGCCCTAGGATAGGCTAGAGTAATGGAATGGATACCAAGTTTAGTCTGTGGGCTAAGCGCATATCGAATGACCAAAGGAGCTGTCCCTTCGTTTTGTTGTTCTGTTTTGACCCTTTCAGTCAGACTCAGATTTCAAATTGTAAACGACAAGTGACTGTGAATGCGAAAGGCCATGAACATAGAACTCGGATTCAGACTCGGAGTCAGAGTCGGACTTGCACCTCTATTTCAGATAGCTTTGACGTGGTCGGTTCGGATGGGGAGGAGAGAGAGTGCGAGTGGTTGGTAAATGAAACACATTTGCGTCAAGACTTATCAAATCAAATAAATCAGTTGGGAAATAGCAAAGCAGCAATGGAGAAAACTCGAGCTCGATGCTCGCTGCTGCAATGCCCTGTAAATTATGGATTGGAAGCACTAACTCTTTGATTGATGAACCCTTTCTGGGGACTTATCGTGCACAGGGTATATTAAAAAGGACTCAGGACTGTCTTGCTGCTGCTGTTGATGCAGTAGTCTAATGAGCGCTGATTTGGACTTGCTACACTCCATTTGACTAGACTCTCAACAGGCTCAGCTGTCGGACTGACTGACTGACTGAGTGACTGAGTGAATGACTGCCGGACTCGTCGTCAGTCGTAATTGAATGTCCTTCAGAGCTGGGGATGAATGCTGCCAGTTGGTGCGCAACTTTCGAGTGCCTTTTGAGATTTCAATAGCTCAACAGTTATGGCCAAACTACGTGCGAGTCAGCGGACGTCAGACAGACAGACAGACAGACAGACGGATGGACGGCGGGACAGCTCGAAAGTTGTTGGCAACTTTGGCCAAGTTTTCCGGGTTGACTCGACAGGGCCAAACAAATACAGACAGCCAAGTCCTGGCCTAGTCCCTAAAGCCTAAGGCCTAAGGCTGACTGCAGCCTAAAGCCAACTTAGTCCACGGCTAATGCCTGCGCTCTAAAATGGCTTTTAAAAACGGATTTAAATATTAATTATTATCAAAATGGCCAACACTCAATTAAGGAGGGCCAGGGAGAGGTCTCCCGACTCCCAACTGTGGCATTGTCCCGCTTTCCTCTTTCGCTGTGCCATCCCCATTCGGAATATGCTAGTGTGTGACAGTGTGTGTGTGTGTGTGTTGTCTGCACCCAATGATAATAATATTGTAATTATAATGAAAACGTTTATAAATGCTTGACACGCCCATGCACACTCCCCTGTCTCTGTCCCTGTCCCTGTCCCTGTCGACAAGCATATGCTCATAAAATCCACGCAGACAGCCAAATGGCCATTATAATTGACATGCACACACACACACACAACGACTATGTGTGTGAGTGTGTGTGTGTGTGCTTGACACTGATGAACAATGATGGACGAGGCAAATTGGAGGCGTGGCGTCCTTTAGTCGAATACTTGCCAAAGACTTTTCGGCTCAAACTTTTAGCACTTTATTAATTTGATTTGGTGTATTAAACGCATTTTCATTCAAACGCCCACATCAGCAATTTGTTTTTGCCGAGCCTGTCAAATCTTAGCTCTAGTTAACCCCAAAATAGACAGCAGACACCCGAGAACGAGAACGTCTTACGGCCGAGGTCAGTGATATAATCAAAAAATAGTCCTTTAACTAAATATTAAATGTTTTTGATCCGTGGCGTATGTAATTGTTAAAAGTTGAGTTAATGAATTGATAGCTATTCTCTAGATTCATATTGCTTGGTTTCTCAGAATTTTTAAAGCTTTCGCAATGCTCGACTACGAAATTGTCCTTTAACTTGATACTAAACTCTCTTTGCTATGGAATATTAAGAAGTTTCCGTTGTGCTGTAAACAGGATGAAATGTTATTTGCTAAATTTCTCCACTTGCAAATCTCCCGATTCCATCATCAATACTAATCGGACTTTCTTCCACCTTGGGTTACGTTGGATTACGTTTACTACCCCAGTAGACTGTGCTTACCTTGTTAAGGCCGTCCGACTGTTTTCAGCCTAGCCCTATTACAATCATAGCACTATTCACAACTCTATTGAAGTTTGCCTTCATGAACCGAAACGACAAGAACAACGATTCTAGTGCTACGGCAACACGAACGTTGCCGGCGAAGACCGATTACACACTGAAGGGACGACTATCAAACGAACAATTGGATCGCAACTTTTGGAGGCACGTGGATGTTGTTAAGGCGCTCGTCTCACAGCATTCGCAGATGAGGGATCACAAGCTGTGCGCCAAGTGGCTAAGTATTCTGTGGCGCACCTCCATGGAGGAGAAGTTTGCGCGCAACTGTCTGATTGTGCTGATGATGACGCAGCTCAAGAGGGATAATGTGCTCTCCTTTCCCTTCAACGTCGTCAGCAATTTCAAACGGGATGTGCGTTGTGTGCTCAAAGATTACAACCATCGCCAAAGGCGAGAGGGAACCGAAGCTCGCATGGAGCTAGTTGCCAGTCCGTTGGAGGTGCGGGTACCGGAGCCCTCAACGGCTAGCTCGGAGGTGGTTCCGGCCTATATGAAAAAACGTGAAAGTGAAATGGAAATCAATTTGAATGACGATGTCGTCACCATAAAGATTGAGCCCGGCAAACGGACAATGACCATACAACAAAAGGATTCGCGAGCATCATGCGCTTCCGTTGCTCCTCAAGCAGCACGAGCTGAGCGTGTTCTTCAGGAACGAGACCTCAAAATGCAGATGATCGAGCGACGCAAGACCGAGGAACGAGAGCAGCGCATCAAACGGGAACGGAAGCGGGAACTGCAGCGGAGAACTGAAGTTCAAGACAGGCGCTTTGAGGATCTGCAGCTGCAGAAAGGACGCATCCGTAACGAGAGGGAGCATAACGAGATGCTGATCAAGGTGCAACAGCGACGCGAGGAGGAGCGCCTTCGTCTTGAGCGCCGAAAGTCTGAGCAACAAGTAGGACGAGCTGGAGTTTCTTGGGATCAGCAGATGCAGCGTCAAGAGGAAGAGCTCAAGAGGCGCCGCAAGGAGGAAAGAAGACGACAGAGGATTGCTACGATTAACAAGAGTGAAACAACTACCCGAGACAGGCGAAGAAACTCCGTCTGTGAAGAGATCATGAAGAGACGCAAGCAACTTAAAAACTCGGAGCAACGAATTCAGGATATTAGCATTGGAGTCATGGAACGGGATTCTCAAGAGAAGCTTCGGCAAATGAAAATTCTAATGAGGCAACAACGAATCGCGGAACTCGATAGGAAAGAGCGCAACTTGACTGCAGAGTTGGGCAAGCTCCTGAGAGAACAAGAAGAACGCGATCGTCAGCGATCTGAATGCGATAAATATAAGGGATCTGAATTGATGAATGAATTGGAAATGTTTGAAGCGCAACGTGAAAAACGCAGAAAAGATGCCGAGCGCGATGCCGAAGAACTGAGGAACATTGATGAGCGTCTGAAGACAGTGGAGCGCAGAAGACTGAGACATCAACGCGAAGAAGAGTTACTTAAAAGAGAGCGAGACGAACTCGAGAAGCTCATAGGGAACAATGTAGATCGGCAAGAGTTGGAAGCTAGACAAACGGAAGAGGAACTTGAAAGTCACAAAGTCGAGAAGATAGAAATAAAAAGAAAAGATGAAGCAACAAAGCAGCGAAGAGGAGAACTTGAAATAGAGAAGATAGCAAGGGAAAAGGAAAAAGCGGAACGCACCATGGAAGAGCAAATTGGACGAAAAGAAAAATTATGCAACGATGGTTATTCGCTAATAAATACTCAATGGAAAAACCCCGCGGTGGTCCGCAAGACCAGTAAGAATGTATGGCAGGAATGGAAAGAGAAATCGGTGCCAATAACTAGACAACAGCAGCAAATGGAGAAGCGAGAGCAGCAGCAAGAGGAACGAATAGAGAATCCTTCAGAGACTGCTCTAGATCAGTTGTCTAGGGTGCAAAATGAATCCGTCTTTCAAGTGCCATCGCACCAAGAGCGCTTCAATCGACAGGTATCGGAGCAGCTCAGTAGATTGAAGGTTTGCCAGCGGACGGTCGTCGAGATTGTAGCGCTGAAGAAGCAGTTGAAGAAAGAGATCAGAGCACGTAACAAGATGCTGCAATGGCTGCATGCGCCAGGCAATGAAGATCTGAATACCGCACGGGTGGAGGCGGGCCTCGATGCATTGCTATCGTCGGCTACCAAGAATAGTTCCACCTCAGATCTGTCGTGCTGTGGCTGTAATGGATTATCATCGGATATGGATGAGGTGGGAGTTTCTAATATCGACATAAAAGCCCAGTCGAAGGTGTTGCACAAGAATGCAAATGAGGAGGAGATGCAGCCGCAGTCAAAGCTGTTCTTTAATCCACCGATCTCGAAGGTTTTCGCTATGTCCTCAAAGAAATCAAACGAAGAGCCAGTAGCAATCAGTTCAGGAAGACTCTCTGATGTGACTGAAGCACCTTCGCTCAGCTTTCATTGGCGTTCCAAAGCACGGCAGCATAATTATAACAACATTCCCGCTCGGAATTTCTCAAGTAGCGATCATTGTGGGATAAGGACTGATAAAATGAATGAAGAACCTACCCCTCCGGAGCTCTCAAGGGGTGAACACCGGGTGCGTTTCCTGGATCCGAAAGAAGACGAGGAGCCAACGATAGGTGAAACTAGTAAAGAATCTGTGTGCAGCTGTCGACGTCGTTGCGAAGAGCATCCGGATAATACCGAAGTCAGGGAGGAGCCCAAGCCGGAATCTCCGGTAGTTAAAGCAAAGCACGCAAAGCGACAATCAGCTGGAGAACAGGTGCGTCAATATGTGGAAAAATACCAACAACTGCTCACCGATTTAACCCCAGCGAAGCAAACTGCTAAGGAGGTGAATAAAGCACGCACTTTTGAGCTCGTTAAGATATTCCTGAGCCAACAGAACGAAGAGCAAAAGAATCGCGAGGAAGATAAGCGCCGGCGACAACAACAGCGCCAATTGTCCAGTCGAATTTGTGCAAATCGAGTGCGTCAGACGATCGCTGAATTGCAGCGTCGGATGTGCGGCGATTATACAAAAAAAGATCAAGAACCGATTTGCGATAATGCAGAACTCTTGGCGAATTGCAACAGACGACGAAAACTAGTATTAACGAAATCGAACTCATCGATGGAGCTGCGGCATATGAATTACTTACGATTGTACCAAAGCTGTATGAAACGCTCTTGGGCCTCAGTCGAGAGTTTGTTTCACACAACCGCTGCCTCGGCGACTGATTGTCGAGTTTGTGAAGGGAAGACAGCGAGCGAGGAGCAGGAAATGGAAAGTGATCACTCAAGTGTTGAGACGCTGATCG
Organism: Drosophila sulfurigaster albostrigata; assembly: GCF_023558435.1. NCBI lineage: Eukaryota > Metazoa > Arthropoda > Insecta > Diptera > Drosophilidae > Drosophila > Drosophila sulfurigaster. The sequence goes on from NC_084885.1 coordinate 32,391,030, forward strand.
GAGATGATGAGGTTGAGGAGAAACAAGTTCGCAAGACGTTCAGTGCAATGAAAAAAAGGACCCAACGACGTTTGATCCGTTCGTGGAGTAAGCATCTACTTGATGTGTCCCTAAAGCAATTGGACAAATCAAAGACAGAGCATCAGCAATTGCAGATGGTGAAACGCAAATTGCGAGTGATGATGCAATATGGACAACCGAGGATCTATCGTCCCATGATGCGCACGGCATTCGCAATGTTAAAGTGAATCAACTCAGCTGCAGTTGGTGTCGCGTGCAGGCGAAGCATAAGTTAACGATGAAGCGGCAGCTGGCATGTCGTTGCTTCGCCCTGTGTGGCAACATCTTTCAGGAGTCTTGCAGCTGCTGCTGCGAGCAACTCTAAAAGCGGAATACGTAATGGGAAAGCAAAGAAAGAATCAAAATTGAATAGGAAATTGTTATTATTTCAGTGTAGTTATTTTATATGTTATTTTAGCTAGATGTAATTAAATGCTAGCAAGCGGCAAAAACAAAGTACATCATAGTTTTCAAAAGGTATAGGTAAAGAAATAAGCTTTAGAAAGAAAGAAACCAGATCAGTTCAATTAAATAGATAGCAGGAAGTCAAATAGAGGAATCAGATGTTATTTGTGGCACTAAGTTTTAGTAGAACCCCTAATAGGAGCGAAGCATAGACCAGTGTAGGTCCGTATCTGAACCGGCATAAGTTTGCTTCGAGGTATTTCAGTCAGAGTCGGGATAACGCTGGACATTCACAGTGAAGATGCTGCAGTATTTCCTTATCTCCGGAGTCGTTACATTTCCTGCATTCACTCACTATTCGTGAGCTAACTTTACCTCATGATCAGCCCACAAACAGTGTCTAGTTAAAATGCCGAGCATTTGCCTGCAGTCTTTCCTTGAAAGCTGCATAAGGTACTTGATTAAGCTGATGTCTATAGAGCATTAGTTCTCGTCTTATCGACGCTTAGCGTGTACTCTAATTTATGTACCAAGAGATCTCAGGGATATCGAAATATTATGCATATTATCCTATCCCCTCTTTGGGAAGGGTATCTGCGATCTAATTGCCATCGATGCCCCCCGTTAGCTTGGGATCCAACGACCCTATTGCTCTTCTGCTATCCGTGATAACCTCAGAGTCCATTGATGTATTTATGACATTCTGCTAGGCAAATATTGGCACAGTGAATTGCGAGGCAAAATATTATTTCGCATTGATTGTTGTTTATTATTTTTGTACGCTGAGCTGTGCTGTGCTGTTTTCTGATCATGAGTAGAATATGCTAGAAAATGGAAATGAGAAAACGATTGCATTTGCGTTTGCGTTTGTGATTGTGATTGGGGAAGTGGAAAGCTTTTGGCCATTTGAATCGGAAATGCGTTTTAAGTATGGCTCGTTTGCACAATCTGAAGCAGCTTCTTCCATTCCTTTCGTCTCTCTTTCTCCTGGTTGTTGCTCGTTTACTTTGGCTGTCGGTTGGTTGGCCGCTTGGTCGGTTGCAACCTCTGTTTCTGTCCATTTACTTATCCCAGCGTCCTTGCATCCTATTTGTTTTCTGGTTACGCTTCGCTGATGACACTAAATCCCCCTCCAATGCTTGCCTTTTCCCCTTTGCCCCGTCTGCGTCTCTGTCAATGTTGATTTTTGCTACTTGTCGTCGTTGTTGTTGTCGCAGTTGTTGTTTTTGTTGCTGTTGTCGTAACGACAACCAAAGTCAAACTCAATTTAACAAAAAATCAACGTAAATGTAAATTGAAACCCGTGTGCGAGCCGTGAGTCAACGTTTGGGCAGACATTTGCGACCCTTTCAGCACATGCTCCTTCTGCTGTTCTCTCATCTCTCTTTCTCCTCCTTGTGCTCCACATGTGCATGCCCCGATTGCTGCACACACTTAAGTGAGCGAAGAGCGAGGCGCAGATGTGGTGTGACACATCTCGCTAAAGGCGAGGAGAGGTTGGATCTTTGACCCGCACTTTGTGCCTCCAACTTCGACTGCAACCACTCGCACTTTTAGTTTCTTACTCGCTCTCTCTCTCTCTCTTTCGGTCTGTGTTAAAAAGCAATTTCTTTTCTCGCTGTCGCTGTCGTTGTTGTTTGCAGTTACTGCAACAACTGCTGACATTTGCACCGCCATCAGCAGTCAGCACTTTTTATCACTTACTCTTTACCTTCCTCTCTCTCGCTCGCTCTCGCTCTCGCTGCACTTGTATTTTGGCATAATAAATGATGACAAATTAATTAAATCGACAACAGTCATTGACTGCAAAGGTAGCTGCTCCTTGACGCTTATTAACATTGCGTATACGTAACGCAACGACATGCGATATCGCGCATACGCCACGTTGCCACCTCCTGATTAAATGCAAATTTCCACGTACACTCTTGCTCCCTTCCCTCTTTCTCTCTCTCTCTCGCTCGCTGTCTGCATGTGGTTGTCCAATTAATAATAGGCGTGGCAACGCCCCCTTGCAATCTCATTACCTCAAGTTGCGACTGATAAGGCAGCAAGCAGACAGCAGCCAACAGCCAGCAGCAAGTGGCGAATAGCAAATGGCAAGTGCACACACTCGCTGAGATTTTTCGCAGTCTTGCCTAATTGGAAGATGTCTTCCTTATGAGATTTTAAGCCAAAGCGATTTAAGAACGCCCCTTCTCAAGCTCAATCTCAAACTCTGTCTTCTTCACCTCTTTTTATACTCGCTACCCATAGGGTAGAAGGGTATTATAACTTTGTGCCGGCAGGAAATGTATGTAACAGGTAGAAGGAGGCATCTCCGACCCAATAAAGTATATATATTCTTGATCAGCGTCAACAGCCGAGACGATATAACCATGTCCGTCTGTCCGTCTGTCCGTCTGTCCGTCTGTGTGTCTGTCCGTCCGTCCGTATGAACACCTAGATCTCAGAGACTATAAGAGATAGAGCTATAATTTTTTTTCAACAGCATTTGTTATGTTTGCACGCAGATCAAGTTTGTTTCAAATTTTTGCCACGCCCACTTCCGCCCCCGCAAATCAAAAAAATCGAATAACAAGCGTAATTTTAAAGCTAGAGTTGCGAATTTTGGTTTACACAATAATTACTATAGTAGTTATGATTCCTGAAAATTTGGTTGCGATCAGATAAAAGTTGTGGAAGTTATCAAAGAAATACTTTTGTATGGGCAAAAACGCCTACTTACTAGGGGTCTGAGTTGCTTTGGCCGACAATCTGGTACATTGTGCCGTCTATGGTATATTTTGAATGGTGAACTATATCGATATACCAAACATATCATTTGGTATATTTTTAGTATTTTTTTTTAGTATTTTCGGTATATTTTGAAAATTATACCGCAATATTTTGGCTTTATTAAATTTGGGTAGCGGGTATCTCACAGTCGAGCACACTCGACTGTAACTTTCTTACTTGTTTTTGTGTTGTGTTGAGGCTTGTGGCTGCCATGCAACAGCAAACAAAACAAAATGACAAAAGTGCACAGCAGTTACAACGGCAACATCAACGAAAATTGCCATGTAACGCACACTGTAATGACCTTGACAACGCACACACACACTAAAACACACACATATTTATTCGAGATGTCGCTGAGCTGTTTTATAATTTCGTCTCAACTTGCTTGTTATATACACTTGCCCCAAAAAAGGTTGTGCCTCATTAGGCAATGCATCATGGTGCACAACTTGAGCAAGTTCTGACTAATTAGAGATGGAGTTTAATATATGAATACATTCATATGTAAAGCTTACACTTTTCAAATATCTAAATCGATATGAAAACAACTTATTCTTAAATATTTTCCATGAAAATTTGCAAAAATATAATAACTATAATCTTTATGATTCCTGTAGAAATTATCAATGAAATACTTTCTTATGGGCAAAACCATTTTGCTTTGCCTGACAATTTAATATATTTTTACTCTGTGGTATATTTTGAGTATTTGATATATTTTGCACTCAAAGGAATATTTTAAATGTAGCAATGTAAAAATATGCCAAAACTAACATTTGGTATATTTTAGTATATTTGAGGTATGCCAAATTTGGTATATTTTAAAAATGTTTTAAGTGTAGTACTGTATCTGGTGTATTTTGCTCTCGATGGTATATTTTGAATGTAGCACTGTGTAAATATACAAAAAAATAGCATTTGATATATTTGTGGATTTTCACGATAATTCAGTATATTTTAAATTGAATATTGCACTATCAGAACATAATGAAGAAGTAGTTGAAATTATTTTTAGGAATTGATTTACGTAGGTTTATTTTATAGCAGGCTTTATCCGACTGCAATATTAAATGAATATCGTTATAGTGCTTATCTGTGCTGCAAATATAATTAAATCATGCATATTCGTTATTTTATATAAATATAGCTATTTGTTATTTGTACTTAGCAAAAATGATCAAAGTTATTCAGTTATTCAGAGTATTTAGATGTCGGCAAATCTTTTGTGCTAATCTTGTCGTCGTCTTCGTTGTCGTTGTTTTTGTTGTGTTTGTTGTTGTAATTAGTGCATGTAACATTTGAAGGGATATTATTAATTACTTTGATGCATGTATACTACACTCTCTCTATGTGTGTGTGTGTGTGTGTGTGTTTGGGGGTGTGTGTTTACCTGGCTTGTTTGACATGTTGCCAACATGCGGCGCCAACGCTGAAGCCACCTCAACTGACCCACTTCCTTGCTTTGCTGCATGTGGCCTTTGCTCCGTTACATTTTCAGTTACAGTTACAGTTGCTCGTTGTTGCTGCCCCCGCCCCGCCTCCACCCACGCCCACTTTTATGCTGGTTTACAAATATCCTTTTCTTTTTTTTTTTTTGCAATTTTGTTGGGCCCACAGTTTTGTTTTAGTTTTATTTTTTTCCGTTCTACCCTGTAAAGTAATAGCAGCTGAGTCATTTCGAAAGAGAGAGAGAGAAAACATAATATAGAGAGAAGTATGCTTATTTGAAAAGGGTATTTGTGTGGCCATCAAGTTGGCAAAGTTGTTGCGCTGGCATTTAGTTTTACTAGCTGGCTTTTCATTAGTTACTTTTTCCAGCCTGCCATTTGTTATTTTCACTTGTGACCCTTTTTTCTCTTTCACAAATTTTTCGACTTGTGACGTTTTTAGCGACAAGTTGTTGGCCGCTCGCCAGTTTGCCAGTTTGCCAGTTGCCAGTTTGCCAGCTCGGCAGTTTATTCAGTTTATTCGGTTGCCAGGTTTGAATAGCCCAAGCCTAATTAGTGAAGACTCGGAGGAATCTGTGCACATAAATATTAAATAAACACGAGGGTGAAACTAATAGGACAACTATTGATTAACATTACATGCAGAATATTGAAATTGAATAGAGATTCGTATCGATGATGCTCAGAATCTATGGCACACATCTTTGTATCCGTCTCCTCTCTCTCTCTCTCTCTCGGTTGTGTATTAGAGCTCATTCAGGTCGAGGAATGGGAAACTGCAAAAATAAAACAACTTTATCATTTATGGGGGTATCAATTAATTATTTTGTCGTCTCACGCGGACCGTGAGCGAGAGAAAAATGTGTTTGCATCGCACTTGTCATAACACGCGATATTGCAATATTAAAAATCCACACGGTCGGCGAAGAAAAAGAGGAAGAGAGCTGTGTACAGCTGCAACATGAACGAAAGCGAAGCGAATGCGAATGCAAATGCAAGTGAAAACATACGAAAAATTGTTGCTCAATGGCAATCGACGGGGCAAACAATATGGCAGCGTGGAAGCGTGCAACGGAAGTGCTACGTTTTATTTACACTCGTTGAACAATTGAGCAAACAAAATGGCCAAAGACCAACCCAAATAGTTGCTGCTGCTGCTGCTGCTGCTGTTGCCACTGGAAAGACAAGTGAATTATTGAAATGCGCACTCACCACAGACCGCGCCATCACCATCACCATCCTCATCACCATCACAGACAACCGGACATTTGACGTTACTCTGTAACTCGGATGCTCGTTCCATTCCGCAGCTCGCTACTCGCCACACTTCAATGCGTTCTGCCCTTTATTTTCACTTTGCCAACAGTGAGTGTTATAATTCGCCACTTTCATTCACAACTACTTCATGTTATTAACATGTATTTGCGCTGTACATTAATCGCACTCGTTTGTACAGCACTCGTTGCAGCTGTTTACCATTCATTTGTGTTACTCGTTGCTGTTTTCTTTCTATAACTTGCTTTGCTACAGCTACAGCTTTATTCATTATCGTTAAAACTAACAACTTGCATTGAGTACTATTCAGTTCTTGTATTACTCGTTACTCGTCACTCGCTCGTTTTGCAAGCTATAACTACACTTCGGTTTATTGTCTCGTGGAAGCTATTAATTAGTTCCATAGTGGTTAAAACTTATCACTTGCATTGACTGCTTATCAGTATTTGCATTACTCGTTACTCGTCACTCGCTGGTTTTACAACCAATACTGTTCGCTTTATTGTCGTGTGTAAGCTATTAGTTAGTTTCAAAGTGGTTAATTCTAATCACTTGCATTAACTATTATTGACTAATTGTATTACTCGTTACTCGTCACTCGCTGGTTTCATAAGCAATAACTATAGCTCACCTTTTTATCTTGTCTAAGCTATTCGTTAGTTTCATTCTCTAGTTGTATCGGTTCAAACTATTTACTGGCACTCAGTACTATTTACTAGTTTGCTTGTATTACTCGTTGCTCGTCACTCGCTTGTTTTAGAAGCAATAGCTTCAGCTCTCTTCACTGATACAAAACACTTAGCATTTAGAACAATTTACTATTATTTTGTATTTCTCGCTACCAGCGTGTTAACTCGCTAGCTTATGTTAATCGCTTGTTTGTCAGTACTCGCCAAGGTTCTTGCTTAAATCATTCAGAGTACTCGCAGTAACCATCAGCTATATGTATTCGCTTCTGCTGTTGTGTGTACTTTGATTTCCCACTCGCTACTTGCAAATGCCAATCCTTTACTGCCTCGAATAGATAAGTGGATTGGCTACTCTCAACTCGTTGTTATTCACAGCGACTCGCTAATGCCAACAAAAGCTGTTGCTGCAATCACAGCTCAATCGTCATTTCCACAGGGCTTTCTCACATTTTGGGGATATCTTTGTCAAGTTGCAGTGCCCCGTTCGTTTGAGTGCACTAAAACAACAAAAACGACAACGACAACGGCAACGACAACAAGAGCAGCGACAACAGCAAAAATCAAGTGAGTGCATTCGTTTTGCATTGGCTTTTGTTTGAGTCCAACGATGCGTGGCTGCTGTGATAAAAGTATCTGGAGTGCTTGACAGGCGCTAGCCACAGGCGTTGATGAGCAACTGCAACTGCATCGGAGCTATTTCCCCTTCTCCGTTCTCCGTTCTCCCTTCCCTTTACTCCGCTCTCGCCCTGAACAGTGGTTGACAGGCTTCTGATGATGCGATGGATGGCTGGCAGAAAGAATGGGGATTGAAATATGAATCATAAGAGCAGTCGCAACATGCAGTTTGTTTTTACCTCACTGAACTGATTGACAAACTTGGCATATGGCAGGGTACTGGCTGGGATTGTGCGATTGCTGAGAATGGAAATGGAAATGGGACTCGAACTCGAACTCGTACTCGATGTGGAACTGGAAGAGGAAATATAAATATAAATGTAAATGCTTGTCGCTGGTGACTTTCTCAGTTTGTCGGCTTCTCGGTACTGCCATCCATCCATGTTTGTGTTGGACAAATAAATAATTGAGGCGCACACAAGCCACACGCGCGTCGGCATTGATAACAATCTTAGGCCCGAACTTTTGCCCAGGCCATGCAAGCAAGCAAACAAACAATCAAATTGCGTATACGCCCACGTGGCTGAGCCTCGACAAGGCCACAACAACAACAACAACAGCAGCAGACGTGAAGATGGAAGAAGAAGCCTTCCCGAAAACCACATTAATCATTCGCATATGGTGCGAGCCTGTAGAAACTGTAGAATATGAGCTAAGTGTTATATCCTGTAAACTGAGCAGATCTCACATTATATGCGACATATAAGGTATCGCAAAGTCGAACACTTTCTCTCACTCTCGTTGTTCTTTTATTTCTTGCGGCTCGGCAAAACAAACTCAAACAGAGATGCGACATTAAATTAATTGAAATCGTTGAGAACAAACTCTCAAGTTCGTTTTGCTTGTCGTTTGAGTTTTGAGTTGTTTGTTTCGAGGAACAAGCTGCGAAAAAAGTGTGAGAGATTTTATGTGTGATCTGCTTTAAAACTGCTGCGATACTGATAAACATCTCAACTTTTGGCAATGGATCAATGACTAATTCGCCAATGAGATGCAAAAACCTCTCAACGCGGAAAAACCTCATCCGCCGGATGACAGGCAATAAATAGCTTTGGTCCTTGGAAATCGAGAATTAAACAGCTGGCTGAGCAATGCCTAATGACCCCCGCATGGGTTAAGCCAACTAACCCTTGCGATGAAACCGAAAAAAAATATATATCTATATGTAGGAAGACCTTGTCTGCCTTCTCTGCCTTTTAATGGGACAACCCAATGAGTTGTCAGAATCTTAAAGCTGCTCGACTGCGCATAATTACCACCGCTGTCCCAAAAATATCGAAACGAAAAGAAAGCGAAAGCGAAAGCAAAAACGAAAATGAAATAAAAATGAAAACACTCGCTAAAGTGCATAGTCAGCTTAGCGGATGAGGCAACCAAAAATTAGCTTGACGCCGTGACAGCGAATCTCCAATAAGTTGTTCACTCTCCACTCACTCCCTGGATAACCCTTGTAGTTAGGTCTGGCATTTGTGTATACGTAATGAAGTCGAACACCCAAATGTCTACAAAGTCATTTAAGAAACTCCACTCGTCACTCGCTACTTATTGTGCCCTAGTAACTAGTTGCACGCATTTATTGTAGCTAACCACTGAAGGCTATTTCTTTATTTCACTTTTACATTATTGCTTGTTGTTATTCGTTATTTTTGTGTCTTACAATCCTAGTGATAGTTTGTATCTGAAGAATTGCCTAATTATTCGCTATTCACTTTTTATTCGACAGTTTATTGAACACTAGTTCAATAGTGATAAGTAAGAGCGTCTATATTTAATCAGAGTCTGCTCCACTCGCTACTCGTTACATGTTTTACTATTACTATTCTATTCTTTAAATTTGTATTCGTTAACATGCACATTATGTAGGTATTGGATTCATTAAACTGTTGTTGTTTCGTTTGGTCGTAGCTGAATTCTTAAAGATGCTTTTCCTTCAAATGACTACTCGCTACTCGTTAGTTCTGACGGTCATTTTATTAAGTAGCTACTCTTCTCAAAACTAGTTACTAGTAACTAGTTACTCGCTAGATAGTTTCTCGTTATTAGTTACTTTAACTTTTAGCTTTTCGGTATTTAACCATTTACTATAGTATTCGAATTCTTGAAGATGCTTTTCTTTCAAAAGACTACTCGCTACTCGATAGTTCTAATGGTGTTTTTAATAAGTAGTCACTCTTCTCCTAATGACCTAACTCGTTGCTTTAACAGACTTTAGAAGTAACTAGTTACTCTCTAGATGGGAACTCGTTATTTTAACTGTTAGCTACTCGCTTTTTGAGTGGCTCACCGATCTGGCTCGCAATTGGGACAATGAATAAAAAAGACATTTATGTTCAGGCGCCACTCGCTTTGAGGTTCGAGGTGGATGTGGATATGGAAGCGATGTGGATGTGAATGTGAATGCAAGTAAAGTACACAAAACACTTTTATGTTCAGCTTTCAGCCTTCAGCTGGACATCCACATACACTACGGCAACTGCATACATATTTATTGCGTGTTTACAGGCAAATTTAAAAAATGCAACACACCAACAGCAGCAGCAGTGGACCTTGTTCCCAGTTGTTCTCTCGTTCCTACACTCGTTGTCGCCGGATGGTTCTATCGCTCGTTCTTTTGTTGATGTCGCTGTAGTTGTCCCTCTCTCTCTCTCTTTCTCTCTTTCTCTCTCTCTTTAACACTCGCTTGACTGCAGATGCAATGGCATTTTTATGCAAAACAACTGTTTGCTGTCAACAGCACAGCGGGGAACACTAGACAGTACACAAGTGATGAAGGATGAGAGCGGGAAAGGTTGGTCAGTGGGCCTCGCCCACTCATCTCTGCGTGTTGTCGGCATGCTCGAATGGCCCTTTAAAATGGCTTTAAATTTATGGCCAGCACATGACTCAATGAACTGATTGAAATGCCCATCCAGACACTGCCTCACAACTCACACAGCTCACACAGCTCGCACAGAGAGAAGGCCAAAGCAGCCCCATCAAAGGCGCAAGTGTTCCAGCAGATGACCTATCATGGGTCATGGGTGCGAGCTGTTAAGCACTCAGGCAGTTAAAGCACATTAAACGATGGCAAAGATGCAAAATTTGCGAAAGCTCTTTCGACAAACAGATGAGGGCGCAAGTTAATCTAGTTCAACGGGGCAGATGTCCTGTAAAATTCATAGAATATATTGAAAACCATCAATATAATGACAGGAAATTATTTTTATCAGAAACTGAATACATATTCAGTATAATAAAATACTACATTTAGTATTTAAATATGCCATAAGTAAATTTAGATCAACGGTTCTGCAAAATTTGTATATTAAAATCAAAAACAGAAACATATTGACACGACAAAATTAGTACTTAATTAATGATAATTCAATACTATATTTAGTATATTAATATACCAAAAGTTGGTCCAGATAAACGTAGCACATTGATACCTATGCAATGAATATGAAATCATTTAGAAGACAAATTGACATATTGAGGGAATAATAACTATTGATTAGTATTTAAATATACCAAGTTTATATACTACATTTAGTATATAAATATGCCGAGTTGATATCAATTTCATTTGAGAAAATATCCACGAAAATTCATAATATAAAACAAGAAGCATTTGTCAATATCAGTAGATGAATACAATTATATGCAAGTTAGAGGCATAACAATAATTGATAATTGAATACTATATTTGGTATTTAAATATATCAACTTAATATGCTGTTTCTCGGTTTACTCTCGTCGCCGGATATTGTCTGGGAAATGTATAAATGTATTTGCAAATGTCAAAAGGCAAACAGTCTCAGCTGGCAGGCGAAGACGAAGTCGAAGTCAAAGTCGACCTCGAGCTCTTGGTTATTGAGCAGATAAATGATGACTTGTGCCATTTGACTTTGTGTGGGTCAGAGGTCAATTTGGATAAACTAATCGCAAATGAAAATGAGCAGCAGCAGGCATAATACATGCCACATATTTCTTAATTTCAATTTTCAAGATGCAAACTATGATCAAGTTTCATTTTGCACCAGCTGAGTGCATTCTGTGTGTATTTGAGTACATTTCATATTTGTTATTGAGTTAACACAAACACAAACGTGCACAAACATGCATACACTGACACATAAACAAACAAAGAAACAAGCACACAATCAGCATGATTAATAAATAATTCTGCAGTTGCATTTGCAGTTTTTGAATTAAATTTAGTTGATGCATTTGTTTGCCAACGTTTATCGCTCAATCTCTTCTCGTCTCGCTTCGCTGTGTTTTGTGGGAACTGCTCATATGCAAATATAAACACACACATACACACACACACATCAACATTCACACAAGCACTCGCACTCACACAACACTACTCAGCATTCAACATTCAACATTCAAACGTGGGCTGTCAATTTGCATAATGCTCGTCGCTTATTTTGAGTTTGCATTCGCATTTGGTTATCGTGATGAATATACATTTATTTTTGTTATTTTGTTATGGCTACCGCAATTATTATAATTATTATGCATTAATATGACTCTTTACCCAACCTCTGTCATTATTATTATCTTCTTCGGCATCGTTATTATTATTGCGCTGTGAATTGGAATCCAAATATCTCAGTATTTTCATTAGCAGCTCATTTCTACTCATTGCACTCAATACCCAGCACATTGAGAGCCACTGAGAGAGGTTTTTAGTATTTAATACTTAGTATTTAGTATTTTAGCATTTTAGTATTTTTGTATTTAGTATTTTAGTATTTGGTATTTAGTACTCAGTATTCACTATTTCGTATTTAGTATTTCATTCTTAGTACTCAGTATTTTAGTATTTCGGTATTTAGTATTTTAGTATTTGGTATTTGCCATTTAAAATTCAGTGCTTAGTATTTTTGGTATTTCGAATTTAGTTTTTTAGTATTTAGTTTCAGTAGTAGTATTTAGTATTAATTATTTAGTAGATAATATTTAGAATTTAATATTTAGTATATAGTTTTAAGTATTTTAGTATTTGTCATTTATTAATTTAGTATCTAGTATTTTTTGTATTTCGTTTTTAGTATTTTAATATTTAGTTTTCAGTAGTGGTATTTAGTATTAATTATTAAGTATTTAGTATACAGAATCTTAGTATTTATGTAGTTCAATATATTAGTATTTTAATATTTAGTATTTAGTTTTCAGTATGTAATATATAGTATTTCGTATTTAGTTTTTTATTTTATTTTTTAGTATTTAGTTTTTAGTATGTAGTATTTAGTATTAAATATTCAATATTCAGTATTTATTATTTAGTATTTAGTATATAGTATTTAGTATTTTAGTGTTTTAGTATTTTTTATTTATTATGTAGTACTAATTACATAGTAAATAGTTTTTGGTATTTTAGTATTTAGTATATCAGTATTTTAGTATTTAGTATTTTATTATTTATAGGGTGCTTGTCACTCGTGCAACATTTGGCAAATTTGCCACATTGTTGCAATATTCAAATAATCGAAACTTGCGTATTTACCTCATTAGACTTTGAATACGATTAGTGCTGCAGGGATAAACACACACACACACACATTCTAAAGTATATACACCAATTATGTACTCTGCACACACATAAGGAAAAGCTTTCGTAATTAGCTTATGTGTAAGCCAAACACACACACACACACACACACTTGCTCGTTGAGGCCATAAAAAGCAAAGGAAATACATTAAAGAGCTTATGCTAACAATTAAATTACTTTTAAGCACTGCGCGAAAGCAAAGCACAAAGCTAGCACACTTACACACTCTCATACACACACATACACACACACGCAGCGAACTGTGGAAAAAATTTTCCACTGCGCTAATTTTAAATAATGCTCATACGCAACGTGGTGCAGTATTTGGAAAATGCCAACCTCAAAGGCAAATGGCTCAAGTGTTCTCGCTGTGCCGGTTCATACCCTGCCCCAAATTGCGGCAATGGGGCATGCCCCATTGTGCGGCAGCCTATCTATGTGGGCGTAGTAAAGAGCATTAAATCTTCGACTCGACTTCGTTTGTTCGTAGGCGTGGGTGTGGGCATGAGCGTGGGCGTGGCAGCTGGCACAGCGCAAATGTTTAACTCGCAAATTAAAGTAAAACACACGCACGCACACTCGACTGTGGTGTGTGTGTGTGTGTGTGTGTGTACGGGTCTAATCAATTTGCTTGGCGGACATTTGCGTCTCGAGGCGCTGCAAAGTATGCTACACTTTTTTCCGTTTCATTTTCTTGCTCACTTCCAGCAGCAGAAAGTGACGAAGAGAGAGAGAGAGGAGCAACGGGAAACGGAAAACAACGCAAACAGCCAACACCTTTTGACATTTATCGTCGCCTTGTCCACGCCTCCTTCGCCTCCCTCTCTCTCTCTCTCTCTCTCTCTCTCTATTCGAAGTCGTTGAATGTCTTGCTCTGTTTTAAGCGGATTTTGCAGCGTTAATGATAAAAGTTTCGGCGCCGTCGCCGTTTGGGTTTGGCTTCCGAATGTGTTGTGTGTTGGCGTGGCGGTGGAAATGCCATCTGTGGTGCTGTTGTTCGTTCGTTGTGCCAATGCCAAGTCGCAGACAGAGCGTGTATTTTGTTTTCAATTAATTGTCTACCCTTGTCACTCACATGTCCCATCACGCAAGTCCGCCTGCTGACTGCTGCTTGTTCCTTGCTGCTTCTGCAGGCCACAGCATGAATCATTTGCAAACATGTCCGAGAGCCACAACACAACACAAAAGATACAGCTAGAACAGCGAACAGCTGCAGATACTTTTTTTGCCTTGTTTTCCAACTCTATCTTTTGTGCTTGGCAACTTGCATTTTGCTATACTGCAAATACATAATCCAAAAAGCGCTTTTCATACCTTGATTCGATTTGCTTTTAACAAATATTGAATTGTAAATATTATCTGCAAATAATACTGAGAGAGTAAGAATTCAATTGACGACAGCTTGATAGTATGCTATCGAGTTAATCGTTGTCTCCAGTTTTAATAATCTGCTGATAGAATTACGATTCTTGCACGAATCCTCCACTGCTGCAATTTCAATTAGTTGGTCTGCCCATTTAGCTAATAGTCGAACGACGAGCAACGAGTAACCGCAATCGTAGCTAGCTCAATCTCTATCTCTATCTCTATCTCTATCTCAGAGCATGTGAGTCTCGAACTCGGACTTTGCTTCGTGAGTTGCCTACAAATGAAATTACCACAATTGCTGCTATTCTACTGTTATGCTGTCCTCCTGCTGTTGCGATATATATACTATGTATACCATACATGTAGAAGCAAAGAGCTTCTCTCTCTCTCTCTGTCTGGTTTTGGCAATGCTCCTCATTTGATTTCATTTCGGTTTCGCTTTTGCGGTTTGTGGCCTTCATCTCGGGGTTGCCTTCATCTGGCTTTTCTATTTTGGCCAGCTTTTTCGCACAGCATTTGCGGTTGAGCTGGAGGCCAACAGGCAGGCGAGCAGTAGAACGGCTGCAACATGTGTAAATTTGACAGTTAAATAAACGCCAGCACTTTTCTCTCACTTACTTTTCTACTCCCCGTCCCTCTCTCTCTCTCTCTCTCGATTTCTCTCTGTCCCTTGTGTGTTATAAATTTGCGGTCAAAAGATTAAGCTGTTTGATCGCAAAATCAACAGCCACATAAAATGGATTAAAATGAAATGTACAATGTTTTTTTTGCTTGTTTGTTTTTTGTGCGATTGCAAAGCCAACAAATATCGACATACTGCCAGCCTGCTTTTTTTGCTGCCCCCTTCCCCTTCCCCCTCTCTACTGCCCCTCTGGCACGCCCACACTTCAGTTGGCATGAGGCCAAAATCGCAGCCAGACTGCTCAGCTCTGGGCTCTCTGCTCACATTGCACTCTGATTGCTTTCTGTGGTGCGCAATTAATGGTTGGTTGTTGACTCCAAAATGGAGGCATGTAGCATGTGGCATGCAGCATGTGGCATGTGGCACGTTGCAACAGTGGGCGACCAAGGGAGCCATCAGACTCTCTCTCTCGGGTGTTGAAATATGCGTCGCATTTGTAACAGTTGTCAATGCGCACTGCCAACAGATCCAACAACGGCGACAAGTCAATTGATTCGCTGATTCATTGCGCACCCACAGCTCACAGCTCGCAGCTCACAGCTCTCAACTCGCAGCTCACAGCTTCAATTCACAGCCAGCGATACTGACCCGTGAATACGAGCCACACTCTCATTGTCCTTCACACAGCATCAGCAGCAGCAAGGGAAACCAGAGATGCCTATTGCATCGATTGTAGAATGTTACAAAGGAGTTTAGGAATAGTATTTGGTATTTAGTATATTGGTATATCAATATTTAATATTTAGTATTTTGTACTTTTGGATTTAGTATATTAGTATATTGGTATAATGGTACATTGGTATATTGGTATATTGGTATATTAGTATATTAGTAAATTAGTATATTAGTATATTAGTATGTTGGTATATTAGTATGTTGGTATATTATTATTTAGTTTTTAATGTTTAGTATTTTTGCATTTAGTATTTATTTATTATATTAGTACATTATCATATCAGTATTTGCATTTAGTATATTAACATATTATCATGTTAGTATATTAGTATGCTAGTATACTAGTATATTAGTATTTAGTATTATTGCATTTATTATTTATTTAGTATATTATCATATTACCATATTGGTATGTATATTAGTATTTAATATTTTGTATTTAGTATTTATAATTTGGTATTTTTTGTATTTAGTATTTAGAATTTAATATTTGTAATTTAGTATTTCGTATTTGGTATTTAGTATTTAAATTTAAAATTTAGTATTTATAATTAGTAGTTTTGGTATTTATTATTTCGTATTTGGTATTTAGTATTTAAATTTAATATTTAGTATTTTTGTTATTTAGTAATTAGCATTTAATATTTATTTAGTATTTATAACTTACTAATTAGTATTTCTGACTGACTTTTAATCTTATTACATTAATTGTTAATTGTTCCATCCACAAACTATTCATTGTAGCAGCTACTTTGATCACTATTTAATACAATTTAAGCCCTATAAACTGGACATTGTTGGCCAGTAAGAGCCCAAGTTTGACAATCTTGAACTTGCTACAAGTTGCAAGTTTGCAGTTGCGAGTTTCGCGAACTCGTTGAGGAAGCTCGCCAAATTGTGGAAATAAACAAATTAATTATAAACAAAGTACATAAATCACTGAGCACATTGTACACATTGAATCATTGTAGAAAAGCCATTTTCGAGAAAACTTCTCTCCCTCCTCGCTCTCTCTCTCTCTCTGTCTCAATTTCCCCGTGTAACACCTACGACGTTTGTGTCACCCCCTCGAGTCACTTCCCCGCTCGACTGTGCGTCCCTTTGCTCCTTGGGCTTCCGCAGAAGTTGCACAGGTTTTCGGCTTTCGGTTATCATTATATTCAAATTTACATAATTTGTGTTTATATTTTTGGAGCGTTTTCTGGGGCTAGAAGGGGCGAGAGCGAAAGCGAGAGAGAGAGAGAGAGAGAGAGCAGTGAACAGTGGATAAATATAAAGATAAACATAATCAAAGCGCAAAGAGAAAATAACAAGCAAAAATGTGGCGCAACTTTCGCTTTCGCTTTTTTCTTATTTCTCGTTTTTTTTCCCCTTTGCATTTATTGTTGGCCTCACATTTTTCTCATTTCACCATTTTGTGCTGTTGAACCTCAACGAAAACTTTCCATCGAATTAAAAACAAAACAAAAACAAAACCGGGGAAAAGAGCAGAAAGAATAAAAAAAAAACGAACCGAGGCAACTACAAACAACGGAGACACGAAATTTGTAGTCAAAGTTAGGAGACATAAAACAAAGCAACATGGAAAATATGTTTACTATTACGCCTGATGAGTATTGCCGCGGTCCCCTTCGCCTTTTCCCTTCCCTCCCCCCAATTAGGGGGAAGAGTGGAGAATACAGAACGGAAAAAAGGTATGAAAAGAAAATGACACAAAAAGCAAACTTTCGACGTTGTCAATTTGATTGCATTGCAGCGAAATTTTGCCAGTGTTTTGCTCGCTGTCCAGCTGAAAGTCTGATGCTGATAGCCAGAGGAAGGGCGAGATGTGTGAGGTAGAAGAGAGGGTGACAGCGTTGATTATGATGAACCGAGGTGTCCAACGAGCCAATGACACAACCAGCAAAAGGGTGTCCAGAGCTAACACGATTTTTAGGGACACTGCACTGCATCGATTTAGCCATTTGCCCACAGCTATAAATATAGAGTGGCTCCTCAGCGTAGAGTTATGCTACGATGGGGACGGGGATGAGGATGGGGAGTTCTCTACTTAACGTTGAATAGCGAGTGAGTGAGGCGGAGTCTCTTAATATTGGGTTCTAATGCTGTGATAATCAATATTTAGAGACTCAGTCACACTTACTATTCAACGTAAAGTATATACGAATACTTTAATCATTTATTTGTGTTTTATGATATTCTTGTGTGAGTTATAAGGCAAAGCATTTAATATGGACAAAGTAAGCTGCCGGTAAACAATAGGTTTAAAAGGAAAAATGCCAACTTACAACTAGGAGGTAAAGTGACTTTGGCTGAAAATTTGATGTATTTTGTACATTATGGTATATTTCGATAAACCAATATATGATATATTTTTCGTAGTTTTTGCTGTATAATCTTTTGGACTTAAGACTTATTTGACAAATAATAAATAAGTACATTTATGCTATACATTTATATATATTTATATGTACATTAATTTCAAAGCTATGCTCTACTAGTAGTAATAAATAATAGCAATGATAAAAATGATTAAGCACTAATTAAATGTTTTTTTCTTTTATTTACAGGTAAGCTAACATTATTTCATGATTCCTTCATGCGGACTCGCATTAAATAAACAATTTTGTTGGGCTTGCAAGTGAGTTGGAAGTGTTCATTCTATAATTCTGTCACAATACTAATATTTTGGTTACTTTAAAGTATTATGAAGAAATTAATAATATGAGATCAATCTCTACAAAAAAGTTGATACAGCTTAGATAGTAAATATTTTTGTGTTTGTCTCTTGCCTCTTATTGATTGCTTATTGCTTTTGATATGATCTAATTTCTGTCAGTCTGTGTCCGATTGCAATAATGTTTCCAAACACTCTTCTCGACTTCTTCCCTCTTTTGTCTGAGCTTGTTAAACGACAACTCTTTGATCTGTCTTACTTTGACTTTCTTAAATGCCCATAAATTTAAAGGTTTGTTTGATTGCTGAAGTGGCAAGAGGTAAAAGAAGAATGTCAGGTAAATGGAGCTAGCTAAAACTTGTTGAAAAGCTTTGCTTGCTTGTAGATTGTCTTTAGTCAACGCTTTCTTCGTTTTCTTGTTTTTGGGACAACAGAAAATCCATGCGGCAAATCTGTGTGTGAGTGTTTGAACGTGTGTGTGTGGAAGGGGGGGAGGGAATTCATTCATTGTGTGCTCGCTGGGGCGATATGAATGGATATTACGAGCATTACGCATACGCAACGTATGCCCGGAGACTTTGTGCGGATTTGCTGGGAATTCAATATGGATTTCAAATGTAATGCCGACGACAGAAAAGTGACAGCAGCAAGCGGCGAACTGAGTGGCTGAGTGTTTAAGTGAAAGCAGCCGTTGCACGTGGCGTATGCGCAACAAAATGAAGTCATGGATAATGCACAAAGTTGACAGGCAATTTGGTCGTCCAAAAGTCCAGCCGAAAAACTTGCAACAACTGCAAACAACTCAAGTAGATGCTAAAACAGACAACGACGACGATGATGTGCAAGGAGACTGGAGACTGCGCTGTAAACTGTTATAAACTGTGTGGCCAAAGAGCTTAATCAAAATTTATGATGTCACATGCGGGTGCAGCGAAGGAAGGCGAGGGAAAAGTTGAAATGAAATTTACTTGCAAGGTAAACAAACGCTCTCCAAAAATGAGAGATGTCGATAAGACGAAGCACAGGCAAAAGCAAAAACTAAACGAGAAGTTTTTCTGCTCAATTGAAGAGTGAGATGAAGATGAAGCCAAAGTTGAAACTGAAACTGAGCTGTGAAGATGACTGTTGAGAAATCGTTGCGGACATTCGATTGAATGGCGCTTAAAGCGTTTTGAATTTAAACATTTTCATTCTTATTCCTTTTGCATACTATTTTGCAGTTGTTCTCTCTTCTCTTCCCTTTTGACTCCCTTTATGACTCGCTAGCTGCGTTATTTATGACATGTTTCATAGCAGATTTTACTCGCTCGCTTCTCCGGATGCTCAGCGTATTATAGTTGCGAGCATGATATATATAAACATATATATATATATATATACTTGGATATTAATATAGAAGCAGCACTATGCCAGGTATCTCAAAGGAAGCTCTGCTAGCTCTTGAATTTGTCTTCGTCTTCGTCTTCGACTTCGACTGCGACTTCCACTTCCGCATTCGTATTCGCATCCGCTATCGTTGCCTCTATTCGATTGTTTGCCTGGTTCTTTAATACCCTACATAGTTCGGGGTGCTTTTGTGTCTCTCCATTCGTTTACAGGGTATGAGCTAGTGTAGCATTTGGCCCAAAACATTGCTGCTGCGTTTTTTCCTGCTTTTTACAGCTTCTTAGCAGCCGCAACATTTTTGGCCATAATGTAAAAAGCAACGTGTTTCATTTTTGGGGGAGCTCTTCATTCCCCTTTCTAGCGTCTCAGCCACAGCCACGCACGTACAACTCTTTCAGGATGGAAATGGAGATGGGGATGGAGAGAGGAAGTGTAATATCATCAGCACACAGATTCTAACTCTGACTCTTGGAAAAAAAGAACTGGGTGAAGGAAAAGGAAGAAAGAAGGAGGAGAAGTCAGTCTTGTTGCTGTTTTATTGTGCTTCTTTTCACTGGCTTTATGATTATTGCGCCCGAGTCTCGTTCACATGCGTTGTGTAATCCCTTCCCTTCCCTTCCCTTGGATTCTCCTTCTCCTTATGCTGCTGCATGATTTTTTAATGAGTTGTTTTGGCACACACAAAAAACACGCATTAAAACTACTGAATTGGAAATCTGTTCAACAAAGTTGCCGCATTTTGTGGCACTTGACAGCAGAGTGGGAAATACTCGTATATGTATATAAGAAGGGGGAAAAGATGAGAAGTCAATGTAAGAGAAATCCTTGGCTTTTACTCCTTTCTAGTTCTCCTACTCGATTCACAACTTTGTAAGCGTCTTGTCCAACTTATTTGATGCAGCAAATGTCTCAAACAATTCACATGCCAAATTTCAGTTGAAAAACTTTCAATAATTCCCCTCGCTCTGCGCTTTGCGCTCTTCGCTCTTTGTGACACTTGTGAAAATATTTAATATTTGTCAGTTGCAGAAATGAAATATTAAAAAGGGCGAAACGTAAACGTAAAATATGAAATCTGAAATTGGTTCACAGCGTTTGAATTAAAAATGGCTGCATCAAAGCTTAACAAAATATAAATGTGCAAAAGAAATGCCAAACTGAAACTCAAACTGAAACTGAAACCCAAAACTGTAACTGCAACTGAATATGCACAGCACAATTTCAAAAGCAAAAGCACAAAACCAAAACTAAAACCAAAACCAAAAGCGAATGCAATTGTAAAATAGTAAAATTGTAAAATTTGTGAAACGCATTGAAGTAACCAAAAGGGTCAGCTGAAACAACAAATGCACAAAAACTTGCCCAAATAACTTCACTCTCTCTCTCTCTTACTCTCTCTTCTCCTCTCTGTCTCTCTCTTCTCCTCTCTGGCAGATGTTTTGCCTACTCCTCACTTCAGAGTAAGAGTATTATTTTTGTTTGCATATTTCTCGCAGTCGACAAAAACGCGTTGCATTAAAATCGCGTTGAAAAAGCAAAAAAAATGCAAAATAATAAAATTGTAATTGGACGTCAAACAATGCGGCGAGCATTTAATTTAATCAAGTTTCGCTTGTGCATAAATCAAATATTCCAATCTGAATAACGAATACAAAGCACGCATGCGAAAGCGTATACGATATGAATACCCGACTGAATATTCGTTCGACAGCCGAATGTTGAGTGTTGGGTGCTGAGTGTTGAGCGCTGAGTGTCGAAAGTTCTATAATAACCTTGGATTTCCTGGCTTAAGCCATGAAAAAGTATTGCAATCGAATTCGAGACTGCGAGATCCCCTTTAGCTAAATAATATTTGTTATTCTTTTTGCACACAAAGATGGCTTCAGAGATCAGAAATACAATTGAAACGTGGTATATTTTTAACATCATTCTTTGTATATTAGTTTGGTTTTTTTGTTTAGAATAATATCAACCCAGAATTCGTATGACATAGTATATCAATATACTGAATATATATTCTTTGGTATTATTAATCTTTTCTATGGTATATGGTATATTTCAAACACTATACTATATGTAGTTTTTGGTATATCTTAGTATTTTTTGGTATATTAATTTGGTATATGTTTAGAATAATATCAAATACGAAGTTATATAGTATGCGGTATATATCGAAGGTAATAGTATATCAATATACCAAATGTTGTCTTCTGTATGAGCTAGTATTTTTTTGAGCTATTAATAAGGTATATTTTTAGAATACCAACCAAAAAATTTTATGGTATACAGTATATTTTGATGTTTAGTAAAACAATATACTAAATATAGCCTTTATATGTTAGTATTTTTTGGTATATTATTGTTGTATATTTTTTTAATAATACCAACCAAGAAAGTGTGTGGTATATGGTATATACTGAACGTAATAGTATATCAATATACTAAATATAGTGTTTGGTATATTTCAGTACTTATTCGGTATACTTTTAGAATAATACCGCATTGTTTTGCTTGCATTGAAAATGGGTAAGAAGTAACATATCTCAGAGTTGTTACTTGCTTTGCTTATATTGAAAAAAATGAATAACAAATACGACATATTAACAATTAATTTAGAATTGCATTTTCTGAAATACAAATAAGTTGTAATCAAAGCACAAAGAAGTATTTCAAATAAAGGCTGGAATGAAATCTCATGTTGGACATTATGAAAGCAGCAGCAATTATTTACCAGCGGATTACAATGTCTTAACTGACTATTAAATCAATATCGATTCCGATTTCTTGGTTCTTTAAATTCCAATTCAAATCAAGACAGGCACAGAAAAAATATAGTTGAAACAATCTTCCCTTTCCGAGCAGTTTACAGCGTATGTAGTTGGCTGTTGATTGAATGCAATTGTCTGTTTGACTTCGTGTTACAATTTAGATAATTTTTGCATAAAAAACACACTCACACTCGAGACTGAGTCGGAGATGAATACAAATGTGCATTTGGACAATCTTCTTGATGATTTTTTTGCTGGCTTTTGCTTTCACGATTCGATTTTGTAGCCTTCGTTTTTAAGTTCGCTTTATGCTCCTTGGTTTTCTTTCCTTGTTTTTTTTTGTTCCTCTATCGATTACACAATGCATGCACTTTACCATTTATCAGGTGTGCCCGTATTTCAGTAAGTGCTTCTGAGTGTGTGTGTGTGTGTGTGTGTGTGTGAGTGTGGCCAACACGTTAGCTACCACAATTTATGCTGTAATCCAAAAAAGGACATAAATGGCAGCGATAAATTGAGGTTAACGCGCCAAAGTCACGAAAAGGCAAAGTCGAAATGTGACCCACACACATACACACACACATACGCACCTATACAAACACATACATACACCTGACTGGGCATTTTCATTGGAAAAGTTCTCTGTTTAAGTGAAATTATATTAAGTGTGCGGACGCTTGAATTTGCATGCGATATTCGTGTGTTGCCTCCTTGCCACCTTGCCACCTGCCACCTGCCACAGCTGCTTGCCACAATCTCTTTGGACTGCTTCTCTCCACTTTTTCATGCTCGGTTTTTACTGTTGTTGTTGTTGTTGCTGGTGGTCGCTTTCAGTGCGAATTTCTCTTAAAATGCTGGCATGCAATTTAACCAATTGCTTTGGTTTTCAGCTTTTGGTTTCCACTTTTTCCCATTTGCTCATTTTCGCATTTTGCCATTTTCACAACAACATATTTAATGTTCTTTCTAGAACACTTGTGTGTGTGTGTGTGTGTTTGTGTGTTTGTAGTGTACAAACTAGTCGGTGTTGTCTCGTTCATGATGCGCCAATTGCAATTGGCAAACATTTTGAGCTCTTGTGTTGTGTTGCCTTAACACATTGGATTACTTGTATTTACACAGCATATTTGTTCATTTGTAGTGCAACCACACACAGACACACACACACACATATGTTTACACACACACACACACACATAGACATAAGAACACATACAGTGGCGCATTCGCATGCATTCATTTATGTGCCTTTAACCACTCAAATCGTTCAATAAATAATCTCTGCAAACGCGACAAACAGACGCGAAAAGCATTGCCTACTTTTGAGAGCAGCCTCCCACACACACACACACACACACACACACACACACACACACAAACTCACAAGCTGGCATTTGTCGACTTTGTGTGTGTGTGCTTGTTTGCTGATGTGCGTTGGCGCATTATTGAGTGGATTTTGCGGTTTTTGGGTAAAAGACGCAGCACATATAAAAATAAAGCATAAAAAATAAAAACACAAGAGCAAATGAGATAGCACCCGAAAACACACACACATGCGAGCGAGAAAGCACTACAGCACATAGAAAGAGAGAAAAGAAGTCAAAATGGAAAGGAAACAATTGGACAAAGAGTTCTTTAAATTGTTATTTATAAATCGAGGCAGAGGCAGCAACAACAACTCATTTGCGCGTTTCATCAATTTCCCATTGACACTTGAATTGAATTGCTGCATAAAATATCGCATATCGTATATCGATAAGTCCAAGTCGATTAAAACAGTCGACAATAATTGGGGCGAAGTAAAGTAATTTAAATAAAAATTGCAAACATTCGTACTGAAATGAAGAAGGAGTTTTATCGATAGTAAGCGAATTGATATTGGAATGAAGCAAATCAATAGAGGCTCAGGGAAGTCCTCCTAAATGTATACCGAACGCTTTACTTTCTATAAAGATTACTTAAATTCACTATCGTTTATTTGTACTACACAAAGGCAGAATCAGTTTTGTCGATAATAAGTAAATTGATATCGATAGGGAACACATCAATAATACAGGCTCAGGAAAGTTCTCTCAAGCGACTGCCTTAATATTTTATTCTCCATAGCTATTATACATTATCTATTACAAGATTGTACAAATTTACTATCGATAACTGATTATCGAACGTCTTCAAATCAACTTTCGAAAGTAAACAATTGAATTTCGAAGGGATGAATTAACCAACTTTAAGCTGCTGAGAATTTATTTATTGACTGAACTAAGTTGTTCTAATACGAAGTGCCTAAAATGTACTATCGATAGTTGACTATCGAATGTCATAAAATCAGCTTTTGTTCCGCATTTACGCAGAAGTACTTTTGCCTATTTTTCGATAGTAAACAAATTGATTTCAAAAGGTCGAAATGAATACATGTGTGGCAAGCAGCTTTAAGCTGCTGCGAAAGTCATTTAATCGTTGATTGAACGAATGATTGACTGACTGACTGAGTTGTTTCTATAAATGAGTAAATTGAGGGAGAGCATGTGAAAATAAAAGAAAGAATTGATTTTTGGGTAAGAAGTTCAGGCGAGACAAACTGTCGCTTGTCGCTTCTTGGTTAACCAGATCCACAGACAGCGCCATTTGCAATTACTATAAGCAATCACACACACATACACACACACACATACACACACACACAGCGACACACACTAATACAGAATCACGCTGTGATTTTGCTGGTCCGCAGCGCGCTGCTGCGAATGTCATTCGTGTAATTGGGTTGCTGAGCAGCCAAATTTTCGGCAATCGTGAATGGATGGGGAATATTGTGTTTTAGGCAGCTGCCAGAGAGATTCTCTGTATGTGTGTGTGTGTGTTGTGTTGTGTTATGTTGTGTAATATGTAATATTGCGCATACGCTTAGTTGGCCACGCAATTTGCATATACATTTAAATGAGATTGTAATTGTTGTTGTTGTCGTTAGTTATTGTTACTGTTGATGTTGTCTCCTGTCGCTGCTGCCTGTGAATGCGACTCGTTACTTTAATGCCACTTAATTGCATTTCGCATGTGCGTCGATTACTCATACGCACCTTGGACACTCGCAACAGTCGAGTGTCGAGTGTCGAGTGTCGAGCGTCGACTTGGCTAATTGTGTTTTGCAAATTAATTGATTTATGGACTCTGCATTAAATGCGCTGTTCCTTCGTGCCTTCCTCACCCTTCCCCTTCCCCTTCCCCCTCTCTGCTTATCTCCCCCCTTTCACGCGATTCACTCGCTGAGCCAATGAATACGAAATCAAAGTCGACACGAAAAATTTGTTGACTCCATTGAGTGGGCGAGAGAGTGACTAAATTAAAGGTGACCCATTCACAAAACGGGGACAGACAGGGCGGCAAAAATGTGCCTCACGCATTTAATATGCCTAGCAGAGCGAGAGCGAGAGCGAGAGAGAGAGAGAGAGAGCGACAGAGAGAGATTATGAATTACTAATAAGCAAAACTGCTGGAATTTTCGCACGCCCCAAAACAACGCCCACAACATGAGCAGCAGCAACATCGCTGTCTAGTTTTTTGGGTCGTCATCGTTGGCGCTTTTGTAATTACGCCTCTCGCATATGGCGGCCTCGCTCTCTCTCTCTCCCTCCCCCTCTCTGTCTACATCTGTCTGACCTGGTTGCGGAGCAAGACGCTCTAAGCTAATTGAAGCTGGCTGATAAAGTGCGCTGCCTTCAAACTGTCGGCAACTTGTATTCAATTTCTTGTTTCTCTCTTTCTCTCTCCTCTCTCTCTCTCTCTCTCTCTCTCTCTATGCTGGCATCCACAATATCATATCAACTTAAATTTGTGCTCATTAAGTTTCCACTTTACTGATATGATTATTATTTTTTTGTATTTTACACCAGGCAGCAGAAGGTATCGCTTCTTAAATGTTTTGGCTGACAATATGGTATATTGTGCACTTCGTGGTATATTTTCAATGTAGTAGTATATTAATGCACTAAATATAGCTTTCAGTATATTATTTTTTTGGTGCATACTCTAAGTATGTTTTGAATGTAGCAGTGCAACAATATATCAAATATATAATTCATTAATTTGGTATATTTTGACTTTAGTAATGTATCGATATACCGTATACTACTTTGGGTAATTTGGTATATTTTAAGTATTATGATCTATGGTTTAGTACACTAAATATAACTTTCGGTAATTTTTAGTATATTTATTTGGTATATTTTAAATTTAATAGTATTATGATATACCATTCCTATATATTTTCGGTATACATTAGTATTTTGTCGATACAGTTGACTATGGTTATCTTATTTTGTGTCCTCTATGGTATATTTTGAATGTGAAAGTACATCGATGTGCCAAATATTGGTTTTGGTATATTAATTTGGTATATACTCTGAGTAGTAGTGCAAAAATATAAAATCTGGTATATTTTAGTATATTTCGACTATTGTACTATATCAATATACCATTTATAACACTCGGTATATTGATTTGGTATATTTCAATATATATATGTATAATATACCAAATATAAATTTCGGTATATTTTAGTATATTTATTTTGTACATTTTAAGTTTAGTAGTATTACGATATACCATTTTGTATATTTTGACTATATTAGTATATTTATATACCTTACACAATCTTCGGTATATTATTTTGGGGTATACGTTAAGTATATTTTGAATGTGGTAGTGTAATAATAAAACAAATATAACTTTCACTATATTAATTTGGTATATTTGAAATACAGTAGTATAACGATATGGCGTTTTAATATATTTTCAGTATATATCAGTATATTGCACACTTGACTTTGGCTTCCTTATTTTGTAGTTGATTTCGTTTAACTGCTATTGCAACTCATCAATTATTGCGGCACATTTATGGAATGTTGCTAGCTAATGAGCTCGCAAGAAATACACAGCAAACAACGGCTGGAAAGAGAGAGGAGAAAAAGAGAGAGATAGACAGAGAATGGAGTTGTGAATATTGTGTTGCAATCGTTTGGCGTCCTTTGTTAACCCAATTGGCATTTGAGTACGCCTCCTGGCATGAGCCAGCCACGCCCACCCAATACCGTCTGGCATATTGAATGCCACAGTCGGCAGCACACTCTTCACCTCCTCTTTTCCCCTTCCACTAAGTCAGCGTCTCTTGCTTATCATCAGTAGCTAAAGCTAAAGCTGATGCTGGAGCTGAATCGCAGCAATAGCTCGACAGCGTTAACTGTGTTTGCCGCCTCTGCTTTCAGCTTAGCTTCTTCTTTATTCCCTCCTCTTTCTCTTTCTCTCCCTCTCTCTCACTCTCTCTTTCTGTGCTTGCTGCTTTCTTCACTTTTCAAATAGGCTTTCATTTATAAGCCAATTGTATTTCAATTGAATTGAATCCCAATGTCTGTTATGCTATGCCATGTTCTGTTATAATCCCGTCTCGACTCGTCTCGTCTCATCTCGTCTTGTCCTGTCTCGACTCGCCTTGCGATACCCTGTAGGAAATGGGAATTGCATAGTGGAGATATTGTTTTATATATCAAATGTTGTGTTATGAGTTGAAATTTCAAACTCAAATTTGTAATCTTACATTTGTTATTTTTTAAATCGATTTCTTCCACTTGTAACTTCCTTCCTTTTCCTTTTTTTAAGGCTACTCTTTACAGGGTATTCACTCTTTAGTCAGTCCTCGCATTCAGCTTGTGACTTTTGTTATATATTTTTGGGCTTGGCTTTGGGTTGTGCTGTTGATTTGCTGCGGGTTTCACATTGTCGCTTTTCCTGCTCAACAAAGTTGTTGCCCTCATTCTTATCCTCATTGTTGTTGTTGTTGCTGCTGCTGTTGTTGTTGCTGCTGCTGTTTGCATTGTTGTCGCTGCTGTTGTCGTTGTTGTTGCATAAATCAAATATGCGTTTTGCCGGAAGCACCGAAAATACAAATTGTGCATAATACAACTTCCGATCAGCGAAATTCGCTCCCATCTCCATTCCTCCTCATTGAAAGGGGTATTCACAGACAAACACACACACACACACGCACACAAACACACACTCACACTCACACTCAGTTTGTGGTGCACACTCATTGAGCGCGGCTTTAATCGGCCGCTGCATCATTGTGCAACTCGCTGTGCAACTTTTCAGCTTTTCAAAAGTAATTTTCAATGTCCATCGAGCGGCGCAATTGACATTTTGTTTGCACAGCGGCCACTGGGCGTATGCGTGATAGTTGTGTGAGTGTGTGTGTGTGTGTGTGTGTGTGTGTGTGTATGTGCAAAGGGGCAACTTCAATATTTGTTGCAATGTTTTTTCGTATACAACTTTGATGGCTAATGTTTGCCTTTTGCTTCGCACTGCAGTTGCTCCCTCTCCTTTTCTCTCTCTCTCTCTCTCTCCGTCTGTGCTGTGAATCAATCTTGCGTTCAAAGTGCCAAATGTACCTGGGACTTGCGAATTTTCTATGATGTCTGATTACATTCCAAAGAGCGATAGAGAGAGAGCGAAAGAGACTCGTTGCGCACTTTTCCAACACTGGTCGACAATTTGTCTGGCAGCCCCAAGTGCTGGCCACTTGCTATGTAGTTGATGCTGCTGATGCCTCCATTTCTGTTCGCGACTCGCGAACAAACTTCGTCTTACTTAACATTTTTAAAATGCAATAAATCATTCACAGCTCTTTCACTTACTTAACGAACTTTTGCCACATCGATGGCGAAGTGTTCAAAGGGGTGGACAGGGAGGAGGGTGCAGTTGCAGATGGCTGCGTTTTGAGTCAGAGAGAGAGAGAGAGAGAGAGAGAGAGAGAGGA
The DNA here is from genome assembly GCF_023558435.1 of Drosophila sulfurigaster albostrigata. Taxonomy (NCBI): domain Eukaryota; kingdom Metazoa; phylum Arthropoda; class Insecta; order Diptera; family Drosophilidae; genus Drosophila; species Drosophila sulfurigaster. Next base: position 32,420,267 of record NC_084885.1, read on the forward strand.
AGAGGAAGGGAGACTGCTCCCCAAAAAAAGTTGGTCAAGTTTTTGAGAGCTCAAACTGTGCGACACGTTGTTTAGCTTATAAGTATTTAGAGAGGAGTTCGATCCACATTCCAGACAGCAGCAGCAACAACTCGATGATAAACGCTAAAGCAACGAAAAGAGAGCGAAACAAAAACAACAACTGACAACCAACAAAAAGCAAAAAAAGAAAAAGAAAAAGAAAATCGGACCAAAAAAGTTGCTATTAACCTTTTTCGGTTTGTCGGTTGCTCGCTTCTATTTTCTGCTTGGTTCTCTTCGACTTTCGGCATAAAACATGCCAAAAATAGCAATCGCCATCTATATGCACAGCACAGTTACAGTAGAGCATCGATAAAATGTTCGAAATTTAATTATGCCATGCATTTTTGCTGTATTTTACATATTTCATTAAAGCATTCATTTATTTGTCTAACTAAAATAACTTAACTTTGATGTCTATAACTCTCTGTTAAATTTCACTTCAACTCTTTCCGCTAGTTAGCGAAAGTGTGACCAAATTTTGTGTGATAAAAAGCCTATGGGATTTTGTTGTGTGAATACGATGCACTTATTGTGAATTACAAATTTTCCACGTGCTCTTTTCAAACACGTTGTCGAAAGTGTGACCAAATTCTGTATGAATGAAAAGTTATGGGATTTTTTTGTTTGCGAATATTGCGAATGGCAAATGATGTGCTTGTTTTCTAGCTCTCCTCGCTGTTAGTTGTACTGTGTGTTCACTGTAGTTGCGTACTGTTATTTATCTTATGGCGCATATCGAATTTTCCGGCAACGTTTTAAATTTATTTTACGCACGTGAACGCAGCCCCAGCCAAGCGCTTCCCCTGCTTCCCCCTCTCTCTCTGTCTAGTGCTCGGAAATATTGTGGCTAGTTAGGAGGAGGAGAAACTCCTTCCTTTAGCTGGTTGTTGTTGGGGAATCGAAGGCTGTCGATTGGTTGTAATGCGAGAGGATTAGCATATTTGAGCAACTCTCTTCCCTTTCTCTTTCCCTCTGCCTCTCAATCTCTTTTTTTTGTGCTGCTTGCAAAGTAAGTGCAAGAGTTAAAAAGTGCAATTAGCTAATTGATAGACGCACTTAAAGCCCGCACTTAAAGAGCAAATGCTCCCAAGCGAGTCGAAGAGGAAAATGGAGACGAAAATGGAGATGGAGATGGAGATGGAGATGAGGGCGCGCTTCAATCTCAGGCATCGTTGGCATAGTTAATTATATTTTACTTACTTACTTACCTGTCAATTATTAATGATGCTACCAACATGCATGCATGCCACGCCCATTCCCACGCCCACACCCACACCCACACCCACGTCTGCCTCTTCGAGCTGAACGAGGCGTCAGTCATTAGTCAAAGCCAAGCACAACTGCCTCGCTTCAGCTGCTGGGTCAGCACAATTTGTGAAGAAGGAGACAGAGAAAGAGAGTGAAAGAGAGAGAGTGAGAGGGGCAGACACAGCTGGACAGCTGGCAAGGATTTGACGATGCCTTATGACGGCAACAGCAAAAGACAATTGGCGGCCAGCTTAGCAAACAGTCGAAGCAAATAGAACCCAAAGAATTGAAGAACAACACAAAAAAAGTATCCCGCAGGCAGAGCAACAACAGAGAGCCAACTGAATCAACTGGACACCACACCAAGGAATAGCTAAGGCATAACAACAAGCATAAGTCGCATCAAGAGATCTACTTGGAAGCGTACTCGACTAGATTATACTTCAAATATGTTTTAGGTTTGAACTGACAATCTTTTTCTTATCGTTTGCTCATCTTAAAATTCAACTCTTCAAACTTTTCTGTGGATTGGCCATTCATCAAGGCTTATAAATACTTTGCCTTCATTAATAGAACGTTAAACATTCCCACACGTTCATGCTACTCGTTTTGTACTGAGTACAGGGTGCGAATAGCTCAAAGACAGACAGACAGCGACACAAAGCAAAAGCTCGTATGAATTTGAGGCACGTTGTCGACCCGTCGCCTGGTTATTGCTTGAATAAACACGGCAGATAACTAGCAAAAAATACAGAGCGTAATACAGAGTGAGAGAGAGAGATAGAGCGAGAGAGAGATGGCTGCGCCTTGTTGGCCATTCGCCCCGACACGTCGACGGACACCTGCTGTGAATGTTGCAGTGAAGCATTCGAGTCGCCTGCTTTATATATTATTTATATTTTGTATGTGGCTCCGAATAAAAACTACGCTGAATTACTATTGTCAACGAAATCGGCCGTTGTTGAATGTTCAATTAAGTTGACAGACTCAAAAATATAATTAAATCATTTACTGATTCATTCTATTTGAATTTGATAGAACTTTCAATATAAGTAATACGTTTCTATATAAAATTGTTCATACCCGCTAATCGTAGGGTAGAAGTGTATTATACTATATAAGGCAGAAGGAGGCAACTCCGACCCTTTAAAGTATATATTCTGGATCAGCACCAACATCTGAGACGATCTAGCCATGTCCGTCTGGTCTTGGTTGACAATTTGGTATATTTTGAAGGTAGTACTAAATCAATACACCAAGTATAGCATTTGTTATACCTCTAGTATTTTATGGCACATTAAGTTGGTATTTAAGCTCTTGTAAGTGACAATTTTGTATATTTTGGAGTATATGGTATATTTTTAACGTAGTACTATATCAATATATCAAATATAACCTTTGTTATACTTTTAGTATTTTTGCGGTATATTAATTTGGTATAATTTTAAACTGCTTTGAATGACAATTTGGTATATTTTGCACTCTATGGTATATTTTGATCGAAGTGCTATATAATATACCAAATATAGCTTTTATTGCACTTTAGTGTTTTTGGGATATATTAATTTGGTATATTATTAAACTGCTTTGGGTGACACTTTGATAAATTTTACAGTTTGTGGTATATTTTGAAGGTATTACTATATCAAAATACCAAATATAACATTTGTTATACTCTTAATATTTTTGCGGTATATTAATTTCGTATATTTTGAAATGTAGTACTATTTCAATAACAAATATATACTTTAGTATATTTTTGCAGCATAACAATTTAGTATATTTTTCGAATAATATGAAGTTCACATATATTTGTTTAATTTACTATTTGTTAAGTATTCGTTATACAAATGCAATGTACAATACTTTGAATGGATATCGTTAGCTTCAACTGTCGCAATTTCACACTTTTTTCATGGTGACAACGACAACAAAAACAATTATAATCGATGCTTGCGATTTATGCAGCTTAGTTGTAAGCTCTTCTCTAAGCACATTCTCTGCTTCAGTTTGATCAGTTTGCAACGCACGATTGTCGCATGTGAGAGCTTTAAATGAATCGCATTCACATTCACATTCACATTCGCATTCGCAATCAGAATCCTCTAGCCATAATTAGCTGGCATCAGCTCAGCAGCGTTTGTCGTCGTCGTTGTCCCTAAACTTGTATTTTGGTCATGATTTCTGGCAGCCATTACACGTTTAAGCAGCTTTCATCCGCAAAGCGTAAAAAAGCAGAGTTCGGACTAAAATAAATGTGTGTGGCAACCAAAGAGAGAGGAGGGGAGAAAATGGAGTTCCATGTTGCAAGTTCCATGTTTCGGTCGCTGCTGCTGATGCTGATCCTAATGAGTCACACGATAGCCCGAAATACCAAGAGCAAGCCAACAAATAAAACATGTCGCAATGCACAGTGCAAAGAAGTGATGCACTTGGCAATACCCTATAAGAAATTGTGAAGGAAGTAGTTGTTAGTAGTTAAGTAGTTGAACAAGTCCAGCAACGAAAAAGAAAAGAAATGAACTCAAAAGTAGTAAAAATCAAAGTGAAGAAATTAAAGTAAACTTGACTCGAATAATTACAATAGAATAGTGAAGGAAAAATACATTTTTTTATTTCTGATTTTCATTTATTAAGTAAATGATCAAGTCTAGCAATAAAGAATAAGAGAAATTAACTCGAAAGTAACAAAAATTAAAGAGAAGTTGGATTAAAGCAATTGCAGTAGAATATCGAATGGAAAAATGAACTCGAAAGAAAGAAGTTATAGTGAACATAAGTCGAGCATACCCTGTTCTATTCTTGAAGTGTGCTGGGTGTAGAAAGAAGTCAGCAAAAAGAATTTCAGACATTTGTCACACATGCGACGCAGTCGCCGGAAACATGGCGAATTTTTATGTCAACAGGCGCTTACAACTAACAACAACGAGAAGCTAAGAAGAAGCAGCAACAACAGCAACAACAACGACAACGGCAGCAAAATGTGGCAACTCTCAGTTGCAACAAAGAACACAAATATCTTTTCCCATTCACATTCGCATTCGCATTCGCTTCGCCATTTGCCATTTCCATTGTCATTTGGCGAAAGTTGAGTTCGAGTCGAGAGTTCGTCATTCAGTTGAGTTGAGTTCAGTTCATTTGGTGCTGTGGCAAGTGCTGTGGTGGGTGCCACACTCACACACACACGCACACACCCGCACACACACATTGTTTAATAGATGACGGCACTTTGCTTAACAAGTAGCCACATTAGTTTATTTACTGCGTTTCTTTTCTTTTCGTTTCCCTCTCTGGCCAGCTCTTTCCATCGCTTCTTATTCCCCACTTCCTGTATGTGTGTGTGGGTGTGTGTGTGTGTGTGTGTGAGTGGGTGTACTCGTGTGTGTGCCTCGCATTTATTTATTACGATGTTTCATTTGCCTTCGTTGTAGCAAAATGCGTGTAAATTGTGTGATTATTGTAAGTGGACCAAATATGTCCAGCTACCTACTGTGTGTCCCCCACCTCCCCCTTCCCACGCCCCTCTTTGCTACCCTCTGCTGAGCTGGACATCAAGAATTCATGAGGCGTCTGCGATGCATGCCAGAAATTTCAATAGATTCAAAAGGCAAATGAGTTGAAAGTCCGCATCATAACTAGCCAAAGCTTCCGCTGCTTTCCCCTGCTTTTCCTCTCCCTTCTTCCCCGCTTTTCTCTGTTGTCCGCTCTAAATAATAACGCACATAAATTTCAAGTAGAGGTGCTCTCTTTGCCATTGTTGCGCCTTTTGGCAGCCAGTGAAACAAATCTGCGAGGCGTAATTGCGGCAACAACACAACACGATACAAGGCAAGAGGGGAGAGTCATGGCAAGAGGGAGGGGGCACTAACATGACCACAAGTATGAAATGGGCCTTTAAGTTGGGCAACCCAATCAAAATGTAACTGTAGCAATAAAAGCAAGGCGACAGCGCTCGAAAGTATGCTTTAAATTTTGTATGAAAATAAAAACACGCAACGCTTAGACGACTTTCAAATGCCCTGCTAAAGAATGCGCCGCGTATCGAATATCAAACAAGCGAAACAATTTTGCTAGAATTGCGGAGGAAATCAAAGCGACATCAAAAACGAAAACTGAGACTGAGACTGAGACACGGAATATTTTATTTTTAAAACACGAAAATTCGAAGAAAAAACAAAAGGTTCGCCTCGATGGTTTAGCAAACGGAACCGCAACTAAACGTGCCACACGCAACAAACAGAGAGAAGAGTGAAAGAGAGAGAAGGGGAGGGGAAAGGGAGAGGGACATAAAGTGCTGCTGGGCAAAAGGACAAAAGATAAGCCCGCGGTTACTTGCACAGGAATTAGTTGGGTTCGAGTGCGTAGTATATGAAATTTTTATGGAAAAAATGTAATATGTGAGAGGACTCGGAGAAAAAAAGGAGAGAAAGGGAGAGTGGAGAGAGCGAGAGAGAGAGAGAGAGAGGAAAGTTGCTGCTGCCTTTGATATGATTTTGGGACAGAGGTCGCATTTGCGATGCTTCACTGAATTTTAATGATTTTTAATGACGCCCAAATTGAGAACTCGCTCGCTTCTCGCTGTTGCCTGCAACTTGTGGATGGCTGTAATACGATGCGGCGGGCACAAATCAAATTAATAAATATATAATGAATGGCCAAACGCTGAGGCGATTCCACAAAATCGATGAATAAGTTCTTAATCCATTTGCTGACGTCAAATGAAAAGAACGTAAAACGAAAAAGAAAGATTACAATAAAATGGGAGAAGCGAAAAACGAAAAACGAAATAAGTGAAATAAGTGGCAATTTTCATGGAGTTTTCCAACCTGCAGGACACGCAATGCCCCAAAGCATGCAATAAAATTTCCCACCTTCTGCTCTCTCTTTCTCTCTCTCCCTTCCTCTCTCTTCGCTCTCTCTTCGCTCTCTCTTCTTTTCGCTGTTTCGGTTTAGGAATTCATAAGCAGCACATAAATTATGCAATACAATGACGACAACTGCGAAATGCCAGCAAAAGTGCTTTGATATTTTAATAGTTGCCGCAGCTATCGTCGAGTATTGGACTCTCTTAGGGGAAACATCGATTTCTACTTCACGTAATCTTTGTCAGAAAAAATATTCGTATATGGATGGGAATAAATAATGAGCATAATGTGTGTGGAGTAAGAAATATTCTCAAATAAAATAATATAAAAGAAGTAGGAAAGCTTGCTATCGCTACCTATCTGAATAAAAGCAAAACAAAATATACCAAATATGGCCTTTGGTATACTTTAGAGTTATTAATTATTATTAAATATAATAATTTGGTAGAGTAATAATAATTTTTAGATATTATACCGCACATTCTTAAAATATACCAAGTAAATATACCAAAAAGTCTGAAATATACCACAGAAACGCAAAACAAAATAGCCTTCAGTGTATTAATTCGGTATAATTTACTAATACAAGCGTATATTACTAAAATATAGTATACCAAATTAATATTCCGAACAATCAAAAATATACTGAAAAGTTTGGTTTACTGATATACTATCAAGTTACAATTATGTTGAAGAGGAGCAAATATACCAAATTATCAACCAAAGTATTTATTTCTGGAGAAATTTCTACAAAAAATTAAAAATAAATACAATTAATGTAGATTTTAGTAAAGTCTTATTCTGAAACTTGAATTATTTAAAGTCTCAGTAACAAACCACAAGAAGTAAATCAGAGGCAAAAGCATTGCTATGCACTCAAATGCCTCACATCACAAATATTCACATCAATTAAACATAGTTTGGAGAGGGGGAGAGAGAAGTGAAGCCTAATAAACAGAAGCAAACAAACGAAGCGTGCAATTTGTTTGTCTGCATGAACTCTCTCTCACTCTCTCTCTCTCTCTCTCTCTTTCTCTCTCTCTCTCTCTCTCACTCTTTCTGTCTCTATCTCTCTCTCTTTCGCGCTTTCGCACTCTTTTGCCATCCAAGTTATTTGTCTCACTTTTGCGTCTAATTTCCGTGACCCAAAATTATAAAGACTTATTACCTCAATATCTTCTCTCCTCTCCCCCTCCAGGTTCTGTTTCCTCCGCTTCCCATCCGCTTCTTAGAGTTGCGCAGAGAAGTAATAAGCCATGCAAAATATTCGAGATATATTTGTCTACTTAGAGAGACGTCACAAAAGACACAGCGTGCAAATAGCGGCAAAACTATTTGAAATAGACTCAGACTGAGACTCAGATACTCACACACTCACACACTCAGAGTCGCACTCAGTGGCGCACTCATATGAATAGCCTTGTTGTTCATGCTCTTTGAAATGAATGGCACAATAACTTTCTCGACAATTCTGACAGTCAAAAAGTCTGAGTCTCACACTTCCGAGTGCGCCTTGCCACATACCTTTTAAGGTTCTTTTGCAACTCACTTTATCGCAAAAGTTTTGCCCAAAATTCTGTTTTATTTATGCGTACGCAACAAACAATCGCAATCGGAGAATCAACGACTGGCAAATGCTCTTCGGAATGTTGTTTATCTTGGTTGTTGTCTGTGCATTGAAGTAAAGGGTATTCAGCAGTCGTGGTGCGCAGCATCGCAATGTGCGAGGCACTCACATGTTTTGCTCGCTTCGCAGCACAGAACACAAAACACAAAACACAAAACATGGCAAAAACAAAGCAAAACAAGACAATAAACTGCCAAAAGCATAAGTTTTTAGCTGGGAAAAAGGGATTCTCCCCCTCTCCCTTCCTCTCTTCTCTGTCTCTTTGTCTCTGCGGTTGAGTGTCTGCAATTTGTTTATTTGCCATGCCAGGATAAAGGATGTACGTACAAGGATAATGCGTGCATCATCATCATGGACATCGAAGTGGCCCCCAAAAATTAGCTTGATAAATCGACTCGACTTTACATAAATGCAGGGTATACTATAAAGTACAGGGTATAACACAGTCGAGTTTGTACTGTATAAGAAAGCAAACGCGAAATTAAATTCGCAACTTTATTAAATTGCATTTGTGTTTTTATTAAATCAATGAACATGAAACAAAATTTCGTGTTTAGCGCCGAAAACAAACTTGAGAATTGAATTGGGGAATGATTAAAGAAATAACAAGCAGGCAAGTAAATCGGTTTAGTGGGAGTTTCATCTTGCCCTCCCCCTCTTCTGCCCCTTCCCCTTCCGCACTCACACTTGCCGCACCCCATTTCCGTTTCCGTTTGCGTTTCCGTTTGACAGCTTGACTGGCAGTTGATTTACCATTGGAAATTGCATTTTTATTTATAACTGACATTTTTATTTCTATAGATTTTTGCATACATCTTTGTCATGCACGCTGTGACATTTGTCACAGCCCCCTCCCCCGCTTCCCTTTCTCTCTCTCCCTCTCGCTCGTTTTTTGCTCTCTTCCTTGCACACTCGCTGACAAATGAAGCCGCATTCTGGCGTGGAATTTGAGGCTCCAACGTCGCAGGCAGCGACCGAGCGAGCGAGCAAGTAACAAACAAGCCGCAAAAACCCATCAAACCAAGAAAACCGCAACTTGTCTCTCGCTCCCCCCCCAACCTTTAACCCCCCCTCGCCATTTACTTCCTTTCCCCTAGAGGAGCGGGAGCGATGCATAGTATAAAGTGTTGTAGCTGGCTGCCTTGTACCTGCCTCAACTTTTTGTTGCCATCTCCACACACATGGCAACTTTACTGACTGACTGACTCACTGACTGAGTGAATGACTGAGTGAATGACTGACTGAATGAGTGAATGACTCACTTACTGACTCACTGACTGCACTTCATTTGGAAAATTGCAACAGAGGCGAAAGGGCGCGATTACTTTATTGAATGTGCCTCGCTTTTGTTCTCTTCCTCTCCCTTTCTCGTGTCCTTCTATCCTCCTATATATCGTTTTCCCTCTTTTCTATTTCTCTCCCACTGTCTTACTTTCTCTCGCTATCACTCTCTATTTCCTTATATTCATCTCTCTCTTTTTTCTCTTTCTTTGTATTTCTTTCTTCATATTTTTCTTTATGTCTCTATCTCTCCCTCTCTCTCATGCCCACCTCACTCTTTCTTCCTCTCTTTCTCTCTCTCTCTCTCTCGTTCCATCCCTATATCTCTTCCATCATCCCTCTATTTCCATCGATATCACTCTCTGTCGCTCTCTATCTCTGTCTCTCTGGCTCGCTTTTCCTCTCTCTCTCTCTTTTCTCTCTCTCTTTTTCTGTCTATCTGTCCATCTCTCTTCATTTATCTATCTCTCAACATTCTTCTCTCTCCCTACATCGTTCTCTCTTTCAATTTGCTCTTTATTAATCTTTCAATCTCTCTTTCTCTACATATAACTCACTTTTTCTCGCTCTCTCTTACCTCTCTCTCTCTCCCTCTTTCTCTCTCTGTTTATCTGTCCCCCTCTCTTCATTTATCTATCTCTCTACATCTCTCTCTCCCTCCGTCTTTCTCTGTATTTCCATTTCTCTCTCTCTCTCCCTTTCAACCTCTCTTTCTGTCGACATTTCTCTCTTTCTCTACACATAACTCTCTTTCTTCCACTATCTCTCTCTTTCTCCATCTCTCCCACTTCTGTCTCTCTCTCCATCTCGCATCATTCTTTTAAGCATTGTTTACTCGATTGGACATTTCATATTTCTTTGCTAATCTAATTCTCCTCTTTATTCCTTCTCTTTGCAGGTAAGTGAGAGCTATCTCTTGGCCCTTGGCTTAATTTAATCATAATCAAGAATTAAGCATTATGTCAGCTGACCGAAAGTTTGTCAAGTTGCGCAAAGTTTTCAATTGGCGACGGGCGACTGGCGACTGGCTGCTCCAAAGTTGTGTTGTCTCTGTTGTCCCTCAGCGGGTGACTGTGAAATGCATAAAAAGGCACTCAGCAGGTGGGTTCAACTAATGCAGCTAATGCCCAACGGATGTCAGCCATTAACTTGATCATTATCGTGCTCGTTAACATTATCATTATCGTTGGCATTAGCTTTACAGTGAGACGCTTTCGTTCGCTTTCGCAGCGGCAGCTGCTTGATGGGGATTTTGACCACTGTGCGCTTGAAAGTATGCTACGCTTTTTGATGCGCTTAAAAGTATGCTACACTTTTTCGCTGTGCATATTTAATTTGCACTCGCTCAACGCTCAAGCTGCTCGCATTTTAACTTCTAAGAAAAACTGTTTGCCATTCAGAGAGTGGGCGGTGCGGATAGATGGGTGTGGGGGCGTGGTCGCGTGTCGAGACAGCTAAACAAACAAAATTTCAACTGCTGTAAACTACGCGTCAAGTGGCTGCTCGCTCTCGCTCTCTCTCTCTCTCTCTCTCTCTCTCTCTCTCTCTCTCTTTACTCACTTTTCGGCTCTGCTCAAAGCCAAAGCCAAGCCATTAATATGCCGCAAAGTATGCTACACTTTGTGTCAAGTTCCCTCACTCTCCTTTTCTCCCTCTCCCTCTCCCACTCTCTCTCTCTTCAGCGACTTCGAGTGGTGGCAAATGGCGTCAATTTCATTGTAATCAAGTGCTCGCTTAATTAATTACCCTACCAATCCGAGCATTGCGGACAGACAGGTAATTGTCGTGTAGAGAATGCGAAGACTATCAATTGCCAAAAATTGTTTGTAAATGGAAGCATTCATTATTATTCGTATGCCAACAAGGAGTCATCTTCGATCTGCGATATACCGAATATTGGCTCTGGTATATTTTTGTAGTATGTTATCTTGGTAGATTTCAATTAATAATACCCAGAAGGTGTCATCGCAGTCACTTGATATACCAAATGTAGTCTATGGTATGTTTTAGTATATGTTCAGTATTTTAATTAGATATATAAGTTAAGCTATGAATGAATATTAAGTTAATAACACCCAGAATAAATCATCTCCTACCCTAGCTATACCAAACCTAGCCTTCGGCACAGTTTAGTATTTTTTGTATAATAAATCGGCATATTATTTGGTATATTTTGGTATTTTGTAGTACATTATTTCGGTATATTTTTATTATCTTGGTAGATTTCAATTAATAATACCCAGAAGGTGTCATCGCAGCCACTTGATATACCAAATGTAGTCTGTGGTATATTTTAGTATATGTTCAGTATTTTAATTTGGTATATTTTAGTTAATAACACCCAAAATAAATCATTTCTGATCCTTGCTATACCAAACCTAGCCTTCGACACAGTTTAGTATTTTTTGTATAATAAATCGGCATATTATTTGGTATATTTTAGTATTTTGTAGTACATTATTTCGGTATATTTTTATTATCTTGGTAGATTTCAATTAATAATACCCAGAAGGTGTCATCGCAACCACTTAATATACCAAATGTAGTCTGTGGTATATTTTAGTATATGTTCAGTATTTTAATTTGGTATATTTTAGTTAATAACACCCAAAATAAATCATTTCTGATCCTCGCTATACCAAACCTAGCCTTCGACACAGTTTAGTATTTTTTGTATAATAAATCGGCATATTATTTGGTATATTTTAGTATTTTGTAGTAATAACACCTTAATAACACCAAGAACATAACACCTTAATAACACCAAGAAGAAGTCATCTCTGACGATTGGTATACCAAACATAGTCTTTGCCATATTTTAGTATTTTATAAATTTGGTATATTTTGATTAATAACACCAAAGAGGAGTTATCTCCTAGGATGTACCAAATATAGCCTATGGTATATTTCAGTATATTAATTTGGTATATTTTAATGAATAATACTTGTTGTAAATGGATAGTTTTCTTCCTTGTTTAGTTTTATCTGCTTTGTGAAGAGAAAGTATCGAATTGTATAGTATATTCATTATTATATTTAATATTTGCTGCATAAACTGCATTTATTAAACATGTGTTGAATTCTGAGAGACAAAACTTTCAATCACATCAACTACTAGAATTTAATCAGCAAATTGAGTGACAATCAACACAAAGCGTGAATGACAAATCACTCTTCAAATGTTATGAAATATGAGAAGCACTTTAATCTGCAGCCGAAAAAGCATTTGCTTGAATGTAAATTAAGCTGCAAATTAGAATTTTAACTAGCATTCCTTTCACTTTTGCCTTAGTGTGTGTGTGTGTGTGTTTGCGTAAATATTTCAAGTTGCCGCAGGACAATTCTCTTTATTAACACACTTCAGAGTGTGTGTGTGTGCCCCTTTTTGTGGCATGCAAAAGTGAAGAACTGTGGGGCAAAGAGTTCGCCATTAGCTGCTCATTTGTGTGTGAGCGGCAGCTAAAGTTAAACGTGAACCGCAACTTGGGCTACTAATTTCCCAAATTGAAAATGCAGATACGAGCTGTATCTCTGTGTATCTCTAGAATTTGTCAAGCCGAAGGGGCTTTTCCCTAAATCTTAATTGACTTCACATTTCAGTTGCACAGTCAAAGCTGAAAGCTTCCCCGAATTCTCTTCCAACTATTCTAATGTCAACTTTTTATTTGTCTAGCTAGGAAGAAGATTTTACAAGTTGTCAATATTGATTTACCATATTTAATTATAAAGCTCAATTTCGTTAATTTCAAATCAGATTAAAGAAGAATTTAAGAGCATTCTTTTATGTAATTCTGAATGTTGATTGTAATTTCTCTTTTAATTTATTTTTAAACAAGATTATCACTAACAATTCTTTTGTACTGGAATTTAGGAGTTCGCTTGAATTGTTTGCTCTTTTTTATAGATATAAAATATCTAAATTTTAACTTTAAATTTGTCTGCACTTTGCATTAAAAATTCTCTTCGAAATTAAATTCTCTGTGGAATTTCGTTCAGAATTGAATTTAGTTTTTAATCAATTTTCAGCTCAAGGTTGCCAAATGTTTTTATACTACAGTTTGTACTAAATACTATATCTGGTCTATCAAAGACTTCATCTGCTTCTTCGAGTGGCTTTTGTTTGGGCTTAATTAAGTTTCGTAGCACTCAGCTTTCGTCTGCAGCAAAAATGTCCTTTTTAAATTGTCTGCTTCATTTGGCAGTTGTTGTTGCTGTTCTTGTTATTTGTATTGTGGCTGACTCTGTTTATTGTTGTTGTTGTTGCTGTTGTTGTTGTTATTTTAGCCGCTTGCTTTTATCAGATTATAAAACATTAATTTAATTTACTTACACTGCGAGTGTTATTTGTTGTTGTAGTCTCTGCCTTGTTTGTTGTTCTTTTTGCTGTTGTTGTTGTCCAGTCACGCAGCGCCCCAATTGACGCGAAATTCAATTAAGATATAAAGTGAAATAATTTTTTAATGGCATACGAACGAGACAGACAGAGAGAGAGGGGGAGGGCAACACAAACAGCAAGGGACACATATATAGAGATAGACAAATAGACAAGCAAAGAGATAGATAGAGAGAGAAAGAGAGAGAGAGCTTTGGAATTGATTTCCCCAGCGAGTTGATGTGGCGTGTGACTGGGAAAAAGGACAACAGGCAGGACACGAGGACACAAGCAGACAGGACAATTGTGCATTCCAGGCGTTCATCATAACTTAGTGTCGTGTCATAAACATAAATGGCCGAAAGCGGAAACGGAAATGCGCATCGCATTGAGCAGTTCAATGAGCCACTTTGATTGAAATTTCCTCCCTCTTTTCTTTGGTCAGTGCTGGAAATAATTACAACGTGTTTCATGTTGTCGACAGCCCATGCACATGAAAAGAGAGAGAGAGAATCGAACCAAGACAGCTGCAGCCATTGTTCAACTGAATCAGAATCAGAGTCAGATGCAGACACAGACACAGAGATGCGTATTTATTTTAATTTGAATTAAGCAAGCACAACACAGAGTTTAACGAAATGCAATCGGACAGCGAGACTGAAACTGAGACTGATTCTGAGACTGAACTGAAATTAATTGCCAACTCGCCATAATCCAAAAGAGCCAATTAATGACTCTAGTTGAAAGCAGCCAAGAGTGAGAGAGAGAAAGAGTTGCCAAACTTAATGAACTACCGAAGTGAAAGCACTGCAATTTAATGAAGATCAAATCCAGAGAAGAAGCGTTTAATAAATAACATATTCAATGTATTATAAAATATCAACAAAAATGCAGGACAATTAAAAGATGATTTAATTAGGAATTAGAGTTAATATAATAACAAGAAGTTCATAAATAAACTCTTGCAATTGTTGAAGAGTGAATATAAATAGAACAAAATAAGCTATTTCGAACTATTCGAAAAGTAAATTAGTTTAAAGTTATTTTGAATTATTCATAAAAGATAAAAAATAAATTGGCAAATCAAATAGAAAAGAGTATACTATGAATACGACAAAAAAAAACTATATTTTGTTGTTTCTAAGAATTTGATTGTGATCGGCTAAAAATAGAAGTTATTTCAGAAATGCCTCTGTATGTGAAATTACGCCTACTGCAATCGAATTTTAGCTACGATCTGGTATATTTTAACCTATATGATATATTTGGACATTTCATTGTGGCATTTCAACGATATACCAAATATGGCCTTTGGTGTGTTTTAGTCTTCTTGTGGTCTATTATTCGGTATATTATAGGCCTCGTCCGGGATCCTCCATATACCAAATATAGTATTTTAGTACATTTTCCGTATCGTATCATCGCCAGCCCTCGATATACCGAATATGGCCTTCGGTATATTTTAGTATTTTTTCAGTATAATAATTTGATATATTTTAATTAAGAATACCCAGAAAAGTCATCCTTGACTCTCAATATACCGATTATAGCCTTCAGTATATTTTAGTATTTTTTCAGTATATTATTTTTATTTTTATTTTTTTTGATTAATTTTATAGACTAATATTCTTAGTTTTTGGAATTTATTCTTAAAACGGTTTTTTTAGGACAAACGTTTTTGGTTTTAGAAACTCATCTCTTTTTTAGTGTAATCTTTAAAGTTAGTTGTGGAAATGATGCTAATATCATAATTATATTATATTTGGAGTTCATGCTTTGCCTTTAAAGCAGTGTCATTGGCATGTGTGCGTGTGAGTGTGTGCGTGTGTGTTTGTGGCACGTTGCAAGCAAGAATTACTGGCAGCAGCAGAAAATGGCTTTGCTATTTACGTTGTTAAATTTACGTATCTCGTTCGTTCGTTGCGCTTCTCAAATTCCATTTGAGCCAAAAGCAAAATTGTTGCTGGCATTGTTTCGCTTTTTGTGTGTTGTCAAAGTTTGTACATAGTTTGCAGATGACAAAAGTAATAACAGCTCTGCACTAACTATGCAAAAATGCAGTCGTCATCTCGATTAGACGTTTAATTAGATGATTAACTCTCCAACAAACTAATGCGTGCAAATAATGAGTTTCACTTGCAGTTGCAGTTCGCTTTTATCACTTCATTATTTTTGCACATTTGTTAGTTTTTATACCCGCTTCATAGAGGGTAAAAGGATATTATAACTTTGTACCTACTTACTATGGATCACAATCTGGTATATTTTAAATGTACTGTATCTTATATATTTTGCACTTTATAGTGTATTTTGAGTGTAGTACTGTATCTAGTATATTTTGCACTGACTAACTATATTAATATACCAAATATAGTCTTTAGTATTTTTTTTTGGTATTTTTGCAACATGTGAGTTCTGAATATTTTAAGACTGCTTTGTCTGAAAATCGGGTACGATTTATATTTATGAATGTAATGCTATATCAATATACCAAATATAGCCAATGGTATATTTTAAATACTTTGAGGTATATTCATTTGGTATATTTTTTAACTGAATTGAATCTGACAATCTAGCATATTTATAATACATATCTGCACAAATATACCAAATATAGTAATCGGTATATTGTCAGTATTTTTGTGCCATATCATGTCGGTATATTTTTAGATTGCGTTGGCTGATAGTCTGGTATATTTTGCATTTTGAATGTAATATTGTAAAATATACAAAATACAGCTTTTGGTATATTTGTAGTATTTTTTTGTCGTATATTAATTTGGTATATTTTAGTCGAGCACACTTGACTCTAGCTTTCTTACTTGCTTCATATCATTTTTTGCACATTTGATAGTTTTTTGTGCTGTTAGTTCTTTCGAGTTGAGCTGCAACTTTGCACGGACAATGCGGCGTATGCGCAATGTCTGCGTGCTAACGAACTTGCCGCATAGTTTATGTTGCTACAAATATTATTTGATATTTGATAGTCGCAGACAGCAGTGCGAGTGTGTGCGAGTGTGTGCGAGTGTGTGTGTGTGTGTGCACAGCAGGTGCTGCAAAGCGTAGAGACGGAAGAGGGGGAGAGGGGAAGAGGGGAAAGGTGTGTGTTTAGTTCCCAGAGCGCTAAAAAGTTTGCCATACCTGGCAAAAACTTGAATGCTCAGCCAGCCGAACGCCCATTTGTGTGCGTGCATATATGTGTGTGTGTGTGTCTTTGTGTGTGTGTGTGTGTGTGTGTACATGTCGCATATATCCGTAACTAATTAGCAACATGACTCACCTGGGAAAGTGAAGCGCGTCTGTGCCGCTCTATCTCTGTCTCTGTCTCTGTCTCTTTCACTTTCTCTCTTTCTCACTCTTCAACTCTTCTTCACTCTCTCTCTTTCTCTCTTTCTGTCTCTCTGTCTGTGTTTATTAAGGTGAATATGGAGCTGTGGGCCACAGTGTTTGGTTTTGTTGATAAACCCACGAAATGCTTTGTCTTCTGCCTTTGCCACGCCCACTAAACGTGGGGGCGGGGGGCGAGGCACGTATGACAGTAATGATGGGAGCAGCAGTGGCAGCGGGAGTAGCGGAGAAAACGCTAACAAAAAACCGCTAATTAGTTGAAAATAAATAATGAGAAAAAGCTCCCAAAATGCGAAGCGCGACCAATTTAAATGGAATACTTTCACACTCATGTTTAAGTGTGTATGTGTAGCTGTGTGTGTGTGTGTGTGTGTGTTGGCATTTTTGTAGGTCACACACACACAAGTAAGAAACGGTTAAGCTGCAACAAATATGATTTATTAGTTATGCACAGAGAGAAAAAAATGTAGATTGAAAAATCTTGATTTAAAATATTTTCGATCTTAAATTAAAACAATCTTGTAGCTGAAGTAAAAATAAAAGCTGACTAACATTTAGGTAAACAAGTTAAGTAAATAGAGCGCAATTTAATAAAGCTAACTTTCAAAGGGAACAATAAATATTGAAATATAACCTCAAATATAGAACAGTTCATAAAAAGAATAGACATTTTGAACAGTTGAACAATTCTTAAATCAAAATTTGTAGGCTGAATTTGCATTTAAAGATTTAAATCTTGATTCAATAATGTTTAAATTTTTGGCAATCTTAATTCAAGATTTTATTCTGAATTCTAAGTTTTTTCTTTCGGTGTAATGATTGCACCACACTTTCGACTATAGTAGATGCAATTAAATCTGTTCAACGACCGAATTCCTACGCATTTTATTAAATACTTTAATTGAATTCAGATTGCAACTTTGAATATGAAATAAATACAAAATGAGAGAGCGGGAAAAGTGCGAGGTTCATTTTGATATTTGGCAAATGAATTTGCATTTGCGTCTGAATTGAATATTTATGCAGCAGCTGGACTTTTGTGGCAGCTGCAACTGGAACTGAAAGTGGAACGAGAAAGGGAGCTGAAGCTAAAGCTCTCAAGGATGCATGCCAAGGACTCAGACTAAGGCTTATCTCGACGCGCTGAAATGCCAAGGCGATGATAACACAAAGTACAGTAAAAAACAACAACAACAAAGAGAGGGAGAGAGAGAGAGAGCGAAAAACAAATGAGGGACAAAGCAAAAAAAATGGAAAGCGAAGAGAAGTCGGAAGGAAGATAAAACGTCAGCGACAGCCGCAACTTTGGCTTAACTTGGTCTTCTTTTGTTTCAAATGCAGCGCCGATAACGAAGCGCCCAACGAGAGGCAAGAGGCAAAGAGGCAAGAGGCATTGCCTGTGGGGCAGCAACTGAGAGTGAGATTGAGATGGAGATGGAGACTGAGACTGAGACTAGGACTGGGATCGGATGTTGCGCTATCTGCTATCTGGGTGCGGGCAGCGAAAGTTTTTTCGCCTTTATCGAGAAAAACCCGCAAAAACAACAACACATTGGAAAATGGTCGAAATCCAAATACACTTTAAAGATGGATAATTCCAGAGATAGTTCCAGAGGGAAGAGAGATAGAGGAAAGTTTTTAAATAAAAAGTGAAGCACTACAAGTTTAGGTTATTCACTTTGTATGATTCGAATTTAAAGGAGATGCAAAGAAGCGTTTTTTTAATCGAAATTTAATGAGTTGAACTGAAATTTACATTTTGAAATTGTTAGAAATTTCAGCAGATTTTAGTTACTCAAATAAAATTATGAATTGCAAGGAAGAAGGCGAAGCATTTTTTAACTATTTGAATTAAACAAGACAATAATCAATACTTAAGTACTAGATGTTTAGTTTTAGAATTAGAAGTGACAAATGCAAAGTAACGTTTGTATATTTACTTTAAATCAAGAATCCAAATGAACTAAGTTGAATTACATTTTGCATATTAAAATTAATATAAATTTCAGAAATCTAAAGTTGCTTATTTTCAATAATACCATATACTACAAATATACCGCAAAAATACTAAAATATAATATATCGAAGATTATATACGGTATATTGATATAATACTATATTCCAAATATACTATGAAATACAAAATATACCAGAAAAACAGTTTAAAAGTATACCAAATTGTTATACTACAAAAATACTAAAATATTCATAAAGCTTCATTTAGTATATTGATGCATTCAAAATATACCGTAACGTGAAAAATATACCAGATTTTCTGTCAAAACAGCCTGCAAATATACCAACATAATATACTTTAATAATACTAAATATATACCAAATACCATTTGTTAAATTTATATAGTACTTCATTCAATATATACCATACTGTGAAAATTATACCAGATTGTCAGACAAAACAGCCTACAAATATACCAAATTATTATACCACAAATATACTAAATATACTAATATATAAATACTATATTTGGAATATTGGTATATTACTACATTCAAAATATACCAGAAATATACCAGATTGTCTGTCAAAGCAATTAAACGAAATTTTATTAAATGATTTTCGAAATTAGAAATTGCAAATTGCATCACATCGTCAGCTATATCCTTGCTTGCTTAGAGTATAACAAAAGCAAAAAAAAAAAAGGAAATCGACAATGAAAACAAAACAAATAAAGGGACTTGGAACAAAAAGTTTTGCTCATGCAAGCCATTTTTATGCAAATCAAAACGGTTTTAATCTTTTTAAGCCCGGCTCAGAACGCGAGCCCAAAACGCGAAAAGCGAAACGTGCCGTTGCGTATACGCCGTGCTGACCGAGCGTCGGAACTTTGTTTGAGAACTGCGAAATAAACACGTAATTAAAACCGCACGTTAATGGACTCGCTTCCCAGAGGGAAGATAGAGGGGAAGGCAGGTGGAGAGTGGAAGGTAGAAGGTGGACTAGGCCAGGTCAAGTGGGTGCAATCTGGACGCTGGCTTTGGTCATTTTCATTTCTATTCCCATTCCCATTCCCATTTCTATTTCAATTTGAATTTGAATTTCAATGTGAATTTGCAAAACATTCGCATTTAAAGCGCTAAAGAAATAGTTCGAATAGTTGACTCTCTTTTGCGCTCTGTAAAACTATTTCAATATAAAATTCATTTCATTTGCACAGCACAGAGATGGAGAGATAGACAACTAGAAATAGAGATAGACACTTGAATAGAGAAAAAGAGAGAGAGAGAGGGGGAAGAAAACAATGCCAAATGAATGAAAACGAATGAAGCCGAAAAACCGCGTGAAAGTTTTCTTGTTAAACCCAAAAACTGACTGGCAACTCTTCATCTAGCAAACTACCCATTAGCATGTACTTCTCAGCTACTCCCCTCTCCATCAACTACTCCCCTCTCCCTCTCCCACTCACTCTCTTTCTCTCTCTTCTTCCCCTTGAAAGTTCGCGCCGTTTAAAGTTTTGTTTGCCGCGCGATTTTCCTGAGGAATTAAAAGAAGCCTCCAAAGCACTCAGCTAAAATCCACACTTGGGCTTTCCCTCCTTTTCACCTCCACCTCCGTTCCCTGCCCTGCTTTCTTTCCTTGACTGCCGTCGGCGCTGTTTGCAATTAAAGCTAAACACAAGTTGAATCTGAGATTTTAGTCTCGTCTCGTCTCGTCACAGAGACTTCTTTGCTTATTTGCATTTGAAGGCGTCTTGTTAGGCAGCGATGCAGCTTGCCACATTGCCACATTGCCACTTGCCACATTCACAAGCAGCTGGAGACGGGGAGATCGAAGATGAAAGGCGACTTTTGGCGGTGTCTGTGGTCGAGCATCCTCTGTGTCTGTGTGTGTGTGTGTGTACGAACAGCTGCTGCTGCTACTTGAAATTCCATTTCAGTTCCCCAACGAACGTGCAGACCAAGTTAGCAGGCAGCAGCTTACGTATAACAGTATAACGCAATAGAATTCCAGCGTCGATTTGCATAACAATCGAAAAGTTCGTTTCATATTCGTGTAAAACAAATTATACAATTGCGTCAGCAGCACATACGCTTCGTTGTGCTGACCGAATTGCAGAGTATAACAGTTGTGTTGAGTGCTACGTTACAGTAGTGTGCAGTTCAGGTTGAATTTATGGCTCTTTCTACAAAGTGTATGTATAAATGCATTACTTATAACAGTTTTAATGCTATCACTTAGCAATAATCAATGCTAAAACTTCAATTGCAGCTATCAGTATAACAGTTTCGTATAATAGTTGTAATGTGATCGACATAGAAATGTGCAAGCATATTCAAAGCATGAATGAACAAAGCTACCAGTTTTGATTTTGTATAACAGCTTATAACAGTTTCGTATAACAGTTGCGATTACTTTTAGTTATTCGACATAGAATTTCGCTGGTCTAGAAAGCCTATAAAAAGCATGAATTAACACATGAACACTGCTATGAATTTTCGTATAACAGTTTATAACAGTTTCGTATGACAGTTTTATTGTAATGGTTTTTAATTATCCTACATTAAAATGTGTTTTTCTATAATCATCGCTCCCATTGCTGTATAACACTTGCAGCTGTCAGCTTTCACGCTCTTCCCCCTTCGCCACTTCACAACACTGGCAGCGGACCAAACACCTCCAGCTGTAGCCTCCGCTGCCCCACACTTGTCAACCGCGCCACTCAACCCGACACATTTGGCGTGTCACTTAAGAAAAACTCGATTTAGATTCGCTTTCGTTCGCATTAGGCGGGTCAAGGTTCACAACAACTGTTGTGTCTGTGTGTGTGTGTGTGTATGTGTAAGGATATGCAGCTGTAGGCAAAAGAGCTTGAGATTGGGATTGGGTTTGGGTTTGGGATGACGATATACATTTATTCAAATCCGAGTAACAGCCCATTTGTCGCATTAAATAAAACTTACGCACAGGGGAAGTCTGCGACTCAGAGTCTCGGACATGGCCAAAGGGTAAAGGGTAAAGAGAGAAAAGCCAAGGCAGAGGCAAAGGCAGAGGCAAAGGCATAAGGAAGAGCTAAGAAGAGGGGGAAAGAAAACAAAAAACAGAAAAAAAAACGAAAAAGGAAGACAACGAACGAAAGGGGGGAACGGAAGAGGCAACAAAATGAAACGTGCAAAGCAAATAAACACATGAAAGTCTAAATTTAATGCTAAAAGCCATTGAAGCATGGTTAAACCCCAACACAAACACAAATACGCCAACACAAACACACACGCACACATACACGAATATAGCCAAGCGTGACTAGAGAAGAGAAGGGGAGCCGCTTTTGGGGTCAGAGGTGCCGAGAGAGAATCTTAAGCAATCCCGGTTGCCAGACTACGAACTGAACGTGAATCAGAGCAGCAACAACACAATCTAAGCGGACAACAATTGTTGTTTGTTTGAATGGCAAATACCCTGTAATAAAGTAGTTCATAAAACTGGTTCATAATTGAGTGTGAGTGTAGCTTAGAGGAAAGATGAAATTATAAAGTTTCCACATTTTTATATATAATATAATATTCTTTTGATCTTATGTGGACAACAAGTGTTGTGTGTTTGATTGACGAATACCCTGTAATACGCTGCAATTGAAAACTGCATTTGCTTACTTACTGAAACTAATTCATAATTTATTTTCTGTGAGTGTAGCTAAGAGCAAATATGAAATTTTAAAGATTCCACAAATTTATGTATAATAAAATATTTCTTTGATCTTATGATAAGATTTTTGGTTTTAAACTATACAATTTTTCCTTCTTATTAATAAGAACTTAAGTCGTATATTAAATGTTCTTGAAATCAAGATGTGATTTTTAAAATGAAGATTTTCATGTTCTTGACGCACTTTTTAGACCAAAATTCTTGGTAAATCTTGATTTCAGAACTTTTTGTTTTTGTGTAGAATGAAATTTAAATTATAAAGTAACCACAACTTTAATCTTCAGCTTGCTTTAGTTTATCAGACTTCCTAATTTTAAATTTAGTTGTTTTTGGTAAGAATCTTGTTGAGTTCGCTTCGATTTGATTTCAATTTTGATGGTCAAATTATGCATTTTATATTCTGGTATTAAACTGCTTCTAGTCAATGGAAAGATTTACCTGTTTAGAGTCTATTTTATTCGCGTATTTTTCTCTCTCTATGTCTCTGGCGATTTGGCTGCTGCTTTCAGTTGCCCTGTTGGCACCTTTTTATGGCAGCATCAAAACCGAAAAACAACTGAAGCAATTTCAATTCGCTGTTCGTTGCTCTCTGCTTTCAGCCATTTTCATTTCGTGCCTTTTGTTTTGGTTTCAATTCAATTTGTTGTTGCTGTTGTTGTTGTTGTTGCTGTGGCTGATGCTGTTGATTTTGCCATATGCGACACTTTTTTATGGGCTGTGCTGAGGTCGCGCCTCGCTCTGATAAGCGAAATCAAATGTCAAACTGACAATGTAAACAATTTCAAATGTCCTGCCAGCGAATACATGTGTGTGTGTGTGCGAGTGTGTGTGTGTCCTGTGGCATGTGTGGCATGTGGCGTGTGTCCTGTGGCCACCACATTACGAGTGCGAGTTGCAAGTTGCGAGTCTGTCTGATTCCTCTCTCCATCTCTCTCTCTCTTGCTCTGTACTGCGCTGTCATGGCGCTGATTTCCGTTTTCCGTTTCCGCCAGGCACAAATAGCATTGCCAGCTGTTGATGTCGCACACACGCATAACGGTACTCAGTCTCTGTCTCCATCTCGTAATGCAAATGCCATAAATAACGAGCCGAATCAGCTGTAAGGGAGAGCAGCTCTCTCTCTCTCTCCCTCTTTCTCTCTCTGAGTCTCTCGTCCATTGTCGAGCGACCGATAATAGCATTAATGTGTACATTATATCTACACATCCTTCGCTCTCTCTCTCTCTTTCCCTGTCTCTGTCTCTGTCTCTTTCTGTGCTCGAGCACATTCATCACGCAATATACTAAAGTGAAATTGAAGACATCTTAAGCACCTGCCGCTGAGTTCAGAGCTCAGAGCAATCGCAGTTCTCTCTCTCTCTCTCTCTCTCTCGTTTTTTTTCTAAATATAAATCGAGGCAAAGCTTTGTTTACATTTGTATACCCGCTAGCCATAAAGTAAAAAGGTATTATAACTTTGTGCTTGAAGAAATTAATATGGCAGACAGCGACCCTATAAGTATATATATTTTTGATCAGCGTCGTATATATTGTGTATATATTCTTTCGATCAGATAACAATTTTACATACAAGTTATTTAGGAAATTTTGTTGTATGGTATATTTCGGTATATTATCCACTCTATGATATACAATATTGAATGTAATACAATATCAATATTCCAAAAATATCTTTGGTATATTTGCGGAGTGTTATTTTGGTATATTTTTAGAATGTTTAATTGGCAACTTGGTATATTTTTAATGTATAACCTATCGGTTTACCAAATATAGCATTTTCCATATTTTTAGTATTTTTTGCTGTATAATGATTTGGTATAATTTTAGACTGCTTTGGTCGATAATCAGGTACCAAGCATAGCCTTTAGTATACTTTTATATTTTTGTGGTATATATTTGGGCTGGTTTAGTGAATAAGTTTGTATGTTTTGTACACTATGGTATATTTTGAATATATAACTATACCAAAATACCAAATTTAGCCTTTGTACATATATTATTAGTCTTCCTTGAACATATTAATTTTGTATATTTTTAGATTTACTTGGTTGACAATCTGGTATATTTTGAATGTAGTACAATATCAATATGTCAAATATAGCTTTTGGTATATTTTCAGTATATTTGTGGTATATTAATTTGGTATATTTATAGTGACAATCTGGTAAATAGTATGTTTTATTCATATTAATATATAAATATACCATGTTTAGTCTTTGATATATTTTTAGTATATTTGCGGTATTTTAATTTGGTACATTTTAAAATGAATACTACACTGCTTAGCTTTTATTCACCATGGATAGCGGATATTTCACAGTCGAGCACACTCGCTTGTACCTTTCTTACTTGTTCACATTATACGCATATTTGCCAACACATTATCATTTGTTGCACCCATTAAGTCGCGATTCCAGAGGTTATCATCAACGTCGTCTGACCACAGAGCGAGAGAGAGAGAGATTCTTGAGTTGATTGGAATTGATTTGCATTTGCATTTTAGATTCAGATTAAGATTCAGATACCGAGCACACACATATCAATCAGCATTTGTCAGGCAGCAAACCAGAGTGCAAAATAGCATTCAGTCAGTCAATCAATCAATCAAGCAATGTAATGAACGTAGTTGAAAGTAACGAATCGAATCGCATTGTCATTGCTCATCGGTTAAACAGGTTTTCCCATTATTACACAGAAAATACTTTAAAAGTAATTTGTGCAAGTGCTTCGTCCCCCTCTTCTTCATCCCTTTCCTATATTTATTTATGGAATTTCATAACCATTATTGTGTGTGTTGTGTGCTTCCCCAACCCCCTCGGTTGTTGTCTGTGTTGTGGTCGCAGTGCATTCAAATCCAAATTCAAATTCAAATTGAAAAGCAATTTCAACTAATTTTAAACAAATTGCTTGGATAATTCCAACGAGCATTTGAATGCCGCAACAAAACTATAACAATTATGAGAGAGAAGCACAATTCCTGCCCTGATACCCTGTAAAATGTTAGGGGAAAAGCAGTTGCTTGATAGTTATAGATTAAACCATTTGAAAGTTGGTTGGAGTTTGTTTAATTAATAGAAGCGAATGAAATGTGTGAAAGTATCGAAGCGTTTTCATAACCAATTGAAATCGACGAGCTTTGTCGATGACATTCTATTTCGAACAGCTCAAATTCCCTTTGGGCCACGTGCACACAAAAAACGGCAAAAAACAAAAACGAGCCAACAAACAAACGTTTGACAGCAGCAACGAAAACAACAACAACAACGACGTCGAAATGCAATTTTACAAGCAATTAAAACTTGAATTGAAATGTTTTTGGGGCATGGCAACAAAAAACAACAACAACAACAACAATAACAGCAGCAGCAAACGGGGAAAAAACGAAAAGAAAAATGTGCCAATGGCTTGTTAAAAATGCGTTAGTTGCACTAAATGACTTTCAAGGCGAGCGAGGGGAGTGGCAGGGGTTAAATGTCGACAGGGTGGAAGGGTGAAGAGGGTGGTGTAAATGAGTCGTAACCAAACTAAAACCAAATGCACCTCTCGCTTTTCCCTTTTCGCATTTGAATAGTGCAAGAACACTGCGAACTTTGTTCAAGTACAGAATGATCAAGAGGGTGAACTATGTAGGTTGAGGTTATGTTGTTCCAAAAACAGTCTATATGTACTTTTTCCATTTTTCAACACTGTTATTTAATTTAATTGATGACTTTTAAATCGTTTGATATTACAACGAGAATAGACGGATTTATAAATACATTCAATTCTATTCCACACTCAGTATTTATGTTCTTTCTTCTGATCTCTATTATGTGTTGAGCATTTTCCAACACTGTTAGTCAATTGTTAATGATTTTTGAAACGTTTCATTTTAAAACGAGAATAGACAGATTTATATATACACTCATTTCTATTCCACACACAGTATGTATGTTCTTTCTCCGCTTTTATATTATGTTTGAAGCATTTTCCAACACTGTTAGTCAATTGTTTGATTGATTGATTTTTAAATTACTTAATATCAAAAAGAAAGTAGACAGATAATTATATTCTACAAATACTATTTATATTCCAACTAGTGTTCTTTAATATGTTTGAAGCATTTTCCAACACTAATGTGGCCTGTAGTGTTGTCAGTTAACGTTGCCCACTTTGATTTAAGCATAAGTAATAATAGTAGTTAGCTTCAAGTTGAAATCAATTCTCTTTTATATTTAGTACGCAAATCAAAGAAGCGCGTTGTTCAACACTATTAATTGGCTACCAGTGTTGCCATCCGCCATCCAAATTTCTTGCAGTGTACTTTAAGCGATTGCAATTTGCGTTCTCGATTGCTTCATTTCGATATCAACATTTGTTGACATTGCCTCCGTCTGGCAAGCACTCGCACACACACACACACACACACACACTCTGGCACACACACACACACACACTCTGGCACACACACACACACACACTGGCACACACACACACTCTGGCACACACACACACACACACACACACACACAGATGTGTACGCTAATCCGTTGAAAATAGCCGCCATCAACAATTGTTGAGTTGGTTAGTTGGGCTTTGGTTTGTCGTTGGTTTTGGTAACAAGAAGGGAGGCCAGTGGATTAATTGCTTTATGAGCTGCAATAAAAGGCGTGGCATCCGCCTCTCATCCTCGCTCCTTTCTGTTGGCTGGCAGCTGTGCTGGCATTTTGTGAACTGCAATTAGCAGCAAATAAAATAATTTACGATTGTAACGAGCACAAAATGCCACTACACCGCACTCAAAAGGCGACGACGAGGGGTTGGTTTGGTCCCGCTTCCCCCTCCCGAAAATTGGTCAGCAGCAGTCCGGCTAACTGACTGACCACCGAAAGTCGAAGAGGAGAGCAGGGAAGGGGGAAGCACAGCAAACAGCCGCTTGCGTGGTAATAACAACAAATTGCCAAAAATGTTTGCCCACTTACAGACTGGCGGATTGTGATTCTGATTTCTCTCGTTCATTCATTGCCCAAAAACAACACTCACACTCACACTCACTCGCATTCACATTCACATTCACATTCGCATTCACGTTGAGAGGCGTGCGCGAATGGAGAGTGGAATCTTATTAAGCCACTTTAGATTTATAGCCAGCTTTTTGGCGTGTGGTCTCGATGCTCGATGCTCCAAGGGATGAATGCCTGTTGGCTAAAACGGGAAATGAGAAGAGGGAGAGGGAGAGGAAACGGGGATGGGGACGGAGGCGGGTTCTTTATTAAATTGGCCCCGTCGGCGGCTGCACGAAATGTCTGCAGATTTGTCCATCAATTTTCGTTGCAAATATTCCAATGCAAATGAATACGCCACATGAATATGTGTGTGTGTGTACAAGGCCATGAATATGAATATGAATACGAATATGAATATGGAGGAGTAGAGCAAAACGCAGTCTAGTTAGCACATTCCCCCTCTGCTACTCTTTTTCAACTGTTCCAAAACGAAACCGAACCCAAACGAAACGAACCGAACTCAACTGAACTGAACTGAACTGAACCCAATCAAGAAGTGAAAATCCTGTTTGCCACAAAAGGTGTTGAAAAGTTAAATAAATCAGAGCGAAAACGGCTGGAAAAATAATACAACAAAAAACACACATACAACTAACAAATAATAGAAGCGATCGAATAGCAAATACCCTATAATGAAAGAATAGTCATTGAAACTTACCTTATTTCCACAAATTGCTTATTAACCAGTTTCATATTATGTAAATTGATTCTAAACTTTCATAATTTAAATCTAGTTATTTCTGATACAAAGACTATTCAATTAGTCTAGACCAAAAACGATGTGCTATCGATTTTACTGTTACTATCGATAAATAAATCGATTGTGTTTAATATTATCTGATTAGAATTTCTAAACTTTCATAACTTTCTTAAATAATTGTCCTATCATAACATAACTTCAATAGTTTGCGACCCTAGCAAAAAGTGCGTGCTATCGATATTTCTGAAAGTATCGATAAACTTATCGATTGTGATATCTAATTAATATTATCTGAGTAGAATACCGAGACTTTCATTATTATTATTTAGCAATTGTCCCATCATAACATGACTTTTATGTGTTATCGATACAACTGATACTATCGATAGGCATATCGATTGTGAGGATGTCAAGCGTGCAGCATGCCATAAACTTTGCACACTTCAATCGATAGCGAATCGAGAGGCAGCTGTTGCCCTCTTCCCTCTGTTCTTTCCAGGGCAATGCCTAAAAAATGATGCTAAAAAACTAGTGATGGTCGCCACAGGAGCTGTAACGAAAAGCGGGCGGACTTAAAAGGGGGAACTCAAAAGGGGGGGCGGCATGCATAAATAAAAATGTGGCATGTTGGGTCAGAAATAGCATGACATTTTCGAGCGGCCAACAAAATGGCGGCAGATAACGGTTAACGGCAGCATAAAACGAGAATGTTTAGCAAAGGGTTGCGCTCCACGAAGGCGGCTCACCGAAGGACTCGCAGGACACAGAGCACAGAACACAGGACTCGGGACCCTTAGACAGACCTCGAACCAGACCCAGACCCAGACCCTTGGCCACAGGGGATGAGTCAATGTCCGAGTCGAGGCGAGTCGAGTCGGACTCTAAAGTCGCTGGGGGGATCAACGTGACCATATGAGAGTAGGAAGGGAAGAAACGGTGAAGAGGGAGAAAGAGGGGAACTGAGGGAGGCTACTATGCTGAACCACTGAGCCATAAAAATCAATAAAGTCAACGCTTGTTATTGCTGCTTGTGTTGCCCCCTGCAACAACATAACATATAAGAGCCCCTCCACACACAGTGGCCTCACCTGTCGTCTGTCCGTCCGTCCGTCCGTCCGTCCGTCTAAGGACATCAATTGAGCCTGCTCCCGACTCCCGGGTCCTCTTCTGTCGACAATGAGCCCTCTGAGAGCGATACTCCATGTGAGCACACACAAATTTAAGTTTCACAACAATTTGGCAATTTGGCAGGCGAACGAGCGCATAATCAGACGAGTGCTAATATGATAGACTACCGAAATACCCTGTATTATTTACATTTAGGTTGAAAACTAAATGGAAATTCTTAGTGACAGGTTTGAAATTTCTATCACTAAAAACTTATTTTTAGTTGATGATAGCTGCTTATGCTGGATATAATCAGGTTAGCAGACTAGTGCTAATATGCTAGACTAACGCATACCCTGCATTATTTGTATTCATTTACTTTCAACCTAAATCTCTCTTTGGTTGCATGTTCTCAACATGCTGAACTGATTAGTTGACTCTGGCATACCCTTTGTGCTAGCTGCTTATGCAGGGTATCGAGGGCCTAAAGCCACTTCAACTTCAAGTAGATATTTTTGCAAATATGTCAAACAATATTTTTGGCCTGGCTGCCTGCCTCCTCTTGCTTTTCGCTGCTGGCAATTGAATAACATTTCATATTCCTTTTCTCCACTTGTCTCGTTTTCGTTCTCGTTCTTCTTCACTTTGTTGCTGCTCACATATCAGTCCAAGACGGAGCTGAGTGCGTGCTCTTCATTAGCAGCAGAATGCGCAGAGAGAAAGAGTCGAGTGTGTGTGAGTGTGTGTGTGTGTGTGTGTGTGTGTGTGTGTGTGTGTGTGTGTGCACTTCATGTTTATAACTGAACCATCGGCTAATGCTGTCTATTGGTCAGACAGGGTTGGGGTTTGGGTTTTGGATTTGGATTTGGGCAGCTGTAGCTTGTTAATGCCTCCCGCTGCCACACAAAAGGCAAATTTTCGGCAAAGTCTTTCATCCGCCATCCTCTCGCTCTCTTGCTCTGATGTGTGCTCTGTTCTGTTGTGTCCTGTACAAAGTGTCCCATCCTGTCAACTGTCGACAATTTGTTGTGTTTTTTATTAGGCTGCCCAACGAGGCCTGGCATAAATGTTTCATAAACGAAAGGCTGAAGGCTGAAGGCAGAAGGTTCCGGCCTGGCCACAGCAGGCGAATTATCCCGACAAAAAGTCGCCATCGCCATCGCCAGATGCTGCTTGAGTCTGAGTTGCTGCACATTAAACTAAAGCGAAGTTCGCTCTCTCGCTCTCTCTCTCTCTCTTCGGTTTTCGCTTTTGATCTGCAGCTGCTGCATTAAGTTGCGACTAATTCATGCCATTTTACAGTCAATTGATTTGCAATGTCTGCTTTCGGCAACGAGTTATGTATGTGAGTGAGTGAGCGAGGGCAATTGCTCTCAAAAGTATGCAGCATAATTTTAATATCAAGATGGCGTCGCATGCAGACAGAGAGAGAGAGAGAGAGAGTGGAAAGTTGATGTTAAAGAAATACATAAATTGAGCGCATAAAAATCAATTTGCCGTAACCGCACAAGGCAAATAAAGTGGCCCAGACAATGACGACACAACCAGATAGAGAGAGAGAGAGAGAGACCAGTGAGCAGACGCTTGGCAGCTGCGTGGGACGTCTTCCACTAAGAATGGGAGGGAGCAAGCAACAACATACATTAGAATGTGGGCAAGGCGCATGTTGCTGCATAAAAGCCAAGTCCAAGTTCGAGGCAATCACAGCGTTTATTTGCATACTTTTCGGCTACTTTACATATTTATTATGATTTCTTTTTCGGCTCTCGCTCGCCACACATTCCTCAGCACACAAAAACTTGTTTTTATTAAACATAAATTTATGCCTGCAAGTGCAAGCGATTACACACACACACATACACAACCGAGACTTTGGGTCAGTTAATAGATAAAATGGGAGAGAGGAAGCCACAAAAAGCTGCAGAGAACAACCCGAGCAGACACCTAAAAGTGCGCTATAATTTATGCCCAGGCATCACCCCTTTTATCCAGCTCCTTCCTTGAGGAGGGTTTTCCTTTTTTTTCCCCCATCGAGAGGGTAATCTTCTACAAAATGATTTAGAGCTCGCATCGCTTGCCCAACTTGTAATAGTCGTAATAATAGCAATAATAATTTGCACAACCCTTTCGGCTTTTGTCAATTTTACCGCTCAATTTGATGAGAAATTCCCTCTGCATTAAAGTCGATTGTCCGTAATGATTGTCAAGCAAACGAGGCACCGCACATCGAATGCACTCTGTCCCCTGAGGGACGCATTATATTTGCTTATTTTGCGGAAAAAAGCGAAGAGTTGTGGGCAAAGTTGCTGTTGCTGTTGTTGCTCAGGCGATTAGCTGTCGAGTTCGATTCAGGTTTCACGTTTCGATTAGCGATTAACAGGAATACGACCAGAAGAAGGTCGGTCGCAGCTGCTCTTCCATTTGCATAACTCTATTATGCCCCCAACACATACACTTGAACAGCTCTGCGGTTGCACAGAGATGAAGAATAGGAATAGCATGCAAATCGACCCACTTTGTTGTGGAATTGAATCCGCTGTGGCACCTGCAGCATGCAGCAGCAGCATGCAACACCTCGCAGTGACCACAGTCGAGGCAAGGCGAAAACTTGTCGCGTCCCGTTTGATAGAGTGCGAAGTTTGTGTCAGCGTTGGCATAAATTGCATTCATTAGAGCGGGCGACGACAGCAACGCGTGTCCTGTCGACCTGTCGTCCTCTTGTCCTCTCGTCCTGTCGTTACCACGTTCTCTGGCCTAGGAATCAACGCCGCATTCCTTCTGCTCGTCTCTCTTCTTTTTTATACCCGCTTACCATAGGGCAGAAAGGTATTAAAAATTTGTGTCTCTATCATATGGATGTATGTTAACAGGCAGAAAAGGCATCTCCGACCCTATAAAGTATATATATTATTGATCAGCCGAGAAGATATAGCCACGGACGTGAGTACAAATTATATATAGGTTATATACCAAATATAACCTATGATATATTTTTAGTATTTTTGTGGTATATTAATTTTGTATATTTTTAGAATGTCTTGTGGGACAGACTGATATATTTTGCACTCTGTGATATATTTTGAACGTAGTACTATATCAATATACCAATTATAACCTTGGTATATTTTTAGTATTTTTGTGGTATATTTATTTTGTATATTTTTAGAATGTCTTGTGAGACAGACTGATATATTTTGCACTCGGTGATATATTTTGAACGTAGTACTCTATCAATATACCAAATATAACCTTGGTATATTTTTAGTATTTTTGTGGTATAACCATTTGGTATATTTTAAAATTAATGGTTTATTTTGGGAGCTGTACCACATAAATAT
Organism: Drosophila sulfurigaster albostrigata; assembly: GCF_023558435.1. NCBI lineage: Eukaryota > Metazoa > Arthropoda > Insecta > Diptera > Drosophilidae > Drosophila > Drosophila sulfurigaster. The sequence continues at coordinate 32,452,923 of NC_084885.1, forward strand.
ACCTAATGTAGCATATGGTATATTTTTAGTATTTTTGTGGTATATTATTTTGGTATAACCGTAGACTTCTTTAGTGTATTTTGGTATATTTTGAATGTAGTACTATATTAAATTAAACAATTATTATAACTGTTATTACTTTAGTATTTTTGCGGTGATTTACTTTGGTATATTTTATGAATAATACTGCATTGTTTTGTTTTTATTAAATATATAGCCTTTGCTATGCTTGCAGTATTTTAGTGCAATATTAATTGGGTATATTTTAAAGTAAATACCTCAATATTGAGGGTGACGGGTATCTCATGGTCGAGTACAATCGACTGTAGCTTACTTACCTCTTTTTGTATTCTCTTTTGGATTATTGTTATGCTGTTTGCAGCTGGCAGTTGCCTGGTTGCCTGGTTGACATTTTGTGCTTTTTGCATTGTGGCGAGCAGAACGCGAAGCAAAGTTCGCAACGCGGTTCAATCTAATTGCCGCCTGCAACGTTCGCATCTCAATTTTGTCGCTCGAACCCAAATCGATTCGCTTGATTTCTGTTTTTTCTGTTTAATACCCTCTATCCAGAGTGTGTCATAGGGAGTGTTGTAACTAGCTTGCAACAGGCTGCAGAGCATCGAAAGTTCGCTTAGCATTTTATTTCATTTGTTGCTCGATTAAAGATTGGCCAGGGCCAAAGATTCGATTTGCCAAACGAAGCGTATATATTTCGAGTTTTATCAGACACACACATGCACACACATACACACACACACACACAGACAGAGACAATCAAAGGCTCATTGTGGGCAACCACATTTGGGTACCAAAAACTGAACAAAATCTCAACAATTTATTGCAGTTCACTTGCTCCTCGACGCATTGCCATTGACAGTGTGTGTGAGTGTATGTGTGTGACCATAAGTATGCTAGTGTGTGTGTGTGTGTGTGTGTGTGTGTGAGCCTGGGCAATTTGTAGCCTCTTGGCTTAGACGGCTTGCGGTCAAATTAGTTGCATTTGTTGCATTCATGCCTCATTGAGGCACTTATTCCTGACTTCAGGCTCGACCTTTGACCCTTCAGCCATGACTTCAGTTGCTATGCGTTGCTCTCTGAACAGAGTCCATTAGCACAATTGTAATTTGCCTACACACTCGAATTGCACTCAATTCCACAACTGCATTTCGATAGTCTACGAAACTAAGTCGAGCATTTTGCACAGATTCCTTTTTTGTTATATCTGATGTGTGTTATCCATGTGAATTTAATTGAAAATGCCAGCAGAGGAAAGAGAGAATTTACTAAGTATGTCTCACATTTATTTGATATATTCTTGCGATGAATTAATAATGTTAATTTGGCATTATCTTGCATCAAAGTAAATGATTTGCTAAACAGCAAAATTAAAGTTTAAATTGCTATTTATTTTTGAATTTATGAATATACATATACATTTTCATTATTAGTAGAATGTATTTATGGAATACTCAAGCATATAAGTCAAATATTAATTGAAGATAGAGTGGCAATAATATGATAGAGAAGAAAACTTAAATTCGAGTTGAGACAAAGTGATATTTTCTAATTATTTTCCAGTTTCATTATCATGCTACTCTTATGATTGGCTTCTGCTGTTGTCAGTCGGTTATTGTAGACATTAACGTGACAGAAAAGTGAAACGAATGAATGAATAATTTATTTAAGCAGTGGAATAGGTAATTGTTTTACACCCAATAACATGTGTCAAGATACGTATGTGGGAGATAGGCCAAATCGAGTCGATGTCGAAGTCGAGGCAGTAAAAGTGAACGCAAAGTGTTTCGAGGCGCTTAAAGTCATCACAAGTCACTTTAATTGCCATTAACACAGACCACAAAACAATGTCCTTGACAGCAGGGTGGCTGAGAGAAGGGCGGGGGGGGAGGGTAGGCTGTTAGGGGTGGTTGGCAGAAGGTCGCATTAAATACTTATGAGCATAAAACAGCGCGGACGAAAGCCAAAGCGAAATAGTTTCGGGAAGGACGATGGGACGAGGTCGTCGTCGTCTAGGTAATTGGAGTGTCAAACAAGTGCGTCGCTCTCTCTTTCTCTCTCTCTCTCTTCCACACACACACACTCTCTCTCTTTCGCTCTCTATCGCTGTGGTTGTGGTTGGCAAACTGTAATTTACATTAAGTGTTGACACGTTGACACACACAAGCCCCACATTGCAATTGTCGTTGGCTTTCATTTGTCCTTCCATTTCCCATTTACGAGATTCGTACATATGTGTGTATGTGTGTGTGTGTGTGGGAGGCACTCACTTTTTATGCTGTATGTGTGTGTGCTTGTGTTTGTGTGTATTAGAGCCTGTCGCAAAGGGCTATTATAACTTTGGCAGGCCAAAGCCAAAGGCAAACTCAAAGTAACCCACTCGCTGCTCGCTGCTCTCTTCTCGCCACTCGCCACTCGCTGCTCGCTGCTCATGGACCTCGACTTCACTCAAGCAACGAGTGAAAGGCGGATGGGAGACGAAAGCAGGCAACATAAAGTGCTTACTAGCCATGAGCCTCCCAAGAAGTTGTTGCTCTACATAAAAAATAAACAAACATATTTCTCAATTTATTAAATTACTCGAATGAGGTTATGTGCGCTTTTTAAACGCAACACAACACAACAAAACACAAAACGGGCACACTGGCTGCAAGCAGCTAAAGATTGTGCAAAAATATTTACGTAAACGAAACCCATTCATCAAACATGAATTAAATGAGCGACGCGGCATTCATTGAGAGAGCTTTCAGGCGCTTTCAAGTTGAAGAAAGATCTGTAAAGCAAAGTAAAGCGAAAAATAAAGCTAGTTTCATAATTGCATAATTTAATAGATATCCAAATGAGGTAAAAAGCACTAGTCAAAGATTCAAGCTGCTATAGTTGAACAGAATTTTATATCAGTAAAGATACTTTAATGAATAAATCTCGTTTCATTGAAAGAGCTTTCATATGATTTTAGGTTGCTGAAGGCGACGAAAGTTTGTAGAGCAAAGAAGAGTAAAAAATGAACTAAAATTAAGAATTGCATAACTTAGAAGATATTCAAATGATGAAATGCAATTATATTAAAAAGGGATAGTCGAAGCTTTAGGCTTATGAAGTAAAATAGATTTTAATACTTATGTTTATCAACGATATGTGAATGACTGAAAATCATAGCCAAAGATTCAAGCTGATAAAGTTAAACAGCATTGAATATAAGTAAATCTACTTGAATGAATGAATCTTATTTTAATAAGAGAGCTTGTAGATGCTTTCAAATTGAAAAAGCGACGAGAGTTTGTAGAGCAAATTTCAAAATAATCTAATTTAATAGATATTCAAATGAGGGAACAAGAATAGTCATAGATTAAAGCTGATCGAGTTCAACAGAATTTAATATCAGTTAAGACATTTAAATCGAATTAATCTCGTTTCTTTGAAAGAGCTTTCAGACGCTTTCAAGTTGCTAAAAGCGACAAATGTTGTAGAGCAAAATCAACCAAATTTCATAATTGAAAAGTTTAGTAGATATTCAAATGAGAGAGCAAGAACAGTCATAGATTAAAGCTGATCAAGTAAAACAGAATTTAATAACAGTAAAGACACTTGAATCGAATTGCCTGACAGTATCAACGAGTATGCAAACTCACCGCATCACCGCACAGTGGTTGTATATGTGAGCAAATATGTTAAGGGGGATCCATTTCCATCTCCATTTCCATTGCTGGCAAATAAAACGTAATGTGGTGCTTAAAGGGTCGACTAAGTGGCCATTGGGCTGCTATATGCAAATGTTGTTGTTGTTGTTGTTGTGTTTGTTGTTGTTGTTGTTATTGTTGTTGTGCGTTCTCGTTGCGTTCTCGTTGTTACAGTTGTTGCCAAGTGCTTAGACGCCAAGTGGCACTTCAGGCAGCTGCAATAGCTGCGCAAAGGCGAAGAGGAGAGGGAGTGAGGAGTGAGGAGGGGAAGCGTCAACCATTTGCCACATTGTTAAAAATACATGCACACATATATAAATGAGGACAAATTTGTGTAATTCACAAGGATAACGAGTCGAATCGAGCTGCTCTCACTGAATATTGGCAATCAACACGATTCTCCTTCCTTCTCCTTCTCCTTCCTCTCGCTTTGCCTCGTTTATTAATTACAACATATTTTGGCACACACACATGTGTGTATATGTGTGTGTGGCGTTTGACTGGGCCTGTAATTGCAATCTTAAATGCCAGCGAAAATAGTGCCATGGCGAAATATCGCGCATACGCCACGTACGACGAATTGTATATATGCTAAATGTAATTACAATTCCAATTGTACATTTTTATTGAATTATTTGCGCAATTTCGGCAAATGCCGCCCGCCACTTGCCAAATAATTAAAAATTCATTTGGCAGCAGCTGACGAACCGCATTCCACACAAACACACAGCTCGTATCCAATTTGAACAGCAAATTGTGGCTAATATGAACGACAGCGACAAAGGACTCACATAACACACTCTCTCCACACATACACACACACACGACTATAACAACTCCAACTTATGGCCGATAAAGTTAACAAAGCCAAAGTATTTTGGCC